>NC_137786.1:219550232-220195232 GCF_963383645.1 Muscardinus avellanarius
CAGCCCACACAACATTAGCTATTTCCATAGCACATAACATTTGTCACCCGTTGGGTAACCTACCAATAAATAAAGTTTGTTCTGAGCTCAAGTGTTTCTGTCTCTGTGTTCACTTAGCCATCAATTTGCAGCTGACTCAACACAGTCTTTCCTACTTTAGATGGGGAGCTATGTAAAAGAAGAGGCCAGCATTTCCCTTTTTTTTTTTTTTTTTTTGGCGGTACTGGGGATGAAACCCAGGGTCTTGCTACCTCTGAGCTACCCCCCCAGCCCTATTTTTATTCTTTATTTTGAAACAGGGTCTCACTAAGTTGTGGAGGGCCTCTCTAAGTAGGTGAGGCTGGCCATGAACCCAGATCCTCCTAGCTCAGCTTTCCAAATGCTGGGATTACAGGTGTGCACCACCACGCCCGGCTCATCTCCCTCTAATTTAAAGTATAGTACAGTCATCTACTTGAGAATATTGCCAAGCCATGGTGGCACATGCTTATAATCAGAGAAGAACTAATCCCAATACTTCACAACTTGTTCTGGGAAATTGAAAGAGATGAAACTCTTCCAAACTCCTTCTACGAGGCCAGTATCACATTAATACCAAAACCAAATAAAGATACCTCAAGAAAAGAAAACTACAGATCAGTATCTTTGATAAACATAAATGCAAAAATTCTAAACAAATATAAGCTATACACATTCAAAACTATATAAAGAGAATTGTATACCACAACCAAGTTGGTTTCATCTCTAAAAAGTAAGGCTGGCTCAACATACTCAAATCAATACATGTTATTCACCACATAAATAGAACTGAGAATAAAACCACATGATCATATCAATAGATGTGGAAAAAGCATTTGACAAAATCCTATACCCATTTATGTTAAAAACACTGAAGAAGCTGGGTGTGGTGGCCCACGCTTATAATCCTAGCATTCGGGAGACTGAGACCAGAAGATTGTGGTTAATGGACAGCCTCAGCTACTTAGTAAGACTCTGCAACTTAGTGAGACTCTGTTTCAAAATAAAGAATAAAAAATAAATAGGGCAGGGGGTGTAGTTAGGAGGTTGAATGTCCCTGGGTTCCATCCCCAGACCCGCAAAAAAACAAAAAACAAACAACCCCCCCAAAACAAAACAAAACAAAAAAACACTGCAGAAAATTGGAACAGAAGGAATGTATCTCAACATCATTAAGGCAATAACCAATAAATCCAAAGCCAACATCATATTGAATGGGGAAATACTGCAAGAATTTCCCCTAAAATCAGGAACAAGGCAAGGATGCCCATTATCATCACTCCTTTCCAAAACAGTCCTCAAGACTCTTGCCACAGCAATAAGACAAGAGAAAGATATCAAAGGAATTCAAATAGGAAAAGAGGAACTAAAATGATCCTTGTTTGCAGATGACATAATCCTATATCTAGAAGACAAAAAACCAAAAAAAAAAAAAAAAAAAAACCAAAAAAAAAACTCAAGCAAAAGACTACTGGAGCTGATTAACCAATTCAGCCAAGTGGCAGGATACAAAATCAACCTAAAGAAATCAGTTGCTTTTCTATATGCCAACAATGAATCCACAAAGAAAGAAATAAAGAAAATAATTCTATTCACAATAACTTCAAAACCAATAAAATACCTAGGAATAAACCTAACCAAAGACATAAAAGACCTCTACAATGAAAACTATAAAACATTAAAGAAAGAAATTGAAGAAGACCTTGGAAGATTGAAAGATCTCCCTTGCTCATGAATAGGCAGAATAAATATCATCAAAATGGCCGTTCTGCCAAAAGTGATCTATAGATTCAATGCAATTCCTATCAAAATACCAACATTCTTCACAGACCTAGAAAAATCAGTCATAAATTTCATATGGAGAAAGAAAAGACCCAGACTAGCCAAAGCAATTCTCAGCAATAAGGACCATGCTTGGAGGCCTCACAATCCCTGGCTTCAAATTATACTACAGAGCAATAGTAGCTAAAATGGCACAGTATTGGCACAATAACGGGCACACAGACCAATGGAACAGAATAGAAGATACAAAAACAAACCCACACACTTATTGTCAATTGATCTTTGACAAAGAGGCCAAATTCATACGCTGAAGAAAAGGCAGTCTTTTCAACAAATGGTGCTGGGAGAACTGGCTTTCCATTTGTAGAAATATGGAATTAAATCTTTACTACTCACCGTGCACAGGAGTCAACTCAAGATAGATCAAAGGCCTGGAAATCAGACCAGAGACTATGGAGTTATTAGATGAGGGCATAGGTTCAACACTTCAGCATATAGGCACAGGTAGTAAACTTTCTCAACAAGACCTCCAAAGTGCAGGAAATTAAAACAAGAATTAACAAATGGGATGGCATCAAACTTAAAAGTTTCTGCTCATCAAAGGAAACCATAAAGAACCTAAAGAGAAAGTCTACAGAATGGGAGAAGATCTTTACCAGCCATCACTCTAATAGAGGGCTAACATCCAAAATATACAAAGAAAGCCGGGTGTGGTGGCGCACGCTTGTAATCCCCGCGCTTGGGAGGCGGAGACAGGAGGATCACGCAGGTTCGAAGCCAACCATGCTGGCTTAAGAGACCCTGTTTCCAAAAATAAAAAAGTATAAAATAGGTCTAGGAGTGTAGCCCAGAGGTAGAAGAGCTTCCAGGAACCCCAGTACCACCCTCCACCCCCCAAAAAAATAACATATATATATATATATATATATATATATATATATATATATATATAGAGAGAGAGAGAGAGAGAGAGAGAGAGGGGGGGGGAGTGTGTTTTCAAAAGGCTCTACACTAGCAAAACAAATAGCTCAATCAGGAAATGGGCAATTGAATTGAATAGACACTTCACACAAAAAAAAATACAAATACCCAATAGATACATGAAAAGATGTTCAACATCATTAGCTATCAGGGAGATGCAAATCAAAACTACACTGAGATTCTATCTAACCCCAATCAGAGTAGCAAGCATAAAGAAATCAAACAACAAAAAATGCTGGTGAGAATGTGGGGAAAGAGGAACTCTTTTATACTGTTGGTGGGAGTGTAAACTAGTTCAGCCACTATGGAGATCAGTGTGGAGATTTCTTAGAAAACTGGGAATGGATCCACCATGTGATCTGGCTATACCACTCCTGGGTATCTTTCCAAAGGGCTTGAACTCAGAGAACTATAGTAACATATGCATGCCCATGTTTATAGCAGCACAATTCACAATAGCCAAAACGTGGAACCAACCTATGTCTCCATCAACAGATGAATGGATCGAAAAATCATGGGAAATACACACAATGGAATTCTACTCAGCAATAAAGAACAAAATCATGTCATTAGCAAGAAGATGGAAAGACCTGGAGAACATTAAGTTAAGTGAGATCAGCCAAGCACAGAAAGAGAAGGGACATTTGTTTTCTCTAATATGCTCAAGCTAGGGAGTATTAAGTACACCAGAGGGACTCCAGATGATGGAGAGGAAACCTCAGCAAAGCCAGAAAGGAGGAGAAGGGAGGAAGAAAGCTGAGGTTAATCAATGGAAAAGCTACATTCGAATATGTGTATACATGTGAAGATAACATTGTTAACCTGGACACTCAGTATTGGGGAGGGAAAAGGGGAATGTGGGGCTGGGGCAGGGAGAGCAAACAAGTACTATGTGACTATAAGCCATTTGTCAACATGATCCACATTATGATGTGAGACTAGAATGCACCAATAAAATAAAATTTAAAAAATTTTTAAATAATAAAAATTAAAAAGGGGCTGGGGGTATAACTGAGAGGTATAGGATGCCCTAGGCTCAACCCCAGTACCCCCCCCCCACATTCATACAGTACATAGGGTGATGAGCACTGATGGTCTTATACATTATTCCTATTACAAATGAAACGCTATGTACTAGACACCCCTTACAACACATATGAGCTGTTTTTTTGTTTTTATTACCAATACCACAGACTGGGTGAGTTTTGAAGGTTCAAGTTTGAAGGGGCCACATTTGGTGAAGGTACCTTGTTGGCCAAGTTCTGATGTGGTGAAGTACATCACGTGGGAAGAGATAGGGAACATCAATAAGTCTCTTTGCCTCCCTCCTTCTTAGAAAGCCCCAGCACTCAAACATGGCGACTCCACCCTAATGACCTTGTTTTGGTTGTTTTTGAGTGGTGGTGGTGGTGGTGGTGGTGGTTCTGGGGATGGAACCCAAGGCATTTTACCTCTAAGCTAGCTACACCTCTAGACTTACTTTATTTTTTATTTTGAAACAGGGTCTCACTAAGTTGTTGAGGGCCTTGCTAAGTTGCTGGGGCTGGCCTGGAACCTGCGATCCTCCTGTTTCCGCCTCCTAAGTATTATCTAACCTTATCTAACCCTAATCAATTCCCAAGAGCACCAACTCCAAATACTATAGCTGGATTAAATTTCTACCTTTTTTTTTTTTTTTTTTTTTTTGGCATGTTAGTGGGGATTGAACTCAGGGGCATTCTACTTCCCAGCTATACTCCAGCCTCCTTTTCGGTTTTGAAACACAGACTCACTAGATTGCTAAAGTTTGTCTCAAACCTGTGATCCTCTTGTCTCAGCCTCCCAAGTACAAGAATTGTTGGCATGTGCCACCACACTTGGCTTCCTCCTTCTTTCTTTTCTTTCTTTCCTTCCTTCCTGGTACTGGACATTGAATTCAAGGGTGCTCTACCTCTGTGCTACACCCCAGCCTTTTTTTTTTTTTTTCCCCCCAGTACTGGGAATGAAACTCAATGGCATTCTATCTCCAAGCTACACTCTAGCCCTATTTTTTATTCTTTATTTTGAAACAGGGTCTCACTCAGTTGCAGAGGGTCTAAGTAGTAGCTGAGGCTGTCCACAAACTGCAATCCTGTCTCAGCCTTCCAAATGCTGGGATTACAAGTATGTGCCACTATGCTCAGCTCCCCTCTTTTATGTTTTTCTTTTGAAAATGGGTGTTATTAAGTTGCTGAAGGTCTCTGTAAACTGCTGGGGCTGGCCTCCAACCTGTGATCCTCCTATGTCAGCTTTCCAAGTACTGGTATTACAGTCCTGTGTGCTGCCACATGCCCTTTTCAACCTTCTTAACATCTCACAATGGGTAAGTTTCAACATGTAAATCCTTGGGGATTTTTAAACTGTACCCAAACCATAGCACAACCTATGTCTATTATACAGACAATCATGTTAAGGGAGTTTTTAGTCGAGAGAGAGAGAGAGAGAGAGAGAGAGAGAGAGAGAGAGAGAGAGAGAGAGAGAGAGAGAGAGAAAGGAGAAGATGAAGACGAAGAAGGAGGAGGAGGAGGATGATGATGATGAGGAGAGGAGAGGGGAAGGAGAGGAGAAGAGAGGAGAGAGGAGAGAGGGGAGGGGAGGGGAGGGGAGGGGAGGAGAGGAGAGGAGAGAGTGTCCAGAAATGAGATTAAGTAACTGCATTTGGAAAGAGCTTGTCCTTAATAATAAACCCAAACCATTATCAAGAAGAAAACAGTTAAACTTTGGGTGTGGTGGTGCACACCTGTGATCCCAGTACTGGGAGGTTGAGACAGGAGGATCACAGGTTTAAGGCAGCCTTAGCAACTTAAGAGATGTTGGCATCTCAGAAAGACTCTGTTTCAAAATAAAAAATAAAAAGGGCTGGGGGTATAGCTCAGAGGTAGAATGCCCCTGGTTTAATCCCATTACCACACACACATATACCCAAAGAGATATTTTACAAAGGAAAGCAAAATAATAATAAGATAATGTTTTAGTGTCTTCTTTCTGCCAGAGCCATTTATCTGCATCTCTCAGAAAACACTGAAACTGCCACCATCTCAGGGATGCCATAAGCCAGCTAGCATCATGGTGGTGTATATTTTTAAGACCTATCCTGTTGCTTGGTGGTCTTCACAAAAACACATGAAAACTTGTAAACTTCTTTAGAGACACCCCCCCCCTCCTTAATGGAGTGTGGGAAAATCATGAAGTAATCTTGAAGTTAATTCTGAGCTATACGCTCTTCTACATTTTTTTTGGGGGGGGGGGGTTACCCAAGATAGAAGCCAGGGGCATTCTACCTCTGAGTTACACTCTCATCCCTATTTTTTATTCTTTATTTTGAAAAAAAGGTCTCACTAGATTGGGGAGGGCCTTACTAAGTAGCCAAGGCTGGCCGCAAACCTGGGCTCCTCCTATCTCAGCCTCCCAAAATTACAAGTGTGTAGCACCATATCCAGCTAGACTCTTCCACCTTATAAAACCATCTACCTTCCTCTTTATTATCCTCATTCCATCCTTCAATGCCAGACTGGCTTATTTGAAAAGCAGAGTTTTGATTGTATCACTAACTTGCTCAAAAAGCTTAATGGCTCTTCAGTGCCTAAACCAAAGAAGACTCCTTTAGGCTACTACTCAATGCCCTTGACAATCCTCATACAACCTACTTTTCTGTGCTTATCTTCCAAAGCTGATCCTTCACGTCATTTTGTAAATATGTTTTAAAAATATCCCCATATTTATATTTTTGCTCCCACTGCCCCTCATGGAGACTCTTCCCTCGCTCCTCTAATAGATGCTTACTGAAACTCCCTGCTCTCTAACCTCGTGTGCAAGAACCCTCTCAACCCCCTTTTAAACCTTTTTTGATTTCACTGACCTGATCTGATGTCCTCTTTGGAAGCCCCATAGCATTTTGTTTATCTTTTGCATTCTGTCATATTTCTTCTGTTCAATGTCCTACCCACTTCCAGGCAGGACAGTTTTACTATCATTCATTCCACCTGAGGATGGGTTTAAAATCCAGTTCACCGAGGGCTAGCTCAAAAGCTATACACCTAGTGTACCTGCTCTCTTCTCCCTCAACCCTGTCCCTGCACCTGGATCCCAGTAGGACAGTATTAAAAGGGTGTTTTGTGTGTTTTTTGGACAGAAAAGGCACACAATTTCCCTTAATGAAATATCTGGGTGCTCTGCCACAGAAAATATGCAACAACTCCATATCAAATACAGAAACAAAGGATCACTTGAGTATGCCTGAATCTTTCTCCAGCCTGTCAGCTTCTTAAGAACACTTGTGCAAAGCAGAGTTGCATGTAACTCCATTTGTTGACTTGGACTCAGAAGACATTCAGCTTTGAGAAATGCTAAACTAGTAGAAGGATACTTCCAGAATTCCTAAAACATTTTGTTTTGATTTCTGCAGCTCTAAAAAAGCACCCAACCTCTGGAAATATATCAAGCACAGTTTTCAGATCACTAAGAATTTGACAGTTTCATACAGGAGAAATATCCCAAGAATTTACTTCTTTCATAACTGTAGACAGAACAAATTGGGGGTGGGCAGGTTTCCCACTGCAAGTTGGTAGAAGGTAAAGAAACCTCCCCCTCTGGCCTGTGGAGGATCCCAGCTGTGAGCAGGCCGCTCCTTTGTTGGCTGGGCAAGGCTTTTGCCTTGGGCCCAGAGGATTAGCATAGCCATTTCATGCTCTGAAAAGTCAGAAAAGGGGAGATGGGGAGCTTTTCACTCTGGGAAATGCCGACTAGTCAGAGACTGTTTCTGTTTCTGTTGAAAACATAAGCAGGGATGCTGAGGTTAAAAAGCAAAATTTCCAACAATGGTTAATGAAAGGTTTGGAAACAATGTACAGAATTAGGCAATGGGATAAACTCCAAGAAGAGGAGCAGGTGCCAGAGTAAAATGCAGCAGAGAATCAGCACTAGACATTTTTCATGCATTCAAAAATTTCCATGTATTTAAAATGTCATCAGGAGGCCCTGCGAGCAGAGACTTGATGCAGCAATTAGGGAACACAGACTTCTCCTGTTGGCACAAAATACCCGCAAATAAGCTTCCAGTATAAACTCTGAAGAAAGGAAGGAAGGAAAGCTTTACAGTCAGCAGTCGCTATGTTCTCTGGCTTTAATAGTTAATTAGCTAGAAACCTTGAGATGTAACAAACTAAACTCAAATACTGTATTCAAAAGCACAGGGTTTGCAGGACCCAAGCTGCGTTTTGAATCTTGAGTCTATAGACGGACTTCAGGGGATTCAAGAAATAGAGAAATAGCAAATAAAACTGTGCACAGGAATGTGTTATTATATTAATCATAGTTTAATTTTCTATGCTTTCTGAGGGATTCATTTGGTTTTTGTTGTTGTTGTTGTTGTTTGTTTTGTTTTTTGTTTTGTACTGGGCATTGAATCCCAGGGACATTTTTACCTCTGGGCAAAACTCCCAGCCCATTTTTATTTTTTATTTTGAAATAGATATCACTAAGTTGCTAAGGTTGCTCTTGAACCTATGATCTTCCTGTTTCAGTTTCCCAAGTCCTGGGATTACAGGTGTGTGCCACTGTACCTAGCTAAAGCATTAACATCTTAGGGGCTTTGCAGACAAGGGGCTGCCTCTCCAGGGTTTAGTTAATTTCTAGAGATAGCAAACAACTCACCTTAGATATGAAAACCAACCAACCCTGAACTCAGACCCCAAACACCTCCTTTATTAAACTGGTACACATCAAGCCCTAAACCACCCCAGGGCAAGGGATGGACAAGTAGCAATTTCTCCTAGAGCCCAGAGCCAGCCAAAATAATTCAAACTAATCTAATTCTAAGCTGACTGAATGCACCTGCCCTGCCTCACCCATCCCTTCCCCCTGGAGCCTAGTGAAGGCTCTGGCCTATGCTTCCCTTCACTTTCTACTGCCTCCTGACTTCCTGGCACTTCCTCCTATGACACTGTGTTACATGATGTGCGTGGAGCGACCTCACCCAACTCCCCTTCTCCTGGGAATTCTAACAAATTATCCTTTTTGTGGCAATCATCTCCCTTTCTGTTGCCCTTACCATACCTGAATAAACTTCAAATCCTAGATCTACTATGTCTGTTTGCTTATTGGTAATGGGGCTTGAACTCAGGGGGTGTTCTGCCTCTGGGCTATACCCCCATTCATTTTTATTTTTATTTTGAAAGAGTATCTCCCTAAGTTACCACACATTAGCTTTGCAACTGTGATTCTCCTATCTCAAATTCCCAATTACTGGGATTATGGGCATGTGCCACCCTGCCAACGTTGTATACTGCGATCCACCTATTTGACCACTTTTTTTTTTTTTTTTCTTGGTGGTACTGGGGTTCCTGGAAGCCCTTCTACCTCCGGGCTACACTCCCAGACCTATTTTATATTTTTGAAACAGGGTCTCTTACGCCAGCGTGGCTGGCTTCGAACCTGCGCGATCCTCCTGTCTCCGCCTCCCAAGCGCGGGGATTACAAGCGTGCGCCACCACGCCCGGCTATTTGACCACATTTTAAAAAAGAGTTCACTGGAGCCGAGCATGGTGATGCACGCTTGTAATCCCAGCATTTGGGAGGCTGAGACTGGAGGATCGCGTTCGCGGACAGCCTCAGCTACTTAGTGACGCCCTCTGCAACTCAGTGAGACCCTGTTTCAAAATAAAGAGTTTCAAAATAAAGAATAAAAAATTGGGCAGGGGGTGTAGGTTGGAGTTCGAATGCCTCTGGGTTCCATCCCCAGACCCGCAAAAAAAAAAAAAAAAAAAAAAAAAGCAGCTCACTGTCAGTTCATGGTGGCACACGCTTGTAATGACAGTACTTGGGAGGCTGAGACAAGATGATCACAGGTTGGCAGGCAGCCTCAGGAAAATTAGTGATGTGAGACCCTCTGAATTTAGTGAGATCCCTTTTCAAAATAAAAAATAGGGCTGGTGGTGTAGCACAGAGGTTGTACACCTTAGGTTCAGTCTCCAGTACTCCAAAAAAGAAAGAAAGAAAGAAAGAAAGAAAGAAAGAAAGAAAGAAAGAAAGAAAGAAAGAAAGAAAGAAAGAAAGAAAGAAAGAAAGAAAGAAGAAAGAACGAGAGAGAGAGAGAGAGAGAGAGAGAGAGAGAGAGAGAGAGAGAGAGAGAGAGAGAGAGAGAGAGAGAGAGAGAGAGAAGGCGTGGTGGTGCACACTTGTAATCCCAACAGAGTCAGGAGGATCATGGTCTGCAGACAGCCTCAACTATTTAGTGAGACCCTTGCAACTCAGTGAGACCCTGATAAAGAATAAAAAACAGGGCTGACGGTGTAGCTTGGCGGTAGAATGCTCCTGGGTTCCATCCCAGTACCACAAAAAAAAAAAAAAAAAAAAAAAAGTTGTTCACTGACATTGATGTTCTAGGTCATGTGGTGGGCAAAGACACATTAGAGGTGAGGGCCTCTGGGTACGTGCAAAGCCAGCTGGTTGTTCTTAGAGCAAGGAGAACTAGTGGAGACTGCAGAGGACTTGGTTCACTTGTGGTTTTTCTTAGCTTGTGGCATCACAGAGCATTATAAGGTAAGGGGTATAAAGGAAAAAGACTCATAAATCTCTAATGATAGTAAGGGCAAATTAGCATTTCTTCCAAATAACACAAAACTTGTGAAATATATGTATATATAATTTTGCTTTAATACCCACAGGGTTTGCAAGTTAGGAATTATCTGTGGTAAATAAAAAAACAAAATAAAACAAAAAAATGTACACACTGAGGCACCAATGACAATATTGCCGGCAAAGAGATAAAGCCTTGGCTTTCAACCTCACTAAGGCTCACAAAGATACAGAGATTTGGAATCCAGATCAAAGTACAGAGTCTTGAGACATGCCCAGAATGAAGAGTAGGGATCTCAAAACAGAAAGCTTCTTGATGGGTGAGTGAGAACTGAATATTAAACAGATATTTATCAAACAGAACACTGTGGAAGATGTATATAAAATGGTAATCAGATGTGCTTCTTGCTCGGTTGGCGCCCACAATCCAGTTAGAGAGATAAGACTTCCATCAAGAACTTTAAACACAAGAAAAGGCAACGTGAGTGTCTAATGAGAGGACAGACTAGAGCCACAGCCGTTTAGGAGGGCATCACTGGGAGCAGGCAGACACGTGTGAAAGCTCAGGAGAGCTCGGGGGAAACAGGAGCTGGGACTTGAAGGAACAATGACAGGGTATGGAAAGGAGAGAACAGCTCAGAGAAGAGTGAGGTCATTGCTCAAGGTGTATTCAGGGTTCAAGGGCTAATATTAGTTCAGAGAGAAGCAAGGTCTCATACAAAAGAATACAAAAATGAGGCTAAAAAACCATGAAATCTGTCATCTCTGTGGCAGGAAAGAGAAATCCTTTGAACCTTTTTGAGTATGGGAATTACATAGTGGACACAGCCTTTCTTCCTCCTCTTCTTTTTTTAAAGTCAAAGTACTACATACAGTCAGGTGTGGTCACACACACATGTAATCTTAGGATTTGGGAGGCTGAGACATGAGAATCACAGGTTCCAGGCCAGCCTCAGCAACTTAACAAAACTCTCAGGAACTTTGGGAGATCCTGTTTCAAATTTTTTTAAAAAAGGGGCTAGAGGTATTACTGGGAGGGAAAAGGTCACTAGGTTCAATTCCCAGTACCAAAAGAAAAAACGACTACATATACATAACTTTCAAAAGCTAGGGAAATTACAAAGCTAATAAATTAAATAGTAGCCTCCAACCCCACAACCCACCCCTTAATTTCTGCTCTCCAGGAACTATTTCTACTGTGTGTGTGTGTGTGTGTGTGTGTGTGTGTGTGTGTGTGTGTGTGGTACTGGGGGTGGAACCCAGAGGATGCATTCTACCTCTGAGCTACATCTTCATCCACATTACTATTTTTTATTCTTTATTTTGAAAAAAGGTCCCACTAAGTTGCAGAAGGCCTCACTAAGTAGCTGAGGCTGTCCGTGAACCTGTGATCCTCCTGTCTCAGCCTCCCAGTACCGGGGGCTATTTCTAGTTAAATCTATTTGTTGTTTTCCTACTGACAGTTAACCTTTCAATATCTATTACTGATTTTTCAATTTTGACTATTACCTATTGACTTCCTATGATGGGAAATGACTTTTTCCTTCCTCCTTCCAAAATAGTTATGTCACATATTTTATTAATAATAATGATTGTGAGGTGTGGCGGCACATGTCTGTCATCCCAGTTCTTGGGAGGCTGAGACAGAAAGATATTGCAGGTTCATGGACAGTTTCAGCAGCTTAGCAGGGGCCCTCTGCAACTTATTTAGTGAGACCCTGTTTCAAAATATAAAATAAAATAGGGCTGGGGATAGCTTAGCGGTAGAATGCCCCTGGGTTCAATCCCCAGTGCCACATATACTACTACTGCTATTACTACTATTAATAATAATGATTTACAAACTCTGACTACATAAATATATAAATATACACATATTTTCTTGAGATTTTAAGTAACAACATCTCTTCAATAGCAATCATCGTATCTATTGCCCTTACCAAATATATAATACATTTATCTCTTTTCATATACAATTTTATTTTATACAATTTTTATTATATACAATTTTATTTCTTCTGGAGAAGAAATAAAAGTCTAAAAAACTACTTAGAACACTCAGTGTAAGCCGAATGGGATGGTGCACACCTGTAATCCCAGCTACTGGGAAGGCTAAAGAAGGAAGATGGTAGGTTCAAGGCCAGGCTGGACCACTTATCAAGATCCTGTTTCAAAATAAAATTAAGAGCCAGGCACAGTGGTGCACACTTGTAATCCCGGTACTTGGGAGGCTGAGACAAGAGGATTGCATGTTCAAGGACAGCTTTAGCAAGTAGTGAGACTCTCATCAACTTAGTGTGACCCTGTTTCCAAATAAAAATAAAATAGGTCTGGGGACATAGCTTGGAGGTAGAATGCCCTCTGTACCCCCCCACACACAAATTAACTAATTAATTAAATTAAAAGGGGCTGGGGGTATAGTTCAGTGGCAGAGTGCATAGAATGTGCTGCAAGGCCATGGGTTCAATCCCTAGTACGACAAAAATATGCTCAAATGTATTTTTCAATTGTCCTAAGAAGTAATGAAGAAAAGATTTTACCATCTTTTAATTAAATCAACAAATATGCTGGGTGTGGTAGTACCCACTTATAATCCCAGTACTTTGGAGGCTGAGACAAGGAGGATCATAGGTTGGAGGATAGCTTCAGCAAGTAGTCAACCTAATAAGACCCTATTTCCTTTCTTTTTCTTTTTTTCCACTTGGTATTGGGGGTGGAACCCAGAGGCATTCTACCTCCAAGTTATATCCCCAACTCGATTTTATTTATTTGCAAACAGCGTTGCACTAAGTTTGTGGAGGGCCTTGGTAAGTTGCCAAGGCTGGCTTTGAAACTGCAATCTGACTGTTTCAGCCTCCCAAGTACTGGGATTATGAGCATGTGCCACCACGATCACCTGTGAGACCTTTTTTTTTTTTTTTAAATGCACTGACTGAAAGTATAGGTACTTTTCCAAAATGTATTTTTTTGTGTGTGTGTGTGGTACTGGGGGTAGAACCCAGAGGCTTTCTACCTCCAGGCTATATTCCCAGACCTATTTTATTTTATTTGGAAACAGGGTCCTACTAAGTTGCTGAGAGCCTCACTAAGTGACTGAGGCTAGCTTCGAACCTGTGCGATCCTCCTGTCTCAGCCTACCAAGCACAGGGATTACAAGCGTGCACCACCATGCCCAGCTCCAAAATGTAAATTTTTATAATTTGAATTTGAACTTAATTAGGGAATAGTAAATAGTAATTTTTTTTTTTTTAAATGGGTGGTATGAGGATGGACCTAGGGGCATTCTTACCTCCAAGCTATTTTTTAGGACCTGCAGTCTTATTTTTTATTATTCTTTTTTTTTTTTTTTTTTTTTAATGGAACCCAGGGGCATTCAACCTCCTACCTATACCCCCAGCCCTATTTTTTTATTCTTTATTTTGAAACAGGGTCTCACTAAGTTGTGGAGGGCCTCACTAAGCAGCTGGGGCTGTCCGTGAACTGCAATCCTACAGTCTCAGCCTCCCAAATGCTGGGATTACAAACATGTGCCACCATACCCGGCTCAGGGAAGTTATTTGAACCCAATCCTGGAACATTTAGTTTACTCAGAAAAACAAGACTGCTCTCCTCCCAGGGTACAGAATAGTGGAAGGTATTCAGGTAACTTTTTTTCTTTTTTGTGGTGCTACTGGGGATTGATGAACACAGGAGCATTCTACATCTGAGCTATACCCAAGCCAGAGTCTTGCAGAAACAGAGTCCTATAAAAACAGGGTCTTGCTAAGCTCCTGAGGGCCTTGCCAAGTGGCTAAGGCTTGCCTTAATTCTGCAATCTTCCTATTTCAGCTTCCCAAGTACTGGGATTATAGGCACGCACCACCAAGCCCAGCTCATTTGTTTGTTTTTAAGAGATAGGGTCTCCTATATTGCCGAGGTTAGTCTAAAATTGTTGGGTCAAGTGATCCTCCTGTCTAGGGTTCCTGAAAAGCTGGGACTATCTACAAATACCCAACATGTGCATAGCAGCATGGTTCAGAATTTTTTTGAATAAATGGCCAAAAAATAGTGCTGCCGTCTTTGAGTGGTTTTATGCAGGTTAAGAACAATGGGGAGCAGGGCGCGGTGGCACACCCCTTTAATCTTAGTACTTCAGAGGACTGCAGGTTGGAGACACACCTCCCTTTCTTTTTATTTTTGGAAATATCATGGAACCAAGGGGGCATTCTACCTCTGAGCTACATCCTAAGCTCTTTTTTTTTTCTTTTTTTTTGAAACAGGGTTTCACTGAGTAGTGGATGGTCTCACTAAGTAGCTGAGGCTGGCCACAAACCTTTGATCCTCCTGTTTCAGCCTCCTAAATACTGGGATTACAAGGTGCACCACCATGCCCCACTCAGACCCTCCTTTTTTTTTTTTTTTTTTTTTGGTGGTACTGGGGTTCCTGGAAGCCCTTCTACCTCCGGGCTACTACACTCCCAGACCTATTTTTTTACATTTTTATTTGGAAACAGGGTCTCCTAAGCCAGCGCGCGCGGCTGGCTTCGAACCTGCGTGATCTTCCTGTCTCTGCCTCCCAAGCGCGGGGATTACAAGCGTGCACTACCACACCCGGCTTTCAGACCCTCCTTTCAAAAATAAAAAAATAAAAAATAAGGCCGGGGTATAACTCAGAAGTAGAGTGCCCATGGATTGAATTCCTAGTACAACAAAAATTTAAAAAAAAAAAGTGGGGTGATAAAAGAGATACGAATGTGCAGTAACCAAGGTCTGCTGATAGTTATAAAACAAAAAAGGCCAATGCATCACTGTAAGAAAAAAGAAGATTAATGAAATGTTAGATTTAGTTAATTTAGGATTTACATTAATATCTTTTATATTATTTATTTTTGGTACTGGGGACTGAACCCATAAAAATTCTACCCTTGAGCTATACCCCAACCCTTTTTTATTTCTCAACAGGGTCTTGCTATATTGCTGAGGTTGGCCTCAAACCTGCAACCTACTGTCTCAGCCTCCCAAGTAGTGGGATTATATGTGTGCATCATCACGCCCGGCATATCTAATATATTTTAATAGAAACTGCCCCAGGCAGTTGTGTTGTTTGTATGCTGAACTCTCACAGCAACTAACCTTTCCCTTGCTCTAAATGATATCATTGTTTTATTTTTATTTTTTTCATTGTTTTTTATAACAGAAGTTTTTTATTTCTCTGAACGTCTTAGGAATAACCCTCATAAAACACGCTATAACAGAACTCTATGACAACAAATATTAAAAAAAAGCCAAGGTTCCTAACTTGGTAACACTAACAATCCAGTAAGAGAAAGAAAATAAGCACACAAATTTCAGAATACAAAAATTTTCAAACTATATTGCTTACACTAGGCACAATTTGAATATTATCATTTTATGAAAATGGACACATAATCCTTATGTTATATATTATAGGACATTCATATATTATAGGACATAGGAATGGTGTGTGTTAATGGAGACTGAACCCAGAGGCATTCTACCTTTCAGCCACACCTCAGCTCTATTTTATTTACTTATTTATTTATAGTGTGCTGGGGATTGAACTCGGAGGCATTCTATCACACCTAGTCCTATTTATTTATTTATTTATTTTATTTTATTTTATTTTATTTTTTTGGTGGTACTAGGGGTGAAACTCAGAGGCTTTCTACCTCCAGGCTATACTCCCAGACCTTTTTTATATTTTATTTGGAAACAGGGTCTCACTAAGTTGCTGAGAGCCTCACTAAGTAGCTGAGGCTGGCTTCGAACCTGCATGATCCTCCTGTCTCAGCCTCCCAAGCGCGGGGATTACTAGCGTGCACTAACACGCCCGGCTCCTAGCCCTATTTATTTATTTATTTATTTATTTAATTTATTTTTTTGGTGGTACTGGGGTTCCTGGAAGCCCTTCTATCTCCGGGCTACACTCCCAGACCTGTTTTTACATTTTTATTTGGAAACAGGGTCTCCTAAGCCAGCACGCGGCTGGCTTCGAACCTGCGCGATCCTCCTGTCTCTGCCTCCCAAGCGCGGGGATCACAAGCGTGCGCCACCACGCCCGGCTCCTAGCCCTATTTAAAACAAAACAAAAACACAAGTCTCCTTAGATTGATGAGTCTCATTCTTTTTTTTTTTTTTTTTTGGTAGGGTCAGGGATGGACCCAGAGACATTCAACCTCCTAGCTACACCCCCTGCCCAATTTTTTTATTCTTTATTTTGAAACAGGGTCTCACTGAGTTGCAAAGGGCCTCACTTAGTAGCTGAGGCTGTCTGTGAATCACGATCCTCCAGTCTCAGCCTCCCAAATGCTGGGATTACAAGCATGCGCCACCACGCCCGGCTCAGATGAGTCTCATTCTTGGTGAAGCTGTCTTTGAACCTGAGATCCTCCTGTCCCCGCCTTCCAAGTACTGAGATTATAAGCATGTGCCACCATACTTGGCTTATTTTTATTTTGAAATAGGGCTTTGTAGCTAGTCTTGGTAGCACATGCTTGTTATCCCAGAACTTGGGAGGCTGAGACAGGAGGTTAGCAGTTTGCTTTCAGCCTCAGTTACTACTTAGGCCCTTTGCAACTCCGTAAGACCCTGTTTCAACGTAAAGAAGAAAAAATAGGGCTGAAGGTGTAACTGGAAGGTACAATGTCCCTGGGTTCCATCCCCAGTACTGCAAAAGAAAAAAAAGAAACAGGGCTTTGCTAGGTTGCTCAGAGTCTCACTACTTACTGCGGCTGTCCTTGAACCTACAATCTTCCTAGCACTGGAATTACAGGCAGGCACCACCATGTCCCGCAGAAATTATAAAAATTTTTCCTCCAGTACTGGGAATTCAACCCAGGGGCATTCTACTTCCAAACTACATCCCCAACCCTCTTTTTTATTCTTTTTTTTAAAACAAGGTCTCACTAAGGTAGCTGAGACTGGCAGCAAACCTGTGATCCTCCTGTGTCAGCCTCCCAAGGACTGGAATTATAAGAGTATGCCACTATGCCCAGCAGGAATGATAATTTGATACATGCATATAACATAATGATCAAATCAGAGTAATTAATATTTCTTTGAGGGAAAATGAATTCTCTTCTAGTTGAGATCCTAAAAACTATAGTCACCTTAATACACTACAAAACATTAGAACATTTTTATCTAAATATTTTATGCTGAGATTAAAATGAATCTAAGCATCGGACTTAGCAACATATATTTCTTTCTTTCTTTCTTTTTTTTTTTTTGGTGGTACTGGGATTCCTGGAAACCCTTCTACCTCTGGGCTACACTCCCAGACCCATTTTTGTATTTTTTAAACTTGGAAACAGGGTCTCTTAAGCCACCAAGGCTGGTTTCGAACCTGCGCGATCCTCCTGTCTCCGCCTCCCAAGTGCGGCCTCCCAAGTGTGGGGATTACAAGCGTGTGCCACCACGCCCAGCTTATACTTCATTATTTAAAGTTACAATCATCTGGCTGGGCTGGTGGCACACACCAATAATCCCAGTATTTGGGAGAATGAGACAGGAAGATTGAAAGTACTGAGACTCTCCCAATACAGCAAGACCCTGTTTCAAAATAAAAATAGGTTTGGAGGTGTATCTTAGAGGTAAAATGCCCTTGGACTCAATCCCCAGTTTATTTATTTATTTATTTTTTTGCAGGTCTGGGGATGGAACTCAGGGGCATTTGACCTCCGAGCTATACCCCCTGCCCAATTTTTTATTCTTTATTTTGAAACCGGGTCTCACTGAGTTGCAGAGGGCCTGAGTAGCTGAGGCTGTCTGTGAACCGAGATCCTCAGGTCTCAGCCTCCCAAATGCTGGGATTACAAGCGTGCGCCACCACGCCCAGCTAATCCCCAGTTTAAAAAAAAAAAAAGCCAGATGTGGTGGCGCAGGCTTGTAATCCCAGTACTTGGGAGGCTGAAACAAAAGGATCTGGGTTCGAGGCCAGACTAAGCTACTTAGCGAGGCCCTCCACAACTTAGTGAGACTGTTTAAAAAAAAAATCAGGCTCATAGGTAGAATGTTCCAGCACCACACACACACACACACACACACACACACACACACACACAAAAGTTACAATCACCTGAATATCAGTAAAATGTGTAATTATAATATACCCCCATAAAAGTATATAGTTATAACCATCTTATATCCATACATTATATTGTAATTTAACCAAGCACTGTGATTTTATGATTATTTAAAAACATTGCAAGAAAGCCAGGCGTGGTGGTGCACACTTGTAATCCCAGCATTCGGGAGCTGAGACTGGAGGATCACAGTTCGCGGACAGCCTCAGCTACTTAATGAGGCCCTCTGTAACTCAGTGAGACCCGGTTTCAAAATAAAGAATAAAAAACAGGGCAGTGGGTGTAGCTCAGAGGTCAAATGCCCCTGGGTTCCATCCCCAAACCCGCAAAAAATAAATAAATAAATAAATAAATAAATAAAAACATTGCAAGATACTTTAAACATTAATCAGTTACATAAGTAAGGCCTATATATTACTTTTTATTGAGCCAAGAAAAATTTCCTAATTACTACCATTTTCTAAGTGTTTACAATGTGCCAAGTGCCACAACAAGTACTTTAAAAGCTCTCAATCTTCACAACTACCTTAAAGGGAGTAGGCTTACTGATTAGGCAAATAATTTGTTGGCTGCCTATTATATGCAAGACAATGAGCAAAAGAGACAAAAATTCCTGCTTTAATGAAAATTACATTCTGGGGGCAATAAAGAAATAAGTTCACCACATAGTATGCTAAATTATGTTAAGTATCATGAGATGTATGAAACAGGGAAGAGGAGTAAAAACATAGAAGGGTGAGGGTTGATCATTAGATGGGAGAGTTTCTGACAGGTTTTACTGAATCCCTATTTTACAAATGAAGAAACTAAAACAACTTGCTGTGATCACAGTAAGAGATAAGATGAAATTTAAATTCAGATGCACTTCCTATTAAGCTATACAGTCTCTTCTCAAGTCAGCAATAAAATCAGAAGATTTGCTTTACCAGATATTTCTTTAAGACTATGTTGGCATTTTTAATACCCCCAAAGAATTACTTTCTATTTCAGTATTTGATGTCTCATTTCACATCCAAATTAACTTTTTCAAAGGAGTTGCGAGTGGCCTAAGATCTTTGGTTGACAATTATTCTTGTAAAAGCTGAGAAGAGATCAAAATGACAATTAGCCAGGGATAGTCAAAAGAATACTACATGTGCTACAGTCAGTGAGATTCTATACAAATCCCAGACAAGTCCTACCTCCTCCTTGCTGCTGCTATGACCATTTCCATTTAGTTTAACAAGAAGTTTTCATTTCATGTCCCAAGGGTGCCTAGCATAATTCAGATGTTTCCTAGTGATTCCTTTTACTGAACTGAGATAGATTCTTTTCAGCCACCTGAGCCTGCCTTTTAGTGCTGAGGTGTTCCTGTCACTGGAATATCTAAGGTTGGCACTCCCAGCTTGTCTCAAGCAGCTCAAGTACGACAAATAATTTGGTGCTAAGGCAGACATCTACTTTTATTCCTTTTGACTTCAGGTAATAACTTTTTTTCAAAGGATAGTAGGGAGCATTATCAATTTTTCCTTCTCAATGTCTGGAACAAACATGAAGGTATATACTACATCTTCACTTGTCAAGTGGACAGAGATTAAATGACCGACTCACTCAATTATTACTGAATGAGCCAGAATGAGAAGAGACTGGCTGTCTGGCTCATTTTCCAAAACACAAGATCAAGAGTTCTCAATCTTTTTGTGTTCACGATACTTTTTTTTTTTGGTACTGGAGATAGAACCCAGGGGCATTCTACTTCTGAGCTACACCCCTAGCCCTAGTATTTTATTCTTTATTTTGAAACAGGGTCTCACTGAGTTGCAAAGGGCCTCACTAAGTAGTGGCTAAGGCTGGCACTTGGGAAGGGAGAGGCAGCAGCTGTTAAAATGCAGAGTTCTTCTCTCTCTTTGCTCTTCATTCTAATGATTAACCTATAATAAAAACCTCCTTTGGCCCTAAAAATATATTGAGGCACTGCTTGCCTCTGTTTACCCCCTCTCCTCTGTAACCTGGCCTGGGTATAGGACAGGTAAACTCTAGATACTGCTTCGAAGCACCCGTAGTTGATGAACAACCAATACTGCCCAATACAACAGATGCAAAGGCCAGGTATATTATTGGCCCCTGCACTTAGTAAGTGCATTATCTGGAGAAAAAGAGGCACCACTTGCCTAGAAAATAAGTTACTAGCTCACTGCCTTGCTAAGAAGATGCCAATACAAAATCTATTTAAAGGCTGGAATTCCAAAGAGAAGCCAGAATTCCATTTTCGGGCTCTCCAACATGCATGCCAACATGCTGCTTTTTCTTCTCTTCTCTTTCAATTTCCTACTGATTTTGTAATAAAAGCGTGTTAAAGCTGCACCAAGCTGCCGATTAATTTTAATTTTTCTGGTCAATAAACTTTAGTTGAATAAAAAAAAGAGGCCCCAGCACCATTTAAACCGTAACATTAGTGAGGACCTCCACAACTTAGTGAGATCCTATTTCCAAATAAATGAATAAAATAGGAAGCTGGGTGTGGTGACACACGCTTGTAATCCCTGAGCTTGGGAGGCTGAGACAGGAGGATCACACAAGTTCAAAACCAGCCTCAGCTACCTAGTGAGGCTCTCAGCAACTTAGTGAGACCCTGTTTCCAAATAAAATATAAAAATCCGGTCTGGGAGTATAGACTGGAGGTATAAAAGCCCCAGGGTTCCACCCTCAGTACCACAAAAAATAAAATAAAATAGGTCTGGGGTGTAGTTCAAAGGTAGAATGTCTCTGGGTTCCATCCCCAGTATCAGGCCCCCTCAAAAAAAATAGTGGCATACCAATGCACTAAGCCAGGCAAGGAAAGCCAGCCTGCCTCGAGCAAAGAAAAGTCTCCTTAACTATGAGGTCAACTCGAATGCAGCAGTTAATTAATACTTTAATGCAGTGCTACCAGGAAATAAGCAATTGACAAGCAGTGCCAAAACCACTCATGTAGGACTACATCCTTCTGTATCATGTCAAAATGACAGTCTGTGACATCCAGGGAGACAACTGACCTCATTGCAGGAAGCCAAAACTGAAGAGAAAAAATACTTGTGGAGGAAAATAGAGCTGTTTGAGTCAGATTTGAGTGGTAGGTGTGGTTAAGAGACACAAGGAAAACTAGAGATAATAATTTGCATTTTTGCAACACATTTTTCTGATAGAATGAGAAGTCCATTGACATCTTTTGAGTAAAACTCTAACAAAACAAAGTTAAAGGCTGGGGGTGTAACTCAGTGATAAAGTGCTTGCCTCATATGTGCAAGGCCCTGCGTTCAACTGTCAGCATGGAAAAAAGAGAAGAAAAAATAAGAACAAAGTTAATAGTGCTATTATTAGTTGTCAGAAAATTGTAACACAATGATAAAATAACCAAGGGCAAAGCCTGGCAAGATGACCTGTAATCATTCTGAGGTATATGATTTAACATACACTCTTCTAGGTAGATGGGGTGTTGGAGATTGAACCCAGGAGCATATACAAGGAAGAGAGGAAGGAAGAATGGGATTGATTGATTTTAGGTCTTCTAGCAAAGCAGAACAATAATAACTAGCTTCAAATACTACCTAATCTATCTGGTAGCCTCCAGGGCTCAATGATATGTATAATATGTAACAAAGTATTAATCATGATTAAGAGAAAACTTCATTTTTGGTTTCCTTACAAAACAATAGCTATGGTGTGTTTCCTTGACATTTAAAAACATCAAAGCTAAAGCCCCGCGTGGTGGTGCACGCTTGTAATCCCAGCACTTGGGAGGCTGAGACAGGAGGATCGCACAGGTCCGAAGCCAGCCTCAGCTAGTGAGGCTCTCAGCAACTTAGTGAGACCCTGTTTCCAAATAAAAATATAAAAATAGGTCTGGGAGTATAGCCCAAAAGTAGGAAGCCTCTGGGTTCCACCCCCAATGCCACCAAAAATAAATAAATAAATAACATCAAAGCTAAAGTGAAACATTCAATAGTTTAATGTCCAGGTCCTCGCCTGAAAAAGGCATACAGACTTGAGTGTCTTTGGGGAATTAGACTGTTCCTTAATCCCACCTGTATTAGTTTGCAGTTTTCTTTGATTGGGTCTATTCCTCTGCACACAATACTCCCCTCCCATCACAGACTGTTCAATTAAAACAAAAAGAGAAGATCCAAAAGGAGTCTTGAGGAAAATGAAATTTGTCAGAATTAGAAAGCCTAAAGACTCAAAAATCCAACCTCTTTGTTTATTGATAGGGCCCTTGAGAATACTGTCAGCTTGATAATTAATTTCAGTTATGGTCCCCATATAAAAGTTAGAAGTCATATAAAATTATAAAATGTCACACAGTCAAATTGCAAGCAACACTGCTTAACTCTTGATAGAAGAATCTCCCCACCACCTTTTTTTTGTAATACTGGAGACTGAGCACAAGAGCTGTCTACCACTGAGCTCCATCACCAGCTCCTACCTTTCAAGCAGTACTAAGGATTGAACCCGGGGGCTTTCTGCCTCTGAGCTGCACCCTCACCACTTTTTGTTTCTTGGATTTAAAACAGGGTCTTATTAGGATACTGAGTCTCACTAAGTTGCTGAGGTTAGTCTCTAAACTGTGATCCTACCATCTCAGCCCCCCTGGGATTATAGATGTGCACCACCACACCTGGCCCCAGCTTGCCTGCCCGCCCTTCCTTCCTTCCGTCCTTCCTTCCTTCCTTCCTTCCTTCCTTCCTTCTTTCCTTCCTTCCTCCCTTCCTCCCTCCCTCCCTTCCTCCCTCCCTTCCTTCCTTCCTTCCGCAGTGCTATACCCACAGCCCCATTTTTTATTCCTCATTTTGAAACAGGGTTTCAAAATGTTGCAGAGGGCCTTACTAAGTAGCTGAAGTCGACCATGATCCTGTGATTCTCCTGTCTCAGCCTCCCAAGTACTGGGACTAAAAGCACATACCCCAATGCCTGGCTGCCCTTCTTATTTTTGAGGTCTTAAATGCCCAGGCTGGCCTCCAGCTTGAGATCCTCCTGCCTCAGCCTTCCAAGTAACTGCGATAACAGGTATATACCACCATGCTAGCATAATTTCTTGCTATATATGTTTTGCTTTTACTTTAAGGTCTCAAATTTGGAGAAAAGTGGAACAGGGAACTGTGGCATTCAAAGAAAGAAAGGTAGTCAGGCATATGGTACATGCTTGTAATCCCAGCATCTGGGAGGCTAAGGCAGGGGAATCATGGTTCGCAGACATCCTCAGCTACTTAGTGAGGCCCTTTGCAACTCAGTGGCCTGTTTCAAATTAAAGAATTAAAAAAAATAGGGCTGGAGCCAGGCATGATGGCACACGCTTATAGTCTCTGCACTTGGGAGGCTGAGACAGGAGGATCACACAGGTTCAAAGCCAGCCTCAGCTACTTAGTGAGGCTCTCAGCAACTTAGTGAGACCCTGTTTCCAAGTAAAATATAAAAAATAGATCTGGGAGTATAGCCTGGAGGTAGAAAGCCCCTGGGTTCCACTCCCAGCACCACCCCGAAAGAAAGAAAGAAAGAAAGAAAGAAAGAAAGAAAGAAAGAAAGAAAGAAAGAAGAAAGAAAGAAAGAAAGAAAGAAAGAAAGAAAGAAAGATAGGGCTGGATTTGATGCTTGGAGGTAGAATGCCCATGGGTTCCATCCCCAGTACCATAAAAAAAAAGAAGAAGAAAGGTAGTTGGGTTGGGTGACACACACCTCTAATCCCTGTACTTGAGAGGCTGAGACAGGAGGATAGCAGGGTTTGAGGATAGCCTCAGCAATGTTATGAGACTCTCATTAATCTAGCAAGACCCTATTTCTAAATAAAAAATAAAGATCTGGGGATGTGTCTCAGAGGTAGAATGCCCCTGGGTTCAATCCCCAATATCACAAAAAATTTAAAAAGTAAAATATTATATATATTTATTTTTTATTTTTGGTGGTACTGGGGTTCCTGGAAGCCCTTCTACCTCCAGGCTACACTCCCAGACCTATTTTATATTTTTTTATTTGGAAACAGGGTCTCTTAAGCCAGCGAGTCTGGCTTCGAACCTGCACGATCCTCCTGTCTCTGCCTCCCAAGCGCGGGGATTACAAGCGTGCGCCACCACACCCGGATATATATATATATATATAATTTAAATGAAAAGGAACACTGTTCTTCTGAGCTGGGCATGGTGGTGCACACTTGGTAATCCTGGTGCTTGGGAGGCTGAGACAGGAGGATCACAGGTTTAAAACCAGCCTCAACTACTTAGTGAGACTCTCAACAACTCAGTGAGACCCTGTTCCCAAATAAAGTATAAAATAGGTCTGGGAGTATAGCCTGGTTGTAGAAAAGCCCCTGGGTTCCACCCCAAGTACCATTAAAAAATAAAAAAGTAAAAAAAAGAACACTGTCCCTCTCTATAGCTACATTAGCCATTCAGAAAATGTCCCTCTCCCACATAGGAGATGCACTAATAACACAAAGAAAAGGATATGCATGTGTGGGAGTTTCCACTTGGTACCTGAAAACATGGTCTAAGTTAACTAAATCTAAAACATGGAGTACCTAGAAACCATAATGAAACAAAAAGTACACATGCAGTGGAAGGGGTAAGAACAGCTGTCAGCCTCTCCTGAACTCTCAGCACTGTAATCTCCAAATGCTATAGACAGTTTCTGTTACTTCTACCCAGTGGCGTCTCAAGAAATCTTAAAAGTGAATCTCAGGGTCGGCAGCTGAATGGGTATGGTGAGGACAGGTCAGGTGATTTGTCCTGATGTTGCCAGCAGAGCAAGTGCACCATTTTTCACTTAGATAATTTTGGGGGTGGGTTGGTGTTGGATAATAGTGCTGGGGAGGTAATCCTAAGCAATCCACACCAATCCTAGGTGTTAGGGCTGCTTCTACACCACAGGACCTTAAAATTCTTCCTAAGTAAGAAAAAGATTAGTATGGCTAGAAGCTTCTTCACAGCAGCTGCACCTAAACTGTCCCTGCAGTCTCTCCACCTACAACAGGAGTGAAGAACCTGGGGGGATTTTATTTTATTTATTTATATATCTAGTTAGTGAATTTTTTTTTGTGGTACCGAGGATGGAATCCAGGGGCATTCTACCTCTGAGCTACACCCCTGCCCGATTGTCTTTTATTCTGAAAACAGGGACTCACTGAGTTGAGGAGGGCCTCATTAAGTAGCCGAGGCTGCCTGCAAACCTGCAATCCTCCTGTCTCAGCCTCCCAAGTACTGGGATTACAGGCGTGTGCCACCATATCCAGCTTAACTGGGCTTTTTTTTTTTTTTTTGTCTATAGATTTTATTAATAAAAAAATTAGCTGGGAATGGTGGCACATGCTTGTAATCCCCACGCTTGGGAGGCGGAGACAAGAGGATCACACTGGTTCAAAGCTAGCCTCGCTGGCTTAAGAGACCGTTTCCAAATAAAAAATATAAAAATAGGTCTGGGAGTGTAACCCTGAGGTAGAAGGGTTTCTAGGAATCCCAGTACTGCAAAATAAATAAATAAATATAAAAAGGAAAAATAAAAAAAATTAACCATGACCATATAAAATGAGTGGCTGGGCTTAGATAAGTTTGCTATACCAAAGAAATTAAAACATCCTTGAGATAATGTTACAATAGTTTATAACAGCATCCCTTGATAGAGACATTTAAATTTTAGCAGTTATGTTTATCTTAAATATATAAAACTAACCCTTAAAGCCGGGTGTGGTGGTGCACCCTTTTAATCCCAGCATTTGGGAGGCTGAGACAGGAGGATCTTGGTTCGCGGACAGCTGCTACTTAGTGAGGCCCTTTGCAACTCAGTGAGACCCTGTTTCAAAATAAATATAAAAAGAGCTGGGCGTGGTGGCGCATGCTTGTAATCCCCGCGCTTGGGAGGCTGAGACAGGAGGATCGCACAGGTTTGAAGCCAGCCACAGCTACTTAGTGAGGCTCTCAGCAACTTAGTGAGATCCTGTTTCCAAATAAAATATAAAAAAGGTCTGGGAGTATAGCCTGGAGATAGAAAGCCTCTGAGTTTCACCCCCAGTACCACCAAAAATAAATAAATAAATAAATAAATAAATAAATATTTAAAAATAGGACTGGGGTGTAGCTCAGAGGTAGAATGCCCCTGGGCTCCATCCCCAGTACTGCAAAACAAACCAACAAACCAAAACCAAAAAAAAACTAACCCTTAGTGTCATGTATGAATATCATCATAGTTACTGACGAATTAAAATATAACTTCTGGGAGGATTTTTGGTGTGGTTATCTCAAGACATATAACCAAAGTTTAATAGAACCATATCTTATAAAGATCTTCTGGAATGTTGTTAACTGGACATTTAAAACAACTTACTTTAGCTTTGCATTGATATTTTCAGTTGTAATTATTTTACCTTATAAAAAACATACCATTTTACCATTTTTCCCCAGTAACCTCACTTTAGCAGAATCAATGAAATTATTTAGACCAAGAAACACTCTGTGGCTTTTATCCCTATCAGTTCTGCCTTAAAGAAATTCAAGTTCAAATTCTGTTTAAATACTGAGACCCATAAGAGATAAAGAGAAAAGGAGGAAGAAAAAGAGACCTACAAACAAAGAAGAAAAGGACATTAGCTGAATCTCATCACTATAAACTCTCTTATCAGGCAATAGGAGATAAGGTCTAGTTTTCTTTGGGGGGAACCTCTGCCTCTTTAGATTATGCAGCCTGTACATTTCCATTCTCGGCACTCCTCTTCATCTCTGGGGTGTGCACTGCTGTTCCATCTTGTCTTGGGAGGGAATCTACATTTCTCCTATCCAAGCTGAGCTGAGAATGTCACTTGTCTTAACTTTTTGGAGGTATGCGTGGACACATACACACATACCATGCTGTAGCAATAGCTCCCTTTCTACCTTACAGTCATTTTATGAGACTTGATTAAGCTTAGAGGCAGTGAAGAAATGTTTAACAAGCATACTAGCCTACGAGATTCCCCTCTGAGATTCATGATGAATCTCTTGTTAATGCCAACTTAAATCCCAATGATAAGGTGACATTTTTTTTCTTATAGTCTATGATATTTAGAATGCAATTGTAAATGCAAAATCCAAGGCTTACAACAGTAGAATCTCCATCCCATCAGGCACTGAGTTGGCTCTGAAAGAAAAAGGATATCTGAAAAGAAGAGTGAATAGTGAATTTGTCTACAACCATTGCTATAAGAAAGTATTAGGTGCCAGGTATGGTGGCACACGCTTGTGATCCCAGCATTTGGGAGGCTGAGACAGGAGGATCACAGTTCAAGGACAACCTCAGCTATTACTTAGAGAGGCCCGTTGCAACTCAGTGAGACCCTGTTTCAAAATAAAGAATAAGCCAGGCATGGTGGCGCATGCTTGTAATCCCCGCGCTTGGGAGGCTGAGACTGGAGGATCGCGCAGGTTCAAAGCCAGCCTCAGCTACTTAATGAGGCTCTCAGCAACTTAGCGAGACCCTGTTTCCAAATAAAATATAAAATAGGTCTGGGAATATAACCCGGAGGTAGAAAGCCTCTGGGTTCCACCCCCAGTACCGAAAGAAAGAAAGAAAGAAAGAAAGAAAGAAAGAAAGAAAGAAAGAAAAAAAAATAGGGCTGGGGGTGTAGCTCTGAGGTAAAATGCCTCTGGGTTCTATTCCCAGTACTGAAAAAAAAAAAAAAAAAATCAGGTGAGAGCCAGGCATGGTGGCACACACACTTGTGATCCCAGTACTTGAGAGGCTAAGACTTAGTGAGACCCCATTTCCAAAGTAGAAATAAAATTGGGCTGGGGGTTTAGCTCAGAGGTAAAATGCCTCTGGGCTCAATCCCTAGTGCCACACAGAAAAGAAGGAAGGAAGGAAGAAAGGAAGGGGAAGGGGAAGGGAGGGAAGGGAGAGAGAGGGAGGGAAGGAGGAAGGGAGAAAGGGAGGGAGAGGAAAGAAAGAAAAGAAACAGAAACAAAGAAGGAGGGAAGGCTGGGCGTAGTGGTGCACGCTTGTAATCCCCACGCTTGGGAGGCAGAGACAGGAGGATCCCGCAGGTTCGAAGCCAGCCGTGTGCGCTGGCTTAGGAAACCCTGTTTCCAAATAAAAATGTAAAAATAGGTCTGGGAGTGTAGCCCGGAGGTAGACGGGCTTCCAGGAACCCCGGTACCACAAAAAAAAAAAAAAAAAAAGAAAAGAAAAAAAGAAAAAAGAAAAAAAAAAAAGAAAAAGGAGGAAAGGAGGGAAAAAAAAAAAGAAATAAAGTATCAGGTGAGATGGATGTTGTGGTGCACACCTGCAATCCCAGTACTTGGGAGGCTGAGATAGGAGGATTGCAGGTTCAAGCCAGCACACAATAACCCAGTAAGACCCTGTTTCAAAATAAAAACAAAAAATAGAAAAGGGCTGGGGTATAGATGAGATAGAACACCCCAGGGCTCAATCCCTAATACCAAAAAAGAAAAGGTATCATGCACCATGGCGATTGGACAAAGATCCCTTAGTTTGCATTTTTCAAGAACTTTTCTTACAAGTTGCTTCTGTGAAAGAAGCTGTGGATTATAAATGATACCATGGGTACAGGTTCACTTACAGCCAATTTAGTAAGTGCTTGCACTGTTAATCCTGTCAGTCTTCCACCTACACAGAAATACACGTGCCCCCAAGGGGCCCAACCACCCACAGAGCTCTTCTGCACATCGCTTTACCCTCTAGCACACAGAAATAGAGGGATACAGCCCAGCAAACACCCAGGGGAAGAAAAAGTAGTTTCACTGAAATGCTACGTCTGGAAAACTAGGACCCAGATTCTTATTTGGATGTCATTTATAATATACTCACTTCTCTCCAAATAACCCAAATAATGATCTCAGACGAGATGTACTTGAAAGTTCCAAATCTGTACATCTAAATCCTTTAGTATGCGGAACCTTTCCTTGGTATATGGAAGAACACTTTAAAAAGCAATTTGTTCAGAGTGAACTCCAGACTACCTCAGATCTTAAAAATCTACTTGTAGAATGTAACAGTAAAGGTACCTAAATGATCTAAGCTTTCCAGTATCATACCCTAAGAGTCTCCTCCCTAAATTTGGGCTAGCCACTGGGTTTGCTTTAGCTACCAGATAAAACACAGACACAAGGAGAGACTCAAAAAGTCCCTCTGCCTTGGGGCCTGACCTCTCTCTCTTTGTTTTTAAGATCCTAGAGATACTATGTGAAGAAAAACAGGTTGGTTTACTGGTGAACAGAAAAGAGAGGAGTCATCCCAGTTAAAGCCAACCCTCCTGCCAAATGATATGTGTGTGAAACTATCTGTATTAAAAATTCCTCAGCCGGGCGTGGTGGCGCACCTTGTAATCCCAGCATTGGGGAGGCTGACTGGAGGATCGCGGTTCATGAACAGCCTCAGCTACTTAATGAGGCCTCCACAACTCAGTGAGACCCTGTTTCAAAATAAAGAATAAAATATAGGGCAGGGGGTGTAACTCAGAGTTCAAATGCCTCTGGGTTCCATCCCCAGACCGCAAAACATAAAAAAAATTAAAAAAATCCTATGACTGCCTTAATTTCTAGAAACTTAGTGCCTTAAACAATACAGTTTTATTTTCTTTTAGTTTGGTAGGTCCCAAGTCCAATGAGGGTCTCACTGGGTTAACTACAAGGTGCTGGCAGGACTGTTTTCCTTCCTAGGGGCTTGAGGTGGAGGATCTGTCTCCTTGTTCATCTGAGATATTGACAGTTTCATTCCTTACAGCTATAGGACTAAGTGCCCATTTCCTTGCTGGCTGTAAACTGAGAGCCATTTTTATCTTCTGTGTTGCATTTCATTAATCACTGTACCGTCCCCGTCTACTTTAACTGGCTCATGTAATCACACTGGGTCTACCCAGGTAATTCAGAAAAATCTCTTCATCTTAAGATCTATAGCCTTTATCATATCTGCAAAGTCTCTTTAGACACATACAGTAACATATTCACAAGTCTTGGGGATTAGAATGTGTACCTCTTAGGGAGCCCATTACTTTTCCTACTGGGCCAAATGGAGAGAGAGAGAGAGAGAGAGAGAGAGAGAGAGAGAGAGAGAGAGAGAGACAGAGACAGAGACACAGACAGACAGACAGCAGACAGACGAACAGAGAGAGAGCGCGCACACACACAAGCGAGCAGGCAGTCAAATGCCTACTCCAACATGAACTGTAGTCAAAGATCTGTGAAGAATAATAAATGTTTTTGTTTTATTCTTTTGTGGTACTGGGGATTAAACCTGGGAGCATTCTACCTCTGAGCTACACCCTTTTTATTTGGAAACAGGGTCTTGCTAGTTTGCTGGGAGCCTCAGTAAGTGGTAAGGCTGGCCTCAAACCTGTGATCCTCCTTGTCTCAGACTCCCAAGTACTGGGATTATAAGCATGTGCCACCATATCTGGTTTAAATGCTGTTTAAAGCCACTCAGTTTTAAGGTGGTTTCTTCCATAGCAAAAGCTACCATAGTAACTACAGGATGAGGCTATACCGTTCCTGAGGCCTGGGTAACCCTCAACCAAGTAACACATTCTTTCCTTCTTGCACTAGTTTAACAAGCATGCCTAGGAAGTTATCAGCAGTCTTCTGTTCTCTGAATCATAAGACAATTAAATTATTTGTTTCATTTCTCCTTCTAATACAGACCTAAAGATTATTGCTAAAGTTAATCCAAAGTCACCCTTATTACCTCAAAAGAGGCAGGCAAGGTTTTTTTTATTATTATTATTGTATTGGCTCCATAACTGGAAGCTATATACATAGAACAAAACAATGCATGCTGAGAGTCATAGGTAACAATCTGAAGTAAGGGCCATTTTTGATCATTGATAGTTAACAGCTGCTGATGGAACAGGGAAATTTCATTGCATTGCTCCTTGGTGCTGAATGACCAATAGGATTTTGGGGTACAGTCTCTAAAACAGGAGTCTCTAGCCTTTCATTAGTCAAATACACTTTCTCAAAACAGGCTCCTCTTCAAATTTGCTGATCCTTAAAGGTCTGGAAAGCTTCAGTAGAAGGAAAATGCCAATAGCAAGTTAATGTCCTCTTGGCTCTTTTGGCTGACTTCCCTATGACTGGATCTTGACTATTAATTGAATGCTGTTCAGATTCCATCTCAAAAACAAATGAGGATGGAGACCAGAGGCCTGCCTTCACCAGACTGATAAGAGCAGCACAGTGCAATTATACCAAAACAGCTTTGTTCTGGAATGTAATCACCGCCCCAGCCTTCTTCCCAATGGGATGGCAACAGTGTAATTACCTCTTCAGGATTCATTGTTTGGGAATGTAATTCTTCTACAGGGCCCTCTTTGAAGGGGAGAGGAGCTTCAAAAAGAATATAAGAGAATCTGTAGCCCCCCCCCCTAGAACAAATTATTTTTATTCTCCTAAAGACCAAGTTCAGATTTCAGCCTGTTTTTCTACCAAAGAAGAATTACCTACACCTCACAACAGCTGCATTTCAAAAGCCCCAATCTACATCTGGATTGCCAGAGGTGATTCTAACTCTTTCAAGTACTAGCTGAGTTAAATTATTTCATCTTCCTTTAGCCTCAGTTTCTTTATCTATAAAAATCAGTAATAAAAGCAATTCACAGAGCCGGGCGTGGTGGCGCACGCTTGTAATCCCAGCATTTGGGAGGCTGAGACCAGAGGATCGCGGTTTACGGACAGCCTCAGCTACTTAGTGAGGCCCTCTGCAACTCAGTGAGACCTGGTTTCAAAATAAAGAATAAAAAATAGGGCAGGGGGTGTAGCCCGGAGGTCAAATGCCCCTGGGTTCCATCTCCAGACCTAAGGAAAAAAAAAAAAAGAAAAAGAAAAAGAAAAAGAAAAAAAATCACAGAAATATTGTGAACATTAGGTGAATTAATATGTGAGAAATGCTTAGAATAGTAGTTGGTATAGAGTGTCCTTAGGACTTTGTTCTGATTATTCAAAGCACATATAAAGTATTATATTCCATAGCTACTACATTTTAGAAGTGTGACCTAATACAAACTCAAAGCCAAATCTAAGCTTCAGTTACCAATTTCCTTCTTTTGACAACCCCACTGCCAGTTCAGCATTTTGGGCAATGTTTGGGGTAATTTATATCTGCCACAGAACTGTCATAGTACCAGTGTTATCTGCCTGAGCGGAACTTCACTCTAATAAGTAGAAATGACTGCGTATATTTCCATGTCATTTTTTCCCGTGTATGTTACTAGTCCAAGAAAAGTCACAATGACAAGAGTGTTGTGAACTCTTGTTGTTGAGGAAAATCAGAAATATTATAAAAAGCAGCCATTGGCAATATGTCAATATGGGAGATTCTAGAGACAATTTGCCATTCTAGCCATTTTCACTTATGAAAATGACATATTTTCCTCACAGGTCTGCTGTGTGACTCTCTTCACTAAATTAAACCCCCTTTCCAAAGGGAAACTGAAGTCTTTGCCTCCTGTGCAACTTTCTCTCTGTTCCTTTGTAGCCTTAATCACAGAATTTAATCTGTGCTTCAGGAAGAAATATTTTTGGATTCTGCTTTACCAGCCATGAGCCACAAGAGTAAAAATCATGAATTTGTTTGTCAGGCCTGAGGAAAACAACCCCATGGCTCATGACAGGGAAGCGAAGCTGGGTGCCTCTGGCATGGCATACAGCTGCAGTGAGCTGGGTTTATGATGAGCCCAGGGACTCATTTCCATAGCCCTATAAAGTGAGAGACTGTCTTTACAGTCTAGAGTATGCGTTTACAGGATGACTATCTGGCTCTTTAGTGACACTCAAGAGATGACCAAAAGAAACATCCCCAGGTCTGGCCTGGCCTGGTGGTACATCCTATAATCATAGTTTCTCAGGAGACGGAGGCAGGAGGATTACAAGTTCTTGCTAATTGAGACTTTGCCTCAAAACAAAATATAAAAGAGGTAGGATATAGGTCAGGGGTAAAGTCTCCTGCATGGGAGCAGACGGGGCTAGAATGAAGACCCCCAGGGGTCAAAAGGTCCCCAGTTACCAATTCACGGGTGTCTCTTTCCAAATCATGGTTTACACCAAGATATCCATGCTTGCTGTTCCAGCTGAGAGGCACAAGGACCGAGGGGAAGAGCTGGCCCTGTGGATTGGTAGGTGTTAAAGAGAGGAAATTAACACACACAAGTTGGCTCTACTTTGGTAGAGAGGTGCCATCTGCCAGCTCCCATGGCATTTCCAGCCAGTTTGGAATAAATGAGGCTGCTTGGGGACATGAAAAGGGAAAGGGGAAAGAAAAAAAAAAAAAAAAACAACTGATGTAAGCTCAGGATATTTATCTATTTATCTGTTTATATTAGGAACTGAGCCCAGGGGTAGTCTACTTTCTGACTACATGCCCAGCCTTTTAATTTTGAAACAGGGTCTCGCTAAGTTGTTGAGGCTGGCCTCGAACATGCAATCCTCCTGTCTTGGCCATCCAGGTACTGGGATTATAGCACTGGGCTTCTTGGGCTCAAGGTTTTTAAAGGAAATAGATGGGCCAGGCATAGGGGTAGATACCTACAATCTCAGAATTTAGGAGGATAAGACAAGAATCACAGGTTCAAGGCCCGTGCATAATAATTTAGAAAGACCTTATTTCAAAATTTTAAAAAAGAGGGGGTTAGTTTTGGAGTGTAGCTCAGTGGAAGAAAGTTTATGGGTTCAATCCACAGTAACATACTTACATACACGAAGCAGATAGGGAGTTATCACACATGATTAGCTTCCAGAATTTATATGTTAATCACACTTAGGTGAAAAGTGATAAGAGTACACAGGATAGCACAGAGGGTTATTCCAAGTCTTCCAGAGCTTATAAAGAATCTCAAATCATAAAGAAAGTTTGGAAGCTGGGTGTGGTGGCACAGGCTTGTAATCCCAGCATTTGGGAGGCTGAGATGGGAGGATCGCGGTTTGCAGACAGCCTCAGCTACTTAGTGAGGCTCTTCACACGCAACTCAGTGAGACTGTTTCAAAATAAAGAATAAGTCGGGCGTGGTGGCGCACACTTGTAATCCCCACACTTGGGAGGCGAAGACAGGTGGATGGCGGAGGTTCAAAGCCAGTCGCGCTGGCTTAAGAGACCCTGTTTCCAAATTTAAAAAAAGTATAAAATGTGTCTGGGAGCATAGCCTGGAGGTAGAAGGGCTTCCAAGAACCCCAGTACCACAAAAAAAAAGTAAAAAAAAATAATTAAGAATAAAAAAATTGGGCAGGGGGTATAGCTAGGAGGTCAAATGCCTCTGGGTTCCATCCCCAGACCCACAAAAACAAAACAAACAAACAAACAAAACAAAAACAAAAAAAAACAAAAAAAGAAAGTTTGGAACTTGAAACTTCTGAGGAAAGCTGCTACCTCCACTGGAAAAGATGGGCTTTAACCTCATGTTATTTTCTGAATAACATGATGGGCTTTTTCTTTCCTCTCTTTAGATTTCTAGATCACTTGTTCTGAGGGGTTGCAAACACATCAAAGCACATATCAATCATAATCTAAACAGAAAGAAGAAAAGGATTCTGGCATTACAGCAGGTCATTACAAGTTAGAGGGCATTTTTAGTCAGTACCTTCAAAATGTAAGTAATGCTAAGGAGTACACACCATGGGACTTAAAAAGGTTTTTTCTTTTTTTTTTTGGGGGGGGTGGTACTGGGGGTGGAAGCCTCTGGGTTTCTACCTCCAGGCCATACTCCCAGACCTTTTTTATATTTGATTTGTAAACAGGGTCTCATTAAGTTGCTGAAAGCCTCACTAAGTAGCTGAGGCTGGGTTCCGAACCCTTGCGATCCTCCTGTCTCAGCCTCCCAAGCGCGGGGATTACAAGCGTGCGCCACCACGCCCGGCCAGACTTAAAAAGTTTTGAAGTCAGCGGGTATAGAGGCGCACACTTATAATCCCAGCATTATGGAGGTTGAGACTGGAGGATCATGGTTCGCACACAGCCTCAGCTACTTAGTGAGTAGGACCTCCGCAACCTAGTGAGACCCTATTTCAAAAATTAAGAATAAAAAATAGAACTGTGGGGTGTAGCTCGGAGCTAGAATGCCTCTGGGTTCTAGCCCCAGTACTGCCAAAAAAAAAAAAAAAAAAAAAGTTTTGAAATCATGCAAGGTCTGTGGAAGCCCAAAAGGACAGAGAATTTAAAATACAAGTATATATGGGGTTTCAATCCAGACATGTTGATGTTAAGATTCCCTTAAGGAAGAATAGGACATGTGAAGGCCAGGTGTGGTGAGGAACGCTTACAATCCCCGCACTTGGGAGGCTGAGACAGGAGGATCACAAAGGTTCAAACCCAGCCTCAGCTACTGAGTGAGGCTCTCAGCAACTTAGTGAGACCCTGTTTCCAAATAAAGTATAAAATAGGTCTGGGAGTATAGCCTGGAGGTAGAAAAGCCCCTGGGTTCCAGCCCCAGTACAAAAAGAAAAAAAAAGAAAAAAAAAAAAGAAAGAAAAGAACACATGGGATATAAGTTATAAAAATGGAGTAGGTGTGGAGGCACATGCTTGTAATCCCAGCATTTGGGAGGCTGAGACAGGAGGATGGCGGTTCGCAGACAGCCTCAGCTATTTAGTGAGGCCCTCCACAACTTAGTGAGACTCTGTTTCAAAATAAGGAGAAAAAAAATAGGGCTGGGGGTGTACCTTGGAGATAGAATGTCCCTGGGTTCCATTCAATGTACCACAAAAAAATGTTATAAAAATTGAAGAAAGGTTATAAATCAAATTTTCTTAGAAATGAAGTGCCTAGTATCCTTGACAAGAAACTGTTGTTCCAGCATAAAAGCTAAATGATCTTTTTTCTTTTCTCTTTCTCTTTCTTTCTTTCTTTCTTTCTTTCTTTCTTTCTTTCTTTCTTTCTTTCTTTTTCTTTCTTTGGTACAAGGGATTGAATCCAGGGGCACTCCACCTCTGAATACACCCCCAAATACTCCCTTGTTTGTTTATTTGTTTGTTTTTGGTGATGCTGGGAACTGAACCCAGGGTCTCTGCTTGCTAGATAAACACTCTAATCACTGAGCTATTTCCAAGCCCCACCACTCACTTTTTTTTTTTGCTTTGTTTTGTTTTTGTGGAACTGGGAATTGAACCCAAGGGCCTTCTACCTCAGAGCTACACCCCCAGCCCTATTTTTAACTCTTTATTTTGAAACAGGGTCTCACTAAGAGACCTGTTTCTCTCTTAGTGAGACCTTTTTGTGGAGAGCCTCACTAAGTAGCAGAGGCTGGGCGGGAATCTGAAATCCTCCTGTCTCAGCCTCCCAAGTACTGGGATTATAAGCGTGCGTTGCCATGCCTGGCTCCCACCACTCACTTTTTTTTTTTAATGGTACTGGGGATGGAACCCAGGGGCATTGTACCTCTGAGCTACACTCACAGCCCTATTTTTTAGTCTTTTTATTTTTTGAAACAAGGTCTCACTGAGTCACAAAGGGCCTCGCTAAGAAGCTGAGGCTACCTGTGAAATGCCATCATCCAGTCTCAGCCTCCCGAATGCTGGGATTACAAGCATGTGACACCATGCCCGGCCTCACCACTCGTTTTTGAAACGGTCTTGCTAAGTTGCTGGGGGTCTCACTAAACTGCTGAGGCTGGTCTTGAACCTGCAATTCTCCTGTATCAGCCTACCTAGTACTAGGATTACATACCTGGGCTAATCTTTTTATCTGCCAAAGAAATGCTGTACATTTCTTAGTTCTCATACCCAGTCTTCTGTTTAGACTTGTATTGTAGCATTTGTATATCCATTGTCCTACAGTTGTTTATCAGCATGATGATCTTACAACTCAGTAGATGGGATGCTTATGGAAGGCAGAGATAGCATCTTGTTCATCTGACTGCCACCAAAAACCTAACATTGAACCGGGCATGGTGGCGCACGCTTGCAACCCCAGCATTCCGGAGGCTGAGACCCGAGGATCGTGGTTCGCGGACAGCCTCAGCTACTTAGTGAGGCCCTTGGCTACTCAGTGAGACCCGGTTTCAAAATAAAGAATAAAAAATAGGGCAGGGGTTGTAGCTCGGAGGTCGAATGCCCCTGGGTTCCATCCCCAGACCCGCAAAAAAACAAAACAAAAAAAACAACCCTAACATTTTACCATGTAACAAATGCTAATGCTGGGTTCAAGAAGACTGAGCATTCAGTAGACTGAGCATTCTGCAGGTGATTACGAAGTAATTCATTTTCTCACATTATTAACAGCTCCAGACCAGGAGTTACACATCAGAGGCTCACCAGCACAAAGACATTTTGGGCTCCTGGTGTGCATATCCTTAATGTGGTACCAACTCATCTCTTCCCCCATCTGTCTCTGTTCCTAGCTTAATGGGTTCATCTAGAGCAGTGGCTCTCAAATTTGAAAGTGCATCCGGATTAACTAGGAGCCTTTCCCCCCCTTTTTTTCTTTATTTTATTTTATTTATTTATTTATTATTTTTTTTTGGTGATGGTGTTGGGGTTTGAACCCAGGGACCTTTAACTTCCAAGTTATATCCCCAGCTCTATTGTGTGTGTGTGTGTGTGTGTGTGTGTGTGTGTGTGTGTGTGTGTTTGTGTGTGTGTGTGTGTGTGTGGTACTGAGGATGGAGCCCAAGGGTACTGGGTTTTGAAACAGGGTCTCACTGAGTTGTGAAGGGCCTCACTAAGTAGCTGAGGCTGTCTGTGAACCGCATTTAATGATATGTTGGAACCCTTAAAGCCCAAGTGCCCAGACTTTTCAACTCACTGACTACTATAACAAAGGGAAAAAAGGCCTGCTTGGGACCTAGGAAGTACACCACTGAGAAGGCCGACAAAAGCTAAGTGAGAGATGAGTTATATCAGTGGGGGAACTACCATAATTCTAGCCCATTCTGGCCCCCAAATTTATAATGAAAACCATGTAATGGGCTGGGTATGGTGGTACACATCTATAATCCCAGTACTATAGGAGGCTGAGACAGAAGGAACATTGGTTGGAAGCCAGCCTCAGCAACTTAATGAAGCTTAGCAAGGCCGTTTCCAAATAAAAAATAAAATAGGGCTAGGGGTATAGCTTGGAGGTAGAATACTCCTGGGTTTAATCCTCAGCAACACACACACACACACACAACTAAAATCATATAATGACAAGCGCTAACATCTACAGATGTTATTAGTATTATATGCCATACATTTTTTTTTTTTTTTTTGCAGTACTGTGGATGGAACCCAGGGGCATTATACCTCCAAGGTACACCCCCCCAGCCCTATTTTTTAGTCTTTTTTTTTTTTTTTTTTTGAAACAGTGTCTCACTGAGTTGTGAAGTGCCTGGATAAGTAGCTGAAGCTGTCCACAAACCACGATCCTCCTGTCTCCACCTTCCAAATACTGAAATTACAAGTGTGCGCCACCATACTCGGCTCAGAGTATTATTATTATTCTAAGTATTTTACATAGACAAGATGGAGTATCCATTAACCAAAATGCTTGGAACTAGAAGTGTTTAAGATTTCTGGTTCTTTTCAGATCTTGAAATACTTGTATACAAATATTTGTTTTGTATACAAAAACAAACTTGAAATTCATTTATGTTTCACATGCACATAGTCTGAAGGTAATTTTTCACAACATTTTAGGTAATTTTGTACATGAAGCAAGGCTTCATGCTTTAGAATTTTATACTTGTGGGTATCACGTCAGTGCTCAAGAAGTTTTGGATTTTGGAGCATTTCAGATTTTGTGATTAAAAATGCTCGATTTGTATTTATTTATTTATTTTTTGCGGGTCTGGGATGGAACCCAGGGGCATTTGACCTCTGAACTCAAGGCCAACACGAGCAATTTAATGAACCCCCTGCCCTATTTTTTATTCTTTATTTTGAAACCAGGTCTCACTGAGTTGCAGAGGGCCTCACTAAGTAGCTGAGGCTGTCCACGAACCGCGATCCTCCTGTCTCAGCCTCCGAATGCTGGGATTACAAGCGTGTTCCACCACGCCCGGCTTTCATTTAATCTTTACAACAATCCTGTATGCTAGTACAGGATTATCCTGTAATCCTGTGTCCTTTCTGCATTGTCTTTGAACTATACCCAGCACTTTCTAAATGCTTAGCCTTTTCCAGGGTGGTTGGGTATTATAAGAGAATTAAATGCCCTCAGGAAGTTATAGTCAAGTCAAGGAATAGTCAGATTTTTTCTTTTTGCCTGTAATCCCGGTACTTGGGAAGCTAAAACAGGAGAAAGGTGGGTTCACAACCAGGCTCAGCTGCTTAGTGAGACCCTGTTTCAAAATAAAGAATAAAAAATAGGGCTTGGGTGTATGGCTCAGAAATAGAATGCCCCTGGGTTCCATCCCCAGTACCACAAATAAATAAATAAATAAATAAATAAATAAACAAATAAATATAAAATCCTGCATGCTAATTAGTATTTTTAGGACCACTGTACAGATGATAATCTGAGTCCCAAAAGGTAGAATAAATTACCCAAGATTATGCTGGTAAATTGGCTAGATGTATATTTGCAATCCCAGTTATTCAAGAGACTGAGGCAAGAGGACAGTAAACTCAAGGCCAACACGAGCAATTTAATGAGACTCATATTTAAAAAAGACTGGGATGTAGCTCAGCACCCCTGGAGCTCAATCCTCAGTGGAAAAAAAATACTGCTAAGAAATAGCAAAATGAGTGAGCCAGGCATGGTGGCGCCCACTTGTCTTTGTTTTTTGTTTTAATTAATTTATTTTTGTCCCAGCCCTATTTTTTATTTTGAAACAGGGTCTCACTGAGTTGCAAAGGGCCTCACTAAGTAGCTAAGGCTGTCCTCGAACCACAGTCCTCCTGTCTTAGCCTCCTGGATGCTGGGATTACAAGCGTGTGCCAGCTGGGCGTGAGTATAGTTCGGAGCTAGAATGTCCCTGGGTTCCATCCCCAGTACCAAAAAAAAAAAAAAAAAGTATTTGTGTTTTGTTTTTAATATGCTTTCATTAGTGTATTATAGACTCACACTACAGTGTAAATCATGTTGACAATGACATATATGCACACGACACCTGATGGAATTTAAGCTTAAAATAGTTTAGTTTCAAAGCCCAAACTCTTAAAACATTTTGCTGTCTTGCCTCTTAGGCAAACTATATCTTAGAAAAGGCAAAGGTCCTTCCCATGCTCCATTCAAAAGATGGACAGGGACACATTCAGAGCTTTTTGTAAATTATACTCAATATATATATATATATATATATATATATATATATATATATATATATGTATATGCACCTTGGTAAAAGTCCATGTCTGAGCTGCTGATTAAACTATCAAGGACCGGCAGTTAAAATTTTATGGATTCCATTAACCAAGGCCAAAAACCAGGGCCCAAAACCAAACAGACATTGTAGGGCATGCTTTTAAATTAATCCTAGTTACTCAGGAATCTGAGGCAGGAAGGCTGGCAATTTAGCTAGAGTCTGCCTCAAAATAAAAAGGGCTGGGGATATATCCCAGTGGCAGAGCACTTGCCCAACACACGTGAAAACTTGGGTTCAAACCCAGTACCATGAGAGAAGAAAGGAAGGGAAGGAGGGAGGGAGGGAGGGAGGAGGGGAGAAAACAAGACTACTCCCTGACTGGACTATAAACCCCCTGCGGGCATTTAATTCTCTTATATACCCAATTCCCTGAAAAAGGCTAAGCACTTAGAAAGTGCTATGTTTAGTTCAAAATGACGATACAAAAAGGACACAGATGGGTAAAACAACGGTGGGGAAAGAGCAAGAGGAAATTTCCTGGGGAAAGACAAAAGCACAGAAAAACTGAGTCATGCACATTAATAGGACAGAAAAGTTTACCAATGCCTATTTTCCACAGAAAAGCCCAAAGAAGCACAGGCGATTCAGCAAAGAAACTGGAAGCCAGCTTCTTATAAGCACACCTCTCTCCAGTGGTACAAGTACTTGCAGCAAAGGACTGGGATGGGGATCACATGAATGCTCTAGTGATTGGTACAGACAAATGAGTAAAAGGCCCTATAGGTGCTGTCAGGCAGCTAAGAAGCCTGTGTTCTCTGGGAGAAGTGCTGCATTTACTTCTGTTTCCTGGGGAACCATGCCAGCCCCTTATCACCTTCACTTTCATCACTGGAGCAGAAGGAAAGGTAATTGGTTTAATTATTAAAGCAACACTAGTTGGTACCACCACCACTAACTGTCCATTTATCTGACGTTTATAAACAGCCATCTTAATTGATGTTGAGTTGGAATGTACCACTCAATTTATTTGCTTGGCTACTGGGTACCAGAGAAGTAGCAAGTAGAGAGATAAAGAGTTCAGCAAGCCGGGTGTGGCGGTGCACGCTTGTAATCCCCGCACTTGGGAGGCAGAGACAGGAGGATGGGGCAGGTTCGAAGCCAGACTTGCTGGCCTAAGAGACCCTGTTTCCAAATAAAAATATAAAATAGGTCTGGAGGGTAGCCCGGAGGTAGAAGGGTTGCCAGGAACCCCAGTACCACCAAAAAAGAAAAAAAAAGAGTTCAGCAAAGAAAAATAAAGGGTCCAACACCAGGATCCCTGTTCATTTCTGTTCATACATCAGTAATACCATGAAAGCACTTGCCTACATGAACTATTTTTCATCTTTCCCAAACGCTATTTCAAGTGAAGATTTAGTAGACAGTGAGCAATTAAGCAATTTGTTGTTCTAGACAGCTGTGGTACTGAGGTTGTGAAATCAAGCTAATTCCTAAAAATTAATAAGCCCAAGGCTGTTCAAGATGCTCACTAAAGTTAACCAAACAAGTCTAGAACGCCTCCTGAAAGTAATTCTCTAAGGAACCATGCATGAGGGGGGCATCTAAAAAAGAGCAGTGGTGTTTTAAAAAGGGATAAGAGACCTGGATGTGGTGGTGCACACTTGTAATCACAGCATCTGGGAGGCTGAGGCAGGAGGACTGAGGTTTGCAGACAGCCGTCAGCTACTACTTAGTGAGGCCCTTTGCAACTCAGTGAGATCCTATTTTAAAATAAAGAATAAAAAATACGGCTGGAGGCCGAGCGTGGTGGCGCACACTTGTAATCCCGGCGCTTGGGAGGCAGAGACAGGAGGATTGCGCTGGTTCAGAGCCAGCCTCGCTGGCTTAAGAGACCCTGTTTCCAAAAAATATATATAAAATAGGTCTGGGAGTGTAACCCGGAGGTAGAAGGGTTTCCAAGAAAACACACACACACACACACACACACACACACACACACACACACACACACACTTTGGAATTAAAGATCTAAATAGGTTAAGAATAAAGGATAGAAAGACATATCATGTAGACAGGTGCTGTATCACATGCCTATAATCATAGTACTTGGGAGGCTGAAATTGGAGAATCACAAATTTGAGTCAGCCATAGCAACTTAGTGAGACTGTTTCAAAAAGGGTGAAGAGCTGGAGGTGCAGCTTAGTCATAAGAGTATCCCTTAGTTCAAGTGTCAGTATCTCCAAAAAGATATATCATGCAGTGAGCTATAAATGAGTTGAAGAAGCCGGGCGTGGTGGAACATGCTTGTAATCCCAGTACTTGGGAGGCTGAAACAGGTCAATCGCAGGTTCGTGGCCAGCCTCAGCTACTTAGTGAGGCCCTCTAAAACTTAGGGAGACTCTGTTTCAAAGTAAAGAATTAAAAATAGGACTGGGGGTGTGTCTCAGAGGCAGAATGCCCCTGGGTTCAATCCCCAGTACTGACCAAAAAAAAAAAAAAAAAAAAAAAAAAAAATGGAGAGCTGGGCATGGTGGTGCACACTTTTAATCATAGTACTTGGGAGACTAAAGACAGGAGGATCTCAGGTTCAAAGTCAGCCTTTGCAATGTAGCAAGGTTCTCAGAAAACTAGTGAGACACTGTTTCCAAATAAAGAGATAAAATCAGGCTGAGAGACTGACTTGGAAGTAGAATGCCTCTGGGTTCAATCTCCAGTATCAAAATAATTAAATAGAAATAGCTGGGCATGGTGGCACACACTTGTAACCCCTGCACTTGGGAGGAAGAGACAAGAGGATCATGCAGATTCGAAGCCAGCCTTGCTGGCTTAAGAGACCCTCTTTCCAAATAAAATATAAAATAGGTCTGGGAGTGTAGCCCAGAGGTAGAAGGGTTCCATCCCCAGTACCACCAAAAATAAAAATAAAAATAAAATATAAGTAAAAGCTAGAGTAGCTATACTAAGTAAATACGATTATATAATAGAAATATTATAGGCCGGGCGTGGTGGCACACGCTTGTAATCCCTGCGCTTGGGAGGCAGAGACAGGAGGATCACGCAGGTTCGAAGCCAGCCACGCTCACTGGCTTAGGAGACCCTGTTTCCAAATAAAAATGTAAAAATAGGTCTGGGAGTGTAGCCCGGAGGTAGAAGGGCTTCCAGGAACCCCAGTACCACCAAAAAAAAAAAAAAAAAAAATAATAATAATAATAATAGAAATATTATTAGAGATGGAGAGATATTTTTATAATGATAAAATCAGAAAGATACAAGAATTATGACCACATATGCATCTAATGAAAATGTTCTAAGACATATGATTCAAAACCTGAAATAACTCATGGGGGAGCCGGGTGTGGTGGCACAGGCTTGTAATCCCATCATTTGGGAGGCTGAGACCAGAGGATCGCAGTTCGCGGACAGTCTCAGCTACTTAGTGAGGCCCTGTGCCACTCAGTGAGACCTGGTTTCAAAATAAAGAAAAACAGGGCAGGAGTATAGCTCAGAGGTCGAATGCCCCCGGGTTCCATCCCCAGACCCCCCCAAAAAAAAAAAAAAAATCATGGGGGAAATACACAATTCAGCAATAATGGTTGGAAATTTCAATATTATACTCTCAATAATAGATAGAACAAGAAGACAGAAAATCAGAAAGGATATACAAAACCCAAACACCATCAACCAAGAAAATCTACCCAGTATCTACAGAACTCCACCCAATCAAATATACATTCTTCTTAAGTAAATCAATAACATTCTCCAAAATAATCTATATGTTATTTCAAAAACCAAGGTCCAGTAAGTTTAAAATACTTGAGATCATGGAAAGTATGTTCCTAGAGCATAGTGAAATTCAGTAAGAAATCAACAACAGAAGGAAATTGGAGAAGCCCACAAATGTATGAAAACTGAACTCACTTCTAGACAACTAATGGGTCAAATAAGAAATTAAAACAGAAATCAGGATAACCGGGCACAAAGCCATTTCTGGGCTAAGACACGAGCCCAGGCTCCAATGACCTGTGAGTAGGAGCAAGAAAATCCTAACGCTTCCCATTGATTTTCATCAAAATAGTAGATTAAATACAACAGAACCACATCTGCCAAGAGCAGATGCTCATTAGGATGAAAGTCAAGAAGATTATGTGAGAAAGATAATTAATGCCCTACATTACCCAGGCCCCTAACCCTCAGAACTTTTTTGTTCTTTCAGTAATAAGCCCTGGCTCTTAAATGCCAGGGCTCATTTCACTTTTATGAGGCCTCAAACATGTAGAAATTTTTAAACTTAAGAACCTTTTGGCAGATACTCTCTACTTAAACTCAAGTAAAATAGCATGGAAGATATAACAAGAGGTCTTATGAGTCAGGCAGACCTGGCTTAAAGTTCCAAATCTGGGGCTAAGATGTAGCTCAGGGTTAGAGACAGCTTACCCAGCACAAGGCCCTAGGATCAATTCCCAATACTGCAAAAATAAATAATAAGTTCTAAATCTGCCTCTTAGAGGGTTACACTGGGCATGTGACATAATTTCTCTGACCCTCAGATTGGAAACACCACCACCTAGCTCAGAGGGTTGATGCAATAATAAAAGAGAGCACTTAGGACAGACAGTACCTGACCCACTGTTCCTGAGTCATTTCCTTCATTTCAGAGGCTGTCATCACAGAACTAGAATTATTTGCTGAAAAGTAAGCAGTGGGAGCTCCCTAGACTTTTGTCTGTTTCCCCAAAAATATACCTGGGAGATTAGCAGTAGTAGTGTTAAATGTATTTATACCTTTTAAAGAATGAGTTCAGAATCTGTTCTGGCATGGGTTGATGGGTGATTTTGATCATCAGAAGCCTACATAACTGTGGGGAAGGCACCAAGATAAGGAAAAGAGGTGAAGATTAACAGACTATCAGAATTCTTGCTAGTAACTTCGGTAAAAAGTTCTTAATTTTCTACAAATCCAATTTTGTTAATATTTCAGAATAGCTTTGGTTAACCCATTAGAAGTTCACTGGGAGCTGGGCGTGGTGGCGCATGCTTATAATCCCAACATTCAGGAGGTTGAGACTGGAGGATCCCGTTTATGGACAACCTCAGCTACTTAGCAAGGCCCTTTGCAACTGAGACCCTGTTTAAAAAATAAAAAGACTAAAAAATAGGGCTGAGGGTATAGCTCAGATGTACAATACCCCTGGGTTCCATCCCTGGTACCAAAAAAAAGAAGAAGAAGAAAAAAAAAAAGCTCACTGGGCACCACAGCCCTGGCCATACTACCTAAAACAACAGGTGTGTATCTTTTTTTGACCCTCCAAGTCTGCCAAATTTTCATGCTTCACCCTTGTAAAAAGCCAGTCACTTTACAAAGGTTTCATGTATGTTTGGTGCCAAAAAATAAACAGCAAGATGAAGATATGGCCAGCCACAGCAAATCTAAGCTCCAAGAGGGATGAAATCCTGTCCTTTACTTATTCTGCTAGCCTAGAGCATGGCCTAGTACCTAACAATACAGTACAGAACAAATACCTGCTTTTTTGGGATCATAACAATCTCATTCCAATCATACAAGAGAAAGTGCCTTTCCAGGAAAATTGGGAGTGCTTACTGATAAAAGGCCAATTTCACTTTCACTCTGAATGCATTATAGCAGCTCAAATACATGATCGCAAGTAAGTTTAATAAAAAGCAAAACATCTATATCCAAGAAGAAATGAAGGCTCAGAGAAAGGGCTGTTAACCTAATAAAATTTCCTCAGCCAGCACTACTGGGTCATAAAATGCCATGTCTAGGACTCACTTAAAAAGCAAAAATAAAGCTGGGTGTGGTGGCGCATGCTAATAATCCTCGTACTTGGGAGGCTGAGACAGGAGGATCTGGGTTTGCAACCAGCTTCAGCTACTTAGTGAGACCCTCCACAACTTAGTGAGACCTGTTTCAAAAAAAAAAAAAAAAATTAGGGCTGAGATGTAGCTAGGAGGTAGAATGCTCCTGGGTTCCATACCCAGTACCGAAAAAATAAATAGGAGAAATAAAACCAGGCATGGTGTTAATAAATCTATGATTCCAGTACTTGGGAGGTTAAGACTGTAAGATTGTAGGTTCAAGGATAGCCTCAGCAACACAGTGAGACTCTTAGCAACCTAGGGAGACCCTGTTTCAAAACAAAATATAAAAAACGCTGAGGGTATAGCTCAGAGAAAGAATGTCCCTGGGTTCAATCTCCAGTACCCCCCAAAAAAGGAAAAAATTAAACAAGAAAAATAATGAAGGTCAGTCGAGATCCCTGGAAGCTCTTTCTCTCTTTCAGATTAAGATCCTGGAAAAGGATCTTGTCTTTTAAAATAACTGTGGGAGGAGTCTAGGAAGGTGGCTTAGAGTGTAAGGCCTGGAGTTCACTGCCAAGCCCAGTCCTGGCTCCTCTACTTTCTAGCAACATCATTAATGGGCAAGTTGACATTCTGTGGTTTAGTTTCCTCCACTATTAATTTGGCAACAGGACCTACCTCATAGAATTACTGCATGAAACACATGATGGCTTACTTATGTAATCTAGACTACTCAGGAGGCTGAGACAGAAGGATTCTTGAGTTCCAGGACTGCCTGAGCAACACAGTGTGAGTCCACTTCAAAAAATAATACTAAGCCAGAGCAGAGCATTGTGGCACACATCTGTAATCCCAATACTTGGTAGGCTCAGATTGGAGGGCTGCAGGACCCTGTTTCAAAATACAAAGGATTGGGGGTATACCTTGGAGATAGAATTAACCTGAGTTTAATCTCAAGCACAAAAAATAATAAGCTGGGCATGGTGGCCCAGGTCTGAAATCCCAGTGCCATCATCATAATAATATGTCATCATCATAATAATAAATTAATTTTTTTGGTGTGTCGTATTGAGAATTGAACCCAGAGGCATTCTACCTTCAAGCTATATTCCCAGCCAGATATATATTTCCCCGCCCTCTGCGGGTCTGGGGATGAAACCCAGGGGCATTTGACCTCCGGGCTACATCCCCTGCCCTATTTTTTATTCTTTATTTTGAAACAGGATCTCACTAAGATCTCACTAAGTTGCAGAAGGCCTCACTAAGTACCTGAGGCTGTCTATGAACCGCGATCCTCCCGTCTCAGCCTCCCGAATGATGGGATTACAAGCGAATGCTTACAAGCGTGCACCACCACGCCCGGCTCTTTATTTTTTTGTGGTATTGGAGATGGAATCCAGGGGCATTCTACCTCCAAGCCACACCCCCAAGGCCTATTTTTTATTCTTCATTTTTGAAGAATAAAAAATAAGTTGCAAAGGGCCTCACTAAGGAGTTGAGGCTGTCCTTGAACCACGATCCCATCCTCCTGTCTCAGCCTCTCAAATTCTGGGATTACAAACATGCACCTGAAGGACCAAAATGTTAAAGCTTTAAGTAGGCCTAAATTTCTGTCCAAAATTAAGTTCCTGTTCCCCTGTAACCTTTGTCCTATTTCCTGAAGAGAAGCTGCTAACTGCACTAATCTGATCTTCCCCTAGCAACAGTAGGTCTGGAATTCGAAGGAGTTAGAGACCCCCACCCATCCTGAACATTCCTGAGAAAGGCTTCCCAAGGCTTGAAAGCTAAGCCTTATGTTTTAAAATATCTAATCAATGCAAAGATGGGTTGGGTGGCCTTTTTTTTTTTTTTTTGTGGTACTGGGGTTCCTGGAAGCCCTTCTACCTCCGGGCTACACCCCCAGACCTATTTTTACATTTTTATTTGGAAACAGGGTCTCCTAAGCCAGCGCGCACGGCTGGCTTTGAACCCGCACGATCCTCCTGTCTCTGCCTCCCAAGCGCAGGGATTACAAGCGTGCGCCACCACGCCCGGCTTGGGCGGCCTTTCTTAGGGGATAAAAGCCTTGTTCTTGGGGGGCAAAGGGCTCTTCCTGGTGACCACTGCATTGGTGCATGTGGAGACACTAAGCTCGAGCTTGAATACACAGCCCTTATGCATTCTTGCATCGGACTCGGCTCCTGCTGATCATGGCAGATAACGGACTGGCATAACCACTCCTGGCTCCTATTTTTCATTCTTTATTTTGAAACAAGGTCTCCCTAGTTGTAAAGGGCCTCAATAATTAGCTGAGACTGGCCGCAAACCTGCGATCCTCCTGTCTCGGCCTCCCAAATACTGGAATTACAAGCATGGGCTACCATGCATTGCCCCCGATTTTAGTTCTTATTTGAAACAGGGTCTTGCTAGGTTGATGAAGAGTCTCATTGCTTGCTGAGGCTGTCCTTGAACCTGTGATCCTCCTGTCTCGGCCTCTTAATATTGTGATTACAGGCATATACCACCATAATTAGCTTAAAGCAAAAATTTTAAAAGATATTAAATATGTTTAACAGTTAAAAATATTCCCTAGCATACATAAGTACTCAATAAATATTAGGCTTATGCCGGGCATGGTGGTGCACGCTTGTAATCCCCACGCTTGGGAGGCTGAGACAGGAGGATCACACGGGTTCAAAGCCAGCCTCAGCTACTTAGTGAGGCTGTCAGCAACTTAGTGAGACCCTGTTTCCAAATATAAAAAAGGTCTGGGAGTGTAGCTCAGAGGTAGAAGGCCTCTGGGTTCCATCCCCAGTACCACCAAAAATAATAATAATAATAATAATAATAATAATAATAATAATAATAATAAATAAATATTAGGCTTATTATTGCTGTAATTATTATTGTTGATTTTTTTTCAAGGAAAGATGAAAAATGACACAGCTGCCAATTAAGTTCTGAGGTACATCCAAATAGCTACAAATAAAGAGGGCTTTAAAGGAAAGACAAATAGGTACTCTAAAATGTATCTTTTTATTCCCCTCTCTGATACTAGAGATTGAACCCAGGGGCATTCTACCTCCAAACTACATCCCTGGCTATTTTTATTATTATTATTATTATTATTATTATTAATATTATTATTATTGTTATTATTATTATTTTGTGGTACTGAGGTTGAAATTCAGGGGCATTCTACCTCTGAGTTACACTCCCAGCCCTATTTTTATTCTTTATTTGAAACAGGGTCTCACTGAGTTGCAAAGAACCTCACTAAGTACCTGAGGCTGTACTCAAACTGCACTCCTTCTGTCTCAGCCTCCCAAATGTTGGAATTACAAGTGTGCGCCACCACACCTGGCTTGTTTTTTATTTTGAAACATAATCTTACTAATTGTTGAAGCTCGCCTAGAACCTGTAATCCACTGGTCTCAGCTTCCAAGTATTGAGATAGTTGCAGAGGGCCTCACTAAGTAGCTACGGCTGGCCGTGAACCGCGTTCCTCCTGTCTCACTTCTCAAATGCTGGGATTACAAGTGTGCGCCACCATGCCTGGCTACCCCAACATGTATCTTAAGAAAAATGAGAGAAACTAGTTTGTGAATCAAAGAAAGAGAGAGCATCTACTAATTTAATCAAGATGATTTCCTGGGTTTGGGGCTATTGCTCAGCAATAGAGTACATAGGACATATATACATGAGGCCCTGGGTTCAATCCCCAGGACCACCAAAGAGAAGGGAAGAAAATAAAGTTTCCTTTTCCCAGTAGCATTTAGCATCATTTGATATAGGACTTTTCTCACTATATTTCACATGTATAAATAGCTACTGCTGGAATACAGCTCCTGTATTTAAAAGCATCCATAGGTGCAATTAGGCCACTTGGGGTAGACCACTACTAGGCATAAAGTAGGGAATAAAAAATGGACGTAAAGAACCGGGCGTGGTGGTGCACACATGTAATCCCAGTGCTTGGGAGGCGGAGACAGGAGGATTGCACAGGTTCAAAGCCAACCTCACTACTTAGTGAGGCTCTCGGCAACTTAATGAAACCCTGTTTCAAAATTAAGAATAAAAGCCAGGCGTGGTGGTGCATGCTTGTAATCCCAGCATTCGGGAGGCTAAGACCAGAAGATCGCGGTTTGCAGACAGCCTCAGCTACTTAGTGAGGCCCTTCGCAACTTAGTGAGACCCTGTTTCAAAAATAAAGAATAAAAAATAGGGCAGAGGGTGTAGCTCCGAGGTCAAATGCCCCTGGGTTCCATTCCCAATAACCGTGAAGAAAGAAAGAAAGAAAGAAAGAAAGAAAGAAAGAAAGAAAGAAAGAAAGAAAGAAAGAAAGAAAGAAGGGAGGGAGGGAGGGAGGGAGGGAGGGAGGGAGGGAGGGAGGGAGGGAGGGAGGGAGGGGGAAAAAAATAGGGCTGGGGGTGTAGCTCGGAGATAGAGTGTCCCTGGGTTCCACCCCCAGTACCACACACAAAAAAGAAAGAAATAGACGTAAAGAGTTTTTAGAGGCAAGAAGGGAAAAATAATAATACAGCTGTTTCAAAAAATAATAATAATAAGGCTAGGCCGGGTGTGGTAGCGCACTCTTGTAATCCAGCACTTGGGAAGCTGAGACAGGAGGATCGCACAGATTCAAAGCCAGCCTCATGCCGGGCGTGGTGGCGCACGCTTGTAATCCCCGTGCTTGGGAGGCAGAGACAGGAGGATCGCGCAGGTTCGAAGCCAGCCGCGCACGCTGGCTTATGAGACCCTGTTTCCAAATAAAAAAGTATAAAAAATAGGTCTGGGAGTGTAGCCTGGAGGTAGAAGAGCTTCCAGGAACCCCAGTACCACCACCAAAAAAAAAAAAAAAAAAAAAAAGCCAGCCTCAGCTCCTTAGTGAGACCCTGTTTCCAAATAAAATATAAAATAGGTCTGAGGGTATAGCCTGGAGGTAGAAAAGCCCCTGGAGTTCCACCCCCCAGTACCACAAAAAAAAAAAAAAAAAAAAAAAAAGCTAAATGCCAAGGAAACAGAGATTTGCTGGCAATAAAGGAGCAGGAGGTGCTGTGTGGGGTGGAGGAGGCAGATGTCTGACAAAAAGAAGGGTAGAAGAGAGCTCTGTAATATTACTGCTTGGCAGCAAGTGATTATCTGCCAGTGAGGAGCTTCCACATGCCTTCAGCCAATCCTTGAAGCAGTCCCAAGCAAGGAGAGGCACATGGCCCTAGGGTCTGTTTAACAAAGATGGCCACAGCCCTCCTCAGAGCAGGTTGTCAGGAGACCTGATGGTCCTTTCCCCTGCAAGGCCAGGGCCTATCAAGTCCTGGCATGTAGAAAGAAAGCCCTAGGGTATGTGGGATTTTTTGGCCTTGATGTTGAGTCAAGATACTACTTTAGGGATCCTAGCCCTCATGGCCTAGCAGGTGTCACATCAGCTTGGTTAGAAATCCCCCAAAACAAAACCTGTAACATTCTCTCAGCCTGACAGTGTCTCTGCCTCAAGAGAACCTCCCTGCCTTTAATCACCATATGCCCAGGTTTTCCACAGCAGAATGTCACTTTTAAATTTTTTTTTTTTTTTTTTTTTTTTTTTTTTTTTTTGTGGTACTGGGGTTCCTGGAAGCCCTTCTACCTCCAGGCTACAGTCCCAGACCTATTTTATACTTTTTTCTATTTAGAAACAGGGTCTCTTAAGCCAGTGCGGCTAGCTTCGAACCTGCTCCATCCTCCTGTCTCCACCTCCCAAGCCCGGGGATTACAAGCATGCACCATCACACCCACCACCCCGCCATCACACCTACCACCCCGACTACTTTTAAATTTCCAATAAAGATGCTTATACAAGCTGGGTGTGGTGGTGCACACTTGTAATCCCAGGATTTGGGAGGCTGAAACAGGAGGATCCTGGTTCAAGGACAGTCTCAGCAACAGTGAGACCCTGTTTCAAAATAGATAATAAAAAAATAGTGCTGAGGGTGTAGCTCAGAGGTAGAATGCCCCTGGGTTCCAACCCCAGTACCATACACACACAAAAGGATGCTTATACAAAATATACTTATATGTGGCTTGATATTTTATCCTTTTATCCCTTTGCATTCATTAATTTACAAGCTGGAAGTGGGGGTAGAAGTGGGGGCAAAGAGTATGATGGGGCAAACAACCTTCATCAATTTTTTAAAAAGCCAAGCATAGCCGGGCGTGGTGGCGTATGCTTGTAATCCCCGCGCTTGGGAGGTGGAGACAGGAGGATCGCACAGGTTCGAAGCCAGCCTCAGCTACTTAGTGAGGCTCTCAGCAACTTAGTTGAGACCCTGTTTCCAAATAAAAAAGAAAATTGGTCTGGAGCCAGGCGTGGTGGCGCACACTTGTAATCCCTGCGTTTGGGAGGCTGAGACAGGAGGATCGCATGGGTTCGAAGCCAGCCTCAGCTACTTAGTGAGGCTTTCAGCAACTTAGTGAGACCCTGTTTCCAAATAAAATATAAAAAAGGTCTGGGAGTATAGCCCGGAGGTAGAAAGCCTCTGGGTTCCACTACCAGTACCACAAAAAAAAGAAAAGAAAATTGGTCTGGGAGTATAGCCCGGAGGTAGAAAGCCTCTGGGTTCTACCTCCAGTACCACACACACACACACACAAAAAGCCAAGCACACCGGGTCGTGGTGGCACATGTTTGTAATCCCCGCACTGGGAGGCAGAGACAGGAGGATCAAAGCCAGACTTGCTGGCTTAAGAGACCCTGTTTCAAAAAAAAAAAAAAAAAAAAAGTATACAACCAGATGTAAGCACATACTCACAGAAAGAAAAATATTTATACAAAATATAAAATAGGTCTAGGAGTGTAGCCCGGAGGTAGAAGAGTTCCATCCCCAGTACCACCAAAAAAAAAAAAAAAAAAAAAAAGCCAAGCATGGTGGCACATGCCTGTAATCCCAGTGCATGAGAGGCTGAGAAAGAGTAGCAGGTTTGAGAACAGCCTAAGCAACACACCAAGACTATCAGCAAGCTAGTGAGACACTGTTTAGAAAAATTAAAAAATCGAGCTGGGAGTGTATCTTAGCGGTAGAATGTTCTAGATTCAATCCCAAGTACCACCAGAAGAAGAAGAAGAAGAAGAAGAAGAAAAGAAGAAGGAGAAGGAGGAGGAGGACAAGGAGGAAGAGGAAGAAGGAAAACTCTTTTCTCTGTAGTCGTCTCAGAAGTAACACACACCATGTTACAGAGTTTCTCAGAGCCTGGTCATATCATACCCTGGAGCTTCAAAACACTGGTCACTAAGCATTCAGTCATCATAAAACTGCCTTAGCAAGATTTGCCTAGCCCATTTTCTGTTCTGTGGAGAGTTCTGAGTCAGTTTCATGGGTCTGCTCCCCCGCCCCCTTCCTCAGAAGACTCCCAGTGCCTGGAAACTCCATGTGCTGGCACTAGCAAAGGGTTGGAGAAGTATGCTTTAAGTTCCTAATTAAATCACAGGATCTGGCTCATGAGTATCTCACAAACCGAAATATGAACAAGACACCTTTATCATTCCATTAAAAGTACGAACAGAATTTAATTGCTGGATTAAAAACCAAATGGTTTAAACATTATTTTTTATATAACAAAAAATTCTGAAGGAAGTATGAATAGGCAAGGGAAAGATTTCCTCAACCCTACTGTTTGTTCCCTGACTGTTAGTAAGGAACTGAAACAGAGTTTCAGACCCTGAAACAGAGTTTTTAGTCATTGCCAAGACACTACCACATCAACACAGGTGAAGGAGGGAGAAGCTTTATCTGGCTCCCTAACCTTTCACAACTTCAAAATCCTAAGAAGCTGGGCATGGTGGCATATACAAGTAATACCAGAACTTGGGAGGCTGTGACTGGAGGACCACAGGTTCAAAGCCAGACTCAGAAATATCAGGAGGCTCTCAGCAACTTGAGACACTGTTTCAAATGTTAAAAAAAAAAAAAAAAGAAAAAAAATAGGGCTGGGGGTATACCTCAGAGGTAGAACACCTCTAGGTTCCAGCCCCAATACCCCCCCACACACATACACACACAAATTCTAAAGAAACATTTCCTTACCTGCCAAGACCCTGTTAACAGAAGAGTGAGTAGCCAAACCAGGTTGACCGCGTTCGTGAAAAATCCCAGCGTAAGGCAAATACTCGGGCAGCAAGAAACGCCTAGAAGGAATCATATGTGAAAAGCCTACTAAAGACTACCATAAAACAAAGGAGATGCTATCTACCCTCAAAAATGTAGACTAATGAATACACTGAACCAAAGGAATGCACAGAAGCCCAGAAAGTCATAAGAGTTCCCAGGATAGCCAGGTATGATGGTACATTTCTATAATCTCAACTACTTGGGGCACTAAGGCAGGAGGATCACAAGTTCAAGGCCAGCCTGGGCAATTTAGCAAGACACTGTCTCAGACAGGAAAATAAAAGGAGTTGGGGGATTGTAGCTCAACAGAAGAGCACTTGTCTACCATGTTTGAGGCCCTGGGTTAAACATGCACAGACACACACAAGCTGTTTTTGCACAATTTCTTTCTTTCTTTCTTTCCTTCTTTTTTTTTTTTTTTACTTTTTTTGTGGTACTAAGAACTGAATCCAGGGACATTCTACCTCGACATTACATCCCCAGCTGATTTTTTTTTTTTTAATTCAAAACAGGGTCTCGTTAAGTTGCAGAGGCCCTCACTAAGTAGGTGAGGCTGGCTGCGAACCTAGATCCTCCTCCTATTTCAGCCTCCTAAGTACTGGGATTACAAGCATGCACCACCACGCCCAGCTCTTACACAAATTTCTACCTTTTCCCTGCCTTTCTAAAGTGAGGACCTCCAGGGTTTCCATCTTTGGACAGGACACTTCCAATGCCATTTTTCTATCTAAATATAGTTAATTATCTCCTGTAACATTTTTAGGTGGCAGGGTTTCCTAGGAAATGATTCCAGATATGAATAATCCAAAGACCCAAAAGTAGGTTTCATATTGAAACCTAGGCTCTCAAAATGGCTCCCTCTGTTTCTGACAACCCAGTTCTTACCTTGGGACAAAGCGTCCAAGTGAAGGTGCAGACATTCGTGCATTGCGGGGAGCTCGATGCCTGGATCTGTCACCATTGTCTCTGAAGAAAACAAAAAAATATTACACATAAGAGAGGCATTAAACTAGGTGTGGTAGCACACGTCTGTAATCCCAGCACTTGGGAGGCTGAAATAGGAGGATCACAGGTTTAAGACCCTCAGCAACCTGGCAAGACCCTGTTCCAAAATAAAAAGGGCTGGGAGTATAGTTTGGAGGTAGTACACCTCAGCTTTCAATCCCCAGTACCACCACCACCAAAAAGAAAAACAAGCAAAGACGGGGGATGTAACTTAGAAGTATAATGGAGAGAGAGAGAGAGAGAGAAAGAGAGAGAGACAGGCAGGCAGGCAGGCAGGCAGGCAGGCAGGCAGGCAGGCAGGCAGGCAGGCAGGCACACCAAATAATCCACCATCCCAAAAGAAAAGCATCCCCCAAACTAAATTCCCATACTTAGGAGAGGAACCCACAGAAATCAGTCATCTGGTTTACTGTTTGGGGTGAACATTACTATGCTGCATTTCTAGAGTACCTCGACTAAAAGCCCTGCAAGCATTTACCAACAGTTCAGGAAGGAGGAGGAGGACTTTTCTTGAATTAATGTGGTCTCTGAACCCTGTAGCATCGGAAATTAAAGCCAAGTTTAGATCTTGGGATCTGGAATGGATATATATAAACTTCTTTTTCTGAACTGAAAGATGCAAGAAAAACTTCCTCTGGGGGAACTTGAAAGAAAAGAATTCCCCATACCAATTTTGTTTGGCAGAATGGTCATCTTCAAATGAATTTGTTAAGATTTCTGTGTGGAAAAATCAGTGAAAAATGAAAGAAAGAAAAAAAAACAAGACTAGTTACTTTCTTCTTTGAAAGTCTGAAAAATTGACAATGATGAAGAATATTAGAAAGTGAAATTTAAGCCAAGTCATTTGAAGAAAGAAAAAAGTCCAGGTGTAATTGTTAAAGCAATAATAGCCTCCATTTATTAAGTTTCTACTAGGTTCTAATACAAAGATTATTATGCTATTCCATCTACTCCTTCTAACTATACCATGAGGTATTATTCTTACTCTTTTTTTTTTTTTTTTTTTTTTTTTTGCGGATCTGGGGATGGAACCCAGGGCATTTGACCTCCGAGCTACACCCTCTGCCCTATTTTTTTATTCTTTATTTTGAAATCAGGTCTCACTGAGTTGCAAAGGACCTCACTAAGTAGCTGAGGCTGTCTGTGAACCGTGATCCTCCGGTCTCAGCCTCCCGAATGCTGGGATTACAAGTGTGCACCACCACGCCCAGCTACCATGAGTTATTACTAACTATGTTTTACAGATAAGAAAACTAAGAGCCAGTTGGGCGTGGCGGTGCACGCTTGCAATCCCAGTATTTGGGAGGCTGAGACAGGAGGATCATGGGTTCATGGACAGCCTCAGCTACTTAGTAAGACCCTCGGCAACTTAGTGAGTCCCTGTTTCAAAATAAAGAGTAAAAAACCGGGCTGGGTGTGTAGAATGCCCCTAGGTTCCATCCCCAGTACCATTAAAAAAAAAAAAAAAACCCAACATCATACAATTAGTAAGGGGATAAGCAAGATTCAAGGAAGAGCTGACTTTAAAGCCCTGAATCTTTCCACTACATTTCACTGCTTCCTACAAGAACAGAGAAAAAGGAACTTCACATGGCTCAGTTTCCAATGCATCAAAGGAACAACAAGCCAAAGGGCACTGGCTGGGCAGAACAGTTAATTAGCTGCTTAACAATTCCATAAAATAAATGAACCCCTGAGACATTGATTGGGGAAATTTTCTGAATTCTCTCTTTGGATTATCTTCAAATCAATGGGATAATCTTCATACTGGCCCCGGAACCAAAGTTAAGGCAACACGTTGGTTCTTAAGTGGGCCACTGGGAGATATACAAGCTAGAAACAAATGCCTTGTGAAGTTTTTTATATCTTGGTAGAATTGGCTACTGAGTATTATGAGGAATCAATACCAGGGATATTGGAAGATAAGCTATTAAAAGTTAATATTTGGGTTTTATTTTCCCCAAAGAGAAAGTACACTGTTTTCTTAAGATACTATATTCTTTTGACTTGAAACTCTGTAGATGAAAGCAAAATAAAAGAATGAAAAGTGGACTAGGGGTGTAGCCCAGAGGTAGAATGTCCCTGGGTTCCATCCCCAGTACTGCAAAAAAAGAAAAAAGAAAAAAGAAAAAACGAGATCAGGCCAGATATGGTGGCACATGCCTCTAATCCCAATATTTGGGATGCTGAGATAGGAGGGAGGCTGAGATAAGTCGCCAGCCTTAGCAACTCAGTGAGATCCTCCACAATTTAGTGAGGCTCTGTTTCCAAATAAAAATAAAATAGTCCTGGAGGTGCAGCTTGGATGTAGAACACTCCTGGGTTCAATTCCCATACACACACACACACACACACGGAAAAAAACAATTCAAATGACACAACTGATTTTTTTTGGGGGGGGGGAGGTGGTACTGGGCTTTTGGAAACCCTTCTACCTCCAGGCTACACTCCCAGACCTATTTTTATATTTTTATTTGGAAACAGGTTCTCTTAAGGCAGCAAGGCTGGCTTCGAACCTGTGCGATCCTCCTGTCTCCGCCTCCCAAGCGCGGGGATTAAAAGTGTGCGCCACCACGCCTGGCTTTTTATTCTTTATTTTGAAACAGGGTCTCACTAAGTTGCAGAGGGCCTCACTAAGTAGCTGAGGTTGTCCGAGAAACGCGATCCTGTCTCTGCCTCCCAAATGCTGGGATTACAAGCGTGGACCACCATGCCCAGCTCCTCTTTTTGTGGTTATTAAAAACTTAAATCAACTTGTTTCTGGTTCAGTTTCTTCCCTCATTTAAAAAAGAAAAGTATTAAAATAATAAAGTTTATATTATATGTATATTACCACAACAAAAATAAACTGGAGAAAGGGGGAGAGGGGCTGAAATATGACCAGACCTAATGGCTTTAAAGTATTTAGAGATTACTGGAAGATATAAAAAAGAAAATAAGAATGAGATCAGCTGGCTCAGACACAAGCAAAGTCTCAGATGAAATGCACTATGAAAAGACAATATCTTAGGGGCTGGGGATGTAGCTCAGTGGTAGAGCAATTGTCCTGTACGTTCATGGCCCTCGGTTCAATTCCCAGCACCACAAAAGAGTAACAAAAACCAAGAGCAACAAACTAAGTGAGTAGAGATGTTTGTCTGGTCCTCAACTTGACATTTTGGCTAAGGATGAGGAATAAGGAGTAAATGGCATCTCAATAATATGTAGAGAAACCTTCAAATTAAAAGTATTAGAACTATATCAAGCCTGGCGTGGTGGCACACGCTTGTAATCCCCACGCCTGGGAGGTGGAGACAGGAAGATCGCGCAGGTTCGAAGCCAGCCTCAGCTGGCTTAAGAAACCGTTTCTAAATAAAATATAAAATAGGTCTGGGAGTGTGTAGCCTGGAGGTAGAAGGTCCCTGGGTTCCATCCCCAGTACCACAAAAAAAAAAAAAAAAAAAACTATATCAAAGAGAGAGAAATGATAGGAGAGGAACCAGACCTATTAAGAAGATACAAAACGTGGCAAACACACAAATGAGATGCTGACTGCAGGAGAAGGAAACAAAAGCTTCTAGGAGAAAGCAGCCTAACAAATAGCTCAAACACGTACTGACCTCGAAAACAATGGTCACAAGAGCAAAGGACAGAATGCCCATGCAGAGGACAAGTCGGACAAGATCCCAGTCCAAAGCACAACTCAAAAAACCGAAAGTGAAGAGTAAATAGTGAACTCCCCAGATTCCACTATATAGAAGGGATTCTATCTACAGATAAGGAATTGAGACAGGGAAACAAATTTCAGTGCACAGGAGATTTGGTGAAAGAGTTCAAGAAGAGGAGAAGGTTAAGAGAAGGAGGTTCAAGGGCCAGGCATGGGGGCACATACCTGTAATCCCAGTACTTGAGAGGCTGAGACAGAGGGATCACAGGTTCGAGGACAACTTCAGCAACTTAGTGAGACTCTCAGCAACCTAGTGAGACCATGTTTCAAAACAAAAAAATAATAAAATAAAGCCAGCCATGGTGGCGTACGCTTGCAATCCCAGCATTTGGGAGGCTGAGACCGGAGGATCATGGTTTGCGGACAGCCTCAGCTACTTGGTGAAGCCCTCTGCAACTCAGTGAGACCCAGTTTCAAAATAAAGAATAAAAATTAGGACAGGGGGGTAAGCTTGGAGGTCAAATGCCTCTGGGTTCCATCCCCAGACCCCCCCCCAAAAAAAAATACAAAAAGGGGTGGGTGGGTAGCTCAAAGGTAGACTGCCCCTAGGTTTAATCCCCAGTGTGTACACACACACACACACACACACACACACACACACACACGCACCCCTCTCCCATTCCTCCCCCCCCCCTCCTTAAAATAATGATGTAGACAGAAAACTAAGCGTCTGACCTGGGCATGGTGGCACATGCTTGTAGTCCCTGCATTCGGGAGGCTGAGATAGGAGGATCACAGGTTTGCAGCCAGCCTCAGCTACTAAGCGAGGCATTTTGCAACTCAGTAAGACCCTGTTTCAAAAATAAGACTAAAAAATAGGGCTGGGGGTTTAGCTCGGAGATACAATGCCCCTAAGTTCCATCCCTGGTATTGCAAAAAATAAAATAAAATAAAATAAAATAAAATAATAAAGAATTAAAAAACAGGGCTGGGGTGTGCCTCAGAGGTAGAATACTGCTGGGTTCAATCCCCAGTACCACACACAAAAAAAGAAAACTAAGTCTGCCATTCACATTCACTTTAGAGATAATACAAGGCCAACATAAAGCAAAGCTCCACATGCCAGAAGGAAGCAAATAAACGAGGCAGAGACTGAATGTTTGTTTTATTTTGTTTTATTTGGTACTGGGGATTGAACCCAGAGGCATTCTATCTCCAAGCTACTCTCTTAGCCAGATTTTATTTTTTATTCAGAAACAAGGTCTTACTAGGTTGCAGAGAGACTTGCAAAGTTGTCAAGGCTGGTTTTGAACCTGCAATTCTACTGTCTCAATCTGGCAAGTAGTGGGATCAAGTGTGTGCCCCCATGCCTGACAGAGACTGAGCATCAGCAGACTGGAAGGTGCTTGCCAGATGACTGAAGCCAGACCCTGAGAGACAGCTATCTTAGAAATAGGGAGTGGGTATAAGTACTGGGCTCTAAAATAACATAGCCAACACCCCTTTGTGGAGCAAGGGGAGCTTTAAAACAGTGAAGAATAAAGTGTGCAAACATGTTGGTATTGTTCCTATAACACAGGAGGAACACTTTTCAGGGAAACACCAGAGAAACCCTCATCAATTTTAACAGCCAGAAGCTGTCTTTAAGTCAGCAGGACAAAAGCCAGCTGGGTTATTAATGGCTTTCCCAGTTGTTGAACTCTGCATCTCTGATTAACTCTCAGAGGGGCATCTGGAAAAAGAGGGGAAAAACTAAAATTTTCTTGTAAATGATTTTACATTGAAAAAACACCCTTCAAACAATCACGTTTCCAAGACAAGTGCTGAATAAAAGAAGATGCATCTCCAGAACAAGGGAGAAACATAGCAGCAACTCTTCTGCTAAATATGCAGATTAACCGCCTCAGAGAGCAGCTGTAATTTAAAGGCATGAAACATACACCTGCAGACTGTGTCTGAGTCCTGAGCAGACGGTCACGTTGTCCTTGCTCCTCAGTGACAAGCAGCTCCGACTTGAGCCTTTATAAATTAATCTCCTGCATCAAAAGGCTCAAAGGCCATTGTCTTCTTGACAGTGTACAGCTGATTTTGCTGAAAGTTAAATCATTTAAAAACCCTTGTTTTATCCAGGCATGGTAGCGCACGCTTGTAATCCCCGCATTTGGGAGGCAGAGACAGGAGGATTGCGCTGTTTCGAAGCCAGCCGTGCTGGCTTAAGAGACCCTGTTTCCAAATTAAAAAAAAAAAAAAAAAATATATATATATATATATATATATATATATATATAAATAAAGGTCTGGGAGTGTAGCCCGGAGGTAGAAGGGTTTCCAGGAATCCCAGTGCCACAAAAACAAAAAAACAAAAAAACACAAACAAACAAAAAACCTTGTTTCAGCCAGGCGTGGTGGCGCACGCTTGTAATCCCTGTACTTGGGAGGCTTAGGCAGGAGGACCGTATAGGTTCGAAGCCAGCCTCAGCTACTTAGTGAGGCTCTCAGCAACTTAGTGAAACCTTGTTTCCAAATAAAATATAAAATAAGTCTGGGAGTATAGTCTGGAGGTAGAAAGCCCCTGGGTTCCACCCCCAGTACCACCAAATAATAATAATAAATAATAATAATAATAATAATAATAATAATGAAAACAAACAAGAATAAAAATAAAAACCCTTGTTTCCCTCTGCGTTTGTTTCTACTCAATCTCCAGACAGCAGAAGGCCTAGTGTGTCTTGGTTAAGTCCTCTCTTTTCTTAATGCTGTTAAGAAACTGAGGTCCCAGTCTCTATCCCAATAACTGTACACAGAGGCAAAGCTTAGATTTCTGAGAGGAAGGCACAGGACTTGTAAAATCATTCAGAGAACAACACAGTCTCCTATAACTGCAGAACCTTAATTTTTCTATGAAAAAATAATGAGATAATTACCATTTACAAATTATTCTACCTTTTAATCTGCCTACGTTATGCAAATTCATATTCATATTGCACATCATATGGTAAAACAAACAAACATATAAGTCTAAGTGGTTATGTCTTCCTCCATTTACCTCCTGGCTGTTTAATTCTTCCCATCTATATTTTCTCATTTTAAGCCAAGCACAAATCCAGATATATTCCACTTCTTCACTTCTCTCTCTCTCTCTTTTTTTTTTTTTTTTAATGGTACTGGGGATTGAGCCAACAGGCATTCTACTTCTGAGCTACAACCCAGCCCTAATTTTTAATTTTGAAACAGGGTCTCACTAAGTTAATGAGAATCTCACTACTTCTTGAGGCTGTCCTTAAACCTGTGATCCTCCTGTTTCAGGCTCCCAAGTACTAAGTAGGATTACACACGTGCATCACCACACCTGGCTTAACACAAATATTCTTACGTATTGTATTTATATATTTATTTATGTATGTATGTATTTATGTATGTATTTATTTATGGTACTGGGGGTGAAACCCAGGGGCTTTTCTACCTCGAAGCTATACTCCCAGACCTATTTTATACTTTAATTGGAAACAGGGTCTCACTGAGTTGCTGAGAGCCTAAGTAGCTGAGGCTGGGTTTGAACCTGTGCAATCCTCCTGTCTTCAGCCTCCCAAGCGCTGGGATTAAAAGTGTGCGCCACCGTGCCCGGCTCTTATGTATTTTATCTGCCGAGAAAAGAATGATAATTCTAAAGCTGCCAAGCAGCACTATACACTCCCAATTAATAAGTAAAAATCCTTATTAATTTGAATTAATATCCAACAAAGATCCAAGAACCTTAGAGCTAAAAAATAAACTTCAGGTGTTACCTAATTTCATTTAACAGACCAGACAATAAAATAAGATGTGAAAGAGACTTTCTCAAGATCAGATGAGAAGCTAAAGGCTCAGTCAAAACAAGATCCCAAACAAGGCCAGCAGATACTGATGAGCGATCCTAATTCCAATCATTACTATTCCAGGCATTATTTGCCAATTTACAAGCTTAGTTCAAAATTGGCTCCTGTATCCATGAAAAAGGTCTTGGGTAGAATTTTATTTGGAGAAGTGGAAAAGTAAGATGGTTGAGCTTTAAGGAACATCCACAAAAGGACCCACCCTGAGAAAATACCAAGGATTCTTATACCCAATACCTAAAATTTAACCCTCAAATACCCTCTCCTATAGTGTTGTTCTTTACCTGGTTCTCCTGCACCAATACACTTGCCTCATTAGGCCACTTTAGTGCTATTAGAGTCAGCTGCCTAAAGTACATGCGGAATGGCGGCTGCCTCTGATGAACAAAGTCCAAACTTCCCAGCCAGGCATTCCAGGCCCTCCACATTTCAGGGCTTTCTTATTTCTCTCCTATCACCAATACTCCACAGCTCCAATCACAAATCTATTCAGCATCCCTAAATAAGCCCAGTAATCTCCTATTTCTGGATTTAGCTTAAGTTACTCCCTTTATCCAGAATCTCCTTTCCTACAATCATCTTCCTCATCGATCCATCTTTCAAAGTCCTATGCAGTCTTCAAATCCCAGTTCAAATCCATGAACCCTTCTCACATTGCTCCAAATAATCTTTCCCTTCATCCAAAGTGGCCCTAGTATTTCACTGGTAACTTATTATGGTCTATCTTTTCAGACCTATCTAAAATTCTGACCATGTTATTTCGTAGCTTAAATACTTTAATGAGTCTCCCTCTTCTGCAGGATACAAGATGTTCTAAGATCTCCTGCCACAGACCTGGGACTTTACAGTCTAGCACACCTAACAACAAGCAATTCCTGAAACACTCAGTGTGAGACATGTTTCTATGACCATGCATTTACTTGCCTTTCTCCTAAGTATAGCTACAGAAAGATCCCGTTTTAAGATTTATACTTTTCTCTTTAATTATACTCGCTGTACAAAAATAATCAGCCACTATAAAACCCAAAAGTGGAATTATTTTAAGTCTCTGGTAATAGAAAAGGAAGGTGTTTGTTTGTGGCACTAGGGATTAAGTCCAGGGGCCTTCTACCACCAAGCTATACTCCCAGCCCTATTTTATCTTTATTTGGAAACATGTCTCCCTAATTGATGAGAGTTTCACTACTTGCTAAGGCTGTCCTTGAACCTGTAATCCTCCTGTCTTAACTTCCCAAGTACTGGGATTACAAGCCTGGGCCACCTGCATGGCTGCTTGTTTTAAATCTCATCTCACTTTAAGAACTAATCTTGAGTCAGGGGTATTGACCCATGCCTATAATTCCAGAAGACGAGGCAGATGGACTGCAAGTTCATGGCCAGCCTGGGCAACCTGGCAAGACCCTGTCTCAAAATGAATAATACAAAGGGCTAAGGTGTAAGTTAGTAGTAGAACACTTATATAGCATGTTTGAGGCCCTGGTTTCTGGGAAGACAAAAAAAAAAAAAAAAAAAAAAAAAAAAGGAAAAGAAATAATTTTGTATAATTATCATCACGAAATAAATTTAAGCTGATTCCTGACTGATTTGCCAGGTTCTAGTCTGCAAAGAAAATAACAACTTCCCAGTGTTGAGTTTCTCTTACCCTTCTAATGTATGATGTCTGTAGTCTAGATGTCAAAGGCAACTCCATTTCAAAATGAAGTAGACAACTTCCCCCTCTGAAGACTTCACAGGCCAAAAGCTGCCTTTCCCTTTCTTGGCTATAAATTATGTGTTTGTAATTAGAAACTAGTCAGTGGCTCCTACAGACATCCTGGAAATTCCGGGCTCGAAAGAGACACCATACCAAGTACTATGAAGGACATACGGTTTCACTCTGCTGGAATTTCTATCTAGGAAAACCTGAAGTAAAGAAAAGTTTCACAAAGCCATCAACATCATCTCCTGATAATAAAAGGAATATTATCCAGTTTCTAACTTTTATTTTTGCCACAGCTCAACTAAATTTCAATTATACCAAAAGGCCAGGTGACAAATATTAAATTGTAAGCTAAAGGCAAGAAACTTCCCCCATGCCACACCCAATTAGGTGTCAGAGCTGACAGCCTTCAGAATACTCCTTAGCAATAACACACACCCAGAAGCCCTCTTGATGATTTCCTTGCCAAGTGGTGTCTAGAAAGGGGCCAACAAAAGTAGAAGTTCCATCAGGCAAGGTGGTGCATACCTGTAGTGCTGGCTACTCAGGAGGCGGAGGTGGATGGATTCCTCAAGCCCAGGAGTTTTAGAACTGCCTGGGCAACAGAGCAAGACCCTACCTCAAAAACAAACAAAGAGGGGCAGGGGGAGAGAAGCTCTTGCTGTAGGAGGCTCTTCTGTACATGTACGTGTGGTACTATTAGAACATATCATGCCAAATGAAGGGGGACCAGAGCTCAGCTATGGCGCCCAGAAAAGATCTATAGCATTTTTGCACATTTGATAACAATATGGATTTCTGGGTAAAGTAGATCCAAACACAACCACACAAATTAGAAGAGTGAAGAACATAAATTGGACATGGTGGCACATGCTTATAATCCTAGTACTTGGGAGGCTGAGACAAGAAGATCACAGGTTTGCAGCCACCCTCAGGTACTTAGTGAGGCCCTCTGCAATTTAGTGACACCTTGTTTCAAAGTAAAAAATAAAAAATAGGGCTCGGGGAGTAGTTGCAAAAAAAATTTTTAAAAGCCGGGCATGGTGATACATGCTTTTAATCCCAGTATTTGGGAGGCTCCCACAGGAGGATTGCACAGGTTCAAAGCCAGCCTTAGTGAGGCCCTGTTTCCAAATAAAATATAAAATAAGTCTGGAAGTGTAGCCCAGAGGTAGAAAGATTCTGGGTTCCATCCTCAGTACCACAATATATATATATATATATATATATATATATATATATATATATATATATATATATATATATTTTTTTTTTAAAGAGTGAAGAATATAAATGTAATTGAATGAAAGAGACTTCCTTTTAAGGCTGAAAGACCAGAATTCTCACTAAAAACTTTTTTTTTTGTGAGTCTGAGGATGGAAACCAGGGGCATTCAACCACTGAGCTTTACCCCCTGCCCTATTTTTTATTCTTTATTTTGAAACAGGGTCTCAATAAGTTGCAGAGGGCCTCACTAAGTAGCTGAGGCTGTCTGCAAACCACGATCTACCAGTCTCAGCTTCCCAAATGTGGGGATTACAAGCGTGCGCCACCACGCCCGGCTCACTGAAGACATTCTTCCCAGGCAGAAATACAAGTATAGGCCATTGTCACAACTGGGAATGAAGGACTTGTTCTCTTCTGTACTAGCATCAATTTTTTAAATTTTAATTTATTTTATTTTATGATGGATTGAACCCAGAGGCATTCTACCTACATCTGAAGTCTTTTTAATTATTTATTTATTTTTATTTTTTGCAGTACTGGAGATGGAACCCAGGGGCATTCTACCCCTGAGCTACACCCCCAGCTCTATTTCTTATTCTATTTATTTTTTTTTTTTTGGGCGGTACTAGGATGGAACCCAAGGGCATTGTACCTCCAAGCTACACCCCTAGCCCTGTTTTTTTAGTGTTTTTATTTTTTGAAACAGGGTCTCACTGAGTTGAGAAGGGCCTCACTAAGTAGCTAAGGCTGTCTATGAACGGTGATCCTCATGTCTCCAACTCCCGAATGCTGGGATTACAAGCATGCGCTACCACACCCAGCTTATTTTTTATTTTTTATTTTTCAAAACAGGGTCTTGCTGGGCGTGGTGGCACGTGCTTGTAATCCCACAGTTTGGGAGGCTGAGACAAGGATTGCACAGGTTCAAAGCCAGCTTCAACTACTTAATGAGGCTCTCAGCAACTTAATGAGACCCTGTTTCCAGATAATGTATAAAATAGGTCTGGGAGTATAGCCCAGAGGTAGAAAAGTCCCTGGGTTCCACTCACGGTACCACAAAAATAAATAAATAAATAAATAAATAAATAAATAAATAAATAATCATGGTCTCACTGAGTTGCAAAGGGCTTCCCTAAATAGATGCTAGGATTACAAGCATGCACTACCACACCCAGCTTTACTTTTTTGTGTGTGTGGTACTGGGGATGGAACCCAGGGCTTTTCTACATCCAGGTTATACTCCAAGACCTATTTTATACTTTATCTGGAAACAGGCTCTCACTAAGTTGCTGAGAGCCTCACTCAGTAGCTGAGGCTGGCTTTGAACCTGCGCGATCCTCCTGTCTCAGCCCCCCAAGGGCGGGGATTACAAGAGTGCGCCACCACGCCCAGCTCTTTACTTGTTATTTTGAAACAGGGTTTTGTCTTGTTGCTAAGGCTGGCCTAGAAACTGCGATCCTCCTGTCTCGGCCTCCCAAGTACCAGGATTACAGTGTACATCACCATGCCTGGCTAACATCAATTTTTTAATTTTTTATTTTTGGTGGTACTGGGGGTAGAACCCAGAGGCTTTCTACTTCCAGGCTATACTCCCAGACCCATTTTTATATTTTATTTGGAAACAGGGTCTCACTAAGTTGCTGAGAGCCTCACTAAGTAGCTGAGGCTGGCTTCGAACCTGCGTGATTTTCCTGTCTCAGCCTCCCAAGAGTGGGGATTACAGGGGATTACAAGAGTGCGCCACCACGCCCAGCTCGAACATCAATTTTTAAGAAGCTGAATACAATTACCCAGGGCCTGGTATGGATGATGGAGATATTTGTGGCTTATCTACTCTCAAGTGTCTCTGGTTTTGGCTATCATTAATAAGGATTTTGCTTAGGGTATCCTTTGCCTTGGAAGGCAGGGTAGCTATAGAAAGAGGCAGGAAGGGCAAAGGATATCAGCTGGGGATGATTATGGGATTATAAATAGATTTAGGATAACAGAAAACAACAGCCATAAAAGATATATCCACCACCCCTTTTGCAGGCTTTATTAACTATTAGGACACAGAACTTAACCTGAGCTTAATTAATTATTTTTTGGTACTGAAAACTGAACTTGAGGTACCTTCTACCAATGAGCTACATCTCTAAACCATTCATTTATTTTTTAAAACAGGGTCTTGCTAAGTTGCTAAGTATCTCTAAATTAATGCGGCTGGCCTCAAATCTGCAATCTCCCTGGTCTCAGCCTCCCCAAAACTGGGATCACAGGCATGTGTCACTGCACCTGGCTTAACCTAGGCTTTTTAAGAACTACCTGCCCTTTTTCCAAAAAGATGGTAAAAACTGAATGTGGTGGTGCATGCTTGTAATCCCAGCATCTGGGAGGCTGAGACAAGAGGATCGCAGTTCGTGGACAGCCTCAACTACTTAGTGAAGCCCTCCACAACTTAGTGAGACCTTGTTTCAAAATAAAGAATAATAAATAGGGCAGGAGGTGTAGCTCAGAGGTGGAACGCTCCTGGGTTCCATCCCCAGGCCCGCAAAAAAAAAAAAAAAGAAGAAAGCTACCCTTATGTTTATGTGCCATCTGCATTCCAGCAGGTAGTCTGGCCTCACAAGCAGGCAGACAGCAGTGTCACGGGTAGCCATGCCTTTGCCCTGCTTGTCAACATCTTTATGCAAAGACAGCTGCTGAGGGCTTCAGGAACATCCTTCTGACAGCAGGCTTCTAGACGTCCTGTTTGTGCATTTTGATAAACACAAGGATCCTGCCATCTCATTCCTTGCCACAGAGATGAATGGCAGGAGGAGATGTCTGCTTTAGAAGATGGTCATTAACTGAGGCTACAGAAAAATTAAAAACTTAACCTGATGCTGACCAACCTCTTCAGCCATCTTCACTAGAGAAAAATCTTGAGGGTCTGATTCCATAGCAACTTTGTGGAAGGGCTCAAAAATGTACATGACTTTTAAAGGATTTAGGATGTGCAGGACAATAAAAACTAGGTGCTAAGTATGCTTGTTCCTCATCTCTTATCTGAGACCATTTTTGGGGGGTACTGGGGATGGAACCCAGGGACATTCTACCTCTGAGGCAACCCCCAGTCCTATTTTTTATTCTTTACTTTGAAACAGGGTCTCACTAAGTTGCAGAGAACCTCACTAAGTAGCTGAGGCTGGCCTTGAACCTGGGATCCTCCTGTCTCAGCCTCCGAAGTACTAGGATTACAAGCATGAGTACAACAAAGTAAATAACTCCCTTGTGAGAATTAAACAAGATTTTAAAATCTGTACGTATATTTATACAGAGATGATAAGATACTAAATGGATACTTTAATATACATACTACAAATATTTTGTTATTAACAGCTCCCTTGGTTTCTGGGGACCCTCTGTACATAGGTGGGAAGAGCTTAAGAACGGCAAAATGATCTAAGGCTTAGCAAATGAATGGAGAGTGGAGAGGCCTTACGGGCAGAAACATCATGTGCTGTGGAGACAAGAAAACCCAGCAGAAGAACAGTATCTCTTAATGGTGCCTTAACTGTTAGGAGGACTCTAGGTAGGCTGTATCTACCTTACCTGCCTCTCTGGACCTGGAAGAATGATATATTTTGACTGGATAATCCTCTAACTTCCCTTCTAGTTTCCAAAGCTAAAGAAAAGAATTGGGGCACAGCAATTAAAAGACTGATACACTCTCTGATTTCTCATTTTCCCTCCTCAGAGCACTAGAGATTAAGAGGAGTGCCCATAAGCAATTCTCAGTTTACAGTAGGGGAAGGAGGGCTAGGAAGGAAGCAAAAAGAATGAACAAATAGTTAATCAGTATGAACCAGCCAGCAACATCCTTCTATCAAAGACCTGGACTACTAATGTTGAGGTGACTAATCCACAGCTGCTATTAAAAACAAGACTAAGGTGTGTGCATCAGACCCAGAAGAAAGGCAAACAGCCAGGGGAGGGACTTTGGAAGGGTCATTAGAGAAACCAGCCTATTGTTACTAACCAGGGAGCTACACAAGACTCTAGGAAAAAACAATGCTGAGCCAGTGCATGAAAGGTGAAGAAGGAAATGTAAAATCAGGTCGTGCTCAAGCCGGCAGGGAGGTGAGAGCACAGGTGGGCTGGGGGAGCACAGGGAGGAGGCAGTCTGACACAGGAAAATTGAGGGGGAGGGAAAGGGAGAGGGAGGAGGTGGTAGCAGAAGAAAGGGAAGGTAAGATGAGAACAGAACATTTAAAACTAACCCAGAACTCCATTGTGAAGGACAAGTCACGAGGCAAGATACAGCTTAAAGACATGAGCCCCACATTTTCCCACTGCTAAGAGATAACACAGCCTCCCAAGCATGCATTAGAAAGAGGGCTAGGCAATCCACAGCACTGACTCCCAGAGGCCCAGAATTAGTGAAAGTCACCAGGCTTAGTGTTGGCAGCACTAAGTGCCAGCAGCCTCAGCATAAACGGTTTTTTGTTTTATTGTTTCTGTTATTGCTGTCTGTGGTGCTAAGGGTTGAGCCCAGGTTGAGCCAAACAAGCTAAGCCGGCACTCTCCCACTGAGCTACACCCATCCCCTCAGCATGTATGCACATACTGCTTTCCTGAATGGACCCTGGTGCTGGTCAAGTCATCACAGCTCTAGAAGCACAGGTGCCAGCACAGGTGCCAGCACAGGTGCCAGCACAGGTGCCAGCACAGGTGTCTGCCTGACAGGGAACTGAGACTCTCTCCTCTGCTTATTGCCAGAATATGTATTTACCTTGCCCGAGAGAGGTCAGAAGCGTTTCTACTGTTCATGCATAAAGGAAACACAAGTGCTGCCTGAAAAGCAGCAGCCATTCTTGCCCACTCTGGCCTGGGGCCCAATGGAGTAGTTCTTCCCACAGGCTCCAGTGAATCAGCAATCCAAATGCCAGAGGTAGGAGTCCTCTTGGCATCTGACCTCTCTGTCCCTCAAGCCAGGCTGCTAGTCAGAATAACAACTCAGGAGTTGGAAGTAAAACTGTTCACTACCGCTGATCAAACACTGGCCAACTTGAAAACACTCGTGGCTTGGGAGGAGAGGGGGGAAAGCAAGCTGAGTATATACTTACTCAAAGTCCTCAAATTCCAAGTCAGTTCCCTCTACTGATGAACCCTGGTTGTCTGAGGAAGAGGAGGTGGAAGAACGAAGACGGTTCTGTTGGTAGCGCATGGAGCGCTGGCGAATACTGTCTCTCCGTGAGAGATACTGGATCATCCTCTGGGCGTAGTATGCAGCAGGAGATAATCTGAATGAGACAAAGATGGACAAATACAAACTAGCACTAATGTGGGGAATACTGTGAGAGATAGTAAATCCAGCTCTCCCATGGTAACTCATTGCATGGAGTTCCTGAGGTAAATTTCAGATACAGGAAAATAAGAGCAAGATATGTTTATCAAACTATCATCAGTATTTCTCTTCGGAGAAAGGCAAATAGTTTAAGCAGTCATCTTCTGATCAAGAGCTGCCCCTTCAATACTAGGGCTTTTCTTTTTCCTTTTCCTTCCTTCTTTTTTTTTTGGTAGTATTAAGGTTGAACCTAGGGACATTCTACCTTTGAGCTACAACCCTAGCCCTTTTTATTTTGAAACAGGGTCTCCCTAAGTTGCAGAGGGTCTTGCTAAGAGGCTAAGGCTGACCTTGAACCTACAATCCTCCTGTCTCAGCCTCCCACCAGGCCCAGCTTGAGGTCTTTTTCTTTTTAAGCTTCTCAAGGGACCTAGCTTAGCTTCTTATGGTACCCTTACACAGATTCACAGCTTTTTCTTGATCATCATCCATCTGCAAAATGTGAGAAGTGAAATGTGAGAAGTGAAAGGGACCTTGGCCATCATCTACTCTTTCACTTTATAGACTGGAAAACAGACCAGGAGATGGTAACCCTTAGATGCTTAAGAAAGACATCACATCCACAGATATAATTTTCATCAGGACTTCTTTCTCCAACATATACAAAGAACTCCAGATTGACCTAGCTCCTTAAAATTATCTCTATGAACTTCTTATCTCTCCCTAGCAGATCACCCACAGATATTTGTAACATGCAGAAAATATCCAGAATGGGGACTGAGTAATATATATTTGGGAGAACAGAAAATTTAACAGAAAAAAATTCCTATTCTTACAATCAGCACATTAAAGGCTACATAAGCACAGATTCCTTACTAGGGCCATTGCAAAAAATAATTAGACTTACATTCTTCAAACCAAGGCTTTACTAATTTGATATTCCATTTTAACTTCTAGTATACCATACAATTCCTCACATTCCATTCTGTCCTTTCTCTACTTTTACCTCCATCTCTTATAACACTGTTATATAATTTGAGGCTATGAACTGAGAACATGAGGAACAATAAGAGAAAAATGTTTTAAATGATAATATTAAATTCACTTTTAAGCAATTTCAAAGACTTAACCTGCACCATAGCACTATGACTCAATAATGCCAATAGGAATTGTATCCTAAAGAAAACAATACAATATACACAAGGGAGTTCATTTGCAACATTGTTATCATTCATGAGAAACTGGGAAGCAACCCAAATGCTCAGCAAGAGACAAAATAAATCATATTCACAGAAAGAAATATTAAGAAGCTATTAAAAAGAGTAAGTAATATCTATATAATTACAAGGCCTTAAAAATATAAAAATTTAAGTGGGAGGTAGGTTAAAAAGTGGTATGTATATCCAAGCTGGGCGTGGTGGCGCATGCTTGTAATCCCCACACTTGGGAGGCAGAGACAGGAAGATCCTGCAGGTTCGAAGCCAGCCGTGCTGGCTTAAGAGACCGTTTCCAAATATAAAAAAAGTATAAAATAAAATAGGTCTGGGAGTGTAGCCGGAGGTGGAAGGGCTTCCAGGAACCCCAGTACTACACACACAAAAAAGTGGTATGTATATCCTAATATGTGTTTAAGAATACATATTTCTGTAGCTAGGAAAAAAAAAAAAAGATGCAGAATCCTAAAGAGGATTCCTGTATACCTTTTTTTATATACTTCTATAATGTTTGATATAAGAAACAGTATGAATTTGTTTTTATTTTTTTAATGAAAACCTGAAAAAGACTGAAAATAGAAATAACTGTTTCCAAACAGTTTTAAAAATATCTGTTACTAGGTGTTGAGGCATGTGCTATAATCCCAGCTACTTAGGAGGTTAAGGCAGAAGGATTATAACTTCAACACTAGCCTCAGCAAGACCCTGTTTCAAAATAAAAAATAAAAAAGCGAAAAAGTACTTGTCAACATCTCGCAGTCCAACTTTTTCATATCTTGAGACTTTGTCCTTAGTAAGTCTAGCAACCCAGACCAAAGGTGGTCCTATAGCCAGTTGCTATAGAAATTAAGACTATCTCTGACATGCCTGTTATCCAAGGTAGTGTCTTTCTAGCCAAGAATCAAATGGAATTCTCAAGAGGTAGCTGACAACAAAATCTATGATATGAGCCAGGAGTGGTGGTGCATACTTGTAATCCCAATACTTGGAAGGCTGAGACAGAAGGATTGCAGGTTCGAGGACAGCTCCAGCAAATAGTGAGACTCTCATCAACCTAGTTAGACCCTGTTCCAAAAACAAAAATAAAATAGGGCTGGGGTATAGCTCAGAGGTAGGATGCCCCTGAATGCAATCTCCAATCACACACACACACACACACACACACACACACACACACACACCTGTGATATGGAATAATATGCTACACTGAGCATCACTGAATACAATTTATGTTTGTATAGCAGGGGTACATGTGAGTCAGAAATGCTTGGGCAAAATAATCAAGAGTACAAAAACTATTTCATCAAATCCTCAATTGTTGGAATTTTCATTACCCATTTGGGCCCCTGTTTCCATGCATTTTACAAGGACGAATCACAGAATACCAAAATTTCACAGACAGAAGTCAATGCTCTTGAGTTGTTCTTATAACTACCAAATATACAGAAAATTTTCAGCAGAAACCAAACATTGGTTATTTGTTAAGCCAATCAGACTATAAAAGAATGTATTAGGTGAAAAGTTTGAAGAAGAAAAAGAACATCCTTTTTATGGAACTGCTCTTGAAGAGTAACCGTGTAAATAAATTTATTTCTCAGTTCATAGCCTACCATAAATAATGGAAAATTATAATATTATTGGTGATGATGGTAGAAATAATGTTGATGCTGAAAATAAATAAAGACTGTCTTATGTGGGGACATAATTCAGCACTAGGTAACCCAAGTTGCTTAATTTCACTAGAACAGGAAGTCCCTAAACTAAGAAACTATGTATCAATAGTTACAAAAAAAGAATAGAAGGAAAGGAAAGAGATCTCTACATCTTAGTCTCATTATTTTAGGTATCTAGACAGAAGCTAAATTTTTACATGCCAGGGAGAGGGCACAAAGGCTTTGACCTATGCATAGAATATAGGGTGTACTCTAAGAGTAAAAAGAAATTAAGCAACAGGTAATGAGGCAGCAACAATCATCTTTGTCCAAAAGAGACAGAAAACCATCAAATAACCTTTAAGTGTGCCAAGTAAAAATTGTAAGTGCTTAGCTAAATCCTTAGGTTTTGTTTAAGGAAGAAACACTTTCTCCTCCAAAAACACTTATTTGTGTTCAAAGAGAAAATGTGAAAATACCAATACCCAAACTATGATGCTTTTGATGAGAGTAGATTACATAGAAGGAGGACAAATAATGGTCTTAAAGAATTACTGCTGACCTTTGTCAGGCTAAAACTTCTGGGGGTGAGACTTCCCTTTCTGGTTCACAGAAAGAAGCTTTCTCTCTGAGTTTCAAAGTATTTGATTCATGTAAGAAAACAAAAACAAAAAACAAACAAAAAATCTCCTTCCATTAGTAAGGGGGCTATAATTTGCAAATGTAAGTAAAAGCTAACGTAAACCATTATCTAATTTGCCTACCTGTTTAGTTGTTTTGTTTTTCAGTACTGGGTACTGTATCCAGGGGTGCTCTACCACTGAGCTACATTCTTTCATTTTACTTTTTTCTTTTCCAACTTTAAGACAGGTTCTTGTTAAATTGAGAGGCTAGCTTTCAATTTATGATCCTCCCGACTCAACTGGGATTACAGGCACCACCATGGCCAGCTTTGCTTGCTTTTTAGGTTATTTTTTGTTGCTGTTTGTTTTGCGTGCTAAGTATTGAACCCGGGGCATTCTACCTCAGAGCTATACTTCCAGCCCTATTTTATTTTTTACTTTGAAACAGGGTCTCCCTAAATTGCTGAAGGGCCTCGATGAATTACTGAGGCTGGCCTTGAACCTGAAATCCTCCTGATTCAGCCTCCTAAGCAAGTATTGGGACTATAAGCATGCTTAAAGTCATCAATCCGTATGTTCCCTGATCCTTAGATTTGTTATTTCTGTGATGTAGAAAAGGAAGAGGATAACAGAAAAGCTTTTCACTAGTATCTCAGAAAGAATGTGAAATTTCAAGACATAACTGTGGCAACAACAAAATCATTAAGTAGTCCTAGAATCAATTTCACTGAAGACATTTCTAGGTGAATTTAAAAGGTTTTTTTTTTTTTTGGGGGGGGGGGTTGGTACTGGGAATGGAACCCAGGGCATTCTACCTTTGAGCCACAACCCTAGCCGTATTTTTATTTATTTATTTATTTATTTATTTATTTATTTAGGTGTGTGTGTGTGTGTGTGCGCGCGCGCGCGTGTGTGTGTGTGTGTGTACACACGTGCACGCACGTGTGCTACTGGGGATGGAACCCAGGGGTTTTCTACCTCTGGAGTATACTCTCAGACCTCTTTTATATTTTTTGTTTGGAAAAAGGGTCTCACTGAGTTACTGAGAGCCTCACTAAGTAGCTGAGGCCGGCTTCGAACCTGCACAATCCTCCTGGCTCAGCCTCCCAAGCACTGAGATTACAACCGTGTGCCACCACACGCAGCTTTTTATTCTTTACTTTTGAAACTGGGTCTCACTAAGTTGCAGAGGACCTCACTAAGTAGCTGAGGCTGGCAGCAAACCTTCAATCTTCCTGTCTCAGCCTCCCAAGTACTGGGATTACAAGTATGCACCACCACACCCGGCTGGATTTAAAAGTCTTAATCCAGAATGAAGCTCGTGTAGGTTTATTTGACCTATATTGCTAATGTGCTCCAACACCTCCCCATCATAAATTACCCTTTTCTTTTGATAAAGCCTCACAATGTGCTCTGTCCTTATTTAAATTGTGTTCGGGTTACTCCTTTTTGACAACTACCAGAGTCAATAAATCCAGCAATAACAACTCCAAGGAGCTGCTCTTTACAGAGAAACATTATACAACAGTGCAACATCCCATCCTTGATTCTGTTACCAACATAAGGAAAAGATGGGTTCTCGAAAAAACTTTTAATCTCTTACTTTTTTTTGGGGGGGGGGTGGTACTGGGGTTCCTGGAAGCCCTTTTACCTTAGGGCTACACTCCCAGACCTATTTTATATTGTTTTTATTTGGAAACAGGGTCTCTTAAGCTAGCGCGGCTGGCTTCGAACCTGCACGATCCTCCTGTCTCTGCCTCCCAAGCGCGGGGATTACAAGCATGCGCCACCACGCCCGGCTCTCTTAAAACATTTTTAAAATGACTTCTGATAAGTAAAATCAAGCACTTTAATAAAATGACAATGTGTTTCATTCAGTTATTCTTTTTTCATTCATCTCTTCCTTCAGGTAGTCTCCAAAAATTCAGTAACTGAAGGAGCTTGACTTCTGTCCTTTGACATTCAAAATGCCCTCTCAAATGACAGCAAATAGGGTTTTACCTCCTTCGTTTGTGTTTTCCCTATAAATAATAACTATGATAACAATAACTTCAGTTCCTCTTTTGGTTGTCCATCTGACTGGCAATAGCCTCTCAGGCCAGCAAGAGAGAATACGCTGTGATGGCCTGTGGCCTCCACAGGTGTCTCCTCTGACAGAAGTGAGCCCCCCAAGGACAAGAGCTCAGCCACCAGAGGTGCTATTCACTTACCTGCAATTATTCCCAATCACCTGAACCACCTGTCTCAAAACTGTAACTGAAGAATAAAAGAGCACCAGGACCAGAGAGGCACAGGATGGGGCTTCCGACAGCCTGGCAACCCCAAGGGCCGCCCCTCCCCCCACCTAGTGCCATTTCTCATTTTGGCCTTACCTCGCTGGGTCTGGGTAAATTGGGTGCTCTCTGGATCCTGCTCCATCATAACGGGATAATGAAATGAGAGAAGACTCCAGCAGCCTCCTAGCAGAGATTAAAAAAATGGCAATAATCCCTGTCAAATACCAACTCAGAGGTAATTCATAAGGGAAAATGGGGGAGAGATAAATAACATCCCCCTTTGCAGTCAGCTAACACTGTTATCTAGGAGCATACCCTCTAACAAACTTAAGTATGTAGAGCCATAAATAAATGAAGAGCTACAGAGCTCCTACAGTGGATGCAACTACTGTATTATGCTGAATACTGTTCTTCAGTGAGAAATGAACTCATCTTATTTCTATTTGCACTACCTCCAGTAGACAAATAAAAGGCTGGGAGCAACACAGGAGGGAAAAATTAGGCGCACACAGAGATTACCAGATAGTGCCAACATTTACCTTGGCACTTAGTTCTTCCATGCCATTATCATCCACATCCCCTTGTCTTCTAATCGTTCTGCTCTGCCTATATACCCTTTTTATGAGAAAAAATACTCCTGGGACTCTCTTAACAACTGACAAACGCCTTTCTTTATTTTACCTAGTTTAATCATAAATTCAACTGATGGTGTGTGATGCACATTTTATTGAAATTTTTTGGAAGCTAGGTAATATACTAAGCATTTCATATGTACTTCTTTATTTAAACTTCATAACAACCTAAAGACAGGTATTTTTACATGCATGAGAACACAAGGCCTAAAAAAAGTATACAGACCTGTATACTTGGTATAGTGCACTATATACTCTGTATAGTACATAGTTATTAAGTGATAATTCTATAACTCCAGTGAAGGCCTATATTAATGCAAAAAATGCTTCATACCTCTTTGGTGTACTGCAGAACTTCCCAGGGAGGACATTCCTTCCTGGCAGGGAACAAGTGCTTACTATATGTATCCACGGTGAACAAAACAAATTGCTACCAAACCAGTGTGGGTTTGGTATTACTGGCTATTCAGATTCCTTACAGGAAGCCAGAAATCTGGACTTTTATGTGAAATTTTCTGATTGCTAAATTTTAGCTACCACTTTTTTTTTTTTTTTCCTCTCTTCTTCTCACACATCAGGGCCAATTAAGCATATCTGACAAACATGGCCCAGGGGCTCCCTGGTCTGCCACACTACTTCCTAACTCATACATGCCTTGGCAGCCAATCAAACTCCTACCACAGAACACATTGTAAAGGAAGTAGTAAAAAAAATAAATAAATACAATACAATAAAGGATGTAGTCTCAGAAAATAAATAGCATACTTTTCCTCTCCAGGAGAATTTTGCTTGACTCTCCCAGAAACAAGTCTCCAGCTCCCTGCCAGACTCTTAAAGCAGAGCTGCAGGATAAAGACAGCAGCCACCAATCTTTTCCAATTGAGTTAATTCAATTCAGTGTTATTAAAACCAGCTGGCTTTAGGTATAGTCACGTGCAGTCGCTTTATCCCAGCAACTGGCCCATGGCAGCATTTCCCATGATAGCCTACAGAACACATACAGCCAAGGCCCCATCAACCTGGCTTATAACCTTTCCTGCCCTGGACAACCACCTGTTAGACAATGTTTTCTTTCTCTCTTTCTTTCTTTCTTTCTTTCTCTTTCTTTCTTTCTTTCTTTCCTTCCTTCCTTTCTTTTTTTTTTTTTTTTTTGGTACTGGGGTGGAACCCAGAGGCTTTCTACCTCTGGGCTATACTCCCAGACCTATTTTTTTATACTTTATTTGGAAACAGGGTCTCACTAAGTTGCTGAGAGCCTCACTAAGTAGCTGAGGCTGGCTTCGAACCTGTGCGATCCTCCTGTCTCAGCCTCCCAAGCGCAGGGATTACAAGCGTGCGCCACCACGCTCAGCTAGACAATATTTTCTACATAGAGGAGGTCTATAGCCCCACACTTGAAACAATCCTGCCACAGGATGGCGATAACACAATATAACCAATGAAAAAGAGGAAAACAATAAAATACATCTCTCTAGCTGAACACTTGAGTCTTCAATAATATATCTCTATGCAACAGAAATCCTACACTTCATCCTACACTTCATTAAAACACTTTTACCACATTCTAATGTGTTGGAAATTGGGACACATATTGTAGTTGTGTGACACAGTTTAAGAAGCATAACTTTTTTTTCCAGTTGGGATGTCTTTAAGTTTTTGAAATACAAAATGTTTGTGTGAGATAGTACAGGTGAAAGGTTCAGATTGGGGAAAAAAAGAAAAGAAAAGCAAAATGTTTGTGTGAGATAGTACAGGTGAAAGGTACAGATTGGGGAAAAAAAGAAAAGAAAAGCAAAATTTTGAGCCTCTATTCAGACATTTATGTCATCTTTTATAAAAACTTCTTTTTAATTGACACAAACATCTAAATTTGTACATATTAATGGGGTACTGTATAATGTTTCAATATATGGATATATTGTATAATATTTAAATCAGATTAGACATACCTACTCAAACATTTTTATTCTTGATAATGAAAACTGTCAAAATACTTTCTTCTAGTTTTTTAAATGTACATTATTGTTATTTAGAATCACCCGACTATGCAATAACACACCAGACTTCCTGCTTTTGATCAATCCATGTCATCTTACATAGTATTTATTACGAATAAACTAGTTCCTTGGGACTTGTGTGGGAGTTAGAGAATGAAAACAAGATCTGAGAGCAGCTGGCTGCACTAGAAAACCTAGAAGATTGTTCCATCCCAAACTTCTCCAGCGTTAGTCCTGAGTCTCTCTGAGCCCTGTTGTATTACCCTCCAAACAGCTGCTCAGTAAAGCAGAGATTCTTTCACGAAAAGCATCTTACAGTGTGACCAAAAGATATCCATCTTAAATACTTCTGCCTAGAAAATGACTGGTAAGTTAGGGGGCAAATTTTGTCACCTGCTATGTCAAGGCAGTGACAGTACTGAGAAGAGATGACTTAGGAGGGATGCTGTAACCGAGATTCCTGAACTGGAAGAGTTTGAATTACATAACTTAAATTTTAATGATTCCATTTGAGAATCGTGTGTGTGTGTGTGTGTGTGTGTGTGTGTGTGAGAGAGAGAGAGAGAGAGAGAGAGAGGGATATCTCAATCGATCTCAGAGGCATTCGACCTCCAAGCTACACTGCCATTCCCATTTTTTTATTCTTTACAAACAGGGACCCTCCTGTCTCAGCCTCACCTACCAAATGCTGGGATTACAAGCGTGTGCCACCACACCTAGCTCCCATTTGAGAATCTTACAAAGTCTACTTCCCACCCTAACTTCCTATCTTAATTAGGAAGACTTCTTTAAATCAGAGTAGAACCAAAATGTTTTGTATCTAAGGAGTCTCTGATGAGGTTCTTTTGGAACATGCATCCCCTGTGCCCACTTACCACAGTCTTCTGGCACCAATTGCTCCCTAGACAGTACAATGGGACCAGCAAACTATGCATATGGCCTTTTAACTGCTAGCACACAACTCAAGAGAGCCAATCAGAATAAACAGTATTTCCACATATATACAAATCACTGATGAAACAAATTCTCCAAAAGTACTATCTAGAGTAAAAATAGACCTCTCCAATTGGTGTGGAATAAAGAAAGAACTAGTTTTAGACAAGTAAACATCACCACTAACACTCTTAGGAACCTCACTGAGTAATGCTAGAATATGATTACAACCTGTGTAATCTCCTTGTGTTAGCTTCTTGCAGCAAGCTGTCAATGAGAAATGGTAGGAGAAATGGCAGCTGTGCACCTACCACTCTGGCCCCCACAAATATGACTTGACTTAATGATCTATCATGCAATATGATGATGCGAAATCAGGAAGGGCTGAGGAAGGCAACCAAGCTTATTCAGGTTAAAGATGCTATTTAATTCTAATTTATAATTTAGGGGTGGGGAGCGCGTTACTCGGGACTGAACCCAGGGGCATTCTATCTCTGAGCTGGACATCCAGCCCTATTATATTTTTTATTTTGAAACAGAGTCTCACCAAGTTGCAGAGGGCCTCACTAAATTGTTGCGGCTGGCCACAAACCTGCGATCCTTCTGTCTCAGATTCCCAAGTACTAGGCTTACAGATATGTGCCACCACGGCCACCTCAGTTTAGAAGCATTTTATTTTTATTTATTTATTTATTCATTCATTTATTACGGGTCTGGGGATGAAAACCCAGGGGCATTTGACATCCGAGCTACACCCCCTGCCCTCTTTTTTATTCTTTATTTTGAAACCGGGTCTCACTGAGTTGCAGAGCGCCTCACTAAATAGCTGAGGCTGTCCGTGAACCAAGATCCTCCGGTCTCAGCCTCCCGAATGCTGGGATTACAAGCGTGCGCCATCACGCCAGCTTAGAAGCGTTTTAAAGAGTCACTGAAGTTCCAACAGAAGAAAACAAAAACCCTTTTCTTTTCTCTACCACCAGTGGTGTCCAAGTACAGTATACCAAGGGTTGTGCCATTCTGATCCACTGAAAACAGAAGGAAAATATGACCACTTATGCTTCATAATGTGTGATCATGAGGAGATAGAAAGGAAATAGGCAGATAGGGAAAAGGCCTTAGTAGAAAAAGTTAATTTCCTGAGTTTCCTGAGGGGAGACAAATGCCTGAAACAAATGTCTGAAATTCCAAAGGCTCAGGAGATAAGAAGGCCAGAGCTTCACAAAGCCATCCTGAGTTTCCTAATCAACAAACCCACCAAGCAAGTCTGGCATTCCTGAAAGGAGACCCTTCAAAGGACTTGCAAATGTCCTATGCAAATTCTCCTTGGAGTCACCACAACCACAAACGGACTTGCAAGCGGTCAGGCATCAGCCAGTCAGATGGCAAAAGCGGGTCACTTTCCCGCTCAGGACCCCCTCCCCTTTTGGGGAGCTGTTCTCTCTCTCACAGGTCGTGTTGGCCCTGAGAGAAGGCAGAGTGCATCTGAGGGCACGTGGCTCGGGCGAGTAGTGACCTGAAGGCCTCTGCTGGACATCATGGCTGACCAGGCCCCTAGGGGTGACCTGTACCTCTTTTCTGGCAGATCGCGTGGACTCTGGGAGAAAGTAGTTTGCAACTGATGGGCACTTGGCTCGGGCGACACTCGGGTAGTGACCCTGAAGGCAGCTACTGGACCCCGGAGTTCCGACCGCCCCTATGGGGTGTTTGGCCACTTTTCTCTATTCCCTTCTGGCAGATCGGGTGGACTCTGGAAGAAAGCAGCCTGCACCTGAAGGCAATTCGGCTTGGGCTACTCTCAAGTATTGTCCTGAAGGCAGCTGCTGGACCCAGAGTTCCAGCCCCTTTGGGGGTGTTCGGCCACCCTTGCCCCATTCCCTGCTGCTTCCAATATACCTTTTACTCCCCTTCCTGAGGTCTGCGGGTGTCTCCGTAGACAAGAACTCGCCGGGGTTTTCTCGCAAGAAACCCCCATTTCAATCATAACATATATACATGAGGATTACTCAAAAGCCTTTTATTAATATAGGTTTTTCTTAAAGTCTGAAGCCCATACTGCTCTGTCAAACTATACACTTCTTTAAGAATATCCAATACTTGAAAGAATATAGTAACTGCAAATACAGAAAATATAACAATAAACATATAAAGCATAGCCATATTCATATATAAATCGAGCAAAAAGAATGATAAAGCAGATGCAGTAAAGCATTAACTCAGTAAGGGAATGAAGGGCATATGAGAATTCTTTGTATTATTTTTTAAACTTTTCTGTAAGTTTAAAATTATTTCACAATAAGAAAATAAAGCTATTTCATATACAAAAATATAAAGGTAAAAGATTGAAATTTAAGAGGCAATCTTTTTTTTTTTTTTTTTTTTGGTGGTACTGGGGTTCCTGGAAGCCCTTCTACCTCTGGGCTACACTCCTAGACCTATTTTATACTTTTTATTTGGAAACAGGGTCTCTTAAGTCAGTGCGGCTGACGTAGAACCCGCGCAATCCTCCTGTCTCCGCCTTCCAAGCAAGGGGATTACAAGCATGCGCCACCACACCCGGCCTGCAATCATTCATTTTTAAAAGCAATATTCACTTTTTTTTTTTTTAAGGTACTGGGGATGGAACCCAGGGACATTCTACCTCCAAGCTACATCCCAACCTTACTTTTTATTCTTTATTTTGAAACAGGGTCTCTCTGAGTTGCAAAGGATCTCACTAATTAGCTGAGGCTGTCTGTGAAAAGCGATCCTCCTGTCTCAACCTCCCAAATGCTGGGATTACAAGTATGCACCACCATGCCCGGCATTATTCAATTCTAAAAAAGATTTCTTCAATGGAAACTTACCCTAATGATCTCAAAGCAGGTCTGGTAAACTAGAAGCTGTGTGTGAGCTTTTTTGTAATCCCAGCATCTGGGAGGCTGAGACTGGAGGATCATGGTTCAGACAGCCTCAGCTACTTAGCAAGGCCCTTTGCAACCAGTGAGACCCTGTTTCAAAAATAAGAAAACTGAAAAATAGAGCTAAGGGTGTACCTCAGAGGTAGAATGCCCCTGCCCCTGGGTTTCATCCCCAGTACCGGGGGGGGGAAAAAAAATTTTTTTTTTTAAAGTACTGGGGATGGAACCCAGGAGCATCCTACCTTTGAGCTACACCCTTAGCCCTCTTTTTAATTCTTTATTTTGAAACAGGGTCTCACTGAGTTCACAAAGGGCCTCACTAGCTGAGGCTGGCTGCAAACCGCAATCCTCAAGTCTCAGCCTCCCAAATGCTGGAATTACAAGCATGCACCACCATGCCCGGCTCATTTACATATTTCCATCGCTACACAGGACCTAGCAAAAGCAGAGTTGAGCAATCCCAATAGAATTAAAAACTAAAAGACTTATTACCAAGCTCAATATGGCCACCCCTGCTCTAAAATATCTTATATGAAATTCTTTGACCAATATAGTATAGTTACTAAGAAACAGAACAGAAAAACTAGAAGTCAAGGTTTTGTGCATTGGTGAAGGCCACCAGAAACTTTTTTTTTTCCTTCAGAACTGAGGATGGAAAGGAACCCAGGGCATTCTAGCTCCAAGCTACACTCCCAGCTCTATTTTTTATTCTTTATTTTGAAACAGTGTCTCACTGAGTTGCAAATGGCCTAAGTAGCTGAGGCTATCCACAAACCTGCTTCCACATGCTAGGATTACAAGCCGGCACCATCACACCTGGTTTACCAGAAACTATTATTAGGTTAGGGCCATAGCTCAGTGGTATAGTTAGCACTTGTGAGGCCCTGGATTCAATTTCCAGCACCACACACATGCAAAGATACTTTGCCCTGCTGCAGTCCTAAATAAATAGGCACAACATACAAACATGACTATTCGTTCCCTGATTATTACTTTGAATATTTGTAAAAGGGTTCCCTATATAAGCTATATCCTTGGAAGACTTTTTTTTTTTTTTTTTTTTTACAGTACTGGGGATGGTACCCAGGTGCATTCTACCTCCAAGGTATGCCTCCAGCCCTATTTTTTATTCTTTATTTTGAAACAGGGTCTCACTCCGTTGCATAGGGCCTCACTAAGTAACTAAGGCTGTCGGCGAACCAAGATCCTCCTGTCTCAGCCCGCAAATGCTGGGGATTACAAGCATGCACCACCATTCCTGGCTTCTTGGAAGACAATTTAAAAATGATGAAAGACAACTCTGGAAAAGAAAATAGTGCTCGGGGCAGATGAGATGGATCATCTAAAAGAATTTTCACTTTCAATTCAACAGATACCTGAGTTTGAGAGGCAGAAAGTCCGGTTACTAGTCTAGACAGAACAAACAAGCCAGTGACAACTCCTCACTAAATGATATCCTGAAGATATTCTTTCAACTGGTTGTCAGATCACAGGGGAAATCAATATCCTAAAGCAAACGGACATGTTCAGACGTTCTGTAGCCACTGGAAACAATCAATGTCAGAACTCTAGGGCCTCTATAGATAAGGAAAGCTTGCTTCTTTCTAGAAGCCAAAAGGTCACTGGTGCCCCTGCCTAAGGAATAATCTCCCTGCCTGGTTTCAATGTCTAGGTGGCATCTGCAATTTCAATTCAGGAGAGACAAACCCAAACAGCTTTCTTGAGAATAGGAAATAAAATAAAATTCCTCAGCTTGGCATCAAAGCTTTACAGTCAAAGTGTTCATGCCTTTTAGATATACATATGCTCTAGCCCAAAGGTTTTCAATCTTTTGGTCTCAGGACCAAAATTATGAGGACCCTAAAGAGCTTTTGTTTATATGGGATCTACCTGTCAATATTTACCACATTTGAAATGAAAACTGAGAATTTCTCTTGGGGGGAGGAGGCCACTAGGCATTGAACTCGGGGCCTCACACATGCTAAGCAAGTATTCTACCACTGAGCTACATCCCCAGACCTTCTTTATTAATTCTCAGACAGGATCTCACTAAGTTGCCCGGGTTAGCTTCCAACTTTTGATTCTCCTGCTTTAGCCTCCCAAGTCACTGAGATTACAGGTGTGTACCGCTGCATCAAGCAAAAGAGAGAAATTAATACACAAGCACACATCCAAACACCAGAATGATAGTCTCATTACACATCACGTAGGCTCTAGAAAAGCCCACTGCACGTTTGTGCTAGAATGAGAGTGAAAAGACCAGGGGCATCTCAACATTATCATCCGGAGTCCAGAGCACACCTGGAGACCACTGCTCTCACTGCCTCACCACCCGCCTCTGTACTCATCTGGCCATTCCATCTGGAGGGCTCCCATAAAAATCCGTCAAAGGTCATACACCTGACTCCTCCGGCCAGTTTACCCTCTCTTCCCCACAGCATTCTGTACCTTTCTTAAGAGGTCTTCTCCCAATCACCTTGTACAGTAGTTACTTATGTCTTGTTTCTGCTACTGGACTGTAAGATACTTGATAGCAAGTACTGGTTCCAAGTCATCTTTTTAACCCCCTCCAAAACTCACATCCTAAATAACATGTAACAGAAACCAATCTAAATATCTAAGTGAATGAATCAGCAGGTCTCACTAGACTTGGAAGAATAAGCAAGACAATATATCTGATTGTCCCTCATTGGCCCCGTGAGTTTCAGATAAGGTTGCTAGGTGTCCAAACACACTAAAATTCCTAAAGGAATGAGTTTTCAGAAACTGCTTGAATCACTCTTCATCCTTCTGGTCACTAAGCCACTCAGGTTAAAGTGCTGACATCCTGATAAATGCAGTGCAGACTGGTTCCTAGCAGGCTACTTAAGTCATAAAATCAGAGGCTGGCTACTTGCCTGGGAAACTACCATAGATGTTCCTAGACTGTATGTTGCCAAAAGAGACCTCATCGAGGAAAGAGAGGAATAAAGGAGGACAGGAAGTTAGGGGGCAGGAGGCCAAAGAAACTCAGACACATGACTGCTTTCCTCATTTCTAAATCTTGTTCTGCAAGCCCTTGATCTGCACAGCAGCGCATGCCCGCGCGGGGAGGTGACAAGTTCTTATTCTTTGTAAAAAATAATTGTGTGTTCTGAAATGACACCTCTATTATGATTTCCAAATTGACATCTCTGCTTTAAAGCAGAGGCATCTAAGCCTCCCCATTTCACACACTAGCAATTATCATTTAAGTGATCCAATGATAGGCACTCATCTGATCGCTGCAGGCCCCCTAGTTCTGGGGGTGCACTTAGGGCATGTGCTGTTGCCAGCAGAGCCCGGCAGGCAATCCCTGCCCTTGCAGGGGGATGGACCAAGGCAGACGGCACTGCTAAAAGGCTAACCTCAGGGAAAAACAGATAAAGTACAAAAAGAGCTCATAGTGCCTATGGTATGAAATCCACCTTGTTTTACTATCATCAAGCACAAACAATTCAGAGGCTCAAAACAATGCCTCTCACCAGAAAAGCTCAAAGTCTTTACCAAACATTAATGTATTCCACAATGCCTCTGGGCAATGAGCAATAGATGGTAAAACATCAGAGCACAACAGAATCACACAGACACCAGACGGGAAAAGGCTGAAAACAGAATTTATACACAGTGCACACTCATGTATCAAGCTACAAAAGCCTTGCTTGACTCAGCCAGACTCCTCCAGGAAAGTCTGACCCTCTGCTGCTTGGTGTGTGGTTATTTTTAATACATTTGTAAAATGACGGATTATCATTGTTTAACTCTTATATACCCTCAACACATTTCAAAATAGTTAGAAAAATTCAATTCATAACTTAAAAATTTCCTTTTGTCTACATGTAACTCAGAGGACCAAGCTGATCCACAAGAATGTCTTCACTATGTATTCAAATCCATTTTTGCCAGGAGGCTGGGGAGTCTGTTCAAAGACCCCCCCCAGACTTTTTTTTTTTTTTTTTTTTTTTGGTGGTACTGGGGATGGAACCCATTGGCTTTCTACTTCCAGGCTATACTCCCAAACTTTTTTTTATATTTTATTTGGAAAGAGGGTCTCACTAAGTTGCTAAGAGCCTCACTAAGTAGCTGAGGCTGGCTTCGAACTCGTGCAATCCTCCTGTCTCAGCCTCCCAAGTGCGGAGATTACAAGCGTGTGCCACCACACCCAGCTCCCAGACTTGTTTTAAAGCCAAGAATTTAGCCAGGCTGGGCGTGGTGGCGCACTCTTGTAATCCCAGCATTTGGGAGGCTGAGACAGGAGGACTGTGGTTCATGGACAGCCTCAGCTACTTAGTGAGGCCCTTTGCAACTCAGTGAGACCGTTTCAAAATAAAGAATAAAAAATAGGGTTGGTAGTGTAGCTCGGAGGTAGAATGCCCTGGGTTCCATCTCCAGCACCACACACACACACACACACACACACACACACACACACACAAAGAAAGAAAAAAAAAAGAATAAAATATAGGGCTGGAGCTATAGCTCAGAGGTAGAATGTCCCTGTGCTCACTCCCTAGTTCCACGAAGAAAAGAAAAAAAAGTAACAGGCAGCTGGGTGGGACTGTCCACCCCCAAGTCCCAGCACTTGAAAGTTGAGTCAGGAGGGTAGAGAGTTTGAGGTGAGCCTCAGCAACTTAGTGAGATCCCATTTCAAACTTTAAAGCAAAATAAAATAGGGTTTAGAATTTAGAGGTAGTTTAGAGGTAATCCTCTGGTTTTAAACTCCAGAACAACAAAAAAGTGACAGGCCCTTTGACCCTGGCATATGGCAAATACTGTGCCTTGTAATAGAAAATAAGATCCTTTTTTTTCTTCCTTGTGGTACTGGGGATTGAACCTAGGGGTGCTCTACCACTGAGCTACATACATGCCCAGCCCTTTTTATTTTGAGACAGGGTCTCCAAAATTGCCCACGCTGGCCTCTAACCTGGGAATCCTCCTACCTCAGCCTCCTAGGTACCTAGGAATACAATTGTGGGTTATCATACTTGGTTTAGGAAGTAAAATCTTAGGGCCAACATTAGAAAGGCAGTGAGAGTAAGTAAATGAAGCCTTACGAAAGAGTACTGGGAGGGGGGAAATAAGCATAGTGAGCTGGGCAATTATTAACAAGAAGCAGAGGCAGCTTTTCCTGGCTGAAATCTGTTCATGCAATGAGGTTTCTTGATTCTACATAAATAGGAGGGCAAAGATTCCAGCTTGGTCCCCAAACAAACCATCAGCCCTCAAGCTACACAAAGCTCAGAGTACAATCACTTTTGTTTTATCCGAGGTTCATTGTGAACTGCTTCCCTTACTAGCATTTGGTTTTTACCGATTTGCCTCTGGGGATATACTACTTGCCCTTCCACCCTGATCTTGACTTCAGCAACCACCCTGATTCCTGTGGACTCAGACTCCATTGCAATAATTTCTCCACCATTTCCCTCTGTCTAGACAACATGAAATTGCCATAAATGACACCTAAAGTACAATTAGTAGAGAAACTGCAATTTCCACTCCTCCCCCGCTCCCCAAAAGAATCACACATTATCATCCCCCAGCATGTCAATCACTACTACCCTGATGAAGATTAACTCTCTACAGTCTGGAAGCCATTTAATTCCCAGCATGCTAAAAATTATGCATTTCTCCCCTCTACTATAATTAGGAAACATGTAAATTGCCTTCTTTTCCTAGAACTAATGGCTATAATCACTGAGATCTGAACGCCTGCTGAATCGATACCTGTGTAAAAAGTCCTTACAAACACTGCTTTACCGGGCTGCATTTCATTTAGGGGAAATCACAGACAAAAGGAAAAGAAAAGAAAAGGCAAAGAAGGGGTAAGGGAATGAAATGCATGACTCAAGACCACCAGAACTAGGCAGTACTGTTGTTAACTACTAAAAGATGGTTTGGAGTTGCTGCCAGTTCCTTGTGACATGTCATATTAAAGTAATAGCAAGATCAAAGGATCAAATCATGAAACAATTTATCAGTGCTTTTCTTTGGGAGGAAGGTTACCCCAGGGAGACATTTGGCAATTTCTGGAGATACTTTTGGTATTGCAACTGGGTTGGAAGTATGCTATTGGCATCTAGCAGATAATAGCAGAAATACTACTAAAATTCTACAATACATAAGACAGCCTCCCCACAATAACAAATTATCTATCCATTCTCAAATATCAAGTGCTATTGCTGACAAATTTTCTTAGGAAAAAAAAATGTGTGTGTGTGTGTGTGTCTAAGTTGCTGAGGGACTTGTTAATTTGCCGAGGCTAGCCTTGAACCCATGACCCTCCTGTCTCAACCTCCCAAGTTCTGGTATTATAGGCATGCACCTCTGCACCTGGCTTAAGATTTTTTTTTTGGCGGGGGAGGGTGGTACTGGGGTTCCTGGAAACCCTTCTACTTCCGGGCTATACTCCCAGACTTTTTTTAAAATTTGGAAACAGGGTCTCTTAAGCCAACAATGCTGGCTTCGAACCTGCGCGATCCTCCTTTCTCCGCCTCCAAGCTCAGGTATTACAAGCGTGTGCCACCATGCCCAGGGCTTCTTAAGATTTTTATGATGAAGAACATATGTAGGTGCCAGGCATGGTGGCGCAGCATGTAATCCCAGTACTTGAGAAGCAGGCTACTTAACCCCACCAAAGAGCCATGATTTGAACCTCGTGTTACTCAACTTTCTAACAGAATAAATTACAAGAAGAAAGAACAAAGGGAACAACCTAAAGAAATTCTGGGTACAAAAGCAGCATTGAATACATGGGACAATCAAAAGGAAAATCAAAAAGCAGCGAATAACAGAGATCCTAATATACTACAGAGGACTTGTGGAGGCTTGGGAGTGTGGGGGTGAAAGATGCTGAAGAGTTCCTAGATGGAACTAGTGTTCTCTAACTTTAACATGCAACAGAATCACCTGGAGAGCTTTTTAAGTATCCAGGCAGCCAGAAGTGGGGGTGCATGCTTGTAATCCCAGCATTTGGGAGGCGGAGACCAGAGGATGGCGGTTTGCAGACAGCCTCAGCTACTTAGAGAGGCCCTTTGCAACTCGGTAAGATCCTGTTTCAAACTATAAAAAGACTAAAAAATAGGGCTAGGGGTATAGCTCAGAGGTGCAATGCCCCTGAGTTCCATCCCCAGTACGGCTAAATAAATAATAAATAAATACCCAGGCAGACTGCAATGCCTGCCTCCTCCTTCAAGTTTCTGATTCAGTAGATCTGCAGTGGCCCCAGAAGATTGAATTTCTAACAGTAGTTCCCAGGAGATGCTAATATTCAGATCTGAGTACCAAAACTTTGGGAAACATCAGCCAAAGATATTGCCTCAAGAGCTTCCCAAAGACTACCTCTAACACTTCTGCGTGTCTCTAAATAAACACATTCTACAACGTCTACCTCTCCCAATGACATTACTCCACACAAATAGTACCGCCCAACACAGCCACCAAAGTTAGTGGCTGTATGAGGAACTAAAATTTCAGCAACTTGGTTAGGATATTATGACAATTATTGTCATCTGCCTTAAAGGAACTTACAGAAAATGATCAACCCAGCTTCTACCTGAATTCTTTTTTTTTTTTTTTTTTTTTTTGGTGGGTCTGGGGGTGGAACCCAGGGGTATTTGACCTCCGAGCTATACCCCCTGCCCTATTTTTTATTCTTTATTTTGAAACCGGGTCTCACTGAGTTGCGGAGGGCCTCACTAAGTAGCTGAGGCTGTCCCCAAACCGCGATCCTCTGGTCTCAGCCTCCCGAATGCTGGGATTACAAGCGTGCGCCACCACGCCCGGCTTACCTGAATTCTTTCTGAAAATTACTGAGAGAAAAAGATTTTAAAAAGGAACCAGAAAAGCATGCAAAAGAGTGCTAGATTTTTGGAAAGATAAGATTAAAGATTAAAATTAAATATTCCTTCTTGATTTAAATTTTAAAAGGGTTATATATTCCAAAAAGAAAATTTAAAAAACCATCCCAATTACAATAGCCTCAAAAGAGAACACATAAAGCCAGGTGTGGTATAGCACACTTGTAATCCCAGTACTTGGGAGGCTGAGACAGGAGGATCCCAGTTTTATAAGGCTGGGTATAACCTGAAGAAAAAAAAAAAAATGGGGCCAGACATGATTGTACTCATCTGTAATAACAGTTCTTGGGAGGCTGAGATAGGAGGATCGCAAGTTTGAGACAAGACTCAGTACTTAGCAAAACTTTCAGCAACCCAGTGGGGCCTTGTTTCAAAAAAAAAAAAAAGAGCTGGGGGTATAGCTCAGAGGTAGAATGCCTCTGGGTTCATTCCTCAGTATCAAAACAAGCAAACAAAAACCCTAAATAAACCAACAAAAACATAAGAACAGATAATATCACTAGTCATTAGAGAACTTGCAACTAAAACCACTATTTTTGCCAGAGGTGGCATATGCCTGTAATCCCAGCTACTCAGGAGATTATAACAAGAGGAGGTCAACCTGGGAAACTTAATAAAACCCTGTTTCAAAATAAAAAATACAAAAAAGTACTGGGATAAAAGCCATGCATGATGGTAGATGTCTATAATCCCAATACTTGGGAGGCTGAGACAAGAGGATTACAGGTTAAGGGCCCCCCAGTAATTTAGTAATTACTTAGTAAGACCCTGTTTCAAAATAAAACAAAGAAAAAGGGATGCAGGTGTAGGTCAGTAGTAGAATGCCCTTACATTCCATCTCAAGTACCAAAAAACCCAAAACCCAAAACCAAAACTAAAATAGGCAAACTCAAAGAAACACAATTAGAATGTTGGTTGCCAAGGGCTTGTTATTATTTCAATGACTGTAGAATTTCAATCATGCAAGATGAAAAACTTCTTACAAAACATACCTGATAGGTCGGATCTCTCCTTTTCCCTACAGGACCCCACAGCGGGGACAGGAGGCGGAACCCCAGAAGCCAGAAGTAGAGATGTCCCGAGACTCCAGGTGTTGCTAGAAAGACTCCAGGTGCCATGAGACTCTGGATGTCGCTATAGAATTGGCATTCCCACGCTGCTAGCTCCACCCTAAGACCCCCCCCACACTATAAATATTCATACTTCCTCTCTGACCGTGTGACTCTGCCGACCGACCATGACTCTGCTGACCACAAGACTCTGCTGCTCGGTTATCAGTCCCTTTCACCATGGTTGGCAGACCTCGCCCGAAGGTGCCAGTTGAGTCCTTTAGTAACCTGGCTGGTGTTTGCCTCCTTCGCAACCCCCAACTCAATTTCAACATTACAATACCTATAATTAACAAGACTGTAAAATGTAGTTGAAAAGTCATTGAGGGTAAATCTATCTCACACACACACACACACACACACACACACACACACACACACACACACACCTGCCACCTATATGAAGACTGAAAAGGATAAACAACACCTTAGCAGGATGCAGTGATTCAAGGGGAAAGCAGGGAGAAAGAAGCAGAAGCTGGGACACACATATGATGAACATGTTTAGGGGAGGAAGAAGGTAGGAGAAGCAAAAAGATTCATATACCTTCTGATGAAGCAAAGTAAAAAAGCACAATGTCAACAAGCTGCAATTCTCTATAAGGTCATACTTTCAGCCTTTAGTTCCTTCATTATTACAATTGTCTGCTCTGTTCTAGATAGATTTTAGTTTACTGGCAGGTGATACCCAAGCCATGCACCCCTTTATCCAAGGTGCTCTGCTCCCAGAGGGAAAATTTCATGTATTCCATTTACATGGTCCAAAAAAAAGGTTGCTCTGATGCTGCCTGACCCAATATAATGGAGATCTGCTCACTTAAGTCAGCCCCATCTAGCAAATTAGCTTGGAACCTCTTCTTTCCTCCTTTGGAAACAGAGGAGGAGTTTGTTAATTGATGCTATTAAAAAAATCAGCAGATTCTCAGGTGAGGAGGTTGTCAGCATTGTCAGCATGTCAGCCTACAGCCAGCAGGGGAAATTATATGGTGAATTAGGCAGGATAGGCAGGGTGGAGGTGAGGGTACCACGATGTCTAGTCTCTCCCTAGGCAGACCCTACTTAGGAAATACTAGCCTATATCTAACCATCAACACATTTTCCTTGAGCTAATGAAATGATCACATAGAAAATCAGATTCAAATAGAAAATATGTTAGCCCTAGTGTAGAATAAGCCATCAAGAGAGTCCATGCCTTGACAACAGGAACAATAACTGCTCAGCTCCTGCAGACTGTTATGTGGAAATTCAAGCCAGTGTTGCCCAATTTTATGATTTTTCCCCACAGAATCCAGAAATCTGGATTTATGTGGGAAATTTTTAAATTTTTGAAGCACTCTGAAGGCCAAACATACCTGAAGACTATTTTGGAATCTGGGTTAATTTAACAGGCCCGAATACTGAGAGTATTCCTGACAACATGTTTGTATGAACAAATTCTGCTTTACTGCAGAATATATCACACACAAGCCGGGCGTGGTGGCGCACGCTTATAATCCCCGCGCTTGGGAGGCTGAGACAGGAGGATTGCGCAGGTTCGAAGCCAGCCTCAGGTACTTAGTGAGGCTCTCAGCAACTTAGTGAGACCCTGTTTCCAAATAAAATATAAAATGGGTCTAGGAGTATAGCCCGGAAGTAGAAAGCCTCTAGGTTCCACACCCAGAACCACCAAAAAAAAAAAACAAAAACAAAAACAACAACAACAACAAAAAATATTATTAGGAATACTCTCCAGAAGGAGCAGAAATAAGATGTATGGGGCCTTGTCCCAACCCCTACAAATATGTAAGAAATCCAGGAGGAGGAGGGAAAGCTACTGCATAGCTCTAATGGGCTGGGAATGATGACTGTAAGTAAAATATATAATGCAAACAGAAGCTCCTATGCCTGGTGTTATTATCTTCTCTCTTTCTTTCTTTCTTTCTTTTTTTTTTTTTTTTTTTGCAGTACTGGGGATGGAACCCAGTGGCATTCTACCTTCAGGCTACACCCAAGCCCTATTTTTTATTCTTTATTTTGAAACAGGGTCTCCAAATGGGTTGCAAATAGCCTCACTAAGTAGCTGAGGGTGTCCCCGAACTGCGAGCCTCATGGCTCAGCCTCCCAAACGCTGGGATTACAAGCATGCGCCACCACCCTCAGCATGTGTTATTATCTTGAAACAATCTCAACATACCATTTAGAGCACACCCTAAACAGACACAGTAAAGAAGGGGATCCAAAGTGAGCAGGTTGAGTACAAGGGAAACTGCTCTCGATGTACTTGCAGCACGCATACAGATTTCACCAGAGCCCCCTAGAGGTTCAGCCCCTGACCTGACAGAAGTGACTGTATCCTTTCATGTTTCAGGATGTAGACAAAGCATGCAGTCTGCTCTACTCCATTCAGCAGAGAGGGATAAAGAAGGATAATTCAGCTCGACCTAACAAGTGTTAAGTTGAACTGCTTTGAGGGAAGGGCTGCCTGTCAGGCACACTGCCTGGAGTACCTGAGGGCTCATAACCTCCCAAACAGGGCAAGCTGCCTCACTCCCATGGAATTCCTAAAACAAGCTTAAAATGAGGCTGGAGAACCTTGCTTCAGTGGAAATATTGTAAGAAACAAGAAATTCATCAAGAATTTATGCCTGCTCTTAACCATAAAAAAAATCTCACAGAAGCCAATACTTAGGGCATCTGACTAAACATACAAAGTACAGAGAACAAGCACAAGGACAGGAGTCACCTACTGGCCTCTCTGGACCTTCTTAAAGCCTTCTCTTTCTAGCACCTGACTCTTCCAAATCATGTTGCATTCACCTAAAGCGGGGATGAGCAAATTAAATCCCATGGGCCAGATGTTGCCACTCCCTGTTTTTGTATGACCCAAAATGGTTGAAAGATATCAAAGAAGTTTTTACTGCACCAATAAAAAAAAAAAGAAGTTTTTATGACATGTGAAAACTATACAAATTTAAATTTGTTTTAATACCCAAAATTTTATTGGGACATAGCCATACTCATTTACATACCATCCCTGGCTGCTTCTCAGTAGCTGCCTTAAACCACACTGCCTTGAAAGCCTAAAATATTCACCTGGTAAATATTTACAAAGTAAAAAAAAGGTTTGCCAATTCCAGATATAGAGAATCGAGCAAAGACCACATTCAGATTCAAAGAGGCTCAAAATGGAGTGATAGGATTCAAAGAAGCTATAAACAGAATTATTAGGAGCTGGGGATGTAGTTCAGGAGGCACCTGGTTAGCACTTACCAGGCTCTGGGTTGGACTCCTAGTACTAAATCAATCAATCAATTAAAAATATATAGCTGGGTGAGGCGCACACCTGTAATCCCAGTACATGGGAGACAGGAGGATCTTAGGTTTGCAGCCAGCCTTAGTAATTTAGTGAGACTCTGTTTCAAAATAAAAAATAAGCCAAGTGTGATGGTGCATGCTTGTAATCCCAGTACTTGGGAGGCTGAGACAGGAGAATCACAGGTTCAAAGCCAGCCACAGCAACTTAGGCCCTCTGCAACTTAGTGAGACCATTTCAAAATACAAGAACAAAATAGGGCTGAAAGTGTAGCTTGGAGTTCCACCACCAGTACAATCAATCAATCAATCAATCAATAAAGGAGCCAGGAATGCTCTTTCATGCTTGTAATACCAGTACATGGGAGGCTGAGACAGGAGGCTTGCAAGTTCGAAGCCAGCCTCAGCAACTTAGTAAGATCCTGTTTTCCAAATTAAAAAAAAAAAAAAAAAAAGGCTGAGGGGGTAGGCTGGATATAGAATGCTCATTCCCCAGTACCACAAAAACAAACAAACAAAATAGGGCTGGGTGTGTAGCTTAGAGGTAGAATGCCCCTGGGTCCATCCTCAATACTACAATATATAATAAGTGAAATAAAATGAAATAGATGTGGAGGTGTAACTCAAAGGCAGAATGCCCCTGAGTTTAATCCTCAGTACCAAAAGTATGTGTGTGTGTTTACACACACACCTACACACACACACACACACACACACACACACACACACACACACGTACCTAATTTGGCAGGTGAGGTGAGCCACAAAGTGAAATTAATTGCAAAGTTTCCTTTCCTCCAATCTATTCTTTTCCCTATATTGCCAAAGAAAAATAGGTTGCCTAATCACCCTGGGAGACAAATAAGTCAAATATCTAAGTCACTGCCTTACAATGAGAAAAGAACTGTCTGGACTCTCTAAGAACTTAATAGAAGATTAAGTGGTCCAAAGCCAGGAAGAGAATGTCAGAGGAGGAAAAAAGCTGTATTTTACTTATACAAGCACGTTGGAGAAGGAAAGTACATTAACACCTCCAAGTGGCAGATATTTAGAATAAAACAAGTCTTTCTCAGCCTCGAAGAAAAGCCAATGGTGGGAGAATCTACTACTGAGAATCTTCAGACACACTTATTGGGGGGATTAGAAGTCCTAATCATACTCTTCAGTAGCAGCAATTTTTTTTTTTTTTTTTTTTTTTTTTTGGCGGGTCTGGGGATGGAACCCAGGGGCATTTGACCTCTGAGCTACATCCCCTGCCCTATTTTTTATTCTTTTATTTTGAAACCGGGCCTCACTGAGTTACACAGGGCCTCACTAAGTAGCTGAGGCTGTCCGCGAACCACGATCGTCCGGTCTCAGCCTCCCGAATGCTGGGATTACAAGTGTGCGCCACCACGCCTGGCTCAGTAGCAGCAATTTCATTTCTAAAAACCCATCCTCAACAGGCATCGTGGCACACACCTGTAATCTTAGTACTTGGGAGGCTGAGACTGTAAGATCACATGTTCACAGCCAGCCTCAGCAACTTAGTGAGGCTGTCCACAACTTCCTAAGACCATGTTTCAAAATAAAAAGATAAAATAGAGCTGTGGTTGTAGTTCTGAGGTAGCATGCCCCTGGGTTCAATCCCCAATACCACAAAAACAAAAGATACTACAAAATATAGTATCTAAGACACTGCTATAGATACTATAAATATAGATACTTTGATATCTTTTATAGATACTATAAAAAGATACTAAAGATACTATAGCACTGTGAGACAGAAAAATAGAAAACATCAAGATCCTATCAGCAGAGGACTGCTTAAGTTAACTATGGTGCATCCAACTGTTAGAATACTGTCCCTCTGTAAAAGAGGGAGCATAAAGCGGGCATGGTGGCACACACTTGTAATCCCAGCATTTGGGAGGCTGAGACTAGACAATCGCGGTTCTGTAACTCAGTGAGACTGTTTCAAAATAAAGAATAAAAATTGGGCAAGGGGTGTAGCTCGGAGATCAAATGCCTCTGGGTTCCATCCCCAGACCCACATAAATAAATAAATAAATTAATTAATTAATTAAGCATCAAACATAGACAACTGCCAATGCCAGGTGCAGCGGCACCTGCCTGTATTCTCAGTACTTGGAAGGTTGAGATGGGAGGATGGCAGATTCAAGGACAGCCTCAGCCACTTAGTGAGCCTCTCAGTGACCTAGTGAGACACTATTTCAAAAATAAAAAAGGCTGGGGGTATAGTTCAGAGTTAGAATACTCCTGGGTTAGAGCCAGGCGTGGTTGCACATGCCTGTAATCCCAGCATTTGGGAGGCTGAGACCTGGAGGATCGCGGTTCACGGACAGCCTCAGCTATTTAGTGAGGCCCTCTGCAACTCAGTGAGACCCAGTTTCAAAATAAAGAATAAAAAATAGGGCAGGGGGTGTAGCTCGGAGGTCAAATGCCCCTGGGTTCCATCCCCAGACCCGCAAAAAAAAAAAAAAAAAAAAAAGAATGCTCCTCGGTTCAATCTGAGTACCACAAAAACAAAAGTAAAGCAAAACAGTAAAAATTCACCACAGCATACCCTACATTTTTATACATTTTTCTTTTTCTCCATAGAATTTGTCATTATCTACTATATTCACTATTTTAACTTACTAGTTTATTATCTCTCTCCAATTGGAATAGAAGAATAATGATGACACTTAAATAGGACCTGGTACACAGCAGGTGCTTAGTAAATATCTCTTAACTGAATGTATAAATGAATAAATCAGAGTACTTGTTTTACAAACCTGAGTCTCGAGGCTATCCTATGAGCCAAACACACAGGGACTTTGTACACACTCAAGTCCCCCTAGCAGCTCTGGCTTTACATTACCCCACCTTCCATTACCTCTTGTAAACTTGTAAACTAAGTTGCTTACCTCCACCATACGCTTTGGGCCCTTTTTGATTTCCCAATACAGGTTCTATTTTCACACAAAGAACAAGCCATGATTTGCCCACACCACAAACGAAATTCTCTTGAAGATTCTTCCCTATTCTTTGTCCCTAAATGGCAAACTTCTAAGTGAAAAGAAGTCAAAAGTTTATAAGGGTTTGTCATATCTTGAATATCAAAGACAACAATTCCATCAGAGGCAACTATTCACATCCTCCCCATCAGAGAGAAAGCAAAACTTTCTTTTCTTATTTTTTACTTTTTTGTGGGACTAGGAATAGAACCCAGGGGTACTATACCTCTGAGCTACACCCCAACTCTATTTTTTATTTTGAAACAGGGTTTCACTAAGTTGCAGAGGGCCTCACTAATTTGCTAAGATTAGCCATGAACCTGTGATCCTCCTGTCTCATCCTCCCAAGAAATGGGATTACAAACACACACCACCACACCCAGATGAAACTTTCTCTTACTATAATGATTCTTCTTGCAATAAAAAAAAACCTAAAATCATCTCAAAACTAAAAAAGAAAGTGTGGGTGTATAGTTCAGTAGTAAAGCACTTGCCTAGAATTTACAAGGCCCTGGGTTTAATTCCCACCGTTGGAAAAAAAAAATTAAAAAGACTCATTCTAATGATACTCAGACCGCTTTCCCAAAAAAAGATAAAGCAAACACTTCTAATTCAGTGAAAATCTTCCACAGGAAAAAATAAAATGCCAGCATGGTGGCACGTGCTTGGGAGGCAGAGACCGGAGGATCGCAGTTCACAGACAGCCTCAGCTACCTAGAGAGGCCCTTCGCAACTCAGTGAGACCCTATTTCAAAAAAATTTTTAAAAAGACTAAGAAATAGAAGTAGGTGTAGATTGGAGGTAGAATGCCCTTGGGTTCCAACCCCAGTATCGGAAAAAAAAAAAAAAAAAAAAAAAGCCAGGCATATCAGTGCACACTTGTAATCCCAGTACTTGGGGGGACTGAGACAGGAGGATCACAGATTCATGGCCAGCCTCAGCTACTTCGTGAAAGCCCTCCACAACTTAGACCCTGTTTCAAAAATAAAGAATAAAATATAGGGCTGAGGGGTGTAGCTCAGAGGTAGGATGCCCCTGGGTTCAATCCCCAGTACTATGCATACACAAAAAAAAGAAACAGAAGCCGGGTGTGGTGGCACATGCTTATAATCCCTGCACTTGGGAGGCTGAGACAGAAGGATCACACAGGTTTGAAGCCAGCCTCAGCTACTTAGTGAGGCTTTCAACAACTTAGTGAGACCCTGTTTTCAAATAAAATATAAAATAGGTCTAGGAGTGTAACCCAGAGGTAGAGGGTCTCTGAGTTTCACCCCCAGTACCACACACACACACACACACACACACACACACACACATACACACACACACACAAACACACAAAAGACAAAAGATAGAAACAAAAAAATAAAAAAATAAAGCACCAATGAAACAGAGCCTTCACATTTAATTTTGATTATTCACATATAATTTGGACTCTATCAGGATCAAGTATACCCTCACTAATCCCCCAAAGATTGAGAAGTCAGGATATTTTCATTAGGACATTAGTAACTCTCCATGTATGTCTTTGTTTTTTTTCTTTTAAAATTTGGTTCTGTAAGCCGGGCATGGTGGCGCACGCTTGCAATCCCAGCATTCGGGAGGCTGAGACCGGAGGATCGCAGTTCGCGGACAGCCTCTGCCACTTTGTGAGGCCCTCTGCAACTAAGCGAGACCCGGTTTCAAAATAAAATATAAAAAAAATAGGGCAGGGGGTTTAGCTTGGAGGTTAAATGCCCCTGGGTTCCACCTCCAGACCTGCAAATAAATAAATTCATTAATAAAATAAAATAAAATAAAATTTTTTTCTTTTAAAATTTGGTTCTGAGCCAGGCATGGTGGCGCACGCTTGTAATCCCAGCGCTTGGGAGGCTGAAACAGGAGGATCGCACAGGTTCGAAGCCAGCCTCAGGTACTTAGTGAGGCTCTCAGCAACTTAGTGAGACCCTGTTTCTAAATAAAGTATAAAATAGGTCTGGAAGTATAGCCTGGAAGTAGAGAAGCCCCTGGGTTCCACCCCAAGTATCACACACACACACACACACGCGCACACACACACACACACAAGACAATAAAATAAAATAAAATTTGGTTCTGTACAAATATTTTATTGTTTCTTAATACTTATTCTTTTGGCAATCAATATACTCTATCCTCTCTCTCTCTCTCACACACACACACAGAGTATATTTTGACTAAAACTGTAGCTACATCTTATTTATTTATTTATTTATTTATTTATTTATTTATTGTGGTACTGGAGATTGAACCTAGGGGTATCCTAACTCTGAGCTGCACCCCCAGCCCTACTTCTTATACTTTGTTTTGAAACAGGATCTCTAAGTTGCGGAAGGCCTTGCTAAGTAGCTGAGGCTGGTCACGAACCTGCAGTCTTCCTGTCTCAGCCTCCCAAGTACTGAAATTACAAGTGTGCACCACCATGCCTGGGTAGATATATCTTTAAGGAGAAAAAAAATATCAATGGCATTGACCAGCAGATAATAATAATAATACTAAAATGCCAAGTGCAAGACCAACAAAATAGTCTTGAAATGAAGCTGTATAAACTGCCAAGGCACTCAAGGAAGAAAGGGGTCCTGAGTCCTCAGCTGGTAGCAAATAGAAAGGGTCGGTAGCTATCCAGGTGCCATGTGCTTCTTACAAGGTTTCAAGATTCCTAGTTCAAAAATTAAAAAAAGAAAAAACTTAAAAAAAGATTCCTAGTTCACAAGTTGGAAACATGGCACCACAAAGAAACATCAGAGGAAGAAATTCTAGGTCATCAGAGAACATTATAAATGTGTCTTCCATGTGCAACTCAAGTAATATCACTTCATTTATTCAGTAAGTACTTATTTCTAGGTTGCCGTCTCTCTCTGTGGACCTGTGATTATCCCTCCAGAAATGGCGTTTGGGTTAAGGGCTCCCTGGAGAATCTCATGACTAGAGCTGAGGAATCAAATATATTTGGTGGCCTATGGAGCTCAAAGCGATTCCTTCACAAAAAAAGTCTAAGAAACCTGGAAATCCAAGGAGAGCTTTTACTCTAACCCTCTGATATATGGGGTCAAATTTTAATACTATGGCTGTCAACATGCTTCCCCAATCTTCATCTACCAACAGAGGTAAATGAAAACTACCATCAAAGATTAAAAGCCATCAGCTGACCCAAGGACTGTGGCACACACTTGTAATCCCAGTACTTCAGAGGCCGAGACAGGAGGATCACAGGTTCTTGGCCAGACTCAGCTACTTGGTGAGGTCCTCCACAACTTAGCAAGACTCTGTTTCAAAAAAAAAAAAAAAAAAAAATTGGACTAGGGTATTGCTCAGAGGTAGAACACCCCTGTGTTCAATTGCCAGATGTATATGCATGCATGCACACATGCACACACATCATCAGCCAGGCATCGTGGTGCATGCCTGTAATCCCAGTTACTTGGGAGGCTGAGACAGAAGGATCACAAGTTCCAGACCAGCCTCAGCAATAAAGCAAGTACCCTCAGCAACTTTAGTGAGACTCAGGTTCAAATTAAAAAATAAAATAGGGCTGAGGGTGTAGCTCAGATTTAAAACCTCCCTGGGTTTAATCCTCAGCACAAGAAAAAGAAAAAAAAAATATTTCAGTTCTCAGAACACACTCAATTTTACAAAACACTCCAGCTACAATGCTTTGGTACATATTTGGAGAAGGAACTGCAAAAACCATGCTTCTGGAAAGATTTAAACCAATTTTGTATCTCCTAGTTGATGGGATTTTAATAGTGAACATACCTATTGGGATCACTTTATGAGGATTTATCAAAGATTATGAGCAGGGGGAGTGATAAGTTGGCCCGGGCCACCCTCCCCCCATGCCATTTTGGCATGGGGCTGTAACTATTTTCTGTATTTCTATCTTTTTAATAAACTTCTTTAAATCTTAAAAAAAAAAAAGCTTATGAGCAAATACCTGAAATAGCATTTTTCCTAAAAACATTGTGTTGGTAACATTTCTATCCAGAAAAAAAACCCTACAAATTATATATCAGACTTTCAATTTCTTACAATGAGAGTTTGCTGAAGAGCCCCCTCAGGTAATGATCTACATAGTAACAGTGACTTTAGAGAAAGGGGTTGTATGAAGGTACAAATTACAAACCAGGCATGATGACACACACCTATAATCCTAGTACTTGAGAAGCCAAGTCAGGAGAACCCCAGGTTTGAGACAGCCTCGCAATTTAGCAAAACCTTGTTTCAAATAAAAAATAAAATAAGGCAGGTGGTGTAGCTCAGAAGTAGAATGTCCCTAGGTTCAATCCCCAATATCATCCCCCACACACACACTCTCACAAAAGTACAAATTACAAGTAAAGCAGAGGAAAGGGTGGCCTTTTCAGGATCCAGGAGTTCTAATCTCACTTCTCTGCTATAAATACCTCTTTAAAAATTACTTCCTGGCCAGGGTGGTGGTGCATGCATGTAATCACAGCATTCAGGAGGCGGAGACTGGAATCTCACAGCCTCAGCTACTTACTGAGGCCCTTTGCAACTCAGAGAGACCCTGTTTCAAAAATAAAAAGACAAGCCGGGTGTGGTGGTGCACACTTGTAATCCCAGCATTACGGAGGCTAAGACAGGAAGATTTGGGTTTGCAGCCAGCTCCAGCTACTTAGTGAGGCCCTCTGCAACTCAATGAGACCCTGTTTCAAAATGAAGAGTAAAAAATAGGCCTGGGGGTGTAGAATGCCCCTTGGTTCCATCCCCAGTACTACAAAAAAAAAAAAAAAAAAGAAAGAAAAGAAAAAAAAAAGACAAATAGGGCTGGGGGTGTAGCTCGGAGGTACAATGCCCCTGGGTTCCATCCCCCATAAAACAAATAATTAAATAAATAAATAAATTACTTCCTGCTGGGCATGGTGGCACAGGCTTATATATAATTCTAGTTTTTGGGAGGCTGAGAGAAGAGGATTGCAGTTCTTGGACAGCCTCATCTTAGTGAGGCCTTCTGCAACTTAGTGAGACCCTGTTTCAAAAAATTAAGAATAAGGCTAGGCTTGGTGGTGCACACTTGTAATCCCAGCATTGGGGAGGCATGGTTCTCAGACAGCCTCAGCTACTTAGCGAGGCCCTTCACAACTCTGTAGAACCCTGTTCAAAAATAAAAAGACTAAAAAATAGGGCTGGGGTGTAGCTCAGAGGTACAATGCTCCTGGGTTTCATCCTCAGTACTATAAAATTATATATATATATATATATATATATATATATATATATATATATATATATATATGGCTGAGGGTGTAGCTCAGAGGCAAAATGTCCCTGGGTTCAATCCCCAGTATTGCATTTTAAAAAATAATTTTTTAAAAAAGGCTGGGAGCTGGGCGTGGTGGCACACACTTGTAATCCCCAGCTTGGGAGGCGGAGACAGGAGGATCGCGCAGGTTCAAAGCCAGCCATGCTGGTTTAAGAGACCCTGTTTCCAAATGAAAAGTATAAAATAGGTCTGGGAGTGTAGATGGAGGTAGAAATGCTTCCAGGACCCCTCAGTACCACCAAAAAAAAAAAAGGCTGCGGATGTAGCTCGGTGGTAAAGCATCCCTGGGTTCTATCCCAGTACTGGATTAAAAAAGAAATTATTTCCTTTCTCTGTCTCTCTGCACCTTAAGTTGAGAGAGGGGGTGGGGGGAGGGAGAGAATGTGAGAGACAGAGACAGAGAGGAAGAAGAGAGACCTAAGCCTGTAACCCCAACTACTGGGAAAGCTGAGGCAAGAGAAGTTCGAGGCAACTAAACTCAGCAATTTAGCTCAACTGTAGAGCACCCCTGGGTTCAATCCCTAGAACTAGGGGGGGGAAACAGAAGGAGAAGGAGAGTTGGGCTAGGGATATAGGCCAGTGGCAGAGCACTTGCCTAGCATGCATGCTTGATACACAGCATTGAAAAAAGGAGGAGGCAGGGAGAAAGAGAGAGAAAAACTGTACTAAATAAACTCTGGGTTCCCTCTAGTTTTAAGATACTTCTTTCTTTCTTTCTTTTTCTTTCTTTCTTTCTTTCTTTCTTTCTTTCTTTCTTTCTTTCTTACTTTCTTTTTTTTCCTTGTACTGGGGACTGAATCCAGCAGCATTCTACCTCTGAGCTTCATCCTTAGCTGTTTTTTATATTTTAATTTTGAAACAGGGTCTCACTAATTGCTGAAAGTCTCACTAAGTTGCTGAACTGGCCTTGAACATATGATCCTCCTATCTCAACCCTCAAGTACTAAAATTACAGGTATGTACCACACCCAGCAATTTTATTTTTAATACCAACCCTTTTTTTTTTTTTTTTTTTTTTGCTGTACTGGAGATGGAACCTAGGGGCATTCTACCTCCGAACTACACCCCCAGCCCAATTTTTTATTCTTCATTTTGAAACAGGATCTCACAGAGTTGCAAAGGGCCTCACTAAGTAGCTGAGGCTGTCCTCGAACCGGATTCTGTCTCAGCCTCCCAATGCTGGGATTACATGCATGAGCCACCTCTCTGGGCAATACCAACCTTTAAAATCTGATGCAAGGAGCCATAATACCCTTATCCTTTTTTTCTGAGATCTTTGCTCTCAATCAGAAAAGAAGTTGCTGATAGAGAAACGAAGCACCTGACAAACTGTAAGCTGGAGTCCAACTACGGACAACTCACCCTACACTGCCCACAGGCACTGTGTACTAGTTATCACCACTTAGCAACAAAGAGCTGTATTGAAATACATACTGCACGCTTAATATTCTCAATATTTGCACAAACTATTAATTATCCCTGCAGCACTAAGTATCACAATATATCTCTTAGCCTATCTCCTACAACAAGGCCAAAGAACAAAACCCTCTCCCTTCAAGTACCTTTTTTGAACTCCACTCAGTAACAACAGCTACAAAAACAGGTTTTGTTATAAAGATTCAACCTCCTACACAAACAGTATGGACACCTTTTCTTCCCTGCCAACCCTAGCTTAGCAGGAGGAGCAACAGTGGCAGTAGCCCAACAGCGACACCTGCTGGAGAAATAGAATTGCTAGCTCATTAGCTAAAAATGATCAACCCAGAGAAGGTAGAAGATGCTGCTCAGTACCTTTTTATTAGTGATTTACATCAAAATAAAGTCGTTCAATTTATGATGAAGTGGTAGCCCTTCAACATATGTGCACGTAGAATATTTTACAATGTACCTCTTCTGTGTGTTTGTGTGGTAATGAGGATTGAACCCAGGGGCATTTGACCTCTGAGCTACATTCTCAGTTTCTTTCTTTTTTCTTTTCTTCTCGTTGTAGTACTGGGGATGGAGACCCCAGGAGCATTCTACCTCTGAGCTATACCCCCAGCCTTATTTTGTATTCTTAATTTTGAAACAGGGTCTAAATTGTGGAGGGCCTAAGTACCTGAGGCTGGTTGAAAACCTGAAATCTTCCTGTCTCAGCCTCCCTAGTACTGGATTACAAGCATGCCATCATGCTTGGCTTCTCAGCCCTTTTTGGTTTTTGTTTGTTTTTGTTGTGTGTGTGCTACTGGAGATTGAATTCAGGGGCATTCTACCTCTGAACTACACTTCAAGTTCTATTTATTTATTTATTTATTTATTTATTTATTTATTTACAGTATCTTGCTAAGTGGCTGAGGCTCTCACTTTAATGCCTGGGCTGGCTCAAACCTACAATTTTCCCAAAACAAGATTATAGATAGCACAAGATTATAGATAGTTACAATATAATTTTTTTGGGGGGGTGGTACTGGGGGTGGAACCCAGGGGCTTTTCTACCTCTGGGCTATATACTCCCAGACTTATTTTATATTTTGTTTGGAAACGATCTCACTAAGTTATCGAGAACCCCAGTAAGTAGCTGAGATTGGCTTCGAACCTGTGCAATTCTCCTGTCTCAGCCTCCCAAGCGCAGGGATTACAAGTGTGCGCCACCACGCCCGGCTACAATATACATTTTTAAATGCTTAAACTTCATATAAACCACAACACAAACTACTTTTCATTACCAGGGGGAAAAAGGAGATGAACAAAAAATTGTAAAACAATTTTGTTTCTAGCTTTTGTACATGTGTTATGTATGGGGAAGTGACTGGGGTTTAGTTAAACCCAGTGACATCCTACCTCCAAGCTATACCTATTTTATTTTGAAACAGGATCTCACTATGTTGTGGGGTACTTTGCTAACTTGGTAAGACCAGCCGAGAACCTGCGATCCTCTTATCTCAGCCTCCCAAGTACTGGAATTACAGGCATGCACCAATGCACAGGCTTGTTGAATTTTTTATTTTTGTTGTTGTTTTTCCGGTAACTAGGGATTAAACCCAAGGGCATTCTACCTCCAAGTTACACTCCTGGCCCTATTTTTCATTCTATTTTGAAACAGGATCTCAATAAATTGCAGAGGTCTTACTAAGTAGCTGAAACTGGCCTCGAACCTGAGATCCTCCAGTCTCAGCCTCCCAAATACTAGGATTACAAGCATGCACCACCATGCCCAGGATACCTGGCTTGTTTTTATCATTAATATAACCTACTCTAGTCAAGCAAGGTAGTGCATGTTTGTAATCCCAGTACTTCGGATGCAGAGACAGGAGGATCACAGATTCAAAGCCAGCCTCAGCAACTCAGTGAGGCCATCTGCAATTTAATGAGACCCTGTTTCAAAATAAAAAATAAGCCGGGCGTGGTGGCGCACGCTTGTAACCCCAGCATTCGGGAGGCTGAGACCTGGAGGATTGTGGTTCGCGGACAGCCTCAGCTATTTAGTGAGGCCCTCTGCAACTCAGTGAGACTCGGTTTCAAAATAAAGAATAAAAAATAGGGTAGGGGGTGTAGCTCAGAGGTCGAATGCCCCTAGGTTCCATCCCCAGACCCGCAAAAAATAAAAAATAAAAAATAAAATAGGGATGAGATGTAACTCGGAGGAACAATGCACTGTGTTCAATCCCAGACCCCAAATACATACATACATACATACATACATACATACATACATACATACATACGTAAATATGCTGGGCATGGTGGGATACACTTGTAATTCCAATACCTGGGAGGCTGAAACAGGAGAATCACAGGTTTGTAGCCAACTTCAGCTACTTAGCAAAGCCTTCTGCAACTTAGGAGACCCTGTTTCAAAATAAAGAATAAAAAGTAGAGCTTGGGGTGTAGAGGCTGAGACAGGAGAATCTCAGGTTTGCATCCAACCTCAGCTACTTAGTGAAGATTTCTGCAATTTAGGAGACCCTGTTCCAAAATAAAGAATAAAAAAGTAGAGCTAGGGGTGTAGTCTGGAGGTAGAATGTCCCTGAGTTTAATCCCCAGTATTGCAAATAAATAAATAAGTAAATAAATAAATAACCAACCAACCTACTCTATTAAGAAATGAAAGAGCTGGGGGAGGGAGGGTTACATGCTTGTAATCCTAGCATTCAGAAGGCTGAGACTGGAGGATCGTGGTTTGAGGACAGCCTCAGCTACTTAAGTGAGAACCTGTTTCAAAATAAAGAATAAAAATAGGGCAGACAGCCGGGCGTGGTGGCGCACGCTTGTAATCCCAGCATTGGGGAGGCTGAGACCTGGAGGATCGCGGTTCGCAGACAGCCTCAGCTACTTAGTGAGGCCCTCTGCAACTCAGTGAGACCCGGTTTCAAAATAAAGAATAAAAAATAGGGCAGAGGGAGTAGCTCAGAGGTCATATGCCCCTAAGTTCCATCCTCCATCCCCAGACCTGCAAAAAGAAAAAAGAAAAGAAAAGAAATGAGAGTCCTGCATGGTGGTGGTACACACTTGTAATCTCAGTATTTAGGAGGCTAAGACAGGAGGATCACATATATGAGGCCAACCTCAACAAGTAGTGAGACTCTCATCAATCTAGCAAAACCCTATTTCAAAATAAAAATTTAAAAATAGGGCTCAGGGTGTAGCTCAGAGATAGAATGCCCCTGGGTTCATTCCCAGAATCAAAAGAAAAGAAATGATGACCCGGGCATGGTGGCACACGTTTGTAATCCCAGCGCTTGGGAGGCTGAGACAGGAGGATCGCACAGGTTCGAAGACAGCCTCGGCTACTTAGTGAGGCTCTCAGCAACTTAGTGAGACCCTGTTTCCAAATAAAGTATAAAATAGGCGTGGGAGTATAGCCCGGAGTTAGAAAAGCCCCTGGGTTCCACCCCCAGTACCACACACACACACACACACACACACACACACACACACACACACGCACACACGCACACATGCACACACATAAAAAAAAAAAAAAGAGAAAAGAAATGATGAAGGTAAGTGTGGTGGTGCCTACCTGTAATCCCAGTACTTAGAAGTCTGAGACAGGTGGATTGCAGGTCCATGGCCAGCCTCGGTAATTTAGTGAGGCCCTCTGCAACTTAATGAGACCCCGATTCAAAATAAGAAATAAAATACAAGGGGGTATAGCTCAGAGGTAGAATGCCTCAGGATTCAATTCCCAGTACCCCCCTAAAAATGATTAATATTTAAGTGTATAACGTGATAACCACTAGCTATGTGTAGGCACTTACTTTTTGGGGGGTTTTTTTGGTGGTGGTACTGGGGTTCCCGGAAGCCCTTCTACCTCCGGGCTATACTCCCAGACCTATTTTATATTTTTGAAACAGGGTCTCTTACGCCAGCGCGGTTGGCTTTGAACCTGCGCGATCCTCCTGTCTCCGCCTCCCAAGCGCGGGGATTACAAGGGTGTGCCACCACACCTGGCAAGTTCCTCAGATTCTACTAGCACATTTCAATTGCTTACTTGTCAAATGTGACTAGTGGCTACCATACTGAACAAGATAGCTATAAAATTTCTCCATTGCTGAAAAACATTTTGTTGGGAGGCTTTGTTCGAGAAACAGGTTTAACAAACAAAATTATATAATGTTTGGATTGAGACTGTTAAGGAGATGAAAGAAGGCTGGCTGACCAAGAGGTGCATACCTGTACTTGAGGATCACAGGGTAAAGGCCAGCCCTGGTAACTTAGAAAGACCCTGTTTCAAAATAAAAAATAAAATAGGGCTGGAGGTATAACTCAGAGATAGAATGCCACTCATTCAATACCCAGTAAAACACACACACACACTGGCCAAACATTGATAATTTTTCAAAATCAGGTGACAGGTCTATGAGAGTTTACTATACTTTTTGTTCTTATGTTTGAAAAGCTCCATAATAAAAAAATTAAATGGAGCCGAGCGTGGTGCCGCACATTTGTAATCCCAGCATTTGAGAGGCTGAAACTGAGGATCATGGTTCGCGGACAGCCTCAGCTACTTAGTGAGGCCCTCCACAAATTAGTGAGACCTTGTTTCAAAATAAAGAATAAAAAATAGGGCACAGGGTGTAGCTAAGAGGTTGAATATTCAGCCTCTGCGTTCCATCCTCAGATCCACAAAAAATAAAAAATAAATAGAAAACAAAAGTGGTTCACTTAAAAATAGATTATTAAATTGACCAAATTATAGCTGGGCATGGTGGCGCATGCTTGTAATCCCAGCATGTTGGGCATATGTCCTCACACATGTATATGTTTTACTGGAGATTAAACCCGAGGGTACTCTACCTCACAGCTACACCTCCAGCCCTATTTATTGCAATATATATATATATATATATATATATATATATATATATATATATATATATGTTTTGAAACAGAGTCTTGGTAACGCTGTCCTGGAACCTGCAATCCTCCTGTCTCAGCCTCCCATGCACTGGGATTACAGGTGTGCAACGCCACTCCCAGCCTTGCTAGGCTTCTTGGAGCAGTAACTGAGATAGTCCTCTCATGGCTGCCTTTAATAAACTTTGAGTGCCTACTACATATCAGGCATTGTACTGGCTGCCTTCTCATCTCTCTTGACAAAAAGGAAAAAAGAGTGGGTCATTATGCAAGGTAAAATATTCTAAAAATAAGCAATTGATGAACTGTCCATCCAGGACTGGTCTCACTCACACAGGTATAGTAATAATAACTTCCGTTACTTTGTATACCTGTCTCATCCAGCCAAGTGACCCTCTGTTTCCATTATGCATCATGCATACACCATACAGTTTCCTCCTATACTATGTGCTGAGCCCCTAAAATAAAAAGCTCTTTCCTATTCAAGCCTACCCATCTTTCAAGACTGAATTTTGTAAAGCTGTTTCCTTCCTTTCTCTGAAATTAGACTGTTTTTGTTAGACTACATTTAATCTCAGTACCATACAAGGAAGCACTTGATAATCTATACTTTCTTTTGTTTTTGTTGTTTGTATGTTTGTTTGTTTTAGTGCAGTCCTATGGATTGAGCCCAAGGGCATGATGCACGAAGCTACATTCACAGCCCTTTTTATTTTATTTTGAGACAGGGTCTCACTATATTGCCCAGGCTGGCTTGGAACTTGCAATCCTCCTGTCTCAGCCTCCTAAGTAGCTGGGATTACAGACATATACCATGGCACCCAGTCAACCCATCTAAACTTTTGATAAATTCATGTAAATAAGTTTTGCCTACATGATAACATGATAACAATGTGTACTCCAGTGGTCACAGTGTCCCATAGTGCCTAACACAGTGCCAGAAAAATTATAACCATTCAACTAATGCTTATTGACTGAGTGATTGACTGAAGAATCCTCCCAAAATAACAAGTACATTATGTGCACAATCCATATTCCCACCCGTGTTAGAAGCTTATGTCAGAGAAATTTCAGTTGCTTCAGCAGAAGAGATAAAGCAGAGCAATATGCTGTTTGGATCCAACAGGCATATTCTGGGAGCTGGTGATTACGCTAGATTTGACCTTTACAAAATTACAGAAAGAAGTCCCTAATAAATCAAGATAGATGTGCACATAGCCATACATGGAACATGTGGTGGGCGATCAACTACACCCACTCTGCTTCTTTCATCAAAGAGTTGGTCAGGATGCCAATCCAAGTGTGGAGAGGCCTTGCTTCCAGAATTCTTTTTTCCCACTGCAAGGTGAATGTCCACCCAGAAGGTCCATTCAAAGAACTTGGGGCTGGGGTTGTAACCAAGTGGTAGAGTGAGTGCTTAGCATGTATGTGGCTCTGGATTCAATCCACGCCACCAAGCAAACGTGGTAGCATATGACTAAAGTCCCAGATACCTGGGAGGCTGAGATGGGAGGATCTTTGAGCCCACCAATTCAAGAACAGCCTAGGAAACATAGGGAGACCCTTCCTCAGAATGAATAAATAAATACATAATCCCAAGCACCAAACAAAAATCGTTTTTACTTTCTTTCTTTTTTTTGTGTGTGGTACTGAGGATGAAACCCAGGGGCACTCTACCTCTAAAACTAAACACAACCCCAACCCTATTTTTTATTCTTTATTTTGAAACAGGGTCTCACTTAGTTACAAAGGGCCTCACTAAGTGGGAGCTGAGGCTGTCAGAGAGCTGCCATCCTCCTGTCTCAGCCTCCCAAATGCTGGGATTACAAGCATGTACCACCACACCCGGCACAAAAAAAAATCTTAATTGAGGAACCAAATGCCTAAAAACATTATCTGGAGCTGGGCGTGGTGGCACACACTTATAATCCCAGCATTCGGGAGGCTGAGACCAGAGGATCGTGGTTCGTGGACAGCCTCAGCTACTTAGTGCGGCCCTCTGCAACTCAGTGAGACCTGCCTTCAAAATAAAGAATAAAAAATACGGCAGGGGGTGTAGCCTGGAGGTCAAATGCCCTGGGTTCCATCCCCAGACCCGTAAAAATAAATAAATAAATAAATAAATAAATAAATAAATAAATAAATAAAGCATCTGGAAAAAATGTATTAACTTTCCTTAATGCACACATATATTCACTTATATGTTGTGCATGTGTGACTACATATATGTATATATAATATTCTTTGCCCTTTATCAAGCTGTGGTGTCCCAAAATATAAGAGGAGGCGAACATAGTTGTCTGAAGCAACCCAGTCCAAGAAGAGCAAGTGCAATAAACTGATCTGAACCTAGAGGGTTCTCTTAAGCTACTTATTCTTACGTACTCTGGAACATTTTTATTTCATATCAACTAGACCCACATATACAATCCTTCAAGAAGGTCAAAAAGCAAAGCAAAGAAAGTCAGTGGTTCTATATTCTCATGCTCTCTAACCTAATCTACAATCTCCTTTTCAAGGCCAAAGGAAGAGCTTTGGGCTTAGCCAGAAATAGAGCAAGCAGAGCCAACTGACTCATACCACTAGGCCAAATCCTATCCCTACCACCACAGCAAAATTTTCCAAGACGATGCAATAGGGAGATCAGAACCAGATGCATGGGTAAAAGACACCTGAAACACAGCCACATCTATAGGACTGAAGGAAAAGATAAAAGGAGAAAAGGCAGGGATACAGACAACAGAAAAGCAACTGCTTACCTCCTGAGGGAATCCTCCTCAGAGCTTTCCTCAGGCATATCCTGATGTAAGGCTTCCTGTGATACAGTTCCAGATCTGCTGGACTGGGTGTAAATTCTTTCCCAGTGGCCTGTCTCCTGGTTAAAGGCCACCCCCACAGTCCTCTCCTCCTGTGGACTAGCAGAGCTGCTCAACTCCAGCCTGCTGGAGCTGGGTGTCTGGCCCTCAGTCCGCTCAAGAGGTGGCAGCTGGTTGCTACTCGAAGGCATGCCCTCAAAGGTGCTGGGGACCTGCCAAGAGGAGCTAGGCTCACCAGATGAGTAGTTAGGTGTGGTTCTTTCCCAGCGCAGTGTATCATTGTTGAAGGTCAAGAGATTGTGGCAAGCACGGCAGCGATTCAGGTGGCCACGGGACAGATTGGAGTTGTTCTCGCTGCTGTGTGGGGTGGTGGGTTGGTGGGAAGGGCCTGGCCTCTCAGATTCAATGTTATTGTTGAGCATTTCCTGGGCCTGTTGGGTCTGAGGCGCTTCCCCACTCAGGCTCTGGTCCAGCTCCTGTAGCCGGTCATATTCCAAAAAGAATCGTCTCAGGTCACATTGAAGCTCATGGCGGATGCTGCCTGAGTTGTTTTGGCTGGAGCCATTCCCTCCATCTGACTCAGTTGCCACCCCTGATGCTGGAAAACCCCTCCCTTCTGTGGCTGAGGTGTACACAGATGCCTGAGAGCCACCTTCCTGCTGTCTCAGCACAGACAGCAAACTCACCGAGGAGGCACTGGTCCTGGGCGGGGGCATGGATTCCGCCTCAGAGCGGGAGTTCAGACTGAGTACTGTCCGGGTCCACTCAGATCCTGTCAGTCCAGGAGCTATTTCTCGGTGATACCGAGAAGGGTGGCTAGATAAAGGGCCTCCCAAAGAGCGACGGGTGGGACCCAGACTGAGGTTGCGGAGCGTGTTGCCAGCAGTGCTGCTCTGGACCGTACTGAAGGCAGACGGCCGGTTCAGAAGGCCCTGGTCCTGCTGCGTTGATGAGGCCTGCTCCGGGGGATGGAAGGGCTCGGTCTGTACAAAAGAAAAGGAAGGGGTAGTAGCTCTGGCAGAAGCAGGGGGGACACTGTCCTGGTGTGGCAAGAGGGAAGGAACTCGAGTGCCAGAGCAGCGGCTGCAAAGGCACAGGATCCCAGGGTGCTGGCAGCACTCAACTGTGGTGGGGTAACTGACCCGCTGTCGGAGCCTGATGTAAGCGGAAGTCCTGGGGCGCTCCGTGGAGGGCTGAGGGGGAGGCGGTAGGGGTGAGGGGGTAGCAGAATCTTGCACTGTGCTTTGCTCTCCCACCTGGATGCCAGAAGAGCGGGAGGACAGCATGTGCAGAAAATTGTGGAGGAGAGGTGTCCGGCGAACTGGTTGTGATTGCAGGAGGGCACGCTGACGGTAGTGGGATAATTCTGTTCCATCTATGGGAATTTCTGGTTCGTCATCACCCTGCAACATGGACCAGCATGGGGCAAGGGGCAGAGCAAAGAAATTAGGTAGACCTTCCAAGTAAATCAAGAAAAACTAAGTACTAATACTCATTCAAGGAGAACCACCTTCACAGGTGACAACTTTCTACTCTTGAAGTACTGAAAACTAACTGCCTTCAGATTCAGAATCATAAAATGATATTAAATGGTTCACTTCCAATTAGCAACATATCTGTATGAATACAGCTGGCAACCAGTTCTCTCATAAGAAGCATCTCCAAGACATGGAAGCAGTGAGGGGAAACAAAATGTAAACCAGCCAGAGGCACATGTGTAACAAGCTATCCAACACTCCCTGTTGATGACAAGGGTTACTTCTAATGGGGCAATCACTCAGAGGTTTCAGAATTGACTCTGCTGTCAACATTACCGCTATAACTTTGACTATACAATCTGAAGCTGATTTAAGTCTTGACTAGAAAGAAAACTCAGGAATTGAGAATTTAAAGACAATACAATCAGAGCTCTACTTTGGAAAATAACTCACAGTTCAGATGGAGTTGTTTCAGCTGGAGTCTTACCTGCTGATTAGAAGGGTTAACAATTGCAGTGAGTAAGTAGTGTCCAAGTGGATCAAATCTCACCAGACTGAAATCACAGAAGAGATAGGCACACACATGGATGATGTTAACTGAGAAGAGGAAAATTGTGTTCAAATTTACAGCAATTGTTACTAATAACTGTGGAATGACCCAGGCATATATTTCATGCTTTGAAAAAAATTTTCCACAGGGCACAATGGTACATGCTTGTAATCCTAGTATTTGAAAGGCTGAGACAGTAAGATCGCAGAATGGAAGCAAGCCGCAGCAATTTAGTGAGACCATTTCAAAATAAAGAATAAAAATTTGGGCTGGGGGTGTAGCTCGGAGGTAGAATAACCCTGGGTTCCACCCCCAATACTACAAAAAAAAAATTTTTTTTTTCTGGGGGCCTCTACCTCTGGGCTACACCTCCGACCAATTTTATATTTTATTTGGAAACAGGGTCTCACTAAGTTGCTGCGAACCTCACTAAGTAGCTAAGGCTGGCTTCCAAACTGTGCAATCCTTCTGTCTCAGCCTCCCAAGTACTGGGATTACAAGTGTGCGCCACCACGCCTGGCTAAATAGCATCCTTTTAGATTTCCCCAAAGAAGGACAATCTCAAACACAAATTGTTTTTTGGTTTTTTTTTCTTTTAGGCACCAGGGATTGAGCCCAGGGGCACAATCTACCTACTAACTACATCCCCAGCCCTACTTTTCATTATTTTGAAACAGGATCTCACTAAGTTGCAGAAGACTTAAGTAGCTGAGGCTGTTCGAGAACTCACGATCCTCCTGTTTCAGCTTCCAAAGTACTGGGATTACAAATGTGCACCATCACACCTGACTTACACAGATAGCTTTGAACCTAAAAAAAAAAAAAAATTAAGCCAAGTGTGGTGATTTATACCAGTAATCCCAGTACTTGGGAGGATGGAACAAGAGGATTGCAGAATCCAGGCCAGCCTCAGCAACTTAGCAAAAACCCTCAGAAACTTATAAAACCCTATTTCAAAATAAAATAAGACTGAGGGTATAGCCTCTAGGTTCAACCTCCAATAGCAAAAAAAAAAAAAAATATTGACCCTAGTCGACAGAAAAAAGATGAAGATAAAGCCAATAATAGATGGCCAAAATGAATAAAATGAACTGCTTCCTGGCTGACTAGCTAGCAGTTTAAAAAGTAAAAGTAGGCGGGGCATGGTGGGGCACACTTGTAATCCCAGCATTCGGGAAGCTGAGACAGAAGGATCCAGGTTCAAGATCAGCCTCTTCTACTTAGTGAGGCTCTTTGCAACTCAGTGACACCCAGCTTTAAATAAAGAACAAAATATAAGGTTGGGGGTGTAGCTTGGAGGTAGGATGCCACTGGGTCCAGTACCCAGTACAGGAAAAAAAAAAAGTAAAAGCAGTGTGACCTGCCGGGCAAGGTGGCACACGCTTGTAATCCCCATGCTTGGGAGGCTGAGAGAGGAGGATTGCACAGGTTCAAAGCCAGCCTCAGATAAAATATAAAATAGGTCTAGGAATAGAAAGCCCTGGGTTCTACCCCTAGTACAACAACAGCAACAACAAAAAAGTAATGTGGCCCATACTTGCAATCCCAACACTTATGAGGCTAAAACAGGAGAATCACAGGTTCTAAGCCAGCTTTGCAGTGACTTAGCAAAACCTTGTTACAAATTTTTTTTTAAAAATCTAAAAATAAAAAAAGGGTGTCATTCAGAGGTAGAACACCCCTGGATCCAATTCTCAAAACCACATAAAGAAAAGAGAAATAGGATTAAGCTTGGCACAGTGCTGCACACTTGTAATTCCATTTACTCGGGAAGCTGAGGCAAGAGGATCACAAGTTCAAGACTAGCCTTAGCAACTAAAATGTCTCAAAATAAAATTTTTTTAAAAGGCTAGAACCAGGCATGGTGGCTCATGCTTGTAATCCCAGTACTTGGGAGGCTGAGACAGAGGTTCGCAGGTTCTTAGCTAGCCTCAGCTACTTATTGAGGACCTCCACAAAGTAGCGAGACCCTGCTTCAAAATAAAGAATAAAAAAATAGGGCCGGGGGTGTAGTTCAGAGGTAGAATGCCCGTGGGCTCAATCCCCAGTAGTGCAAAAAAAAAGGCTAGAGATGTAGCTCAGTGGTACAGCGCTTGCCTAGCATATGCACGGCCCTGAGTTTAAGCCCCATCACCGCCAGGCGTGGTGGCGCATGCTTGTAATCCCAGCATTCGTGAGGTTGAGACCAGATGATTGCGGTTCGCGGAGAGCCTCAGCTACTTAGAGGCCCTCTGCAACTCTGTGAGACCCAGTTTCAAAATAAAGAATAAAAAATAGGGCACAGGGTGTAGCTTGGAGGTTGAATGCCCCTGGGTTCCATCCTCAGACCCACAAAAAAAAAAAAAAAAAAAAAAGGCCCATCACCACAAAAAAAAAAGGAGGTAGGAAGGAGGAAGGGAACTGTGGAGGTAACATCCTGCTCAATTGAGATGAAAGCTTGTATAAATGTTCTTTGTCCTGTCAGTCACATGCCCTGGTGCAGCAGCAGAACACTCACCGGACCCGTTCCATCTCACTAGCTGTCTTCACCACAGCAAAGGGCTCCCGTCGACTCCAATCCCAGAAATGGATCTCATTGGCAGTGGCAATCAGCAGGAGCTGAGCCGTAGGGTGGAAAGCCAAGGAGGCAATGGCGTTGTTGCTGTCAGTGAACCAGCTTTCACTGCCACCCTGCAAATAGACCAATCCCAAATATTCTCAGCTTACAAAGGGCCGATGAATGGAAAGTCAACTCCAAGAAAAGTCCATTTGGGACTAGGAATGTAGCTCAGTGGTATAGCACTTCCTTAGTATGTGCAAGGTCCCAGGTTCAATCCCCAACACAGGCAATAAAGTGTCCCAAGTTTACATAAACTTATCGGGCTTTTTTTTTTTTTTTTTTTTTGGTGGTACTGAGGGTGGAACCCAGAGGCTTTCTACCTCCGGGCTATACTCACAGACCTATTTTTATATTTTACTTGGAAACAGGGTCTCACTAAGTTGCTGAGAGCCTCACTAAATAGCTGAGGCTGGCTTCGAACCTGTGCGATCCTCCTGTCTCAGCCTCCCAAGCGCAGGGATTACAAGAGTGCGCCACCACACCCGGCTTGCCCTATTTTTTTATTCTTTATTTTGAAACCAGGTCTCACAGAGTTGCAGAGGGCCTCACTAAGTAGCTGAGGCTGTCTGCGAAACGTGATCCTCCAGTCTCCGCCTCCCGAATGCTGGGATTATAAGCATGAGCCACCACAGCACAGCCGGCTGCAATGCTACTAATTTAACCAGCCAGCTAGGAATGGTGGCACACGTCTGTAATCCCAGCATTCAGGAGGCGGAGACCAGAGGATTGCAGTTCCTGGCCAACCTCAGCTACTTAGTGAGGCCCTTCACAACTCAGTTAGACTTTGTTTCAAAAAGTAAAAAGGCTAAAAATTAAGGGCTGGGAGGTATAGCATGGAGGTACAACGTCCCTGGGTTCCATCCCCAGTACCTCAAAAAAAAAATAAAATCAGACAAACATTACTGTCAGCTCTGTTTTTCATGTCATTTAAACTACAAGCAACAAGCATTCACCTAATTCCTGTTTCTGAAGCCTGCAAGTATCCAGCTTGGTGTCTAAGATGATGCAAAGCAACCCACAGGCGAATCAACAGTAGGATCTTGCTTTAATAATCATGATTAAAGTACAGTGCAATCTTTGCTGTGAGACAACAGAAATCCACCCTGAATACATTAGAGACTCCTATACTGTATCACAATGGGCAGGTGGAAGACTACTCAAATAGGTTGTTTATCTAGAATGATGTTTTTCATATGAACGTGAGCTCCTATCAATTAAGTGGATGACTACCACATACTCAGATGAAGTCCTAAGAACCTGGCTAGTTTCTCTTCCAGAATTAAGAACCTAAAGGCAAGTAAGTCTCTGTATTTAGAATACCAAAGGACCCGGAAAGCCCCGGAGGTCCAAGGTCCGTGCCCCAACCCGGAGAGGGTGGGCAGGCGCAGGCGGGGCACCCTTAGGCAACCCCCCCACCCCCACCCAGAAGGCCCCAGAGGTCCAGGCTGCAAGGCCCTGACCCCGGGCAGGTGGGTGGTGCAGGCGGGGCACCCTTAGGAGACCCCCTCCCACCTGGGAAAAAAAAAAATATTTCATCGCTACCGAGTGCCTGATCCCACATCCTCCCCAAACCACACATACTCTCCTCTCTTATTTAAAAAAAAAAAAAAAAAGGGAAACAAAAAAAGAAAAATATTCAAGAGGGGTTAAGATGGCCCCGGCGGCAGCTAGAATACTGAAGATGCAGACAAAACATATCATCTGAACTGGAAATTTTGGAAAAATTCCCCGCGAAGGAGGACTGCTGCTTCACTACATTGTTAAGAATCCTGAACATCACCTGTAAAGAGAGAGTCTGGTGGAGACCTAGGAGGAAGGCGGTGGCAGCAGCAGTGGCCAAGATGGCGGTGGAGACTTGGATTTGGGAGAGGCAGAAATCTGATCCAACCCACCCTGACCCTCTGAAGAAAACATTACTCCAAAGGTCAAATGCTACTGCCGCACATGCTTAGGAACACTGGACATTATGCGTTATGGGAAAAGAGCTTGGGAAAGATTTGAAATGGTGGAGGCAGTCACATTGGCAGCGACAAGTACTCAGGGGAGGCAGAGATCTGACGTAATACACCTGGAACTTTTGAAGAAATTACCTCAGAGGTAGAATACTACCACCACGCACCCTCGGGAACGTGGGACAACCTGCTGGGTGAAGAGGGTGCTCGGATCGGAGCCTGCCAAGGGTTTGAGCCAGTGCCGGGGCCAGCGAGGCCGGGGTCGGAGCCTGCTGTGAGGCAAGGCAGTTACTGAGGCCTCCGAGGCCAGGATCGGAGCCTGCCGAGGGTTTAGGCTGGTGCCGGGGCCAGCGAGGCCAGGATCGGAGCCAGCCGTGAGACAAGACCAGTGCTGGGGCCTCCAATGCCGGGAATGGAGCCTGCGGAAGGGTTAGGCCAGTGCCGGGGCCAACGAGGCCGGGATTGGAGCCTTCTGTGAGGCAAGGCTGGTGCTGGGGCCTCTGAGGCCAGAATTGGAGCCTGCCAAGGGGTTAGGCCGGTGATGGGGTCAGCGAGACTGGGATTGCAACCAGCCGTGAGGCAAGGCCGGTGTTGGGCCCTCCGAGGTCGGGATCAGAGCCAACTGATGCGTTAGGCCAGTGCCGGAGCCAGCGAGGCCAGGATCGGAGCCTGCCACGAAGCAAGGCCAGTGCTAAGGCCTCCGAGGCTGGGATCGGAGCCTGCCAAGAGGTTAGGCCAGTGCCAGGGCCATCGAGGCCGGAATCAGAGCCTGCTGTGAGGCAAGGCCGGTCCTGGGGCCTCCGAGGCCTGGATAAGAGCCTGCCTAGGGGTTAGGCTGGTGCCGGGGCCAGCAAGGCCGGGATCGGAGCCTGCCTTGAGGTATGGCCGGTGCTGGGGCCTCCAAGGCCAGAATTGGAGCCTGCCGAGGGATCAGGTCAGTGCCGGGGCCAACGAGGCCAGGATCGGAGCCTGCCGTGAGGCAAGGCCGCTATTGAGGCCTCCGAGGCAGGGATCGGTGCCAGCTGAGGGGTTAGGCTGGTGCCAGGGCCAGCAAGGTCGGGATCAGAGCCTGCTGTGAGGCAAGACTGGTGCTGGGACCTACGAGGCCGGGATCGGACTCTGCCGAGGGGTAAGGCCAGTCCCGGGGCCAGCGAGGCCAGGATCGGAAACTGCTGTGAGGCAAAGACGGAGCTGGGACTTGCAAGACCAGGATAGGAGCCTGCCAAGGGGTTAGGCCAGTGCCAGGGTCAGCAAGCCTGTCGTGAGGCTAGGCCGGTGCTGGGGCCTCTGAGGCCTGGAAAGGAGCCATCCGAGGGGTTAATTCGGTGCAGGGGCCAGTGAGGCCAGGATCGGGGCCTCCCATAAGGCAAGGCCGGTGCTGGAGCCAGCGAGGTCGGGATCAGAGTCCTCCAGGTGGCCAGACCACTACTGGGGCCATCAAGAGTGGGATCAGAACTTGCAATGTGGCATGCACAGAGAAATAGCACAGAAAATAAAGTCCAGATGCTTCCCCTAATTAGCAAGAACTAGGAGGAAAGGGGTAACAGGAGGAAGTCGAGTAGTAGAAAGGGCCCTATTGAGAAGCAATTAAGATGACCAATCAGAGGGGAGAGGATGGGGGAGGATGGAATCTCTTTAAAACTCATGAGGTACGTAAACAATTTTATCAAAGATAATCACCAATTAAGCATGGGATCGAGGGAGGGGGAGGAAATAGGATGGAGATTAGATGAGGGCTTATCGGATGATATGTGCTTGTATATCCTCTCAAGTCTTATATTCCAAAGTGATGTATGATTACAAAAAATAATAATAAATAATTGCCACAAAAAAAAAAAAAAAAGAATACCAAAGAAAAGGACAGAGTAAAAAACACACTTACATGTAAATCCCAAATCCTAACCTCCCCATCGAGGCAGCCAGAAGCAATCAGGCCTGAGATGGTGGGATGAAACGTGACACACCAGGGAGTGCGGCGATGTCCAATCAGAGAATGAACACACTTCCCAGTCTTCACCTCCGTAATATAGATATTATGGTTCACGTGGGTGGAGGCCAAGAGAGTCCTAGGAAATCAAAGAGTAGGAGTGAATTAAGAAGCATGTGGGAGAGTAACAAACTATCAGTTCTAGGCAACACAGAAAACTGGTACTATTCCCCATCCCAGGATGAAAAGAACTAAGACTTGTACAATAGCCCGCATATCTACACACAACAGAAATTTCTCATCTTTAAAACTTTCTGAGCCATGTGGTGGTGGCACATGACTGTAATCCCAGTACATGGGAGGCTGAGACAGGAGGATTGCAGGCTCAAGTACAGCCTCAGCAAGTAGTGAGACTCTCATCAACCTAGCAAGACCTTGTTTAAAATAAAAATAAAATAAACCGGGCGTGGTGGCGCATGCTTGTAATCCCAGCATTTGGGAGGCTGAGACCTGAGGATCGCAATTCAAGGACAGCCTCAGCTACTTAGTGAGGCCCTGTGCAACTCAGTGAGACCTGGTTTCAAAATAAAGAATAAAACACAGGGCAGGGGGTATAGCTCGAAGGTTGAATGCCCCTGGGTTTCATCCCCAGACCCACAAAAATAAATAAATTAATTAATTAAAAATAAAATAGGATTGGGGATATAGCTTAGAGGTAGAATGTTCCTAGGTTCAATCCCTAGTACCACAATAAGTGAATGAATTAAGGAATGAATGAAAAAACAAATGCAAACTTCTGGCTTCCTCTTGCTCTCCCAAACAACACATATCCCCTTTGGAGAAAAAAGCTATCATGCTTTACTGGTGGTCTATATCACACAGGTGAAAAACTGTTACTGAAAATGTTCTAAATTTTGGTCACTGATGTTCATAGCTTCCTTTACTCTTCCTATAATTTTTTTTCCTAGTTTGCATTGTTCATCTACTTTCTTTCCTTTTATGTTACACTGGCAAAGATTGTTTCATACAGTGCTTCTAGGAATTAACTTGGAAGATCAAGCTAGGACACACAGACAGAAATCAATGCCATCTAAAATCTTCATGTTAAGTTATAGGTAACTACTAAGTACCTGTCTGGGCTGAAGGCCAGTAAGAAGGTAGAGCGTGGGCTATCAGGCAGTTCTACTCTCTAGGAAACAAAAAAAAAGTTAAAATACATTATTGGAAAACTATGGCCTACCCTACCTCAAAAGCACATGAACCATTCTAGGTTAGTATTCACAGTACAGGTTTAAAAACTAGAGATGAAGCCGGGTATGGTGGTGCATGTTTGTAATCCCAGCATTCAGGGGGATGAGACAGGAGGATCTCAGTTCACGGACAGCCTAAGCTACTTAGTAATACCCTTTGCAACTCAGTGAGACCCTGCTTCAAAAGAAAGAATAAAAAATAGGGCAGGGGGTGTAGCTCAGAGGTAGAATATGCCTGGGTTCCATCTTCAGTACCGAAGGAAGAAAAAAAAAAGAGATGAGCCGCATTTGGGAGGCTGAGATCAGGAGGATTACGGTTTGCGGACAGCCTCAGCTACTTAGCAAGGCCCTTTGAAACTCAGTGAGACCCTGTTTCAAAAATAAAAATATAGCCGGGCGTGGTGGCGCACGCTTGTAATCCCCGCGCTTGGGAGGCAGAGACAGGAGGATTGCGCAGGTTCGAAGCCAGCCGCGCACGCTGGCTTATGAGACCCTGTTTCCAAATAAAAAAGTATAAAAAATAGGTCTGGGAGTGTAGCCCGGAGGTAGAAGGGCTTCCAGGAACCCCAGTACCACCAACAAAATAAAAAAATAAAAATATAGCCGGGCGTGGTGGCGCACGCTTGTAATCCCCGCGCTTGGGAGGCAGAGACAGGAGGATCGCGCAGGTTCGAAGCCAGCTGCGCGCGCTGGCTTAGGAGACCCTGTTTCCAAATAAAAATGTAAAAATAGGTCTGGGAGTGTAGCCCGGAGGTAGACGGGCTTCCAGGAACCCCAGTACCACCAAAAAAATAAAATAAAATAAAAATAAAAATATAAAGGCCGGGCACTGTGGCACACACATGTAATCCCAGCATTTGGGAGGCTGAGACCAGAGGATCACGGTTCACGGACAGCCTCGGCTAATTTAGTGAGGTCCTTTGCAACTCAGTGAGACCCGATTTCAAAATAAAGAATAAAATATAGGGCTAGGGGTGGAGCTCGGAGGTAGAATGCCCCTGGGATCCATCCCCAGTACAACAAAAAATAAAATAAAATAAAATAAAATAACAAAAATATAGGGTTGTAGAATGCCCCTGGATTCCATCCCCAGTACCACAAAAAAAGAAAAAAGAAAAAAAGCTAGAGATTATAATCAGGTTACAAAGTGAGAGAGATAAATGTAAATTTCCTTTAGGAAAAACATCTAGCTCTAAAGAAAAAAATAAGTATTTCTGGCTCTTATATTCTCTCTAATGTGTATACTAACTCCCCAAATCAGATATAACAATTGTCCCAAACAAGGTAAATTATATCTCAACTGTGCCACTAACCTATTTTAAAGTCCCATTTCACTGTCATCCCTACAAATCTACATCAAATAGTGATTCTTTCTTACCTTGCCTTCCCATTTCATCCACCGGGTTTTATCTTCCACCAACTCCTGCAAAAGCCGTTGAGCTCCCATGGCCCGTGTGCCTCGTTCTCGGCCCCAAAGTATCCGAACAGCATTCTTCTCTGGAACAACCTTCATGGTACTAAGTAGCCACTGTCACAGCAGGCACAAGAAATGAAGGAGCAGGTAATAGCTCCACACTCTGAAGCGGCTAAAATGAGGCCATTCAGGTCCTTGTCAGTTGTCCTCATGGAAATCTAAGGAATAGAAAATAATACCTAAGAAAGTTCATTCTGCAATCAGAATAGCTTCTTAGAGCTAACACAATTTTAGCTCAGTGGGATAAATATACCTTCTTACTTAATTAAAATTTCTCAGTAGCCACACGTGGTGTTGTAATCCCAGTGCTTGGGAGGCTGAGACAGGAGAATTGCACAGGTTCAAAGCCAGCCTCAGCTACTTAATGAGGCCCTCAGCAACTTAGTGAGACCCTGTTTCCAAATAAAGTATAAAATAGGTCTGGGAATATAGCCCAGAGGTAGAAAAGCCCCTGGGTTCAACCCCACGTACCACAAAAACAAAATAAATAAATAAAATTTCTAAAAAAAGACTCTACTTGCCAGCTATAGTAGCACATGTTTGTAATCCTAGTATCTCAGGAGGCTGAGAGAGGAGGATCCCAAATTTGAGTCCAGCCTAGGTAACTTAGATCTTCTCAAAATGAAAAGCAAAAGCCAGGCGTGGTGGCACACGCTTGTAATCCCAGCATTCAGGAGGCTGAGACTGGAGGATAGTGGTTCATGGACAGCCTCAGCTACTTAGTGAGGCCCTCTGCAATTCTGGGAGACCCGGTTTCAAAATAAAGAATAAAAAATAGGGCAGGGGGTATAGCTCGGAGGTCGAATGCCCCTGGGTTCCATCCCCAGACCCGCAAAAAAGAAAAAAAAGAAAAGAAAAAAAAAAAAGAGCTGGGAATGTAACTAGGCTATAGAGCCCCTGGGTTTAATGCCTGGTTACCTCAGAAGAAATTTTTTTTTTTTTTTTTTTTTTTTGTGGTACTGGGGTTCCTAGAAGCCCTTCTACCTCCAGGGTACACTCCCAGACCTATTTTTATATTTTTATTTGGAAACAGGGTCTCTTAAGCCAGCGTGGCTGGCTTCGAACCAGCGTGATCCTCCTGCCTCCACCTCCCAAGTGTGGGGATTGTGCACCACCATGCCCAGCCAGAAGAAAATTTTTAAAAATTAATTCTTTCTTCCCCCAATTTTTTTCAAAAATATTTCCTCCTAGCTGGGGGTGGAGGTGCACACTTGTAATCATAGTACTTGGGAGGCTGAGACAGGAGGATTACAGTTTATGGCCAGCCTCAGCTACTTAATGAGGCCCTCTGCAACTTAGTGAGACCCTGTTGCAAAATAAAAAATAAAAAATAGAGCTGGGGGTATAGCTTAGAAGTAGAATGTCCCTGGGTTCCATCCCTAGTACAAAAAAAAAAAAAAAAATTCTACCTCTCATATCCTCTACAACTTTACATTATAGTGGCACACACCTGCAATCCCAGTAATTGTGAGGCTGAGACAGGAGATCACAGGTTCAAGGACAGCCTCAGCAATGTAGCAAGACTTTCAACAACCTAATGAAACCTTGTTTCAAAAGAAAAAAAAAGATTAATAGGGCTACAGTGATATAGCTAAAGAGGTAGAATGTCCCTGAGTTAAATCCTAAATACCACCAAAAAGAAAAAGCCATTCTCTAAAATCAGTTTAAATGTTATTTAAAAAAAAAAAAAAAAGGCGTAAGCATGGCATGGTGGCACACACCTGTAATCCCAGTATTTGGAAGGCTAAAATAGGAGGATCACAGGTTCACGCACAGCCTCACCATCATAGAAAGACCCGGTTTTAAAACGAAAACATTATAAGGGCTGAGGGAGTAGCTCAGAGGTAGAATGCCCCTGAGTTAAATCCCTAGTACCAAATAAGAAGCCTATAAAATCTGTTTTAAAAAACAAAACAAAAAGCCGGGCGTGGTGGCGCAGGTTTCTAATCCCTGTGCTTAGGAGGCAGAGACAGGAGGATCACACAGGTTCAAAGCCAGCCGCATTGGCTTAAGAGACCCTGTTTCCAAATAATAAAATATAAAATAGGCCTGGGAGTGTAGCCTGGGAGGTAGAAGGGCTTCCAGGAAACCCAGTACCACCGAAAAACAAAAACAAAAACAAAAGCCTGGTGTGGTGGTACAAGTTTATAATCCCAGCATTTGGGAGACTGAAACAGGAGGATCTGAGTTTGAGGACAGCCTCAGCTACTTAGTGAGGCCCTTTGCAACTCAGTGAGACCCCGTTTCAAAAAAAAAAAAATGGGAGTGGAGGTGTAGCTCAAAGATAGAATGCCCCTGGGTTTCATCCCCAGTACCACAGAAAGAAAGAAAGAAAGAAAGAAAGAAAGAAAGAAAGAAAGAAAGAAAGAAAGAAAGAAAGAAAGAAAGAAAGAAAGAAAGAAAGACTGAACATACTAAGCATGGGCTGAGTGTGGTGGTACATGCTTATAATCCCAGTAATAAGATGATCATGGTTTAAGGCCAGCCTCAGCAATTTAGCAAGGCTCTCAGCACCCTAGAAAGATCCTGTTTCATTTCTCCCCCCTCATTTTTTTTTTTAACACAAGGGTTAAACCAATAGACATTCTAACTCTGAGGTATACTACCAGTCTTTTTTTTTTTTTTTTTTTTTTTGAAACAAGGTCTTGCTAGGTTGATGAGAATCTCACAACTTGCTGAGGCTGTACTTGAGCCTGCAATCCTCCTGTCTCAGCCCCCCATGTACTGGGATTACAGTTATATGCTATCATGTCTGACAAGATTCTGTTTCAAAATAAAAAAAAATAAATAAAAAGGGCTTGAAGTAGAATGCCCCTGGATTCAATCCCCAGCACCACCACACAAAAAAAGCTAACCAAAGATGTTTTTGACTGATGAAATTATAGGTGATTTAATTATATTATTTTATGTGTTTTATTTTTTTTTTATTTGTTTGTGGTACTGGGGATTGAACTCAGAAGCATTCTACCTCTGAGCTATATCCCCTGTCGTATTTTTATTCTTTATTTTGAAGCAGGGCCTCACTAAGTAGCTAAGGCTGGCTGCAAATCCGCAATCCTCCTGTCTCAGCCTTCCAAGTACTGGGATTACACGGGTGCTCCACCACGTCTGGCTGATTTAATAACTTTAAAAGGTGGATTGTGAGCCAGGTGTGGTGGTACACACTTGTATTCAGAAGGCTGAGCCAGGAGCATCACAGGTTCAGTCAGCCTGAGCAACTTAGACCCAAATAAGAAATCCAAATAAATAAAATCAGTCTGGGGGTGTAGCTTGGACATAGAATGCCTCTGAGTTCAATCTCTAGTACCAACAATAAAAAAGGCAGATTTTAGCTGAGTGTGGTGGTGCATGCTCGTAATTCCAGCATTTGGGAAGCTGACACAGGAAGATCATGGTTCAGTTCGTGGGCAGTCTCAGCTACTACTTAGTGAAGCCCTTTGCAACTCAGTGAGACCCTGTTTCAAAATAAAGAGGGCTAGGGATATAGCTCAGAGGTAAAATGCCCCTAGGTTCCATCCTTAGTATTGCAAAAAAAGGGGAAAAAGGCAGATTTTTAATTTATATTTTAAATCTTAAAATAACTGCTTATTGGAAAAAGTCAAATAATAGATTGGTTCCTTACATTTCTCACAAGGCTGCAATATAAAAAGTATACATCCAGATGTAAGCACATACACACAGAAAGAAAAATTTTTATAGCTTATGCTGAAAGTCTTTTCCCAGTAGTATTAAAATTTAAAAAGTCAGATTTCATAGCAAGAAGACTCCTAAGTTCCTAGTACCTAACAATACAGCACTCAGTTCCCTACAAAGTGTCAAAACAACAGATTTTACACAGTATCCACATAATATTGCTCTCATAACTGCTCTGTTGTTTGGTAGTGAGGACTAAACCCAAGGCCTCAAAATGCTAAACTCTGAAGCTGGTGTGGTGATGCAGGCTTGTAATCCCCACACCTGGGAGGCTGAGACAGGAGGATCACACAGGATCAAAGCCAGCCTCAGCTACTTAGTGAGGCTCTCAGCAACTTAGTAAGACCCTGTTTCCAAGTAAAGTATAAAATAGGTCTGGGAGTAGAGCCCAGAGGTAGAAAAGCCCCTGGGTTCCACCCCCAGTACCACAAAAAAAAAAAAAAAAAAAAAAAAGCTAAACTCTGAACCTGGACATAGCCCCTCATAAATCATTCTTGGGCAATATAAATATACACATTGTGGGAATGTCAACAGAGAACTACAGGCTAATCTCCTATATAGGCTAAGGGCCAAAAACAAAGGGAACAGTCTCCTTGGCGACCCTAGCAACTCATGGATGAGGATGTACATTGTACACTAACCTAGCCCAGGGTGCCCTTTGATTATGATACATAAGTGAAAAGTTACTAACCAGGAAAGTAACCGTTCCTAATAGTTTACTTTCACTGAGTCTGTAATTCTTTTTTTGTTTTTTGTTTGTTTTATTGAGGCAGGGAGATTGTTACTGAGGATTGAACCCAGAGACATTCTACCTCCAAGCTATACCCCAGCCCTTTTTATTTTTCAATTTTGAACAGGGATCTCTAAGTTGCTGAAGGTCTCACCAAATTACTGAGGGCTAGCCAGGTGTGGTGGCGCATGCTTGTCATCCCAGCATTTGGGAAGCTGAGCAGGAGGATTACGGTTCAAGGACAGCCTCAGCTACTTAGTGAGGCCCTTTGCAACTCAATGAGACCGTTTCAAAATAAAAAATAAAATAAAATAAAATAAATAGGGCTGGGAGTGCAGCTCAGAGGTAGAATGCCCCTGGGTTCCATTCCAGTACCGCAAAAAAAAAAATTTTTTTTTTTGCTGAGGGCTGTGCCACTTGATCCTCCAGTCTCAGCCTCTCAGGTACTGGTATTAAGATGTGTGTATCACCACACCCAGATGTAATTATTTTACCTAATAAAGAAAAGTTCATAAGAAACACACTGAAGGTTCTTGGTCCTAACAGAGCAACAACAAAAAACATTTCAAATAATACATATAAGTCATTTATAATTCAACAGAGAATGGTGGAAACAGTAGCAATCCCATTCTTTTTAAAAAAAATCTGACCTTCTAACCTCCTGAAATTCAAGAGAAGAAAATATAAGTCACAAACATTATATAATTTGGAAACCTGTGATACAATCTAAAGTTCCTACAGGAATCAGAAGGAAGAGGAATGAACAGCTATAAATATCAGCATCAAGTCAACAAAAAAAAATTAAAGTTCAGCATTAGCAAAAGCATGTCTATCAGCTTTTTTTTTTTTTAATACGGGGGATGGAATCTGGGGCATTCTACCTCTCAGCTACATCCCCAGCCCTATTTTTATTTATTTTGAAACAGGGTCTCACTGAGTTGTAAAGGGCCTCACTCTCAGCCTCCCAAATGCTGGGAGTGTGCCACCACTCCCCGGCTCTTTCTATCAACTTTTAAGAACCTAAGCACACTAAAAGTTCAAAAGAGAGAAAGTCAAACTGGTCATAAGTAAGAAGGACTAAAAGCAACAGCAGTCTTATTTTTGTCTGAAGACAAATATTTGCTGTTGTTTTAAAAGAACAAGGAAGCCAGGCATGGTGGTTCAGGTTTGCAGTCCTAGTACTTGGGAGGCTGAGACGAGAGGAACACAGGTTTGTGGCCAGCCTCAGCAATTTAGGGAAATCTTGTTTCTAAAATAAAATAAAGTAAAATAAGTGTAATGGCACATGCTTGTAATCCCAGTATTTAGGAGGCTGAAACAGGAGGATCACAGGTTCAAAGTCAACCCCAGCAATTTAGCAAGGCTTTCTGCAACTTAGCAAGGGACCTGTTTTCAAACAAAAAATAAAACTGGCACCTGGGTTCCATCCCCAGTACCAATAAATAAATAAATAGCCAGGCACAGTGGTGCATACTTGTAATCCCAGTATTTAGGAGGCTGAAACCAGAGGATCACAGGTTTGCAGCCAGCCTAAACTACTTATTGAGACACTGGTTCAAAATAAAGAATAAAAAAATAGGACAAGGGGTGTAGCTTGGAGGTAGAATGCCCCTGGGTTCAGTCTCCAGTTCTGAAAAAAATAAAATAGGGCTGGGTAGCCTGGAGGTAGAATACCTCTGGGTTCAACCTTCAGTTCCCCCCAAAAAGGAAGAAACAAGTAGTTTTCCAAACTGTTACTTAAAGCACAGTGAGAAAAAGGGTACCAAGAATAATGTGTAATCCCATTACAGAGTTCCCAAAATCAATTCTCAATCTCTAAAAGCCTTATGTAAATAAATGCAGAAGGGCCTGGTTGGGATTTGTATAAAGACAAATGACAAGACCACCATCCCCCATCTCCAAACACAACACCCCCAGTAACATGACTAGCTGCTCTCCAGAAAGGCAGGGAAAGAGCTGCCTTGATAGGATGCTTTCTGTCTAAGTCTGAAGTATAATTATATCTAAGCACTAGTCATGAAAGCCACCGCAAGTGGCTCAACCCAGTAGGAACTAAGTTAGATTTACGGGTTCCTCTTGCAATTTGATCATCTTTTGTTGGCAATTTTACTCCACCTTCTGGTTATGTGACTCTGGGCAAATTACTTAATCTCTTTGAGACAGTTTCCTCCTCTGTAAAACTAGAATTACAGTATGTATTTCATAGGTTTGCTGTAAAGCTTCAAAAAGAAAAGAGGTGCAGAGGCGTTAATAATAACATTACTGTTCTTGCTGTCATTATCAAATCCTCTTTGGGGTTCACTCCGGTTTCCCTCACCCAACAACTGAGCCAACTAAAACCCCAGAGTTCAGAAATGCCACAATTCTCCAAGTAGCAGTTTTTTGGGTTTGTTTGTTTTGGTGGTACTGGGGATAGAACCCAGGAGCTTTCTACCTCCAAGCCATACTCCCAGACCTATATTTATTTTATTTTAAAACAGGGTCTCTCTAAGTTGTTGAGAGCCTCACTAAAGTAGCTGAGGATGGCTTCAAACTTGCACGACTCTCCTGTCTCAGCCTCAAGTAGCTTTGTGTGTGTGTGTGTGTGTGTGTGTGTGTGTGTGTGTGTGTGTGTGGTGCTGGGGATTGAACCCATTCTACCTCCAAGCCACACCCTACAGCCCGATTTTTTATTCTTTATTTTTTGTGGTACTAGGGGTGGAACCCAGGAGATTTTCTACCTCCAGGGTATACTCTCAGACCTATTTTATACTTTATTTGGAAGCAGGGTCTTACTAAGTTGCCGAGAGCCTCACTAAGTAGCTGAGGCTGGCTTTGAACCTGCGCGATCCTCCTGTCTCAGCCTCCCAAGCACGGGGATTACAAGCATGCGCCACCACACCCAACCTTCAAGAGGTTTTTAAATGGACTTCAATCCTCTCACTCATTTGAGTAACTCCATCTCTCCTCCAGTATGTGTCTATAAAAACAAGGTCTAAGAATCAAATCAGCCACACACTACTGACATATATTCCATAACATATAGGATTTAGCCCAAGAATTTAATTTGGGGGGCAGGGTATTAGAGATTGAACGCAAGGGCATTCTACCTCCAAGCTAAATCTCTAGCTAAGCCTTTTTTTGTTGTTGGTGGTGGTGGTGGTTGTAGTCATGGTGGTATTTGAAACAGAGTCTTGCTAGGTTGCTAAGGCTGGTCTCAAATCTGTGCTCCTACTGTCTCAGTCCCCCAAGTACTAGAAATACAGGTACACAACATGACACTGGCTCAAAAGATTTAATTCTTTGTATGTAAATATGGTACTAGGAATCGAACACAAGGGTATCCTACTTTTTTTTTTTTTTTTTTTTTTTTTGCGGGTCTGGGGATGGAAGCCAGGGGCATTCTATCTCCGAGCTACACCCCCTGCCCTATTTTTTATTCTTTACTTTGAAACAGGGTCTCACTAAGTTGTGGATGGCCTCACTAAGTAGCTGAGGTGATCCTCCTGTCTCAGCTTCTCGAATGCTGGGATTACAAGCGTGCACTACCACGCCCGGCTGGTATCCTACTTCTGAGCTACACCCCTAGTCCTTTTCATTTTTTGTTGTGAAGCAGGGTCCTGCTAGGTTGCTGAGTCTCACTGAGATATTAAGGTGGTCTCTAATCTTTAATCTTCCTGTCTCAGTCTCCCAAATACTGGGATTACAGGCAAAGAGCACCACACTTGGCCAGATTTATTTATTCTTCATATAAATAAATAAATTTGGGGCTGGAGGTATAGCTCAGGGGCAGAATGTATGATTAGCATATACAGGGCCATGGGTTCAATCCCTAGAACTGCAAAAAAAAAAAAAAAAAAAAAAAAAAAAAAAAAAGCCTTTACATAGTAAATCTAAATTTACTTGCATAAGTGAAGAAGTCCTACCAACAACTAGAAAATCAACTACAAAATGTCAGGCCTTTAATTAGAGACCTAAAAGTGTCCCAGTATTCTTTAGAAACTCCATGTGGGTGGAGTTTTCTATAATTAGTAGCTTTATTTTCATTAATAGAACCTTACAGCCGGGTGTGGTGGCGCACACTTGTAATACCAGCATTGGGAGGCTGAGACAGGAGGATTACAGTTCACAGACAGCTTCAGATACTTAGTGAGGCCCTCCGCAACTTAGTGAGACCCTGTTCAAAATAAAGAATAAAAAACAGGGTAGGGGGCACAGCTCAAAGGTCAAATGCCCCTGGGTTCCATCTAGGGACCCACAAAAAAATAAAACCTTCCTACAGAGCACTGCAGGAAACTTTGAATGACGCCATATAGAACCTAAGTCAAAAATGCAAGTACCATAGTCAACAACCATACCTACACTTCCATACAGGTCTTGCTTGACTCTCAGACTAGATGGAACTTAGAAGGGGACAGAGAATTTTGGACAAAGCATCACAAATCGGAACTGTAAACAAGTAAAACATTCTGAAGGCAAACATTCTGAAAGCAGAAAGCCTTCCAACTATTACATGAACTGAATTTCTACTGTGCATAGATCACTAAAAGCATATGCAAAGTGCTGTTGTTAAGCCTCAAAGAAGATATCATAAGTAATGTTTATTTTTCTTATCCATAATGTCCAAATTAAGAGACAATATAGTGTTGTCATATAAATGGGCCCAGAAATCGAACTGACTGATTAAATCCCAACTCCAGTGTAGTGATATAGGTCAGTGGTAGACTACTTGCCTATCATGCATGAGACCTTGGATTTGGTCCCCAGCACCTCACAAAAACAAACATATAAGCTGGGTATGGAGGCACACTCCTAAAAATCCAGTTCTTGGGAGGGTGAGACAGAAATATATGGCAGACAAAAGGCCAGTATCCAGTAATTTAGCAAGACCCTGGTTGGTTGGTTGGTTGGTTGGTTGGTTGGTTGGTTGGTTTTTTTGCAGTACTGGGGATGGAACCCAGAGGCATTCTACCTCCGGGCTATACTTCCAGCCCTATTTTATAATTTATTTGGAAACAGGGTCTTACTAAGTTGCTGAAAGCCTCACTAAGTAGCTGAGGCTGGCTTCGAACCTGTGCAATCCTCCTGTCTCAGTCTCCCATGCACTGGGATTACAAGCATGTGCCACCATGCCTGGCTCAAGATCCTGTTTTGAAACAAAAAATAAAACAGAGCTGGGGATGTAGCACAGGGATAAAATGCCCCCAGTATCATAAAAAATAAATGAATAAATAAGCACTAAAAATGCTTTTTTTTTTTTTTTTTTGGTGGTGGTGGTATAGAGATTGAATCCCAGGTCATTCTACCACTGAGCTATAATCTACATCCCCAGACCTATCTTATTTTTTATTTTGAAACTGAGTCTCACTAAGTTGCAAGGGCCTACGTTTCTGAGACTGTCTTCAAACCTCCAATTTTCTTATCTCAGCCTCCTAAATACTGGGATTATATCCATATACCATCACAAAAAGATAAGATTTTTTTAAATATCAATGCCAATGTTTTCTTTTTTTTTTTTTTTTCTGCAGTGCTGGAGACAGAACCCAGGGGCATTCTCTGAGCTACGCCCCCAACCCTATTTTTTATTCTTTATTTTGAAACAGGGCCTAAGTAGTAGCTGAGACTGTTCGTGAACCACGATCCTCCTGTCTCAGCCTCCCAAATGCTGGGATTACAGACATGCACCACCATGACCAGCCTCCAATATTTTCTTGGTGTATAAAGGTTTCTTATTTTTTTAATAGTTAACCTCCCTGTAACTCAGGTTCCTCACTCATAAATGTGTCTACCAGCCTGGCATGGTGGCACACACCTGTAATCCCAGTACTTGCGAGGCTGAGACAGAAGGATCACATTTTTTAGGACAGCTTCAGCAACTCAGTGAGGCCCTCTGCAACTTAGTGAGACCTTCTTTCCAAATAAAAAAATAAAATAGGTCTGGGATTAAGCTTGGAGGTAGAAGGCCCCTGGGTTCCATTCCCAGTACCAACAAAAAAAAAAAAAAAAAAAGGGCATGGTGGTGAACACCTGTAATCCCAGTATTTGGGAAGCTGAGACAGGAAGACCGCAAATTCAAGGACAGTCTCAGCAAATAGTGAAACTGTCATCAAACTGTGAGACCATGTTCCCAAATAAAAATAAAATAAGGCTGAGGGTATAGCTCAGAGGTAGAATGCCTCTGGGTTCAATCCCTAGAAATAAATAAGTAAATAAAGCAAGCCAGGCATGGTGGTACACACCTGTAATCCCAGTACTTGGAGGATTGCAGATTTGCGGCCAGCCTCAGCAATTTAATGAGGCCCTCCTAAAAGTACAGTCCTGTTTAAAAAAAAAAAAAATAGTAGGGCTAAGGGTGATGTAGCTCAGAGGTAGAACACTCCTAAATTCAATCTCCAGGTCCACAAAAGAGAGGAGGGGAGGGAAAGAGTAATCCCCGTGCTTGAGAAGCTGAGACAGGAGGATTGCGCAGGTTCAAAGCCAGCCTCAGCTATTTAGTGAGGCTCTCAGCAACTTAGTGAGACCCTGTTTCCAAATAAAATACAAAATAGATCTGGGAGTGTAGCCTGAAGGTAGAAAACCTCTGGGTTCCATCCTAGCACCACCAAAAAAAAAAAAAAAAAAAAGGATAAGTCCATCCAAAATAAAATATACACCTACCTTAAGAATTGCAGCAACACTTTTTTTTTGGTGGTGGTACTGGGAGGTGGAACCCAGGGTCTTTTCTACCTCCGGGCTATACTCCCAGACCTATTTTTTATACTTTATTTGGAAACAGGGTCTAAGTTGCTGAGACCCTCACTAAGTAGCTGAGGCTGGCTTCAAACCTGTGCAATCCTCCTGTCTCAGCCTCCCAACCGCTGGGATTACAAACATGGGCCACCACATTAGGCTCCCCCGCCTTTTTTTTTTAACTGGGGATTGCTGGGCATAGTGGTACACACTTGTAATCCCGGCGCTTGGGAGGCTGAGACAGGAGGATCCCACAGGTTCAAAGCCAGCTTCAGCTATTTAGTGAGGCTCTCAGCAACTTAGTGAGACCCTGTTTCTTTCTTTCTTTCTTTCTTTCTTTTTTTTTTTTTTTTTTTTTTTTGGTGGTACTGGGGTTCCTGGAAGCACTTCTACCACTGGGCTACACTCCCAGGCCTATTTTATATTTTTATTTGGAAACAGGGTCTCTTAAACCAGCGCGGCTGGCTTTGAACCTTCGTGCTCCTCCTGTCTCCGCCTCCCAAGCGCGGGGATTACAAGCGTGCACCACCACGCCCGGCTAATTTTTCTAATTTTAAGTGGGGGGTGGGAGGGGTAATGGGATTGAACCCAGGGATATTCTACCTCAGAGCTACACCCCCAGCCCATTTATTTTTATTTGGAAACAGGGTTTTACTAGGTTGATGAATCTCCCTACTTGCTAAGAATGACCTTGAACCTGTCTCAGCCTCCAAAGTACTAGAATTACAAGCATGTGCTATCATGCCCAGCTATTTTTTTTCCGGGAAACAGGGTGTCACTAAATTGCGATGGGCCTCCAACCTGCACTCTTCCTATCTCAGGCTCCCTAGTACTGGGATTACAGGCATGTACCACCACCATGCGTGCCTGCAGCAGCACTTTTTAATCTTTATATGTGGAACAGTATATTTAGAAAAGTAGAAGCAATGGATAGTCTAAGAGCACAGATGGTAACATTGGACATTATACCTTTCAAACTTGAGAATGCTAGATATAAAAATTTCCTCTTAAACCGGGCATGGTGACGCACCCTTGTAATCCCAGCATTCGGGAGGCTGAGACCTGAGGATCTCGGTTCACGGACAGCCTCAGCTACTTAGTGAGACCCTCTACAACTCAATGAGACCCTGTTTCAAAATAAAGAACAAAAAATTGGGTGGGGGCTGTAGTTCGGCGGTCAAATGCCTCTGGGTTCCATCCCCAGACCTGCAAAAAAAAAAAAAAAAAAAAAAAAAATTTCCTCTTACTTATTGCCTGAGAAAGCAATTGGGGATGGGGATGTCAGCCAATGTAACAGTGATGTGACTTAATGGGTAAAGATAAAATTAAGAGGTAAGAAGCTTCAATGACTGATTTTATCACTGTGTTCTTTAATAATATTGGACAATTCAAATCCTTGCTGAATTTCAACTTTTTCTCCATGTGTAAACTGAAAGTAAAAATATCCCTCTTCTATCTTACAGGAAAAAAAATTTCTTAAAGAATCGAAAAAATTTCTTAAAGAATCCCATAAGAGGCGGGAGTAGTGGTACACCCTTGTAATCCCAGTATTTGGGAGGAAACCAGAGGATGGTGGTTCAAGGACAGCCTCAGCTACTTAGTGAGGCCCTTTGCAACTCTGTGAGACCCTGTTTCAAAAAATAAAAAGACTAAAAATAGGGCTGGGGGTATAGCTCGGAGGTGCAATGCTTCTGGGGTCCATACCCAGTACCGCAAAAAAAAAAAAAAAAAAATCTCAGAAGAAATAGATTACAAGCCAGATGTGGTGCTGCACACTTGTAATGCCAGTACTTGGGAGGCTAAGACAGAAGGACCACAGGTTCACGGCCAACCTCAGCTACTCAGTGAAGCCCTCCACAACTTAGTAAGACCCTGTTTCAAAATAAAGAATAAAAAGTAAGGCTGGGATGTAGCTTGGAGGTAAAATGCCCCTGGGTTCCATCACTAGTAAGGCAAAAAAATTAAATTAAAATTAAAAAATTAAAAAATAGCTGGGTGTGGTGGCACAAGCTTGTAATCCCCGCATTTGGGAGGCTGAGACAGGAGAATAGCAGTTCAAGGACAGACTCAGCTACTACTTAGTGAGGCCCTTTGTAAGTCAGTGAGACCCTCTTTCAAAAATAAAGAATAAAAAATAGAGCTGGGTGTGTCGCTCAGAGATAGAATGCCCCTGGGTTCTATTCCCAGTACCACAAAATAAGTAAATAAATAAATAAATAGCAAAAATTCAAGGCAGGATTACTAGTTTTCAAAGTAACCACCTAAGCCAGCGTGGTGGCACACGCTTGTAACCCTCCAGCTTGGAAGGCTGAGACAGGAGGATCGCAAGGGTTCGAAGCCAGCCTCAGCTACTTAGGCTTTCAGCAACTTAGTGAGACTCTGTTTCCAAATAAAATATACAAAAAGGTCTGGGAGTATAGCCCGGAGGTAGGAAGCCTCTGGGTTCCACCACCAGTACCACCCAAAAAAAAAAAAAAAAGTAAAAGTAACCGCCTAGTTAAGAACCAACAATAACCAGAGTACACAATAAATGTGAGTTGGTACAAAGAACTCTGGGACCCATAGTTCAAAGGAAACTACCGTGGTTCTTTAAAACAGTATCAGGGAGCAGCTCAAATTAATCACCTGACAATAATCTGATAGAACCGAGACTAAATTATATGGTCCCTTTGAAAGAATCCAAAAGCCAAGAAATGAACTGCTAATAGACAAAACCTGGATCTCTACTGCATATGAGAAACAGCATTTATGTTCAGAATTACAAATACTCTAATTGGTTTGTATCTGGAAACTTAGATTAGAAGGAAATGTTGAATCAAGTGCCTTGTAGGAAGGTTGCTAGCCCAAATTCACCAAGAGAGAAGCAAGAAATGCAACCTATTTTTTGTTCGCAAAGAACCCACCCTCCACCCCATGGGATTTTTTTAGCGTTTGTGCACGGTACTGGGGATTGAACCCAGGAATATTCTACCTCTGAGATACACACATCTATTTTACTTTGAAACAGGATCTAAGATGTGATGGGGTTCACTAAATTGCTGAAGCTGGCCACAAACCTGTGATCCTCATGTCTGTCTCAGCCTTTCAAGCACTGGGATTACAAGCATGCAAGCATGCACCACCACACTTAGCTTCTTTTTATTTTGAAAAACGGATGAGCTAAATTGCAAAGGGTCTTTCTAAATTACTGAGGTTGGCCTATAACCTGTTATCCTCCTATCTCAGCCTTCCAAGTACTGGGATTACAAGCGTGAGCCACCATACCTGGCTTCCTATTTTATTTTTTTATTTGGAAACAAGGTCTCACTAAATTTTAGAGGGTCTTGATAAGTTACTGAGGCTGGCCAGAAACCTGCAATCTTCCTGTCTCTGCCTCTCAAGTATTGGAATTACAAGCAAGTACCACCACACCCAGCATCCACTGGTGACTTTTAAACATAAATTCAATGGAAGGCAACCCCAGGTGCAGTGGCACATACCTGTAATCCCTGTACTTGGGAGACTTAACAATATCACAGGTACGAGGCCAGCCTCAGCAATTTAGCAAGACCCTCAGCAACTTAGTGAGACCCCGATTTCAAAAAGTATTTTTTGTGTGGTACTGGGCATTGAACTCAGAGACATTCTACCTCCAAACTACATTCCCAGCCCTATTTTGATGATAGTCTCACTACTTGCTGAGGCTATCCTTGAACATGAGATCCTCCTGCCTCAGCCTCCCAAGTACTATGATTACAAGCATGCGCCACCACACCCGGCTTAGTTTCAAAATTTAATCAGGCATGGTGGTACATATTTAATCAGGCATGGTGGTACATGTTTGTAATCCCAGTACTTGGGAGGCTATGTCAGAAGGATTGCAGGTTCAGGCCAGCCTCAGCAACCTTGTGAGACTCTCAACAATTTAGTGAGACCCTATTTCCAGATAAAAAATAAAATAAGTCTGAGGGTATACCGCGGAGACAGAAGCCCCTAGGTTCCATCTCCAGTATCGCATAAATAAATAAATAAATAAATAAATAAAATATTTTTTAAAAAGGATGGGGTATAGCTCAGAGGCAGGACACTGCTGGGTTCATTCCTCAGTAGCCAATAAATAACTAAATAAATAAAAATAACAGGGGCTGGGGTTATAGCTCAGAGATAGAATGCCCCTGGGTTCAATGCCCAGTACCAAAAACAAAATCTCAGTAATAGGGTGGACTTCTATAGGGTATATCACAAATGGGCTAACAACTCCACAAAATTCTCTGGCAGTATAAACTAAATAAATTCCAATTGCTGTTATAATCAAGGTGGAGTTTGAGAGCACCGGCTTTTCAACTACAGTTCTGCTTACTAGAGCTTCCTAAATTAAGTCACAATGATGCTGCCTAATGCCTGAAGCACAAGAAAGCTTCTGCTCAAAACAAATGTGACCAAACTGGAAACAGAAAGCCATAAGACCCAAAATTGAGACTGACAATCTTCCCTACTCCCACTTACCTCAGAAAGATGAAGAAAAAATAAATGAAATTTTACCCAAAATTATTCTGAGGATAACAGTGCACTTAGAACACAAAAGCACCTGAAAACTCAAGGAAGAACAAGGGGAAACCAGGGAGCCAAGAAGAAATTGAAGCTACTTTCTGGCCTGGAGCTTCAAAAGAATCAATAAGATCAGGAAGTCTACCCTTAAATACACAAACAGCAAGATATTTTCTATTGCAAGCAAAGAGAAAAGAGAAGCTTTTGATGGAAGAATTTCACAGAGACAAAAACAGCTTAACTCCAAAAATGGGGACTGAAACCAGCTGCCTCAGACAAACAGACCTAATGACTTTGGCAACAACATACCTTTCATTCACCAACAACTTTAAAATCATGACAGATCACATCTTTCCATCCTTTGCACATCCTTTAGGAAAAAATCCAACTCTGTCCTGGAACACCACACTGCCCTCAATTCTTCTTAGAAACCCCTGGAGCTACACAATGATATTGTAAAAAGCATCGGCAATATTAACCCAGGGATCCTCACAAGCCCCAGGACAGATGGGATTACTCAACAGACAAATAAGAAAAACAAAGCCTGGAAGAGGTTAAGAACTCCATCCAGGTTCACAAGATGAGTCAGTAGTTGATACAGGATTTGAATTCAGGCTTTGCCTTCAGTTTGTATTAAACTCTTAATCCTTGGCTCAGTAGATAGTGGTCAGTGTTCTCCAATCTTAAGAGTCAGCCCAGGTCAGGATCATGGCTGACTAGAATAGGGAAAGGAAAAATTTTCCTCAGGGCTTCAGAATTCTACTAAAAGGCCTAGATGCCCCTCTCCCTTGCCAATTATATTGATTAGCCAGTCAAAATAAGGCATCTGACTTAAGAACCTAGTCATTTTAAGTTCTGACTGAAAGCTGAAATCCATTTAGCCATTTTTCAAATAAAGAATACCTAAATACTCTGATTTAAAATAAGGAATAAAAAATAGGGCTAGGTGTGGCTCATAGGTAGAATGCCCCTGGGTTCTACCCCAGGACTACTTTATTGTTGTTGTTGTTGTTGTTGTTGTTTTGCGGCACTGGGGATGGAACCCAGGGGCATTCAACCACCAAGCTACATCCCCTGCCCTATATTTTATTCTTTATTTTGAAACAGGGTCTCACTAAGTTGCAGAGGGCCTCACTAAGTAGCTGAGGCTGTCCACGAACCATGATCCTCAGGTCTCAGCCACCCAAATGCTGGGATTACAAGCGTGCACCACCACACCCAGCTGTATCCCAGTACTACTTAAAAAATAAAAAATAAACCGGGCATGGTGGCGCCCGCTTGTAATCCCGCAGTTGGGAGAAAGAGACAGGAAGATCGCAGTTGGGAGGCAGAGACAGGAGGATTGCGCAGGTTTGAAGCCAGCCGAGACCCTGTTTCCAAACAAAAAAAGAAGTATAGAATAGGTTTGGGAATGTAGCCCATAGGTAGAAGGGCTTCCAGAAACCCCAGTACCACCAAAAATAAATTAATTAATTTAATTAAAAAATAAAAAAATAAAATGAAATAAAAACCTAAGGAAGAACACAAAAGTACTGTCAAGCAATAAATTTTTACTGAATGCATATTCTGCACTGTTCTATGTACTAGGGATACTTATAGGGAACAAAAACATTCTTGCCCTCAAGAAACTTATGTGATTGTTGGTACAACTAAAATTAACAATATTTTCAAGTGCTGACACATTCTAGTAAGGAAATAATGGGAGGGGGTGATATCTTTTTAACCTAGCGTGGCCAGAGAAATTCTAAACGAAGATGGCAGGTTCGCGGTTAGCCTCAACTACTTAAGCCCTCCACAACTTAGTGAGGCCCTGTTTCAAAATAAAGAGAAAAAAAATAGGGCTGAGGGTGTAGCTCGGAGGTGGAATACCCCTGGGTTCGACCCCCAGTATTACAAAAAAAAAAAAAAAAAAGACATTTTGAGTTAAAGTTAAGACTGTAGAACCCATAAGAGGTAGGGAAAAACATTCGGGGGGGTGGGGGGGCACCAAGGTCCTCACAGGTAAGCTTGGTATGTGAGATATCCAGAAACAAGGCCAGTGTGACTACAGCACAGCAAAGGAGGGAAAGTCCTATAGGTGCTGGGAGACAGTAAAACTCAGTGAGACCCTGTTCCAAAATAAAGAAAAAATAGGGCTGGGGGTGTAGCTCCAAGGTAGAATGCCCCTGGGTTCCACCCCCAGTACCCCCCCACACACACACACAGTGATTTCTGGGATTTTGGCTTAAATTCCAAGAAAACAGCCATTTACTGAGTTGGGTCCCAGTACTGGGGGAGGAGAGTAGGTAAAAGAGAGAAACCATAGTTTAGGATCACTTCCTTTTTTTTTTCTTTTGGTATTGGGGATTGAACCCAAACCCAGACCCATTTACTTTTTTATTTTGGAATAGGACCCCACCAGGCATAGTGGCACATGCTTATAATCCTAGTATTTGGGAGGCTGAATGGGAAGATCGAAGCTTCCTGGGAATGTAGCACCCCTGGGTTAAAACCCCGCTACAGCAGAGAGAGAGGGAGACGGAGAGGTGAACACTTATGTTCACATAAAAACTTGCCACAAATGCTCACAGCAGTTTTATTTATAATAGCCAAAAAATGGAAAAAGTTCGGACATACTTCCAGGGGGTAAATGATTAAACAAATTATGTTACATTCAAACCATGGTACACTATTCAGCAATTTAAAAGAATAAAACTATTGATCTATACATCTGTATCAATCTCATGGGAATTAAGCTGACTGGGGAAAAAAAAATACAAAAACTTACATAATGCTTGCTTCCATTTATATTACATTCTTTTTTTTGGAGGGGGGATATTGGGGATAGAACCCAGGGGCATTCTACCTTCGAGCTACACCCCTGCCCTATATTTATTCTTTAATTTTGAAACTGGGTCTCACTAAGTTGCAGAGGGCCTCAATAAGTAGCTGAGGCTGTCCACAAACCACTACCCTCCGGTCTCAGCCTCCAGTCTCAGCCTCCGAATGCTGGGATTACAAGCGTGTGCCACCACACCCGGCTATATTCCATTCTTTTATTTTTTTTGGGGGGGTGGTACTGGGGGTGGAACCCAGAAGCTTTCTACCTCCAGGCTATACTCCCAGACTTTTGTTATATTTTATTTGGAAACAAATAAAGTAAGTTGCTGAGACCCTGTGTCACTCAGCTACTCACTAAGTAGCTGAGGCTGGCTTCGAACCCTTGAGATCCTCCTGTCTCAGCCTCCCAAGCGCAGGGATTACAAGCGTGCGCCACCACCCCCGGCTTATATTACATTCTTGAAATGACAAAAGGAGACAGAATTAGTGGTGGCCAGAGAGATTACTGCTGTGGCTGAGGGAGTAAGGGTTGGGCCAGAGGCCCTTGTGAGAATTCTCTTTTGATTCTCTGGTCAAATCTTACTGCAACTTTATCTACTGCACTGCTTGATTATTATAATTCGGAGGAGAGATAGCTATAAATAGGCATCAGAAGGAATCTTTATGGTGGCAGAAATGTCTTGTATCAATGTCAACTAGGTCAATGACACTTAGAGTTGATATTGTTCTCCCCCCTCTTTCTCGTCTGTCTCTGTCTCTGCCTCGTTTAACTTTTTTTTGTGTGTGTGATACTAGGGGTGGAACCCAGGGGCTTTTCTACCTCTGGGCTATACTACCAGACATATTTTATATTTTTTTGGAAACAGGGATTCACTAAGTTGCTGAGAGCCTCACTATAATAAACTAAAGTTTAAATTTTAAAAAAGGCCGGGTGTGTTGGTACACACTTGTAATTCCTGCATTCAGGAGGCTGAAACAGGGGGATTGCAGTTCCCGGACAGCTACTACTTAGTGAGGCCCTTTGTAACTCAGTATTAAAAAATAGGGTTATGGCTGGGCGTGGTGGTGCACGCTTATAATCCCTGCGCTTGGGAGGCTGAGACAGGAGGATCGCATGCGTTCAAAGCCAGCCTCGGCTACTCAGTGAGGCTTTCGGCAACTTAGCGAGACCCTGTTTCCAAATAAAAAATATATATATAAAAAAAGGTCTGGGAGTATAGCCCGGAGGTAGAAAGCCTCTGGGTTCCACCCCTAGTACCACCAAAAAATAAATAAATAAATGAAAATAAAAATAAATAAAAATAAAAAATAGGTTTAGGGTGCAGCTCAGAGGTAGAATGCCCTTGAGTTCCAACCTCAGTACTGCAAAAGCAAATAAAACCCAAAAAAGCCACCAGTACTTGGTAGGACTGAGACAGGAGGATTGTAGGTTCACAGCCAGCCCCAGCAACTTAAGTGAGGCTTTCAGTAATTTAGTAAGACCCTGTCTCAAAATAAAAAAATTTTAAGTTGTGTGTGGTGGCACACGCTTTTAATCCCAGCATCCCGGAGGCTGGGAACAGAGGATTGCAGTTCGCAGACAGCCTCAGCTTCTTAGTGAAGCCCTCACAAATTGATGAGACCCTATTTCAAAATAAAGACTAAAAAATAGGGCAGGGGGTGTAGCTCAGAGGTTGAATGCCCCTAGGTTCCATCCCCAGACCTGCAAATAAATAAATAAACAAATAAATAAATAAATAAATAAATTTTAAATAGGACAGAAAGCATAGCTCAGAAGTACAGTACCCCTGGGTTTAATTTTCATACCACAAATAAAAATTATTAAAAAGTAAATAAATAAAAAGGTCTGGGTATTGCTCAGAGGTAGAATAAAATAGGTAGAAAATATAACTTTAATATAAAAACCTAGTACTAAAGTTCCTCATGCCTTTACTCTCCAAATCAGTTTTTTTTTTGGGGGGGGTGGGTCTGTGGATAGAACCCAGGGGCATTTGACCTCCAAGCTACACCCCCTGCCCTATTTTTTATTCTTTTTTTTTTTTTTTTTTTTTTGGTGGTACTAGGGATGGAACCCAGAGGCTTTCTACCTCCGGGCTATACTCCCAGACCTATTTTATATTTTATTTGGAAACAGGGTCTCACTAAATTGCTCAGAGCCTCACTAAGGAGCTGAGGCTGGCTTCGAACCTGTGTGATCCTCCTGTCTCAGCCTCCCAAGCACAGAGATTACAAGCATGCGCCACCACGCCCGTCTTATTCTTTATTTTGAAACAGGGTCTAAGTTCCAAAGAGCCTCACTAAGTAGCTGAGGCTGACCGCGAACCCCAATCCTCCAGTCTCAGCCTCCCGAATGCTGGGATTACAAGCGTGCACCACCACGCCCAGCTTTCCAAATCAGTCCCCACCTCCCCCAGGCCAGTCTCTCCCAAATTCTTGGGAAATCTGTAAATCTTAAAGTTAAATTAAAAAGCTATCATTACCCTGTGCACTGTTAACATGACAGATACCGTATCTTTTTTTTTTTTTTTTTTTTGTGCGGGTCTGGGGATGGAACCCAGGGGCATTTGACCTCCGAGCCACACCCCCTGCCCTATTTTTAATTCTTTATTTTGAAACTGGGTCTCACTGAGTTGCAGAGGGCCTCACTAAGTAGCTGAGGCTGTCTGTGAACCATGATCATCCGGTCTCAGCCTCCCAAATGCTGGGATTACAAGCATGTGCCACCAAGCCCGGCTCCTGATATCATATCTTAAAAAACTTATAATGTAGGGGACTTCCCAGCCTATCTATTAATCAGATGATAGAGACTGTGATTAGCCTAAAGATCTGGTAGCTGACCACACCACCATAAATTGGCTTGTGATCACTGACTGATATCATCATCACATACTTTACCATACTAACCTAAGTGGGGGTTTGGGGGGTTTTGTTTGTTTGTTTGTTTGTTTGTTTGTGGTACTGGGAATGGAACCCCCCGGGGCATTCTGCCTCTGAGCTACACCCCAGCCCTATTTTTTTATTTTTTATTTTGAAAGAGGGTCTCAAAGATTGCAAAGGGCCTAAGCAGTAGCTGAGGCTGCCCTCAAACTGTGATCCTCCTGTCTTGACCTCCCAAATGCTGGGATTACAAGCATGCGCCACCATGCCTGGCTTATTTTTTTATTTTTAAAACAGGATCTAAGTTCTGGAGGGCCTCAGTAAGTAGCTGAGGCTGGCTGCAAACATTCGATCCTCCTATCTCAGCCTCCCAAGTGTTGGGATTACAAGCATGCGCCATCACACCTGGTTTCCAAGTTTCCTTTAAAGAAAAGCCACAAATCCCCCCAAAATACATCTCTCACTCTGGAGATGACCCACATTTTTCCTGAAACGTGTATTGTCTTGCTTTCCTTTCTCTGTCTATATCTCTGACTGGTGCATTCTGAAATCACTCTTTTCTAGCATTTAAGCCAAGGACCCTACCAATCATGAGTTGCATTCCCCTGCTTCCCCAACAGGGAACTGCTCCACCTTCACTGAATCAGCCCTCTCCAGTGACAGAACAATACCCCTGGTTTAATACCAAATACCAAAATGGAAAAAAAGCTACAAGACTAGTGCGCTTCTCCTTTCTCAGGTTTTCCATATTATCACATGCCAACAGAAGAAATTCAATACATTTAACAAGTATATTTAGTCACAAACCATTTCTGCTGACCTTGGTTCAATTTTTATTTTTTCCACTTCATATTCTGGGGAACTACACACTATATGCCAAGCTCTACTGTGACTAGGTCAGAGAGGTGAAAACAAACAAAAAAAGATTCCAACCTCAAAGACTTTTGCCTCTACTGAAGAGAATACACACTACAACTATAACGTGTGTGTGTGTGTGTGTGTGTGTGTGTGTGTGTGTGTGTGTGTTTACTGGGGACTGAGCGCAGGGGCATTTCTACCTTGATCTACACCCTATCCTATTTTATTTTTTATTTTGAAATAGGGTCTCACAACCCGATGTTGTGGCTCACACTTGTAATCCCAGTAATTGCGAGGCTGAGATAGGAGGATCGAAAGTTTGCAGCCAGCTTCAGCCACTTAGTGAGGCCCTATGCAACTTAGTGAGACCATTTCAAAATGAAGAATAAAAAATAAGGCTAGGGGTGTAGCCAGGAGGTAGAATGCCCCTGGGTTCCATCCCCAGTACCACAAAAACAAACAAACAAACAAATAAGAGAGTCTTACTAAGTTACAGAGGCTGGCCGCAAGCTTGCAAGCCTCCAGTCTAAGCCTCCTAAGCACTGAAATTATAAGCAGGTACCACCTTACCCTGCATTAACTATAACAACTATACTGAAAAGTGGCAAGTGTTACTCTTAAGGAAGTACAAACTGCTATGGTTTGAAGAATCCAACTATCCTCCCCAAAACAAAAGATAATGTCTCATGTTAGCTTCCTCACAACTGTTCTAGTTTCGTTTCTGCTGATAGTTGATAAAGCACATGTTTCCCTTCTTGCTCACTGGGTAAAAAGTCCCCAATGCCCTTTTATACAAAACAACGCCCCAGACATGCTAAATAAGTATGAACCTAAGCCTGACAGTTCAAGTCAGCATAACCTCCTTCCCCAAAATTAATGTTATCATTTTTGGAAACTCTGTCAATGAAATTCTTTACCTTCTTTGGTCAAATCATGAATATGCAAGAATTAAATGTAACTTAGACATCATTTAAACATGAAATCTTAAAACATAGCAGGCTGTGGTGGTGCACACCTACAATTCCAGTTTTTTGAAGGTTGAAACAGGAGGATGCCAGGTTGGAGGCCAATGTTAAGTAATGCTGCAAGATGTTGTTTCAAAAAAAACACCTTGTGTGGGGCACACCCGTGTGATCCCAGCATTCGGGAGGCTGAGACTGGAGGATCACGGTTCGCGGACAGCCTCAGCTACTTAGTGAGGCCCTCTGCAACTCAGTGAGACCCAGTTTCAAAATAAAGAATAAAAAATAGGGAAGGGGTTAGCTTGGAGGTTGAATGCCCCTGGGTTCCATCCCCAGACCTGGGCGGGGGGACCCAGGTGTGGTGGCACATGCTTGTAATGCCAGCACTTGGGAGGTTGAGACAAAAGGATGAAAGGTTCACAGCCAGCCTCAGCAATTTAGCAAGGCCCTTCACAACTTAGGCCCTGTTTCAAAATTAAAAAATAGCTGCCAGGCATGGTGGCACACGCTTGTAATCCCAGCATTAGGGAAGCTGAGACAGGAGGATCACGGTTCAGGGACAGCCTCAGCTACTTAGTGAGGCCCTTTGAAACTCAGTGAGACCCTGTTTCAAAATAAAGACTAAAAAATAGGGCTGGGGATATACCTATGAGGTAGAATCCCCCTGGGTTCCATTCCCAGTACCACAAAAAAATTAAAAAACAGAGTTGGGGCTGTAACTCAGGAGAATGCCCCTGAGTTCAATCTCAATCGCCAGTACCATGCACACACACACACACACACACACACACACACACACACACACACACATATGGCTAAGGGTGTTCACTCAGAGATAAAAATACTGACCCTATGTTCAGAGATGCATAAAATCTCGAGCCTAAACCAGCATTTGGGAGGCTGAGACAGAAGGATCGCAGTTCACAGACATCCTCAGCTACTTAGTGAGGCCCTTTGCAACTCAGTGAGACCCTGTTTCAAAATAAAGAATAAAAAACAGGGCTGGGGGTATAGCTTGGAGGTAGAATGCCCCTGGGCTCCATCCCAAGTACCAAAAAATTAAAAATCAAAAATTAACAAAAATTAAGACTGTCTTCTCCATCTCATTCTCCTTCTGCATTCACCAGCTATAGTCTGTCTGACAAGAAACAATGTTTTATTTTTTATTCTTTAAAACAGAGGTAACATCTTATTAATTTATGAGTTTGGGACTAATACATGAAGATTAAAAATAAATTATCTAGCCAGGCGTGGTAGCGCACGCTTGTAATCCCCGCGCTTGGGAGGCTCAGACAGGAAGATCGCATGGGTTCAAAGCCAGCCTCAGCTACTTAGTGAGGCTTTCAGCAACTTAGTGAGACCCTGTTTCCAAATAAAATATAAAAAAAGGTCTGGGAGTATAGCCCGGAGGTAGAAAGCCTCTGGGTTCCACCCCCAGTACCATAAAAAAATAAAAAATAAAAAACAAATTATCTTATACATGTAAGCATTCACAAATTAGTTCCATCAATCAGGGTGGTACATGTCTGTAATCTCAACTACTGGCGAGGTCAAGACAGGAGAATCATAAATTCAAGGCCAGCCTGGGTAATTTATCAAGACTGTCTCAAAGTAAAAATAAAGGGTTAGGGATATAGCTCAGGGGTAAAATGCTTGCCTCAAATGTGTGAGGTCCTGAGTTAAATTCCCCGTACCACACACACACACACAAAAAGCCATCTTCTTCCTTTTTATTAGGGTGCATAGTGGTTATAAATTCAAGAAAATTCAATAAACATATCTGATGATTTTTCTCAACAGTATAGAAATGAACAAGTAAATGTTCCCATGGTTCAACTAAAAAGAACAAACCTAACATAAGCTTCATTAAAGGTCCCAATGGTAGTAACTTGCTCTACAGGCTATAACAAAATCCAAAAAATATAAAGTATATAACTGGAATTCATTTCTCACTGATTTGGAGGCTGGGAATTTCAAGACCAAGGGGCCAGCATATGTGGTGTCTGCTAAGGTCCTGAGTTCTGGTTCATAAACACCTTCTGGATGTGTTTTCAGGTGACAGAAAGGGTAGGGGTCTCTTTCAGCCTCTTTTAAAGGAGAACAAATCCCTTCATAAGGGTTTTGTCCTGTGACCTAATACCTCCCAAAAGCCACATCTCCAATGGTTTGTGGGCCAAGATGTCAACACTTGAATTCTGGGCAGACATAAACAGTAAGACATAGCACCTTCCCAGGTCAGCTTCCCAGTCATTCACTAACCCACAGAATCCAATCATAACTTCAAATAACTTAATGTCAACAACTAAGTGTGAGCTGAATGAGTTGTTCTGAGTGCTTTGGCATTTCCTGAACTGAGCCTTTAAACAAGCAAATTAATTGTGGATTTAATGAACATTTTATGTTTATGTTCTACAACGGAAAGTCATGTTCATTTGCCCATCTTGTAGACTTTTATTTCTCAAGGCACCACAGACAAAAAATACATATAGGTTTTGAATATTTTTTTTTCTGGTAGTAGGGATTGAACCAGGGGCATTTGAATTGAGCTACCATCCCAGCCCTATTTTATTTTTTATTTTTAAACAAGGTCTAAGGGCCTTGCTAAATTGCTCAGACTGGCCTCAAACATGTGATTCTCCTGACTGTCTCCCAAGTACTGGGATTACAGGCATGTACTACCATTAGATATGTACACTTTATTAGATTATGTACACTTTCACCTGCACAATTTTATTCTGGCCCTCACCTAAACTAGACATTAAGAATACACTACGCCGGGCGTGGTGGTGCACGCTTGTAATCCCCGCGCTTGGGAGGCGGAGACAGGAGGATCGCGCAGGTTCGAAGCCAGCCGCGCTGGCGTAAGAGACCCTGTTTCAAAAATATAAAATAGGTCTGGGAGCGTAGCCCGGAGGTAGAAGGGCTTCCAGGAACCCCAGTACCACCAAAAAAAAAAAAAAAAAAATACACTACAAGCCAGGTATGGTGGTACACACTTGTAATCCCAGAATTTGGGAGGCTGACAGAAGGATCGCTCTTCATGGCCAGCCTCAGCTACTTACTGAGATCCTTTGAAACTTAATGAGACTCTGTTTCAAAATAAAGAATAATAAAAAATAAGGCTGGGAGCTGGCATGGTGGCACACGCTTGTAATCCCCACTTGAGAGGCTGAGACAGGAAGATCACACAGGTTCGAAGCCAGCCTCAGCTACCTAGGGAGGCCCTCTGCAACTCAGTGAGACCTGGTTTCAAAATAAAGAATAAAAAAATAGGGCAGGGGGTGTAGCTCAAAGGTAGAATGCCCCTGGGTTCCATCCCCAGACCCGCCAAAAAAATAAATAAATAAGTCTGTTGGTGTAGTGTGGAGAGAGAATGCCCCTGGGCTCAATCCCTAGTACCACATACATAAAAAATAATAATAGTAATTATAATGTCCTGAAGTTACTGGAGACCTCAGTAAGTCATACTGATCATCTTCCTAATTCCTAAACAAGCTCACACCTACACCATCCCCAAAGGATGGTACTAAGTCTTTAGGGAAGTTATTTCACAATCACCCTTGATAACATTCCAGTATCTTATAGTCAGGAAGTTATTTCTAACATGTAATCTATATCCTTTCTGTTCCAATTAAAATATATTCCCTCTTATCCTGTTCTCTATGGAATACAAACATCTGCTTAACACCACCTGAACAATATTCCTTCAAGAGATTAAAAAATATAGGAAGCCATTTCAAACAGCTTCACGTAAATGCAACATGGCTTTATATGGGTCACCTTAGACAAAGAACATGATTATGAGTCTTAAATTCCTAATTCCATCACTGACTTACTCAGAAGATGATAGGAAGTTAAAACCACACAGATGCAGTGCTTCAATTATCCCATCAGTAAAATGCAAATAATAAAACCTGAATGTTAGAACTTCGTTCCTCAAAAAGTTAAATATACAAGAAGATTCTCAGTCCCAATCTAAGCTCACTCAACAACTCGCCAATCACACACACTGTGGAAGCTGCAGGTGTTGCTTTGATCTCTGATTTAGAAAGAATCTTAGTAATAACACATCAGTAATATACAATTCTACTCCTAAGTATACACAAAATAGTTGCAAAAATCCATGTACACACATGTTCACAGCATCACAAGAGTCAAAAGGCACAAATAGTCTAAATGTCCATCAATGGGTCAACAGATACTCAAATTATGGAATGTACATATAATGGAATATTACTCAACCATACACAGTACTAATACACACTTCAATGTGACTAAGCAAATTGAGATGCCTTGCTTAACCTTGGGAGGCAGCCACGAGAGGCTGCAGGGAGCCCTGAGAACAACAGTTCTGACCCTAGCCCCCCTGCCATGTTGTAACCCCAAGGACATGGCCCCATCCCAAGCCCAGCTGCATTACAATCAAAATAACAGAGTTCAACATGTCCTTGAAAGCCTCATCAGGACCTAGGAGATAACCAAAATACCCTGAGTCATCTTGTCACCACCAAACTGATGTCATACTCACATACCTCCTCCTATCCATTCCTCACAAAAATCTCCTATAAAACAGGGTCATGAACCCCAAATGTGTCTCTCACTCCAGAGATAGCCTGGATTCTCCCTTGCATGTGTACACCTTGCTTTGCATCTCTCAGTTTGTAGACGGCTCGTGTTCTACCTTGAATGTTTCCTCACTGCTTTGAGTCTCTCACTCTGGAAATGGCCCACATTCTCCCTTGAATGTGTATTTCTTTTTTTCCAAAGTAAATCTCTAGTTGGGCGTGGTGTTGGCACACGCTTGTAATCCAGCATTTGGGAGGCTGAGACTAGAGAATCAGAGAATCACAGTTGGCAGACAGCCTCAGTTACTTAGTAAGGTCCTCTGCAACTTAGTGAGACCTTGTTTCAAAATAAAGAATAAAAAATATGTCAGGGCATGTATCTCAGAGGTAGAATGCCCCTGGGTTCTATCCGCAGACCGGCCAAAAAAAACAGTAAATATCTGTAGCTCTACCTTTTGTCTCTGAAATTCTTTTCCAACCTGCATTTGTGCCACAAAAATCTCTAAAATAAAGGTCACAGTATATGATTGGTGTGTACGTGTGTGTTTGTGCGTGTGCGTGTGTGTGTGTGTGTGTTTTTACTGGCAACTGAACCCAGAAGCATTCTACCTTTGAACTACACCCCCAGACCAATTTTATTTCTTATTCAGAAACAGGATCTTGCTAGGTTAATGAGTTTTACTACTTGCTGAGGCTGTCCCTAAACCTGCAATCCTCCTGTCTCAGCCTCCCAAGTGCTGGGAGTACAGGTATGCACCATCATGCTCAGCTCTATATGATTCCATTTATATGAACTGTCCAAAATAGACCAACCCAGTTGCAGAATGCAGACTGGTGGTTCTTAGGTTTCTAGTGATGTGGGGAATGAGGAGAAACTGCTTACTTTCAAGGATTTTTACTTTGGAGTGACTGAACCAATGCCACTGAACTGTTCACTATTTCTTTTTTCTTTTTTTTTTTTTTTTTCTTTTTTCTTTTTGTAGATCTGGGGATGGAACCCAGGGGCATTTGACCTCCGAGCCACATCCTCTGCTCTATTTTTATTCTTTATTTTGAAACAGGGTCTCACTAAGTTGCGGAGGGCCTCACTAAGTAGCTGAGGCTGGCCGCGAACCACAATCCTCCGGTTTCGGCCTCCCAAATGCTGGGATTACAAGCATGAGCCACCACTCACTATTTCTTTTTTAAATTTGGGATTGAAACCAAAGACATTTTTTGTTTCGTTTTGTTTTGGTTTGGTTTGGTTTGGTTTTCGAAACAGGGTCTCGCATTACTGAGTCTCCCTATTTGCTGAAGCTGTCCTTGAACCTGCAATCCTCAGCCTCCCAAACACTGAGATTACAGGCATTTGCCACCATACCAGGCTGAATTGTTCACTTTAAAATGGTATGCGGGACCTGGTAGCACACACCTGTAATCCCTGTGATTAGGAAGCTGACAAAGAAGGATCACAAGCTCATAGCCAGCCTCAGCAACCTTGTGAGGCCCTCCACAACTTAGTGAGTCCGTTTCCAAATAAAAAATAAAATAAAATAGTGCTGGGGGTGTAGATTAAAGGTAGAATTCCTCTTGGTTCTATCCTCTTTAGCACAAAAAAATAAAATAGGATGGTTAAGCCGGGTGTGGTGGTACATACTTGTAATACAAGTACTGGGGAGGCTGAGATAGGAGGATCACACATTCCCAGACAGCCTCAGCTACTTAGTGAGGCCCTCCACAACTTAATGAGACCTTGTTTCAAAATAATGGGCTGTGGGTATAGCTCAGAGGTAGAATGCCCCTGGGTTTGATCCCCAGTACCACAGAAATAAATAAATAAATGGTTAATTTTAAACTGGGGTTGGTGGTGAGTACTTATAATCCCAGTACTTTAGAAGCTGAGACAGGAGGACTACAGATTCAAAGCCTGTCTTAGCAACTTAGCAGGGCTTTCAGCAAAGTAGCAAGGCCCTGTTTCTAAATAAAAATAAAATAGGGCTGAGGGTGTAGCTCTGAGGTAAAATGTCCCTGGGTTCAAAGCCTAGTACCACAAAACACTAATTTATTAATTAAATTAAAATAAGACTGGGGGTAGAGCTCAGAGAGAGAACTGTGTTCAATCCCTTGTGCCACAAAAAAGAAAAAAAAAGTGATTCCTAATATCAAACAAAGTAAAATAAGAACATGAGAATCATTTCTCTCACCATCTGGCAAATACCCTCACCCCTTGTCCCTTTCTCCTTTAATACAATCTCCTGGCAAGCCACCAGGACTAAACAACCAAGAACAAACAGTGAAAAAGTATGGCTCTTAGCTTTATGGATCTTACTGTCTTGTAAGCACTACTTCTTATGGGAAGACTATATACTAATAATCAAGATATACATACCATCTGGCTCCTGCCCTTATATTTCTCCAACATTGCTCTTACTATAATCATAAATGATCTCTGTATTACCAAATTCAGTAGTTGATCAGTTATCAGTTCCTCTTATTTATTTATGTGTGTGTGTGTGTGTGTGTGTGTGTGTGTGTGTGTGTGTGTAAGTGTGACCAGGGATTGAACCCAGGGACATTCTACCTCCAAGCTACACCCCCAGCTCTACTTTTTATTCTTTATTTTGAAACAGGGTCTCACTTTGTTGCAAAGGGTTTTTCACTAAGTAGCTGAGGCTGGCTGAGAACCTGCAATCTTCCTGTCTCAGCCTCCCAAGTACTGGGATTATAAGCATGTGCCACCATGCCTGGCTTCCAGCCATTTTTATTTTTAGACAGGGTCCACTAAATTGTTAGGCCTGGCCTTACACTTAGGAGCCTCCTGCCTTGGCCTCCCAAATAGCTGGGATTACTGTGTGCCATTGTGCCCAGTTGTTCTCTCTTCCAAAATTTTACCCAAGATGATTTGATAGCTTTGATTTTTCCCTAAATAGCATTATAGTACATGTTTTATCAATTTCTTCCAAATCCCTAAACACCAATCAGTTCAAATACATGACAAAATTCAGATGCTTGCTTACTTTCTACTTACTTTGCAAAGAAAGCATTCTATTCCTAAAATAGCTCTGTCCTGTTTTGCTAAAATATCTTACAAAAATTTGATATCTCTTTGGAACTCTGTTTCAGACACTGTTGCTTTCTAGGCTTCTCATTCCCAGAAACAATTCATTTCTGCCAGGCATGGGAGCACATGGCTATAATCCAAGTTACTTAGAAGGCTCAGGACTGCAAGGACTGCAAGTTAGAGGTCAGCCCTGGCAACTCAGCAAGACCCTGTCTGAAAATAAAATATAAAGCCAGACATGGTGGCGCATGGCCTGTAATCTCAGTACATCTCAGAAATGGGATGCTGGGGTAGGAGGATCACAAGTCGAAGGCCAGTGTACAATTAAGTAGCAAAACCCCGTTTCAAAATAAAAAATAAAATAGGGTTGGGGGTATAGCTCAGATATCGAACACCCCTGTGTTCAGTACCCAGTACCTTAAAAGGAGTTAAGACATCTTTTTCTTTTTGCTGTCTTTTCACTGATGAGCAAAACTGAAATACTCCAAATTATCCCTCAAACCAAGCATGCATATTAATCTTCTCAAACTGAGCAAAATTACAAAATTCATTTTATCACAGGTTCCATACCCTAGTGCATGCCCCTAACATAGTAGTTTTGGCTCATGGGAGAATACATGTTCTATTCTGGGGAGCAGAAATTAAAAAGTGATTAAATAATGAAATGTGATGTTTACCCTGATTCTACAGGAAGAAACACAATTCCAAAGCCAGGCATGATGGCATATACCTGTAATCCCAGTACCTGCAAGGCTAAGAAGATCACAGGTTCAAGGCCAGCTTAAGCAATTTAGCGAGATCCTGTTTCAAAATTAAAATAAACTGGACGTGGTGGTGCACGCTTGTAATCCCAGCATTTGAGAGGCTGAGACAGGAGGATCACAGTTCAAAGACAGCCTCAGCTACTTAGTGAGGCCCTCTGCAATTTAGTGAGACTGTTTCAAAAATAAAAAGAATAAAAATAGAGCTGGAGGTATAGCTCAGAGGTAGAATGCCCCTGGGTTCCATCCCCAGTACCGCAAAATAAAATAAAATAAATAAAATAAGAGTGGGGTTGAAGTTCAGCAGTAGAACACCAATATAAAAACAAAACAAAGGTACAGTTAACACTGCACTATACTACACAAGCCAACACTAGCTACAAGAGAGAGGTAAATATCCTGAGTCCCATCCCAACTAAACATGCAGCATCTAGCTCATCTAGAATAAAAAATAAAGCAGGGGGTGTAGCTTGGAGGTAGAATGCTCCTGGGTTCAATCCCGGCACTGCAAAACAACAACAACAACAACAACAACAACAACAACAACAACAACAAAACAGGGCTGGGGGTGTAACTCAAAGGTAGAATGCCCCTGGGTTCAATCCCCAGTACTGCACACGCGTGCGCGCGCGCACACACACACACACACACACACACACACACGCAGCACCTAAACTCACAAGCACTTACTCCTTTACACACACACATTAGTTAGCTCACCCAGGGCTGGTTTAATGTTTGTTCATCTCTATCTATCTGACATAGGCTGCCTAGAAAGTAGAAAACTGCCTAAGAACCGCAATTACATCTGCTGGTTACCATTCTAACAGTATAGATGTTGACATTTGGCTTTTTCTCCAGTTGCACTCCTGGTGAAGGCAGCAGGCATGATCTCAACATGCAGCAAGTTTGTGGACCTGTATATGCCACAGAAATCCTCTACCAGCAACCACACATCACTGGTATCAAGGAGCACGCATCCTTCCAGATGAACACGGCCCAGGCTGCCAATATCATAGGCAGGTTTAATACCCAGTTTTTTTTTTTTTTTTGGGGGGGGGTTTTGGTTTTTGTTTTGTTTTTGGTGGTACTGGGGTTCCTGGAAGCCTTTCTACCTCCGGGCTACACTCCCAGACCTATTTTTTACATTTTCATTTTGGAAACAGGGTCTCCTAAGCCAGCGCGCGCGGCTGGCTTCGAACCTGCGCGATCCTCCTGTCTCTGCCTCCCAAGCACGGGGATTACAAGCGTGCGCCACCACGCCCGGCAATACCCAGTTTTAAAACTGTGCTATCAAGCCCGGCATGGTGGGGCACGCTTGTAATCCCAGCATTCGGGAGGCTGAGACCAGAGGATCACGGTTCGCGGACAGCCTTTGCTACTTAATGAGGCCCTCCACAACTTAGTGAGACCCGGTTTCAAAATAAAGACTAAAAAAGAGCCGGGTGTGGTGGCGAACTCTGTAATCCCCGCACTTGGGAGGCTGAGAAAGGAGGATTACACAGGTTCAAAGCCAGCCTCAGCTACTTAGTGAGGTTCTCAGAAACTTAATGAGACCCTGTTTCCAAATAAAATATAAAATAGGGCTGGGAGTATAGCCTGGAGGTAGAAACCTCTGGGTTCCACCCCCAGTACCACACACATACACACACACACACACACACACACACACACACACACACAAATAATAATAATAATAAATAATAATAATAATAATAATAAAAGGGCAGGGAACCGGGCGTAGTGGCGCACACTTGAAATCCCAGCTTTCCAGAGGCTGAGACTAGAGGATCATGGTTCACAGACAGCCTCAGCTACTTAGTGAGGCCCTCTGCAATTCAGTGAGACCCAGTTTCAAAATAAAGAATAAAAAATACGGCAGGGGGTGTTACTGGGAGGCCGAATGCCCCTGGGTTCCATCCCCACACCCACCAAAAAAAAAAAAAAAAAAACTATGCTATCTGCAGGGCAATTCACAGAGTAAGATAACTTCATTCTGATTGGCAAAGGTGAATAATATCTTCTCAAAGAATTTCTGAATGGAGAAAATTGTGAATGCAAAGTATTTGTCATAAATCAATAGTGGAATTCAGGTGTGGTGGTGGTCACCTCTAATCCTGCACTTGAAAGTTAAAAGATGGAGACAGGAGGATTTCAAGTTTGAGGCCAGCCTCAGTAATTTGGTAAGATTTCAGTGACCTAGCAAGGCTTTATTTCAAAACAAAAATTTTTAAAAGGCTGGGGGGGTATAGCTCAGAGGTAGAAAGCCTCTGGGCTCAATTCCCAATACCCCCCATCATATATATATATACAAATAAACAATGAAAAAAAAAAAGAAGTTAACATTTGAAAAGCACTTTATCACCACCACCTCCCAAGTCCAGCAGTGTTGAGGAGTGAACCCAGGGCACTACAAGTACTAATAAGCACTTAAACCTGCCATCCTTCTGTCTCAGCCTCCAAAGTACTGGGATTACAGGCATGTGCCACCACACTCAGCTTCACTTTATCTTTTTAAGGCAACTTCCCATACTTTTTCCCAATAGAAGCATAATTATAGGTGAATTATGACTCCTATTCTTCAAATACAGATTCTAAACCGGGCATGGTGGCGCACATTTGTAATCCCAGCACGCGGGAGGCTGAGAAAGAAGGATTGCACAGTTTCAAAGCCACCCTCAGCTACTTAGTGAGGATCTCAGCAATTTAGCGAGACCCTGTTTCCAAATAAAATATAAAAAAGGTCTAAGAGTGTAGCCCGGAGGTAGAAAGCCCCTGGGTTCCACCCCCAGTACCACAGAAAACAAAAAAAAAACAAAAACAAATACAGATTCTAATCCTTCTGCACACACCCACAAACGTACAATCAGAGAAGACTCAGAAAAGCATTCAAAGCCTTAGAGATGAATCTGCCCTGTTGTCTGTACTGTGGAGCACAATCCTGGTCAATTTATTCATTCTCAGCCAAGAGAGTTAGTGCATGCTTGTAATCCCAGTATGTGGGAGACTAAGACAGGATGACAGGTTTGCAGCCAGCCTGGCTACTTAGTGAGGCCCTCTGCAACTTAGTGTTATTTGCAACTGTTTATTTATAAAGAATGAAAAATAGAGCCAAGCATGGTGGCACACACCTGTAATGCCAGTACTTGGGAGGCTGAGACAGGAGGAACACAGGTTCGCAGCCAGCCTCAGCTGCTTAGTGAGGCCTGCCACAATTTGTGAGACCCTGTTTCAGAATAAAATAGGGCTGAGGGTGGAGCTCAGAGGTAGAACGCTCCTGGGTTCAATCCACAGTAACACACACACACACACACACACACACACACACACACACACACACACACTAGAGCTTGGGGTGTAGCACCAAGGTAGAATGCCCCTGGTTCAATCTCCAGCACCATACACACACAAAAAATTATTGACTCTGAGCTTCAATATAGAAGTAGAAACAATAGTACCTCCAGAGGGAAAACATTATCTACCCCCAAAAGTCTGTTATGAGTATTAAGTAAGTAAAGCATGCAAACAAACATGGCAAAGTAAATGCTCAATTAAGAACAGTAACTATCCGGGCGTGGTGTTGCACGCTTGTAATCCCAGCATTTGGGAGGCTGAGACTGGAGGATTGCAGATCAGGGACAGCCTCAGCTATTTAGTAAGGCTCTCCGCAACTTAGTGAGACCCTGTTTCAAATAAAACAAAAAATAGGGCAGGGAATGTAGCTTGGAGGTCGAATACCGCTGGGTTCCATCCCCAGACCCGAAAAAAAAAAAAAAAAAAAAGAACAGTAACTTTCCCTATAGCCTCCTTAAATCATTTGTGCAAGGCCGGACGTGGTGGCACACGCTTGTAATCCCTGCGCTTAGGAGGCTGAGACAGGAGGATCACACAGGTTCGAAGCCAGTCTCAGCTACTTAGTGAGGCTCTGAGCAACTTAGTGAGACCCTGTTTCCAAATAAAATATAAAATAGGTCTGGGAGTATAGCCCGGAGGTAGAAAGCCTCTGGGTTCCACCCCAAGTACCACCAAAAAAAAAAAAGTGAGAAAAAAAAAATCATTTGTGCAAGATTTTTTAAGCTCATAAACCTAGGGCTTAAACTCTTTCTCCAAGTTCCTTAATCAATTTTCTTCTCATCACATTGCACTGGCAGGTTGCCACATACTACTGGGCACAAAAATGCATTATGACAATAAATGATCACAAAATTTGTATATATTAATAACTAAATTTGACTTTTTAGAAAGAAAAAAATAGCTCCAAATTAAATTAGAGGAACGGAAGGCAGGCATGGTGGCACACACTTGTAATCCCAGCATTTGGGAGGCTGGGATAGGATCACGGTTCACGGACAGTCTCAGCTACTACTTAGTGAGGCTCTTTATAACTCAGTGAGACCCAGTTTCAAAATTAAAAAAAAAAAAACCATAGGGCTGGGGGTGTAGCTTGGAGGCAGAATACCCCTGGGCTCCATCCCCAGTACTGAAAAAAAAGAAAAAAAAGAAACCAACCCTAGCATGTTAAAATTAAAACTTTTTCTCTAATTCTTCTATGAGATAAATTTAAAAAATGAAATAAACTGTTGCGTTAATAGTTTTTAGGTTATTCATGATGATACCTAAGATAATAAATATTTGAATTCAGCATTAATAAGCAACCCAAAAGAAAATGATCAACCAGGCATGGTGGCTCATGCCTGTACTTGGGAGACTGAAATAAAGAGAATCTAAGGTGTTTTTTTGTTGTTGTTTTTTGTTTTTGTTTTGTTTTTTGTGGATCTGGGGATGGAACCCAGGGGCATTCGACCTCCAAGCTACACCCCCTGCCCTATTTTTTTTTATTTTGAAACCAGGTCTCACTGAGTTGCAGAGGGCTTCACTAAGTAGCTGAGGCTGTCCACGAATCACAATCCTCTGGTCTCAGCCTCCTGAATGTTGGGATTACAAGTATGCGCCACCGCCCCTGGCTCGAGAATCTAAGGTTTAAAGCCAGCCTCAACATCTTTGTGAGACCCTCAGCAACTGAGACCCTGATTCAAAATGAAAAATCAAAAGGATTGGGGGTAGCCGGCCATGGTGGCGCACACTTGTAATACCCGTGCTTGGGAGAATGCGACAGGAGGATCGCACAGGTTCGAAGCCAGCCTCAGCTACTTAGTGAGGCTCTCATCAACTTAGTGAGACCCTGTTTCCAAATAAAATATAAAATAGGTCTGAGAGTATAGCCTGGATGTAGAAAGCCTCTGGGTTCCACCCCCAGTACCACCACAAAAGAAAAAAGAAGGACTTGGGATGTAGTGCAGAAGTAGAATCCCCCTGGATTCAAACCCCGATATCAACAACAAAACAAATATAAAAAACAAGCCAGGCGTGGTGGCACACACTTGTAGTCCTAGCATTTGGGAGGCTGAGACAGGAGGATCGCGGTTCACGGGCCCTTTGCAACTCGGTGAGACCCCATTTCAAAGTAAAGAATAAAAAATAGGGCTGGGGTGTAGCCTGAAGGTAGAATGCCCCTGGGTTGCATCCTCAGTACCACAAAAAATAAATCAATAAAATGGCAAGAGGAATCTCGGTAGCTCCTAATGAATCCTAATAATAAATACTGATTCCTATAAATGTCACTAAGAAATTGTTAGGAACATTTTGTTATGTTTTTGTAGGAAATAATTGCCAGAGGTTTAAGTTAACTTGAAGTAGACAAGAAATTTGGTAGTAGTAGTGGTAGTAGTAGGTCAACAAAGAGGTTTTTGTTTTTGTTTTTTTTGTGGGGATGGGGATGGAACCCAGAGGCATTTGACCTCCGAGCTATACCCTCTGCCCAAATTTTTATTCTTTATTTTGAAACAGGGTCTCACTGAGTTACAGAAGGCCTCACTAAGTAGCTGTGGCTGTTTGCAAAACCACAATCCTCCTCTCTCAGCCTCCCAAATGCTGGGATTACAAGCGTGCGCCACCACACCCAGCTTACAAAGAGTTTTTTTTTTTTTTTAATCAGTTTCTCTGCATTATGAAAGAAGTTTAAACAACTTTTATTTGGTTAAATCTTATGTTCTATAAAGTCAAATTAAGCTCTCTTCTAGCATTTCTTTTCAGAAATGTACAGGTTCAGAATGTGGTAAGAAAATGTTTGAGGATTATTAAAGATGTGAACTTTTTTTGAATGTCTTCTAGAATGTGACTTCGGATAGAGTAGCTAAACAATTGGGGGTTTTTTTGTTGTTTTTTGGGGTTTTTTTTTTTTTTTTTTTTTTTTTTTGGTGGTACTGGGTTTCCTGGAAACCCTTCTACCTCCAGGCTATACTCCCAGACCTATTTTTTTTATAAATTATATATATATTTTTTAATTTATTTTTTTTTTTTAATTTAAAAACAGGGTCTCTTAGGCCAGCAAGGCTGGCTTCGAACCTGGGAGATCCTTCTGTCTCCACCTCCCAAGCGTGGGAATTACAAGTGTGTGCCACCATGCCTGGCAGCAATTGGTTATCTTGATACATGTATTTTTTTCAGGTACTGGAATTGAACCAGAAACACTTTACTACTGAGCTACATCTCCAACCCTGGTTAGTTTACTTTGAGACAGAGTCTAAGTTACCCAGGTTGGCTTTGAATTTGAGATCCTTCTGCCTGTTCTTGGTAGCTGGGATTACAGGCATGAATCACTGTGCCTGGTGCCAGGCTAAATTGCTGAGTCTGTGTTTGAACCTGGGATCCTCCTCTCTCAGCCTCCCCAGTACTGGGATTACAGGTGTGCACCACAATGCCCAACAAAATACTTCTTATAACTCTAAATTCTAGCAAGGCATGGTGTACTTGTAATTCCAGTACTTGGGAACCTGAGACAGGAGAATCACAGGTTTGTGGCCAGCCTCAGCAACTTAGTGGGGCCCTCTGCAACTTAGTGAAACCCTGTTTCCAAAATAAACAATAAAATAGGGCTGTGGATGTAGCTTAGAGGTAGAATGCCCCTGGGTTCAGAAATCCCTAGTACCATGGAAAGAAAGGAAGGAAGAAAGGAAAAAAGGAAAGAAAGGAAGGATAAAAGAAAGGTTGAAAAAATGACAGAATGAAATCCTCAGCGGACAATGTCGGTTCTTTCCTCTAATATACTCTTTTCTACCATAAAAACTTTTTCAGAGGCCCGGCGTGGTGGTACATGCTTGTAATCCCAGTACTTGGAAGGCCTAGACAAGGAGGATCACAGGTTCACAGAAAGCCTCAGCTACTTAGTGAGGCATTCCACAGCTTAGTGAGACCCTGTTTCAAAATAAAGAATAAAAAATAGGGCTGGGGGTATAACTCAGATTTAGAATGACTCTAGGTCCAACCCCCAGTACTGCAAAAATATAAAATAAAATAAAATAAAAATAAAGAATAAAATAGGACTGGAGGTATAGCTCAGTGGTAGAATGCCCCTGGGTTCAATCCCCGGTATTGAAAAAAAGATTTTTTATTTCAGAGAATACACTTTCTTAGCTTAATTGACCAATCTCTATTCACCACAAAAATAGTCAGGAGGCTCTTCATATTAATCCCTTAGTGTAAGCACTGAAGTCCTGGTAACTAGGAAATTGCTCAAAAGCCCTTCATTTAAATCTTGCTGACTACAGGGCTGAGTATAGCTCAGTGGTAGAGTCTTTACCTAGCAAGTGAGAGGCCCTGGGCTCCATCACTAGCACCACAAAAGAAGAATAAATAAACAAACAAACCTTGCTGACCTTACACACAAAAAAATGAGAGAAACGATAAACCTTCCAAATATAAGAATCCTAAAACTGCAAAAACATAGACTTGTATAACATAGCAATACATGCATACCCATATTTATGGTAGCACAATTTACAACTATGAATTTAAAGAACCAGTCTAGGTGTCTATCAATGGATGAATGGGTTAAAAAAAAAAAAAAGAGCTAGCCAGGGTGGAGTACTCTTGTAATTCCTGTATTTGGGAGCCTGAGACAGGAGAACAGCAAGTTTGTAGCTAGCCTCAGTAATTTAGACAGACCCTCATCAACTTAGTGACACTCTGTTTCAAAATAAAAAATAAAAATAGTAGCAGTGCAATGGTGGCCCATGTTTATAATCCCAGAATTTGGGAGGCTGAGACAGGAAGATTGCAGGTTTGAAGCCAACCTCAGCGACTTAGTGAGGCTCTCTGCAACTCAGTGAGACCCTGTTTCAAAATAAAGAATAAAAAATAAGACTAGGGGTGTAGCTCTGCGGTAGAATGCCCCTGGGTAACACACACACACACACACACACACACACACACACTCTCTCTCTCTCTCTCTCTCTCTCTCTCTCTCTCTCTCTCTCTCTCTCTCTCTCTCTCTCTCAAAAGTAGAAAGCCCCTGGGTTCAGTACTTAGAAGGCTAGGGAGAATCACATATTCCAGTATTCCAGGCTAGCCTAAGTAACTGAGAGAGACCCTGTTTCAAACTAAATTTTAAAAAGGACTAGGAGTGCTGGGCATGGTGGCACACACTTGTAATCCCAACATTTGGGAGGCTTAGACAGGAGGATCACAGTTTACAGACAGCCTCCGCTACTTAGTGAGGCCATTTGCAATTCAGTGAAACCCTGTTTCAAAATGTAGAATAAAAATAGGGCTGGGGGTGTAGCTTAGAGGTAGAATGCCCCTGGGTTCAATCCCCAGTATGAAAAAAAAAAAAAGAACTAGGATGTCAGGTGTGATGGTGCATGCTTGTAATCCCAGTACGTAGGAGACTGAGACAGGAGGATCTGGGTTCACAGCCAGCCTCAGCTTCTTAGTGAGGCCCTCTGCAACTTAGTGAGACCCTGTTTCAAAATAAAGAATAAAAAAAGGGCCGGGGTATAGCTTGAAGGTAAAATGCCCCTGGATTCAATCCCCAATACTGCAAAATAAATAAATAAGTAAATAAATAAATGGCTATGGGTAACTCGATAGTAAAATTCCTCTGGGTTCAACCTCCAGTAACCAAAAAATAAAAAAATAAAATTCAGCCGGGCGTGTTGGCGCACGCTTGTAATCCCCGCGCTTGGGAGGCAGAGACAGGAGGATCGCGCAGGTTCGAAGCCAGCCGCACGCACTGGCTTAGGAGACCCTGTTTCCAAAAATGAAAATGTAAAAAATAGGTCTGGGAGTGTAGCCCGGAGGTAGAAGGGCTTCCAGGAACCCCAGTACCACCAAAAAATAATAATAATAATAATAAAATAAAATAAAATAAAATTCAAAACATAAATAAATAGCCAGGCCTGGTGGCACAGGGCTTATAATCCTAGCATTCGGGAGATAGAGACCAGAGGATGGCGGTTTGTGGATAGCCTCAGCTATTTTTTTTTTTTTTTTTGGTGGTGGTACTGGGGGTGGAACCCAGAGGCTTTCTACCTCTGGGCTATACTCCCAGACCTTTTTTATATTTTATTTGGAAACAGGGTCTCAGTAAGTTGCTGAGCGCCTCACTAAGTAGCTGAGGCTGGCTTCGAACCTGTGCGATCCTCCTGTCTCAGCCTCCCAAGCGCGGGGTTTACAAGCATGTGCCACACCTGGCCAGCCTCAGCTATTTAGCTAGGCCCTTTGCAACTCAGTGAGACACTGTTTCAAAAATAAAAAGACTAGCAGGTCATGGTGGCACACGTTTCGGCGAACTTGGGAGGCTGAGACAGGAGGATTGCACAGGTTTGAAGCCAGCCTCAGCTGGCTTAAGAGACCCTGTTTCCAAATAAAATATAAAATAGGACTGGGAGTATAGCCCGGAGGCAGAAGGCCCCTGGGTTCCATCCCCAGCACCACCAAAAATAAATAAATAAAATAAAAAATAAGTAAATAAAGACTGAGGTTTTAAAACAAATAAATAAATAAATAAATAAATAAATAAATAAAGACTAGCTGTCAGTCGTGGTGGCATATGTTTCCCCGCACTTGGGAGGCTGAGACAGGAGGATTGCGCAGGTTCAAAGCCAGCCTCAGATGGCTTAAGAGACCCTGTTTCCAAATAAAATATAAAATAAGTCTGGGAGTGTACCCCAGAGGTAGAAGGCCCCTGAGTTCCATCCACAGTACCACCAAAAAATAAATAAAAAGACTAAAAAAATATGGCTGGGGGTATAGCTCAGAAGTACAATGCCCCTGGGTTCCATCCCCGGTACCACAAAAAAAAAAAAAAAAAAAAAAAAAAAAGATATATATGTATAAATAGGGCTAGAGGTGTAGCTTAGATGTAGAGCATCTGAGTTTAATCTCCAGAACAACAAAAAAGTGGTACATATACATAATGGAATTTTACATAGCCATAAAGAATTAAATTATGTTATTTGCAGAAAAAACGATGGACATGGAGAACATCATGTTAAGTGAAATAAGCCAAGCTGGGTGTAGTGGCACAGGTTTGTAATCCCAGCATGCTTATAATCCCATCATTGGGGAGGCTGAGACAGGAGGATCCTGGTTCACAGACAGCCTCAGCTACTTACTGAAGCCCTTTGCAACTCAGTAAGACCTTGTTTCAAAATAAAGAATAAAAAATAGGGCTGGGGGTGTCGCTGGGAGGTAGAATGCCCCTGGGTTCCATCCCCAGGGAAAAAAAAAAAAATAGGGCTGGGGGCGGGGGGTAGCCCAGAGGTTAGAATGCCCCTGAGTTCCATACCCAGTACTGCAAAAAATAAATAAATAAAATAGAGCTATAGTCCCACCTCTTGGGAGGCTGAAACAGGAGGCTCATAGGTTAGAAGTCAGCCTCAGCAATTTAGGAAGGCTCTCAGAAACCTAATGAGAAACCTGTTTCCAAATAAAAAAATAAAATAGCGCTTTGAGTATATAGCTTGGAAGTAGAATGTCCCTGGGTTCAATGGAGAGGAGAGGAGAAGAATGAGGAGATGAAAACGGCAATAACTGGGCAATAAAACTAACCAAAGTATGTTATGTGCATGTACAAATATATCACAATGAGTCCTTTTAGTCTGCATAATTATAATGTACCAATTTAAAAAGAAAAGAAAGACAGGAGTGGTGGCACACAACTATAATCCTAGTACTGAGGAGACTGAGACAGGAAGATCACAGTTCCCAGGCCAGCCTCAGTGGCTTAGCAAGACCCTGTTTCAAAAGGAAAAAGTTAAAAAGGCTGGGGGTGTAGGTTGGAGGTAGAATGCCCCTGGATTCAATCCCTGGTATAAAGAAGAAAAGAAAAAAAAGGAATAAAGATAAGAAACAGAGGTTTCGGCCGGGCGTGGTGGCGCACGCTTGTAATCCCTGCGCTTGGGAGGCAGAGACAGGAGGATCGCGCAGGTTCGAAGCCAGCCGTGCTGGCGTAAGAGACCCTGTTTCAAAAATATAAAATAGGTCTGGGAGTGTAGCCCGGAGGAAGAAGGGCTTCCAGGAACCCCAGTACCACCAAAAAAAAAAAAAAAAAAAAAAAAGAAACAGAGGTTTCTATAGTTTCTATCCAAAGACTAGGAATTTAATCTGTGCTTTCTCTAAGTCATTGTCCTACAGATGCTACATACTATGGAAATGTATCCAACGTAAAATGACCTCTAAACTTACTATTTTTTTCAACAAATAAGTGATACATATCAGGATCATGGCACTCAATCCAATGGGGGGGGGAAAATGAGTAAGAACAATGACCCTAAAGTTTCCAAGTCAGGGAAGAAAAGAAATAATTGGAATTCACAAAAATGTTAACCTTTAACGATCTCAATACTTGAAAAAACTTTTTCTTTTTGTGGTATTGAGGATTGAACCCAGGGGGGACTCTACCACTAAGGTACACACCCCAGCTCCCCCGCCCCTTGTTTTGGGGACTGGGTCTTGCCAAATTACCTAGGCTGGCCTGGAACCTGCAATCTTCCCTGCCTCAGGAGCCTCCCAAGTGCCGGGATTACAGGTGAGCGCCACTGTGCTCTGCTGATATTTTTATTTCTGTACCAAACTTTTTTAGCCCTGCTATATTCAGTGACTAAACCACTAATCAAATATGAGAAACTGTTCTGAATGAGATCTCTTGGGTTTCCTTTGGATAGTTCCCAGGAAGTAGATCCTCACAAGCATCTTCTGTGGGATAATAGTCACTTAACACCATAGCTGGAAGATTTTCCAGTCATCACGCTATGAAAGAGAAATCCGCATCAACCAGAAAAGTAAACAAAATATCAAGAGACAAAAAGACACTGTCACTATTACTCTCGCTAAAATGATACAGACTTTGAAAAGGTAAAAAGAGACAAAAGATCATATGGTCCTTTCACCTCTGAAGTCTCAAGTGACAGGATTTATATTCCTAGAAAAAAAGGGGTCACAGGCAATTAGATGACAAATCACTGTATGCCGAAAGTGAGAATATGGGAGAAAGAAAAAAGGAGAGCAATAGATGACAAAGTGATGTACGAGGTATTTCATGGATCTTTCCGGCATCTGGGCGGAAACCCCGTCCCAGACCTCAGCCTCAGTTTCCCTAGCCAAAAAAGGCAAGAACGTGACACTCGGCTCGGAAGAGCCGGCGGGCCTGGTTTCACTCGCTTCCAGCGACCCAGACGTCCCGTGCAAGGCCGGGCTCCGTGGGGGTCTCCAGTGCAACTGAGGCATGACACCCCGAGCCCCGGGGGGCGGGAAGGAGAACCGAGGAGGGTCGAGACGCCGCAGCCCTGCGGGTTCCTGGAAAGCGATTTCCCTCCCGCACACACTCGGGGTGCCGACACCAGCCCTCGACCTCCCTCCGTCCCCAGGATCGCGCGCAGCCCGGCCGCTCCCGCTCCTCCCCGCTGCCCCCTGCGCCCGGGGCCGCGCCCCCGGCAGGGCGGGCAGCTCCTCCGCGGCCGTCCCGGCCGCCCGCCCGCCCCCAGCCGGCGCCAAGGTCTCCTCAACCCCGCGGCGGAAGGATGCCGGGCCGGGCCTCCCCGATCCTCCGGGCCTACCTGCAAGGCGGGCGGGCGCTCGGCTAGCAGCCCAGCCGGCGGGCTGACCGCGGCGGGGAGGAAGGTCGAGGCAGGAAGGAAGCCAGGGGTCCGCCCTGCCGAACCGCGGGAGAAAGCGGCCCGGGCCCGGGGCCTCGCGGATAACTCAGCCCACGACCTGGCGCCGCCGCCGCCGCTGCCGCCGCCGCCGCCGCTGCTGCTCAGGAGACATCAAGCAAGAAGACGGCGCAAAGGATCACCGAAAACACGAACGGCCCAGACATTACGGGAAGAGCGACGAGCAATCGCTCAAGGGCCTATAGCCGAGTGCCGATAAGCGCCGCAGCACCTCCTGAAGGCTCCGGCTCCAATCCAAGGCATAAATAAACAAACCCAGATCTTAAACAGGAGCGTCGGCTGTGCTTCTGCCATTTTCTATCCGTTGCTTGGTAAATTTTTTTGAGAATTGGAGTTTTTGGTGAACGAGTTGAAGATGAAATCATAGCACAACACTTGTCTAATCAAGTTCAACGACTGCCTTAAGGACCCTCAGCACTACTTATCCCAACTGAGTAATCACTTCAGCTCTTTTGGTGTTCTTTCTTTTTTCTTTCTTCTTTCTTTCTTTCTTTCTTTCTTTCTTTCTTTCTTTCTTTCTTTGTGATGGTGCTGGTGATTGAGCCCAGAGGCATTCTACCTTTGAGCTGCACACCCACAGTCCTATTTTAATTTTATTTTATTTTGAAACAGGGTCTAAGTTGCTAAATTACTAACTTTGATAAATTGCGGAGGCTGGCCTCCGACATATGATCCTCTTGTCTCAGCCTTCCAAATACTGGGATTACGAGCATGCTTCACCAGGCCCAGCGACTTCCCCTCTTTTGATCCTTACTTTCTTCACAGGAGGATTAACGAAATATGAGAAAGACTGAGAAGTAAACAATCTCTGTGAAAGCTCCAATTTAGTTCTAGGCAAAGTCAAGAGAAGATGGGAAACCCTGGGTTATATATTATTATATATTCTGATTTTAAGGAAGAAGGGAGAGTACATTGTTTATTCCAAAGGCTTAAAACTACGAATGTCTTTTCTTTCTTCTTTCTTTCTTTCTTTCTTTCTTTCTTTCTTTCTTTTCAATACTGAGGATAGAACCCAGGGGCATTCTACCTCTGAGCTCCACAACCAGCTCTTTTTAGTGTGTGTGTGTGTGTGTGTGTGTGTGTGTGTGTGTGTGTGTATGTGTCAGTCTGTCTGTCTGTCTGTCTGTCTGTGTCTGTGTGTGTGTGTGGTATTGGGGGTGGAATCCATGAGCTTTCTACTTCCAGGCTATACTCCCAGACCCATTTTATACTTTATTTGGAAACAGGGTCTCACTAAGTTGCTGAGAGCCTCACTAAGTAGCTGAGGCTGGCTTCGAACCTGTGCAATCCACCTGTCTCAGACTCCCAAGCGCTGGGATTACAAGCTTGTGCCACCATGCCCAGTTATATTCTTTATTTTGAAACCAGGTCTCACCAAATTGCAGAGGCCTCACTAAGTAGCTGAGGCTGGCCATGAAACAGGATCCTCCTGTCTCAGCCTCCCAAATGCTGGGACTACAAACTTGTGCCACCACATTCGGCACCCACAAAAGTGTTTCTTACATAATGATCACAAAACTCTTTGGGTTCAGAACCTGATAAAGTGTATGGGATATTTTCATTATTAAGACAATAGCCAACCTGGCGTGGTGGCGCACGCTTGTAATCCCAGCATTCATGAGGCTGAAACATGAGGATCTCGGTTCGCCAACAACCTCAGCTTCTTAGTGAGGCCCCCTGCAACTTAGTGAGACCCTGTTTCAAAATAAAGAATAAGCCGGGCATGGTGGCGCACTCTTGTAACCCCAGCATTTGTGAGGCTGAGGCTGGAAGATCGCCGTTCGCGGACAGCCTCAGCTACTACTTAGCTGCAACTGAGGCCCTCTGCAACTTAGTGAGACCCTGTTTCAAAATAAAGAATAAAAAATAGGGCAGGGGGTGTAGCTCCCAGGTCAATGCCTCTGGTTTCCATCCCCACACCCTAAAAAAAAAAAAAAAGACAATGGTGTTGTTGTTGTTGTTGTTGTTGTTGTTGTTGTTGTTGTTGTGGCACTGGGGATTGAACCTAGGGGCATTCTACCCCTGAGCTACACCCCCAGCCCTACTTTATTCTTTATTTTGAAACAGGGCCTCACTAAGTTGTGGAGGATCTCACAGTTGCTGAGGCTGGACTTGAAACTACCATCCTCCTGTCTCAGCCTCCCAAATACTGGAATTACAAGCCACCATGCCTGGCTACAATGTCCTGTTTCTGAACTCTCAGTAGATAAATGAATATACTCAGCACAAATACGAATTGGTATGTACATTATAGGTATAATTCAATAAATTGCAAAGATCACTACAAATATTGTGTGGATTACCACATATGAAAAATAATAGTCTTCCCTACCTCCTAATAAATAGAGATGAGACTCAAGACAGGAGAGGTATAAAAAGAAAATAAGAAGCCAAGGTAGAGGAGGCTCACGCTTGTAATCCCAGCATTCAGGAGGCTGAGACAGGAGGATTGTGATTCCCGAACAGCCTCAGCTACTTAGGCCCTCTGCAACTCAGACCCTGTTTCAAAATGAAGAATAAAAAATAGGGATGGGAAGCCGGACGTAGTGGCGCACTATTGTAATCCCAGCATTCGGGAGGCTGAGACCGGAGGATCTCGGTTCTCGGACAGCCTCAGCTACTTAGTGAGGCCCTCCGCAACTCAGTGAGACCCTGTTTCAAAATAAAGAATAAAAAATTGGGTAGGGGGTGTAGCTCGGAGGTCAAATACCCCTGGGTTCCATCCCCAGACCCGCAAGAAAATAAAATAAAATAAAAAAAATAGAGCTTGGCATGGTGGCATATGCTTGAATCCTAGTACTTGGGAGGCTGAGACAGGAAGAGATGAGTTCGCAGCCAGCCTCAGCTATTTAGTGAGGCCCTTGTTTCAAAATAAAGAATAAAAAATAGGGCTGAGAATGTAGCTCAGAAGTAGAGTGCCCCTGGGCAATCCTGCAAAAGAAAAAGGCTTTAATAGGTCAAACATGATAATAAATACCTGCAATCTCAACTACTGAGGAGGCTAATGTAGGAGGATTGCAAGTTCTAGGCCAGTCTGGGCAACTTAGCAAAACCGTATTTAAAAATAAAAATAAGCCGGGCGTGGTGGCGCACGCTTGTAATCCCCGCGCTTGGGAGGCGGAGACAGGAGGATCGCGCAGGTTCGAAGCCAGCCGCGCTGGCGTAAGAGACCCTGTTTCAAAAATATAAAATAGGTCTGGGAGTGTAGCCCAGAGGTAGAAGGGCTTCCAGGAACCCCAGTACCACCAAAAATAAATAAATAAATAAATAAATAAATAAATAAATAAATAAATAAATAAAAAGTGGTAGCAGAGCACTTGCCTATCATGGGTAAAGTCCTGAGTTCAGTCCCTAATACTAAAAAGAAAAAAAAGAAAGGCTGTGATGGGCATGGCGGCACACACTTGTAATCCCAGAACTTGAGAGGCTGAAACAGGAGGATGGCAGGTTCACAGCCAGTCTCAGCTGCTTAGTGAAGCCCTTCGCAACTTTGTGAGACCCTGTTTCAAAATAAAGAATAAAAAAGTAGCACCAGAGCCGGGCGTGGTGGCGCACGCTTGGGATGCTGAGACAGGAGGATCGCATGGGTTCAAAGCCAGCCTCAGCTACTTAGTGAGGCTCTCAGCAACTTAGTGAGACTTTCCAAATAAAACATAAAAAAGGTCTGGGAGTATAGCCTGGAGGTAGAAAGCCTCTGGATTCTATCCCCAGTACCACCAAAAAAAAAAAAAGTAGCACCAGGCATGGTGGTGCAAGCTTGTAATTCTAGCATTTGGGAGGCTGAGAGGGAGAATGCAGTTCAAGGACAGCCTCAGCTACTTAGACCCTTTGCAACTCAATGAGACCCTGTTTCAAAATAAAGAATAAGCCAGGCATGATGGTGCATACTTGTAATTCCAGCATTTGGGAGGCTGAAACAGGAGGATTAGGGTTCAAGGACAGCCTTAGCTACTACTTAGGCCCTTTGCAACTCAGTAAAACACTGTTTCAAAATAATAATAAAAAAAAATATATATAGGGCTGGGCATGTAGTTCCTAGGTAGAATGCTCTGGGTTCAATCCCTGGTACTGCCAAAAAAAAAAAAAAAAGCTGTAATAGTTGTTTTCATTGATTGCACAATATTCCATTTAGCATCTAACAATGCTCCCCATTGTTGAATTTGTATGTAGCTTCTAAGCATTTCTTGTGCAATAGATATTGCTGCTCTCAAAAAGAGGCAATTATAACTTTAGTATTTATGATTAGGCTGGGGGTGTGGCTCAGAGGTAGAATGCCCCTGAGTTCCATCCCCAGTACTTCAAAAATAAATAGATAATAAATAAATAAATAATAAAAAATAGGGCTGGAGGTATAGCTTAGAGATAGAATGCTTCTGAGTTCTATCCCCAGTACCACAAAAAGAAGAAGGAGAGGAGGAGGAGGAGGAGGAGGAGGAGGAGGAGGAGGAGGAGGAAGGAGGAGGAGGAAGAAGGAGGAGGAGGAGGGAGGAGGAGGGGGAGGGGAGGGGAGGAGGAGGACATAAGATATGTAATGCATGAGGAGCACAGGTGTGACTGAGTCCCACCCCACCTTGTACTATAATATCAAGAGTCCCGCCTACCTGCCTACCCCATGGATGGCATGAAAGTTATTCCCCTTTATTTTTTCCTGGATACAGTCTGACACCCTCTCTGTCAGTGCTGTGACTCCTCTGGCTCTGATCCAGATCCTGTAACAAAGCCTTGCCTGTGCTTAAAGTCTTTCTAGGCCCCAGAGTTCATTCACACAACTTGTGACCCAAGAACCAGAAACCCATCATACTGCTGTTTATGGAGAAATCTATTTGGATCAAAGACTGGATGAGAGAGATCAGTTGAAACCCTCAACTGTATAGGAAACTCCCCACAAATGAAGGAAAAGTCATTAAATAGAAGCCAGGCTGGGCACAGTGGTGCACGCCTGTAATCCCAGGACTTGGGAGGCTGAGACAGAAGGATCACAGGTTCACAGCCAGCCTCAGACCTATTTTATATTTTATTTGGAAACAGGGTCTCACTAAATTGCTGAGAGCCTCACTAAGTACCTGAGGCTGGCTTCGAACCTGTACGATCCTCCTGTCTCAGCCTCCCAAGCGCGGGGATTACAAGCGTGCACCACCATGCCTGGCTATCCCCAGACTCTTAAAAAAAAAAAAAAAAAAAAAGATAAAAATAGGGCTAGGAGCCAGGCATGGTAGTGTGGGCATGGCAGTGCATGCTTGTAATCTCAGCACTTGGGAGGCTGAGGTAGGAGGATTGTGGTTCATGAACAGTCTCAGCTATTTACTGAGGCCCTTTGCAACTCCGTGAGACCCTGTTTCAAAATAAAGAATAAAAAGTAGGGCTGGCCTGTAGCTCAGAGGTAGAATACCCCTAGGTTCCATCTCCAATACCATACACACACACACACACACACACACACACACACACACACACACACAATAGGGCTGAGAAAGACAAGCAAAGATTGCCCTGGGTGGGATATAGTGGCATCCACCTATAATCCCATCAACTCAGGGGACTGAGGCAGGAGAATTGCAAGTTTGAGGCCAGCCTGGACAATAATTCTGAGACCCTATCTCAAAATAAAAATTTCAAAAAGGTCTGGGGATGTAGCTCAGTGGTAGAGCGTCCATCCTTGGCTGCAACACTCATGTCTTCCTTTCCTGATGTGAAGACTTAATAATTCACGATTGTGCTGAACGTTATTATATTCTGGTATGTTTTTCCTTGTGGAAACATCATTCTTTCAAAGATAGGATAATGCCTCCCCTGAAGAAGATGGCCAATTGTCCCCAAATGCACAGTGCTTCCAGTGCTAAAACTGTAACAGCCCTGGGCAATTGCGGCAGTTGGTCACCTTAAGAATAGCCCATGCCACTGTTAACCACATGGAAAAAGTTTGGAAAGACTAAAAAAGGAAACTGGGTTTGGAACAGGTTGGCCTGGAGAATCTTCTGGAAATTAACAGTTGAGATTCTGTTCCTTGACTCTGGGCTCTAAGAAACTACCTTTACCATTCTCTGGGTGGTAGAAACGGGCTTGAACCAAGGATGAGATAATACTGTAAGAGTTCCGTGCGTCATCTTACTAAGGCAGTCTAGGAAGAGAGGGTGGGCTTTGAGCAGGAAAAATTAAGAGCCAATTGTAGATTTTGCCTTTGGAATTCTGTTCTTTTATGGCCTGCTTTCATTGTCCTCTGTGGTGGGGAACATACACACTTGGGTGGGAATGATACCACAGTGATGTAGAGCAGCCCAGGGAAGGGGAGGTGTTCCAGAAAGTCAACAACTACTGGTAGAATGATATGGTTTCTTCCTTCCTTGGAATTAGATATATTTTATTTATATATTTTTGGTGGTACTACGAATTGAACCCAGGGGCATTCTGCCTCTGAGCTATACACCAGCCAGATTTTGTGTGTGTGTGTGTGGTACTGGGGGTGGAACCCAGAGGCTTTCTATCTCCAGGCTATACTCCCAGACCTTTTTAATATTATATTCAGAAACAGGATCTCACTAAGTTGCTGAGAGCCTCACTAAGTAGCTGAGGCTAGCTTCGAACCTGTGCGATCCTCTTGTCTCAGCCTCCCAAGCGCAGGGATTACAAGTGTGCGCCACCACGGCCAGTGCAGCCAGATTTTTTTTTTATTCATTTTGTTTTTGTTTTGTGGTACTGGGGATGGAACCCAGGGGCATTCTACCTCTGAGCTACACCCCCAGCCCTATTTTTTATTCTTTATTTTGAAACAGGGTCTCACTAAGTAGCTGAGTCTGTCCACGAACCGTGATCCTCCTGTCTCAGCCTCCCAAATGCTGGGATTACAAGCATGTGCTACCAAACCTGACTTTTTAAATTCATTTTGAGCCGGGCGTGGTGGCGCACGCTTGTAATCCCTGCGCTTGGGAGGCGGAGACAGGAGGATCGCGCTGGTTCAAGAGACTCTGTTTCCACATTAGAAAAAAATAATAATAAAAAATAAATATATAGGGCCGGGCGTGGTGGCGTGCGCTTGTAATCCCTGCGCTTGGGAGGCAGAGGCAAGAGGATCGAGGCCAGCCGCACTGGTTTAAGAGACCCTGTTTCAAAAATACAGAAAATAGGTCTGGGAGTGTAGCCCAGAGGTAGAAGGGCTTCCAGGAACCCCAGTACCACCAAAAAAATAAAAAATAAATAAATAAATAAATTCATTTTGATACAGGCTCTCACTAAATTGCAGAGGGCCTCACTAAGTATTAGCTAAAGCTGGCTGCAAACCTGCAATCCTCCTGTCTCAGCCTCTCACGTACTGGGGATTACAAGTGTGTGCCACCAGGCCCAGCTAGTATGTATGTATGTATGTATGTATGTATTTATTATCAAATATTATGTATGTATGTATGTATGTATGTATGTATTATCAACTGAGAGTTGAACACGGAAACATTCTATTTTTACTGCTGAGTTATACCCCATGCTTTATCTATTTTTATTTTTATTTATTTATTTTATTTATTTTTTTTTTTTTTGTGGTACTGGGGTTCCTGGAAGCCCTTCTACCTCTGGGCTACACTCCCAGACCTATTTTATATTTTTAATTTGGAAACAGGGTCTCTCAAGCCAGCAAGGCTGGCTCCGAATCAGCACGATCCTCCTGTCTCCACCTCCCAAGTGCGGGGATTACAAGCGTGCGCCACCGCACCCGGCTTTATTTTTATTTTTATTTTTATTTTTATTTTTTTGTGTATGTGTGTGGTACTGGGGTTCCTGGAAGCCCTTCAAGCCCTTCTACCTCCAGGTTACACTCCCAGACCTATTTTATATTTTTTTTATTTGGAAAAAGGGTCTCTTAAGCCAGAGAGGCTGGCTCCAAACCAGCACGATCCTCTTGTCTCTGCCTCCCAAGTGCGGGGATTACAAACGTGCACCACCATGCCCAGCATCTATTTTTATTTTTATAACAGAGTCTGTCTAGGTTGATGAGAGGTGTCATTACTGGCTGAGGCTGTCCTTGAATCTGTGATCCTCCTGTCTTAGCCTCCCAAGTACTGAGATGACAGGCATGTACCCCCATTCCCTGGTGGAATTAGTTATATAGGAGAATTTACAGTGATGGGATTTATCAATAGAGACTGAAATGTATGAACATTTTAAGGCTAATAAAGAAATCAGACCTTCTATAAAAGCAGTAAACTAGCCAGGCATGGTGGTGCAAGCTTGTAATCCCCGCGCTTGGGAGGCTGAGACAGGAGGATCGCACGGGTTCGAAGCCAGCCTCCACTACTTAATGAGGCTCTTAGCAACTTAGTGAGACCCTGTTTCCAAATAAAGTATAAAATAGGTCTGGGAGTATAGCTTGGAGGTCTAAGTCCCTTGGGTTCCATCCATAGTACCACACACACACAAAAAAAAAATAGGGCTAGGGGTGTAGCTTAGAAGTAGAATGCTCATGGGTTCCATCCCCAGTACTTCAAAAAATAAATAGATAGATAGACATATAGATAGATAAAAACAGAGTTGGGGGTGTAGCTTAGAGGTAGAATGCCCCTGGGTTCCATTCCCAGTACTGCAAACAAACAAAAAGAAAAGAAAAAAAGAAAAAGAAAAGAAAAGAAAAGAGAGAGAATAACACACACACACACACACACACATATAAATTATATATATATATATATATATATATATATATATATATATATATATATATATGACATATATATATGGCTGGAGGTGTAACTTGGAGGTAGAATCCCTCTGGGTTCCATCACTAGTACCACAAAATAGAAAGAAAGAGAGAGAGAGAGAAAGAGAGAGAGAGAGAGAGAGAGAGAGAGAGAGAGAGAGAGAAAGGAAGGAAAAGGAAGAAAGATTAAAAATAGGAATTGAGGTTTAGCTTGGAAGTAGAATGTCCCTGGGTTCAATCCCAGCTACCACAAAAGAAATAAAAATAAAAAATAAAGTACAGGCCCTAAACCAGGCATGGTAGTGCATGCCTGTAATCCCAGTACTTGGGAGGGCTTGGGAGGGCGAGAGATAGGAGGGTTGCGGGTTTGAAGCCAGCCTCCAACAACTTAGTGAGGCCCTCATCAACTTAGAGCCAGAACCTCTTTCAAAATAAAGAATTAAAGCCGGGCGTGATGGCACACACTTGTAATCCCCGCGCTTGGGAGGCAGAGACAGGAGGATCGCACTGGTTTGGAGCCAGCCTCTCTGGCTTAAGAGGCCCTGTTTCCAAATAAAAAAATATAAAATAGGTCTGGGAGTGTAGCCCAGGCGTATATGGGCTTCCAGGAACCCCAGTATCACCAAATAAATAAATAAATAAATAAATAAATAAATAAATAAATAGAATTAGAAGGGCTTCTAGAAACCCAGTACCACCACCACAAAAAAAAAAAAAAAAAAAAAAGATTACAAAGTAGAAGCTGGGGGTGATGGCGCAGACTTGTAATCCCAGCATTCAGGAGGCTGAGACCACCCTCTGCAACTTAGTGAGATCCTGTTTCAAAATAAAGAATAAAAAAGCTGGGTGTGGTGGCCACGCTTGTCATCCCAGCATTGGGGAGGCTGAGACCGAAGGATCTTGGTTCAAGACAGCCTCAGCAACTTAGTAAGGCCCTTTGCAACTCAGTGAGGCCCAGTTTCAAAATAAAGAATAAAAAATAGGGCTGGGGGTGTAGCTTGGAAATAGAATGGCCCTGGGTTCCATCCCCAATACCACAAAAAAAGATAGAAAGAAAGAAAGGAAGGAAGGAAGGAAGGAAGAAAGAAAGAAAGAAAGAAAGAAGAGAGAGAGAGAGAGAGAAATAGAGCAGGGGGTATAGCTTGGAGATTGAATACCCCTGTGATCCATCCCCAGACTCACAAAAAAAGGGGGAGTTAGCTGGGCATGGTGGTGCATACTTATAATCCCAGTACTGGGAGGCTGAGACAGGAGGATCACACAGGTTCAAATCCAGCCTCGGCTACTTAGTGAGGCTTTCAGCAATTTAGTTAGACCCTGTTTCCAAATAAATTATAAAACTGGGCTAAGAGTGTAACATGGAGGTAGAAAGCCTCTGGGTTCCACTACCCTCCCCACTACCACACACAAAAAAAAGAATAGCAAAAATTAGGGCTGGGGTGTAACTTGGAGATAGAATGCCCCTGGGTTTAATCCCCAGTACTGCAAAAAAAAAAAAAAAAAAGTATAGGAGTATAACTGACATGCAGAATTTTCTCCTTGATTCAATCCCCAGTAGCACACAAAGAGTGTGTATGTGGGGTGTAGGCTTGTAGCTTGAAGGTAGAATGCCCCTGGGTTCAATCCCTAGTACTAAAACCCCCAAAACACTGCTTTATGAGAACAAAAGTAGCTCGGGGTCACCATTTTATTTTCCAGTATTGGTGACTGAATCCAGGGCCTTACACATGCTAGGAAGGGCTCTACCCTGAGCAACATCCCCAGCCCTTTGGTTCAGTTTTTATTGGGGGCCAGGTTCTTACAAGTTGCCCAGTCTGGCCTCCCACTCAGGACCCTCTCAACTCAGCTTCTTGGAACTGCAGCCACGTGCCATGTACAAGTTAAGTTTTAAACAAAAAAACAAAAAAAACATGTCATGGGGCACCTGTGCTATGCAATGAAGACTGCTAAATTTCTAGTTACCCTTTTGTTGTTCACTACTACCTCAATGACATCCCTGTATATATATTTATGTGCACACTTGTGTGTGTGTGTGTGTGTGTGTGTGTGTGTGTGTGTGTGTCTGGTTTTTTGTTTTTGTTTACTGGGGATTGAATGATTAGAGAACCCAGAGACATTCTATCTTTGAGTTATACCCCCAGCCCTAATTGAACCCAGGAGTATTCTACCTGTAAGCAATACCCTATTTTGTTTTTTATTTTGAAATAGGGTCTAGTTGCAGAGCGCCTCACTAAGTCCCTGAGACTAACCATGAACCCGAGATCCTCCTGTCACAGCCTCCCAAGCGCTGGGACTATAAACATGCACCACCATGCCCAACTTTCTTCCTTCCTTCCTTCCTTTCTTTTTCTTTCTCTCTCTTTCTTTCTTGCTTTCTTTCTTTCTTGCTTTCTTTCTTTTGTGGTACTGGGGTGGAACCCAGGGGCTTTTCTACCTCCAGGATGTACTCCCAGACCTATTTTATATTTTATTTGGAAACAGGGTTTCACTAAGTTGCTGAGGCTGGCTTCAAACCTGTATGATCCTCCTGTCTCAGCCTCCCAAGCCACCATGCCCAGCTTCTTTTTTTTTTTTTTTTTTTTCAGATCTGGGGATGGAACCCAGAGGCATTCAAACTCCAAGCTACACCCCCTGCCCTATTTTTTATTCTTTATTTTGAAACAGGGTTGCACTACGTTGCAAAGGGCATAAGTAGTAGCTGAGGTTGTCCGCAAACCATGATCCTCAGGTCTCAGCCTCCCGAAAGCTGGGATGGCAAGCCTGTACCATCATGCCTGGCTCTTTATTTTGAAACTGGGTCTTAATACATTGTCAAGAGCATTTCTAAATTGCTGAGGCTGGCCTTGAACCTGTGATCCTTCAGTCTCAGCCTCCCAAGTACTGGGACTATAGGAGTGCACCATCACATCTGGCCCTGCACATATTTAGTGCACCCTGCTGCCAAATGGACCCACTCTACATAAAGAAAAATAATGATGGAAAATAGCATTTTTAGTGGAAATAAACAGCAGATAATAGTCCATAATTGTTTTTAATCTTGAGGATGATTCACCCTCTATTTCCAAATTTCTTCTGTCATCAGCTGTTCATTTCTTTACTTTAAAAATCACCAGATTAACACTGCCAAAGGCAGGTAGGAAATGATCCAAGAGAACAATTCAGAGGTATCACATGGTGAGTGGCTGAGGAACTGGGAACAAGACAATCCTTAGGAAAATCTCTTTTTTGTCTCAGCAAAAGCATCAATGTGTGAACTTAATTCACACTTTCATTATTCCAATCAGGTTATTTTTATGTCAGTGTAATTTTAGAATAAGACTTGTTAGGGGATTATTTATTTCCTGGGAAGTCCTTTTTGTCACTCTGCATACAAGATATCTAAGGTCTGACTCCAAAATTTCTTTCAAACAAAACAATTATGTTCTTTTTAATTTTAGTCCTGCTCCCCGCCTCCCTTTTTTGTGGTACTTGGGTGGAAACCAGGGACCTTCTACCTCCAGGATATACTGCTGGGATTACAGGCATGCACTACAATGTCTGCTTCTCCATTTTTTATACTGGAGAACAGACCAAGGGGCATTCTACCATTGATCTGCAACTCCAGACGTGTGTGTGTGTGTGGTACTGGATATTGAACCCAGGAACATTCTATTTCCAAGTTACACTTCAAGACCTATTTTTTTTTTTTTGAGGTACTAGAGATTGAATACAGGAGATTCTTCCCCTGAGCTATACCTCCAGCCTGTGTGTGTGTGTGTGTGTGTGTGTGTGTGTGTGTGTGTGTGGTACTGGGGATGGAACCCCAGCCCTATTTTTTATTTATTTTGAAACAGGGTCTCACTGAGTTGCAAAGGGCATCACTAAGTAGCTGAGGCTGTCCAAGAACCATGATCCTCCTGTCTCAGACTCCTAAATGCTAGAATTACAAGCGTGCGCCACCACGCCCAGCTCCCAGCCCTATTTTTAATTCCTTTTTTTCGTGTGTGTGTGTGTGTGTGTGTGTGTGTGTGTGTGTGTGTGTATGTGTGTGTGTGTGTGTGTGTGGTACTCAGGATTGAACAGCATTCTACCTCCAAGCTACATCCCCAGCCCTATTTTTTATTCTATATTTTGAAACAGGGTCTCACTGAGTTGCAAAGGGTCTCACTAAGTAGCTGAGGCTGTTCAAGAACTGTGACCCTTCTGTCTCAGCCTCTCAAATACTGGGATTACAAGCATGCGCCACCATGCCCAGCTTCAGACAATTCTTTTTTTTTTTTTTTTGCAGGTCTGGGGGTGGAACCCAGGGCCATTCGACCTCTGAGCTACACCCCCTGCCCTATTTTTTATTCTTTATTTTGAAACCAGGTCTCACTGAGTTGCAGAGGGCCTCGCTAAGTAGCTGAGGCTGTCCATGAACCGTGATCCTCCAGTCTCAGCCTCCCAAATGCTGTGATTACAAGCGTGCGCCACCACGACCGGCTGTCAGAAAATTCTTAATATCCTCATGTATGTGTGTGTTTGTGTGTGTGATGAGTTGAATTTAGGAGCATTCTACCTCTAAGCTCTATACCCAAGAACTATTTTGTTTTGAAACAGGGTCTCCCTAAATTGCTGAGGCTGTCCTTGAACTTGTGATCCTTCTGTCTCAGCCTTCCAAATACCAGGATTACAGGTATGCTCCACTATAGCTCTTAATGTCCTCTTTTTGTGGTACTGGGGATTGAAGCTAGGGGAATTCTACCTCCAAACTACTTTCTCTCTCTTTCTCTATTTACTTATTTTGTGCTACTGAGGATTGAACCCAGGGGCATTCTACCTCTGAGTTACACTGCCATTCCTATTTTATTCTGATTTTGATACGGAGTCTTGCTAGGTTGCTGAGAGTCTTGCTACCTGCCGAGGCTGTTTCAAACCTGCAATATTTGTGTTTCAGCCTCTGAAGTACTGAGATTACGGGCAAGTACGTGGGAGGGTGAAACAGGAGGATTGTAGGTTCAAGGACAGTCTCAGCAATGCAGACTCTCAGCAATGTAATGAGAGACTATTTCAAAACAGAAACAAAAAAAGGAATAGGGGTACAGCTCAGCAGTAGAACGCCCCTTGGCTTAATCCTCAGTCTCTGTCTCTCTCTCTTACACACACACACACACACACACACACGCCCAGTGTGATGGCGCATGCCTATAATCCCAGTATTTGGGAGATTGAGATAGGAGGATCACGGGTTTGAGACAAGCCTCGGAATTTAATGAGACTCTCAGCAACCTTGTGAGATTCTGTTTTAAAACAAGAATAAAAATAAAAGGGCGCCGGGCGTGGCGGCGCACGCTTGTAATCCCCGCGCTTGGGAGGCGGAGACAGGAGGATCGCGCTGGTTCTGAGCCAGCCTCACTGGCTTAAGAGACCCTGTTTCCAAATAAAAAAAATAAAAAAATAGGTCTGGGAGTGTAGCCCAGAGGTAGAAGGGCTTCTAGGAACCCCAGTACCACAAATAAATAAATAAATAAATAAATAAATAAATAAATAAAATAAATAAATGGGCTGGGGCAGCCAAGTATGGTGGCACATGCCTGTAATTCCAGAACTTGGGAGACTAAGACAGGAGCAGGTTCAAAGCCAGCCTAGGTAATTTAGCAAGGTTCAGAATGCCTCTGGGTTCAATTCCAAGAACCAATAAATAAATAATAAGCAAAAAATCAAATACATAAAAGAGCTGAGAGAGTATCTTAGAGGTAGGATATTCCTAGATTCAATACCCAGTACCACAAACAAAGCCACAAAGCTACTCAGAAGGTTGAGGCAGGGCAGCCTGGGCAATGTAAGGGGGCCCTATTTTATTAATAAATTTATTTATTGTGGCACTGGGGATCAAACCCAGGGGCATTCTACCTGCAAGCTATACCCCCAGCCTTATCTTTTATTCCTTTTTTTTTTTTTTCTTTTTTTTGCAGGTCTGGTGATAGAACCCAGGGGCATTCGACCAAGCTCCAACCCCTGCCTATTTTTTATTCCTTATTCTGAAACAGGGTCTCACTAAGTTGAGGAGGGCCTAAGTAGCTGAGGCTGGCTGCAAATCTGCAATCCTCCTGTCTCAGCCTCCCAGGTATTGGGATTTTAAGTGTGCGCCACCATGCCTGGCTAGGAGACCCTGTCTTAATATGAATTTTTTTTTTTTTTTTGAACTGGGGTTCCTGGAAGCCCTTCTACCTCCAGGCTACACTCCCAGACCTATTTTTACATTTTTATTTGGAAACAGGGTCTCCTAAGCCACCACGGCTGGCTTCGAACCTGCGCGATCCTCCTGTCTCTGCCTCCCAAGCGCGGGGATTACAAGCGTACGCCACCACGCCCGGCTTAATATGAAATTTTTTAAAAGGGTTGGGGATGTAGCTCAGTGGTAAAGGGTTTTCCTGGCATATGTGGGGCCCTAGGTTCAATCACCAGTTCCATAAAAAAGCAAACAAAAAACCATAGAACGGCAAACTCAGATTACTGTCAATTTACTGATTTTAGAAGATCTTTCCCAGCTAATTCCATTCTTCAACTTTGTCTATATAGGCAGCAAAGTAGAACTAAAATGTCACCCAGATTCTGGACAAACAAATACTGTTTTCATTTGAAATCACCAGATAATTGAAACCAGAAAAGTGTTTTGGTTATGCCCTGTTTTCCACTTTACTACAGTTTTAACTTTTAACTACTGAGCGTTCAGATGAGCGGTGCTTGACTTGCAGTTCACTGGGTAGTAAGGAGGCCTTGCCTTGGTTTTCTTTGCTGACACATTCACAAGGGAATCAAGATACTCTGGCACGGGCCCAATCCTTGTAAGAGACAGACTGAAATGTCGGCTCTGACAAATGTCTGTGCACTCGGTCGTGCTAGATGACAGAACTGTGTAGGGGGTGCTAGGGAGGGAAGTCTGTCCCAGTTCTTTCTGGAAAGTCTCCTCCCTTCTTTCCCTCCACATTAGCTAAAATGAGTGAGCACCAGCTCCTGACGGATACGGTCCGCCTCCAAGTCCAGGGATTCCATGTGCTCATACTCTTCCTCGGGGGGCTGTTCCATGGGTCCTGTCACTGGAGAGGACCAAACATCCATCCCGTGCTCCAGGGAGATGTTGTGCAGCACACAGCAAGCCAAGATGATGTGGCTGGACTTCTCTGGGGAGTACTGTAGCGCCCCCTTGGATCCATCCAGGCAGCGGAAGCGGGAGCAGAGGGTTCGGAAAGTCTTTTCAATCACACTGTGAGTTGCAGAATGGGCCATGTTATAGCAGTTTTCAGCTGGCGTTTCAGGAATGTGAAGGGGGGTCATGAGCCAAGTGCGGAGAAAGAAGGAATTGTCACCTGTGGGGAAGTCCCAAATAAATCATATGTGATTATAAGTAGACTGCACACAAGAAGTGCAATTCTAAAGCATATACTAAGGATGGTCAAGAATATACAATAGGTCAAGTGCGTGTGGTGGCACATACTTGTAATCCTAGTACTTGAGAGGCTGAGATAGGAGGATCATAGGTTCAAGGACAGCCTCAGCAAGTAGAGAGACTCTCATCAACCTAGTGAGACCCTGTTTCAAAAATAAAAATAAAATAGGTCTGGGGGTGTAGCTTAAATGCCCCAAGTTCAATCCCGAGTACCAAAAGAAAAAAAAAAATACGACAGGTCATGTGCAGTGGTTCATTCATGTAATTCTAAGCATGGAGGAGGCTAAGACAGGAAGATTGCAAGTTTAATGTCAGCCTGGGTAACTTAGCAAGGCTCTGTCTTTAAAAGAATACAATGAGCCGGGCGTGGTGGCGCACGCTTGTAATCCCAGCATTCGGGAGGCTGAGACAGGAGGATCATGGTTCGTGGACAGCCTCAGCTACTTAGTGAGGCCCTCTGCAACTCAGTGAGACCCGGTTTCAAAATAAAGAATAAAAAATTGGGCAAAGGGTGTAGCTGGGAGGTCAAATATCCCTGGGTTCCATCTTCAGTACTGCATAAATAAATAAATAAATAAATAGGCATGGGTATATAGTTCAGTGTCATAGCATTTATGGGTTTAATCCCCAATTTGATGATGGGGGAGATAGCTTCTGGAGCCAAAACTGTGGTAAAAAGTAAGAATTCCAAGGTCACAAGCAGAAAATATGAGTTTTGGCTGGTAATACTCTTGGTTAAAACCAAAAGAGCAAAAAGCTGATAGCTAACAAAAGCTAAATCTAAGACAATGTAGGAAGGAGGTAAAGCATTGAAAGAAACAATTTTTTTTTTCAGTGCAGGGGATTGAACCCAGGGTTCTGTGATAGTCAAGCGTTCTACCTTTTTTTTTTTTTTTTTTTTTTTTTTTGGTGGTACTGGGGTTCCTGGAAGCCTTCTACCTCCGGGCTACACTCCCAGACCTATTTTTACATTTTTATTTGGAAACAGGGTCTCCTAAGCCAGCGCGCACGGCTGGCTTCGAACCTGCGCGATCCTCCTGTCTCAGCCTCCCAAGCGCGGGGATTACAAGCGTGCGTCACCACGCCCGGCCAAGCGTTCTACCTTTGATCTAAACCCTTAGCCTTTGAAATTTTTAAAAATCAGAGATGTTGTTCTTTAAAAAATTATCAAACAATGCCAGGCGTGGCAGCGCACGCTTATAATCCCAGTATTCCTTGTAATCCCAGCATTCTAGAGGCTGAGACCACAGCATCGCGGCCCCTCAGCTACTTAGTGAGGCTCTCTGCAACTAAGTGAGACCCTGTTTCAAAATAAAGAATAAGGAGCTAAGAATGGTGGCGCACGCTTGTAATCCCAGCCCTTAGGAGGCTGAGACAGGAGGATCACACAGGTTCGAAGCCAGCCTCAGCTACTTAGTGAGGCTCTGGGCAATTTAGTGAGACCCTGGGCAACTTAGTGAGACCCTGTTCCCAAAAAGTATTTTAAAAAAGGTCTGGGAGTGTAGCTAGGAGGTAAAAAAAAAAGCCCCTGGGTCCCACCCCAGGACCACCACCAAAAAAAAAAAAAAAAAAAAAAAAAAGAATAAAAAATAGAAGCCGGGCATGGTGGTACATGCTTGTAATTCCAGCATTCGGGAGGCTGAGACCGGAGGATCGCGGTTTGCGGACAGCCTCAGCTACTTAGTGAGGCCCTCTGCAACTCAGTGAGACCCGGTTTCAAAATAAAGAATAAAAAATAGGGCAGGGGCTGTAGCTCAGAGGTAGAATGCCCCTGGGTTCCATCCCCAGACCCGCAAAAAAAAAAAAAAAAAAAGAATAAAAAATAGGGCAGGGGGTATAGCTCAGGGGTTGAGTTGAATGCCCCTGGGTTCCATCCCCAGACCCGCAAAAACAAACAAAAAATAAAAAAAACCTACCTAACATGCTGATCTTCAAAATCTTTAAGAACATGCGGGCATGGTGGCGCACGCATGTAATCCCAGCATTCGGGAGGCTGAGACCACGGTTCGTGGATAGCCTCAGCTACTTAGTGAGCCCTTTCGCAACTTAGTGAGCCCCTGCTTCAAAATAAAGAATAAAAAATAGGGCTGGAGGTGTAGCTCAGAGGTAGAATGCCCCTGGGTTCCATCCCCAGTACTGAAAAAAAAAAAAAGTGAGACTATAAATATAGTAATGCAAATGGTAATAGTCGATGAGAAGGAAATGAAATCAGAAATCAATTAAAATAATACACAGAAGGCATTCCCCTTAAGTGACTTCCTTATCAAATGATTCTGGGAAGTGCTAATAAAAACAAACAAAACTGGGGTGCAGTGTCCTAACACGATAGCATAATGCTTCTGTAATGTTTAATTGTACTGACTCATGTGCCTGGCAGATGAAGTGTCTCACACAGAGGCACATCCTCTTAGAAATCCGAGACAGAAAATAGGCCTGGAAGACTGGCTTGCACAGTCCTTGTGCTCCCAGACCACCAGCATCAATTTCACCAAATAATTTGGACTGCTGATAAAGTGCTGGGCACCATTCCAAAAACAAAGGACTCCTTTCTTTTTTTTTTTTTTTCCAGGTCTGGAGATGGAACCCAGGGGCATTTGACCTCCGAGTTACACCCCCTGCCCTATTTTTTATTCTTTATTTTGAAACAGGGTCTCACTGAGTTGTGGAGGGCCTCACTAAGTAGCTGAGGCTGTCCGCGAACCGAGATCCTCGGGTCTCAGTCTTCCCAATGCTGGAATTACCAGCGTGCTCCTTTCTTTTAGAAGCTAACATTTCTAGTGCTGTATTAACTGTAAATAACTAAGAAGCCTGGCAAATTTTTCAAATTTTATATTCAGTTAACTTTTTCTCCTTTTTTATTTTTTTGTAGTACTGGGGATGGAACATAGAGTCATTCTACCTTCAAGATACAACCCCAGCCCTATTTTTATTCTTTATTTTTGAAACAGGGTCTCACTGAGTTGCAAAGCCACTCACTAAGTGCCTGAGGCTGGCTGCAAATCTGTGATTCTCCTGTTCAGCCTAAAATGCTGGGATTACAAGTAAGTGTACGCCACCATGCCCTGTTTATGAAACCCTATTTTAATTAATTATTTAATTAATTTTTGCCATACTGGGAATGAAACCCAGGGGCATTCTACCTCCAAGCTACACCCCCAGCCCTCTTTTTTATTCTTTATTTTGAAACAGGGTCTCATTGAGTTGCAAAGGGCCTCACTAAGTAGCTGAGGCTGGCTGCAAACCTCAATCCTCCTGTCTCAGCCTCCCAAGTACTGGGATTAAAAGTGTGCACACCACACCCAGCAGGCCTGACCCTTTAAAAATACAATCTTAGAGCTAGGTGTGATACATAAATATACTGATCTTGGCTGATTGCGGTGGTACACACTTGTAATTTCAGTACTTGGGAGGCTGAGATGGGAGGATCGAAGGTTCACAGCCAGCCTCAGCTATTTAGTGAGGCCCTCCACAACTTAGCGAGACCCTGTTTCCAAATAAAAATTAAAATAGGTCTGGGAGTATAGCTCGGAGGTAAAAGGCCCCTGAACTCAATCCTCAGTACAAAAAAAAAAAATATTGCCAAATAGCCCACACCTATAATCTTAATTTGCAAAACTGAGACAGGAGGGTCTCAGATTTGAGAACAGCCTCAGCAATGTAGCAAGATTCTTATTCTCAACAACCTAGAGAAACCTTGTTTCAAAACAAAAATAAAAAAGGTTGGGGTTTAGCTCAGAGGCAGAATGTCCCTGGATTTAATTTCCAGTAAAACATACACACATACCACCACCAGCAGCACCATATATAATCTCTTATTAGTTAATCCCAGTTCTGTCAGGTTAAACACTGAAGTCATTTTAGAAATGGGAAGATGATGCCGGGTGTGGTGGTGCACGTTTGTAATCCCAGCATTTGGGAGGCTGAGACCTGAGAATCGTGGTTCGCAGACAGCCTCAGCTACTTAGGCCCTCTGCAACTTAGTGAGACCCTGTTTCAAAATAAAGAATAAAAACCAGGACAGGGGGTGTAGCTTGGAATGTCAAATGCCCCTGGGTTCCATTCCCAGACCCGAAAAAAAAAAAAAAAAAAAAAAAAGAAATGGGAAGTGAAGCTAGGCATGGTGGCGCACGTTTGTAATCCCCGCACCTGGGAGGCTGAGACAAGAGGATCGCACGGGTTCGAAGCCAGCCTCAGCTACTTAGTGCGGCTCTTAGCAACTTAGTGAGATCCTGTTTCCCAAGAAAGAAAGAAATGGGAAGATGAGTCTGACATGGTGGCACATGCCTGTAATCCCAGTACTTGGTTGGGAGGCTGAGACAGGAGGATCATAGATTCAAAGTCAGCCTCAGCAACTTAGTGAGGCTTTCAGTAATTCAGCAGAGACCTTGTTTCCAAAATAAAAAATTTAAAAAAGGGGAGATCAAGTCAGGTGTGATGGCACATGCTTATAATTCCAGTACTTGAGAGGCTGAGACAGGAGGACTGCAGATTTGAGGCCAGCCTCAGCAGCTTAGTCAGACCCTGTTTCAAAGTGAAAATAAAATAGGACTGGGGGTAAAAATAAAATAACTCAGAGGTAGAATGACTTTGGGTTCAATCACCAGTACCACACACACACACACAAACACACATAAAGAAAGAAAGAAGGAAGGAAGGAAAGAAAGAAAGAAAGGAAGGAAGGAAGGAAGAAAGAAGAAAGAAATTACCAGCCACCTTTTGATATGCCAAGGCAAGGGAAAAAGCTGATAACTAAATGCTAATGGTAGAAACAGAATCCCAAATACCTAACGTAATCGTGTAAGGCTGTAAAAGGGATTACAATAAACACCTATGAGTGCCTAACCAGAGATGTCAAGTGATATCTGTCATAGTTGCTCTAAGAAATTATATGGGTGCACATCTGTAATCCTAGTACTTGGGAGGTGGAGATAAGAGGATTGCAGGTTTGGCGCCAGCTTCAGCAATTTAGCAAGACCCCGTTTCAATAAAAAATAAAATAAGCTGAGCATGGTGGTGCACGCTTGTAATCCCAGTACTTGGGAGGCTGAGACAGGAGGACTGCAGGTTCATGGCCAGCCTCAACTACTTAACTAGGCCTCCACAACTCAGTGAGACCCTGTTTCAAAATAAAGAATAAAAAATCAGGCTGAGGGTGTAGCTTGGAGGTAGAATGCCCCTGGGTTCAATCTCCAGATCCACAAAAAGGAAGGAAGGAAGGGAGGGAGGGAAGAAAATATAAGGGAGATATATGGGACAAGCTAGTTAATATAAGCCATTAGTAAAATGTTCCACCATCATTACCTGGTTATAATCTAAGCACCACTGGAAAACAGACACTCAGGAGGGATTAGGATCAGAATTTCTAAACAGATTACAATTGCTTATATGATCAGTCATCCAAAAGACATTCTGGCAGATTTTACATAAAGCTGCTTAACAGGACTAGGCCAAAAGCAGACAAAATAAGAACTCAAGTCGAGTTCTTTGCATGAGTAGGTATATTTAGAGGAGGAGAATTTAGGTAATGCATTCTGAAGGGATAGATAAAAATGGGGACAGGAAGAGATGATGACACTCTAAGTAAAAATATGCTAAAGAAATAAAGGCGATCAAAGCTAGTTCTAGTTTTGACATCTACAACTATTTCACAAATCTGATGGCTTGAAAATACAATTAGCAACCAGCCTCAGCAACTTGTGAGATCCCCAGCAATTTACAAAAACCTTGTTTCCAAAAAATAAATTTCGAAAAAGAGGCTAAGGGTGTAGCTCAGAGGTAGAACACCAGTAACCCCCCCCCAAAAAAAAAAAATAACAAGTAAAAGCTGGGCATGGTGGTGCATGCATGTAATCCCAGTATTTAGGAGGCTGAGATGGGATCATGGGTTTGCAGACAGCCTCAGCTACTTAGGGAGGCCCTCTGCAACTTAGTGAGACCTTGTTTCAAAATAAGAATAAAAAATAGGGCTGGGTGTGTAGCTCAGAAGTAGAATGCCTCTGGGTTCCATCTCCAGTACTGCCAAAAAAAAAAAAAACAACCCAAAACCCTAAAAACTATTTTAAAGCAAATTTAAACTAAATACAGAGTCTCATGGTGTAAAAGAGAAGAAAATCTACACCTCCTACATGACATTACACAAAAGAAATATTTGCCAAACAGCGATCAAGTTTGTTTCATATGATCTGGCTTCTTATTAAAGGGCTGGGGTGTACCGCAGAGATAGAACACCTGGGTTCAATAGGGTTCAATACTCAATAACACACACACACTTGACTTTTCTTTTTTTTTGCGGGTCTGGGGATGGAACCCAGGGACATTCAACCTCCAAGCTACACCCCCTGCCCTATTATTAATTAATTAATTAATTAATTAATTAATTATTTGGTGGTACTGGGGTTCCTGGAAGCCCCTCTACCTCCGGACTAACACTCCAAGACCTATTTTATACTTTTTTATTTTTGGAAACAGGGTCTCTTAAGCCAGCGCGGCTTCGAACCTGTGCAATTCTCCTGTCTCCGCTTCCCAAGCACGGGGATTACAAGTGTGCGCCACCACACCCAGCCCCCTGCCCTATTTTTCATTCTTTATTTTGAAACTGGGTCTTAACTGAGTTGCAAAGGGCCTCACTAAATAGCTGAGGCTGTCGGTAAACCGCGATCCTCGGGTCTTAGCCTCCCAAATGCTGGGATTACAAGCGTGTGCCACCACGCCTGGCTCGACTTTTTTTTTTTTGAGTGGTACAAAAATTGAAATCAGAGGCATTCTATCTTCGAGCTATACCCTCAGCCCTACTGTATTTTTTTATTTTTTATTTTTTTGGTGGTACTGTAGGTGGAACCCAGGGGCTTTCTACCTCTGGACTATACTCCCAGACCTATTTTATATTTTATTTGGAAACAGGGTCTCACTAAGTTGCTGAGAGCCTCACTAAGTAGCTGAGGCTGGCTTCGAACCTGTGCGATCCTCCTGTCTCAGCCTCCCAAGCGCGGGGATTACAAGCGTGCGCCACCACGCCCGGCTAGCCCTACTGTATTTTGAAACAGGGTCTCACTAAATGCTTAAGGCCTTGCTAAATTGCTAAAGCTGTCCGCAAAAGTGCAATTCCTCTGTCTCAGCCTACCCAATACTAGGATTATGGGTGTGTACTATGATACCCATTCATGTACATTTTTGGTTTTTCCCCCTGTGATACTGAAGATTGAACCCAGAAGCATTCTACCACTGCACTATACAACTACCTCCTCCTTTTTATTTTTTTGTTTTGGAACAGTGTCTTGCTAGGTAGTTCAAAGTCTCACTAAATTGCCGAGGATTACAGGTATATGCCACCACACTTGGCTCCTAAGTTTATTTTATTTTTTAATTTTTTGGTGGTGTTGGAGATTGAAGCCAGGAATATTTTACCTCTGAGATACACCCCCCAGCCCTATTTTATTTTTCATTTTGAAACAGGGTCCTTGTAAATTGCTGAGAGCCTCACTAAATTGCTGAGACTGTCTTTGAACCTGAGATCATCCTGTCTCAGCCTTTAAAATACTGGAATTACAGGTGTGTGCCACCATATCTGTCTCTGAAAGTATTTTATTTATCATTATTATTATCATTTTGTGGTACTGGGGATGGAACCCAGGGATATTCTGCCTCTGAGCTAAAGCCCCAGCCCTATTTATTTTATTCGTTATTTTAAAACAGGGTCTCACTGAGTTGTGAAGGGCCTCACAAAGTAGCTGAGGCTGGCCGGGAACCATGATCCTCAGGTCTCAGCCTCCCAAATGCTGAGATTACAAGCGTGTGCTACCACGCCTGGCTTGAAACTATTTTAAATAGTGATTTATTTTTTTAATTTATTTTTATTGGTGCATTGTAATCATACATCACATTGGAATATAAGATTTGAGAGGATATACAAGCACACATCATCCAATTAGCCCTCATCCAGCCCCCATCCCATTCCCTCCCCCTCCCTTGATCTCCTGCTTGTCTGGTGATTAACTCTGATACATATGTTTATATACCTCCTTCTTTTTAAAGAGGCTCCATCCTCCTCTATTCCATACCCTCTGATTGGTCACCTTAATTGCTTCACTATAGGGCCCTTTCTATAGCTCTACCACTTCCTGTTGCCCGTTTCCTCCTAGTTATTGCTGATTAGGGGAAGCATCTGGTTTAATTGTCTGCGATATTTCTCTGTGCATGCCGCGTTGCAAATACCGATCCCACTCTTGACGGCCCCAGTTGTGGCCTGGCTACCCGGTGGACTGATCAGACATCCAGACCTCGCTGGCTCAAGCAGCAGCCTTGCCTCATGGGAGGCCCCGGTTCTGGCCTCGCTGGCCCGGACACTGGCCTAACCCCTCAGCTGGCTTCGATCCCGGCCTCGGAGGCCCCAGCACCAGCCTTGCCTCACGGCAGGCTCCGATGTTAGCCGATGGCCCCGGCATTGGCCTAACCCCTCAACAGGCTCCGATCCAGGCCTTGGAGGCCTCAGTAGCAGCCTTGCCTCAAGGAAGGCTCCGATGCCGGCCAGGGGGCCACTGGCCTAACCCCTCAGCAGCCGGGCTTAGCCCGGCGCAGTGGCACACAATTGTAATCCCTGTGCTTGGGAGGCGGAGACAGGAGGATCACGCAGGTTTGAAGCCAGCCTCACTGGCTTAAGAGACCCTGTTTCCAAATAAAAATATAAAATAGGTCTGGGAGTGTAGCCCAGAGGTAGACGGGTTTCCAGGAACCCCAGTACCACCAAAAAAAAAAAAAAAAAAAGTAATCCCTGTGCTTGGGAGGCTGAGACAGGAGGATTGCACAGGTTTAAAGCCAGCCTAAGCTACTTAGTGAGGCTCTCAGCAACTTAGTGAGACCCTGTTTTCAAATAAAAATATAAAATAGGTCTGGGAGTATAGTCCAGAGGTAGAAAGCCTCTGGGTTCCACCTCCAGTACCACCAAAAAAAAAAAAAAAAAAAAAAAAAAGAATAAAAAATAGGGCAGGGGGGTATAGCTTGAAGCTTAAATGCCCCTGGGTTCCATCCCCAGAACTGCAAAAAAAAAAAAAAAAAGCTGGATATAAAGTCGGAATTACACAAATAAATAAATATAAAGCTGAGTGTGGCGATGCACACCTGTAATGTACTTGGAAGGCTGAGACAGGAGGATGGGTTCAAAGCCAGCCTCAGCAAATTTTTATTTTAGGCTCTCAGCAACTTAGCGAGACCCTGTTTCCAAATAAGAAATACACAGAGCCAAGGGTGGACCTTGGAGATAGAATGTCCCTATATTCAATCTCAAGTACCACACATAAACAAATTAAGGCTCAGCTACTGGAGAGTGTATAGCTTAGTGGCAGAGCACATGACTGGCGTGAAGAAGGCTGAGGGTCTGATATCCAGGAAAGAAAGGAAGTAAGAGAAAATAAAAGAAGAATGAAAAAATAAAATAGAAATTAAGGCTCAGAAACTTCCCCTAAAACAGTGTTAGGGCTGGCCAGGCGTGGTGGCGCACACTTGTAATCCTGCGCTTGGGAGGCGGAGACAGGAGGATCACGCAGGTTCGAAGCCAGCCGCACTGGCTTAAGAGACCCTGTTTCCGAATTTTAAAAAGTATAAAAATAGGTGTCTGGGAGTGTAGCCCAGAGGTAGAAGGGTTTCCAGGAAACCCAGTACCACCAAAAAAAAAAAAAAAAAAAAAAAAAAGTGTTAGGACTGAAACTCAGCTCTAAGGACTGCCATATTCCATTTTCCTCCATTACATAGTTTTTCTGTGACTACAGACAAGATTCACACCTCTGAACTTACCAAGCAGCCAGCTGTCTTTGTGCATTCCAGCTTCAAACTGACTGCTGAGAGAAGACTGCTGCAGAACAGCAAAGTCCTGCAGGCTCCCCGGCCAGTTTGTCTCCACGGTCATTAGTGCTCCTCTTATGTCACACACCATCAGGCAGTTCAAAGAATGCAGGCCTTTGCGGTTCACGTAAGAGAGGTCTTCAGCATTTGGTGCCTTGATGGCCACATGGATACAGTCAACTACGCCTATGACCCCTGGCATTCCTGATAACCCATAGAATTCATCTTTCAGAGCCTGCATGGAGGCTTCATCAGATGGAAAGTGAATGAACTGGGAGGCCCTTTCCACAAGTGCTTCTGTGACGTTGGCAACACAACGACTCATAGAGGCCTGACTGATTCCAATAGCATCTCCCATCCGAGTCTGGAAGGAACCTGAGGTATAAAAGCCCAGTGCTGCAAGGATCTGTGTCTCTGGGCTAATAGCCCTGGATCGCTGAGTAGGTCTACAAAGACTGGCCCCCAAGAGCTCCACCAAGTAATAAATGAACTGCCGAGGAAACCCATACATGGACATTAAGTAGTCATCAGTGACATCATCTAGCTTAAAACGGTCCAATGTCCGGTGACCTCGGCCATATAGTAAGAGATCGCAGTCAAGAACTGTTATTGGTATAGCCATAGCAAGTGTGAATGCTATCTCTCCTTCTACCGACTACTTTTTCTGAAATCCTCCCATGGTTGACATTGGTACACAAATGTATTTAAGGAAGTATCCGATTTCAACAGCTAACCACCAGTTATATGATCCTGGCATTTATAATCTTCTCTCTGTAAAAGTTAGAAGAAAAAAGTTAGAAACCTCCCCAAGACATTAAGGTGGCTTACTGTGTGTGTGTGTGTGTGTGTGTGTGTGTGTGTGTGTGTGTGTGTGTTGTACTGACGATGGAACCCAAAGGCATTCTACCTCCGGACTATCTCCCAGCCCTTTTCAAAATTTTTTTTTGTTGAGCACAGCGTGGTGGTGCACGCTTGTAATCTCAGTGCTTGGGAAGCGTAGACAGGAGGATCACACAGGTTCAAAGCCAGCCTCAACTACTTAGTGATGCTCACAGCAACTTAGTGAGACCCTGTTTCCAAATAAAGTATGCAATAGGTCTGGGAGTGTAGCCTGGAGGTAGAAAAGCCCCTGGATTCCACCCCCAGTACCACACACAAAATAAAAAAATAATTTTTGGTTTGTAAACAGGGTCTTGCTAGGTTGATAAAAGTCTCACTAATTGTGGAGGCTGCCCTCGAACCTGCGATTCTCCTGTCCGTCTCAGCCACCCAAGTACTGGGATTACAGGCGTGTGTCACCACGACCGGCTTCAAAGCACCCTTTGAGCAAATCCATTGTTCTGGTAAAACGCGTTGCGCATTTTTCTCCACGCACTCAGGGCTGCACAACAAACTTGGTTGACTGTGAAGGATGATAATGAGAGTTAAAGCTCAGTGGCTCGTTTAATGCCTGGTATTCCAACTGAGAACAGCAAAAGATTAATGGAGGAGATGACATAATCATCCACAAGGAAAAAGAGGTCTGCTCCTGTCTAGACCGGCCACAAAGAAGCTAAGTCGTAACTACCTCGGGTAAAGATCACTCCCGGGGGCTTGTTATCCAGAGACCCACAGCTCTGCGTGGGGGTGCTCGAACCTGTCTCACGGCTGGGCCGAGGCCAAAAAAGGCCCACGACCCAGCCAGAGGGACGAATGTTGCTACAAAACGGGCTTTTCCCTAACCCCACGAAACCCAAATTGTGAGGCTGAGCGTGAGGAAGTAAGGAAGACCAGCTAGTTTGAAAGGATGGAGCGAAGGAAGAGGCTGAGAGGAAGCTTGGGAAGGCAACTCCGCCACTTTTACAGCGCGCCTTAGATCGTATACCGAAGCCGGCCTGCAGCGGCCAAAGCCAGCAAAGGCTGGTCACCCACCTCTCCCGGCTGCCAGCTCCCCAGCGGATACTCCACCCACTTAGCCCGGGCCGGCCCTCCTCCGGAACCGGCCGCAGCTCCCCGGCCGCCACGGCGCGCAGCGGAGGCCCCGCCCCCGCGCCAAGCCCCGCCCCCGCGTCACGCCCGCCCCGCCCCGCGCCGCGTCCTGGCCGCCGCAGCCTGCGCTTCGCCGCCGCACATTCCACACGGGCCCAACGGCCTCGCCCTCTCAAAACGCGCTTCCAGCCTCCTTTCTTTTTTCCTAAAGGACTTGAAGACATCAGAAAAGAAGACTTACATAAAGGGGAAGTTAACTTCTATGGATATTCGGGGAAGCAACATAACCAAATAGTGCTTCCACGCTGTAGCGAAAGTGCGGGCGCGGTCAGACAGCTGGCTTTCTCCCTAGCCCTTCCCCTCCCCACCGCCTGCACCGAAGCGGATGAAAACAAACACTGACGATGGCGGTGCCGGGGATCCGCCGGCTGCTGGGTTAGGGCTGGAGTGATCGCTCGATCGGCCAGGAGACCCCAGAGGAGGACCAGTCGACCGGAGGGAGAAAACTTGCTCGGTCCTGGAAGCGAAACGTCCGGGGCCTGGATCCAGTGGTGTCCCGAGGCGTGAGGTGTCTGCGACCTGGGCTGTCACTGCAGCCCGGGAGCTGGGCACTCAGCCGGGAGGCGCGGCTGGCCGGCCCCAGGCCCCGGCCTCCGTAATGAGAGCCCAGAGCTACTCTCTGTGCCGCAGCTTCGCAGGTACTAACTCTGGGAGGAGATTCCCCCGGGTCTGTCAGTGCCCTCGGGTGGGAGGCTATGGATGTGACCTGTCGGCCCCCTCCCCGTGGGAGCCGCAGCTTACCCGCCCAGGTTCCATCCCCTGTGCTCCTAAGTTTTCTTTGGGAAATCTAGGTCCCATTGGCCTTTGGTCGTCACTAGCCTTTACGAAGATCCCTAGAGCTTTCCTCTCTACTTTCTCAGCTCTTTGGGTTAAGTAGGTAGGCTTTTTGTAGGTGATTTATGGGGCTATAACTCCGAGGTTGGGTACCAATACTAGTGAAGTAGGTTTTTATTCAGTCAAGATTTGTTGAGTGCCAAATATGTACTCCGCGTGTAGGTGAGGGTGACTCTTGACTAGTGAAAAAGGGACCCAAGGTTCACGGCTATCTTACTGGCAGTGGAACGACCTGTGGAAACCTGCGATCCATTCTCATTAAATAATTCTCTGGGTAAGTTGTTAAGCACCTTCTTGGGCTCATCACTAACATATCTCAGTTTTCACTTTCCCAGTCAGTTATCTTCCAGTTGGTCTGATCAAATCAGCCAAGCGTCTTGCTTTTAGTTTTCTTGCCTCCTCTGGCCACCCAACAGCAAAATAAAATTAAATAGATAAAAAAAATAAAACAATACTTGGAAGGCCGAGACAGCTCGCAGCCTCAAAGGCCAGGCTTAGCAACTGGGTGGGACTCTCAGCAACCCAAATGAGACCCTGTTTAAACATAAAAAGTAAAAATGGCTGAGAGTGTAGCTGGAATGCCCCTGGATTCAATCTCAAGTAACATACACGTATACCTGTACCTATTTTCTCGTCCTATTTTGTTAAATTCTCTTCTGAGATGATAGAATTTATTGGACACCTTCACTGAGAGCTGAAGAAAAAAGAAACAACAAATTCTTTCTTTAAACTACATTAACACTGGGATTTTGTGTTTTATTTGTGTTCATCTTTGTCCTGTCATGTGTGGATTTTGTGGCTCTAGCTAAATTATAAGGACGTGTGCGTGTGTTACTGGTCTCCAGTCCTGTCTCAACCTCCCCAAGGACTGGGATTACAAGTGTGTGCCCCCATACTTGTTTTATTAAAATTTTAATTTGTAAAACTGGGGATTGAACACAGGGGCATTTTACCTCCAATCTAAACCTCAAACCCTATTTTTATTCTGAAACTAGGTCTCTAGGTTGAGAGTCTCACTACTTGCTGAGGCTGTCCTTGAACCTTTGATCCTCCTATCTCAGCCTCCTAAGTACTGCAATTACAGGCAGCCCCTCCCTCCAAATTTCTTTTGTATTTCCCTTTATCCGGTCATTTGGAGATAATTTGAGATACTTACTGAGATTAGATACCCTGATTTAAATACTGGTTTATAGCCAGGAGCTGTAATCCTAGTACTTGGGAGGCTGAGAATGTAGGCGCCTAGGTTAAAGGTCAGCCTTAGCTATGTCAGGAGTCTCAGCAACCTAAGAAGGCCCTATTTGAAAACAAAAAGAAAAATTATAAACTGAGCATGGTGGACCACGCTTGTAATCCCATCATTTGAGAAGCTGAGACTGGAGGATCGCAGTTCGCAGACAGCCTCAGCTACTTAGGCCCTTTGCAACTCAGTGATACTCAGGGGGTATATCTCAGGTATAATGCCCCTGGGCTCAATTCCTAGTATCAAATAAATAAAAGCATAAGGGTATTTTCCTCCTAATAACCTAGCGGCATTCTGTCTGTGAGCTATATTCTGAGTCCTTATTATTAGTTGTGTGTGTGTGTGTGTGTATATAGGTTGTACTGGGAATTGAGCCCAGGGGCATTCTACCTCTGATCTACACCCCCAGCTCTATTTTATTTTATTTTAATTTAATTTGAAATAAGGTCTCACTGGGCAGGGTGGTGCACTCTTGTAATCCCAGCATTTGGGAGGCTGATACAGGAGGATCATGTTTCATGGATAGCCTCAGCTACTTAGGCCTCTGGCAACTCAGTGAGACCCTATTTCAAAATAAAAGAATAAAAAATAGGGCTGGAGGCATCCCTGGAAGGTAAAATGACCCTGGGTTCTATCTCTACTACCTCAAAAGAAAAAAAGTCTCCCAATGTTGATAAGGCTCATTACTTCCTGAGACTGGCCTTGAACCTGTGATCCTAAGGTTACAAGCTAGGGCCACCATGCCTAGCTTGTGTGTGTGTGTGTGTGTGTGTGTGTGTGTGTGTGTGTGTGTGTTACTGGGGATAGAACCCAGGGGCATTCTACCACCAAGCTACACCCCCAGCCCTATTTTTTATTTTTTATTTTGAAACAGGGTCTCACTGAGTTGCAAAGAGCCTCACTATTAAGTTGAGGCTTTTTGAACCACATATTCTCCTTTCTCAGCCTCCCCAACTCTGGGATTACAAGCCTGTGCCACCACGCCCCGCTTTGAAACAAGGTTTGGCTAAATTGCTGAAACTGACCTTGAACCTTTGATCCTCCTTTCTCAGCCATTCAAGTATTGGCTCACATGTTTTCACTATGCTTGGCCTTATTAATCTTGTTTTTATTATTTAGATTCTCTGTGTATTTTTGTTTATATCTACCTGAGCTGTTGAAGAGTTGTGTCACATTTTCAGCTACTCATTCCCCAACCCCCAGTACTGGAGATGGAACCCAGGGGCATTCTACCTCTGAGCTGCATCTCAGCCCTATTTTTATTCTTTATTTTGAAACAGGGTCTCACTGAGTTGCAAAGAGCCTCACTAAGTAGCTGAGGCTGTCTGGGAACTGTGATCCTCCTGTCTCAGCCTCCCAAATGCTGTTTACACCATGCTCGGCTTTCACTTACAGTTTTAATTTTATCAAGCTCTCCTAGTATTTTGTGTGTGTGTGTGGGGGGGTACTGGGGGTGGAACCCAGGGGCTTTCTACCTCCGGGCTATACCCTCAACCCTATTTTATAATTTATTTGGAAACAGGGTCTCAGTAAGTTGCTGAGAGCCTCACTAAGTAGCTGAGGCTAGCTTCAAACCTGTGCGATCCTCCTGTCTCAGCTTCTTAAGTGCTGGGATTGCAAGCATGTGCCACCATGCCCAGCTCTCTCCTAGTATCTTTGAATTTTAGCTTCATGTATTTAATTGCTATATAGATATATATAGATATATAGATATATTATAGATATGTATACATATATATGTGGAAGGGGTATTAACTGGGCTTGAACTCCGAGCTTAACCCCAGTACTTTTTATTTTCAAACAGGGTTTTGCTAGGATGCTATGTCTTACTACATTGCTGAGGCTGTCCTTAAACCTGCAATCCTCCTGTCCCAGCATCCCAAGTACAGGGATTAAAGGCCTGTCACCACATCTGGCATTCGTGTGTTCACACACACACACACACACACACACGCACACACACGCACACACACGCATACATGTAGTGGGGTTGTACTCACATTGAACCCTGGAGCATTCTATCTTCAAGCTATGCCCACAGCCCTATTTTATTTTTTATGGCACTGGGGATTGAACTCAGGGGCATTCTACCTCTGAGCTATACTACTAGCCCTATTTATTTTTATTTTGAAACAGGGTCTCACTAAGTTGTAGAGGGCCTTACTAAGATGCTGCGACTGGCTGCAAACCTGTGCTCCTGTCTCTGCTTCCCAATTGCTGGGATTACAGATGTGCACCCAGTTTATATGAAAATTGAACAGGGAATTTGAGTTAGGATGACCTTATCTGGCATTGTTGAGCTGAGTCACAAGTAGTAAGTAGGTTGTCACTTACAATTTTGTTACCTATCTGGCATTGAACTTCTGAACTCCATGCCATCGTCTCACCTCACCCAGCCTTCCAACTAGCTAGTATTACAGATGTGCACCAGTTTGCCCAGCTTTGCCTGTATTTCTTTTTTCTTTCTTTCTTTTTCTTTTTTTTTTCTTTCTTTTTTTTTTGTGGGACTAGGGATGGAACCCAGGAACATTCAACCTCCGGGCTACACCCCTACCCTATTTTTTATTCTTTATTTTGAAACAGTCTCACTAAGGTGCGGAGGGCCTCATTAAGTAGCTAAGGCTGTCTGCAAACCAATATCCTCTAGTCTCAGCCTCCCAATTACAAGCATGCAACACCACACCTGGATTAGCTTCACCTATATTTCTAACCAACCAATCTCACCATTCCCACAACCCTCTCCTTGGGTTCAGTTATTTGCTGGAAAGATTTACAGAACTCATTGGAACACCTTATGCTTACCGCAGTTCATTGAAAAGATATTAAGAAGTTTACAGATGACCAACTAGATGAAGGTTTGGGTATGTCAAGGTATGGGGCGGAGGTGGGGGGTCCACAGAGTTTCCATTCCATCTCTGGGTGTGCCACCCTCCCAGCACTGCCACCTATCACATCTGGATACTTGAGAGTTTTGTGGAGTTTATTTTACAGCCACCCTTTACCTTCACAGAAGTCCATGGGTGGGGCTGAAAATTCCAACCCTATAATCCTCCAGGTCCTTAGTGACCAGCCCCATCCTGAAGCTATGCAGGGGCCACACCCTAGTTCACCTCCTTAGCTCCAACTCTGGGCTTCTGAAACTGGCCTGTATGAATAACAAAAATACACTGATACCAGGTATGGTGGTACACGCTTGTAATCCCAGAATTTGGGAGGCTGACACAGGAGGATCTCTCAGGGGTTCGAAGCCAGCCTCAGCTACTTGGTGAGCTCTCAGCAACTTAGACTGTGTTTCCAAATAAAGTATAAAATAGGTCTGGGAGTTATTTCCCAGAGGTAGAATGGAACCCAGGGCCATTCTGCTTCCAAGCTACATCCCCACCCAGCCCTTTTTCTTTTTTTTTTTTTTCTTTTCTGTTTCTTTCTTTTTTTTTTTTTTTGGTGGGTCTGGGGATGGAACCCAGGGGCACTTGACCTCCAAGCTACACCCTCTGCCCTATATTTTATTTTTATTTTTGGTGGTACTGGGGTTCCTGGAAACCCTTTTACCTCTGGGCTACACTCCCTGACCTATTTTTTATATTTTTATTTGGAAACAGGGTCTCTTAAGCCAGCTTCCAACAGATCTTCCTGTCTCAGCCTCCCAAGCGTGGGGATTAAAGCATGTGCCACCACGCCCTGCTTATTCTTTTATTTTTGAAACAGGGTCTCACTAAGTTCTGGAGGGCCTCACTTAGTAGCTGAGGTTGTCCACAAACCGCAATCCTCCGGCCTCAGCCTCCTGAATGCTGGGATTGCAAGCCTGCACCACCACTCCCGGCCTTATTCTTTTATTTTTTATTTTTATTTATTTATTTATTTTTTTGGTGGTACTGGGGTTCCTGGAAGCTCTTCTATCTCCGGGCTACACTCCCAGACCTATTTTTACATTTTTATTTGGAAACAGGGTCTCCTAAGCCAGCGCGTGCAGCTGGCTTCGAACCTGCGCGATCCTCCTGTCTCCGCCTCCCAAGCGCAGGATTACAAGCGTGCGCCACCACGCCCGGTGTTTTATTCTTTTATTTTTGAAAGAGGGTTTCACTGAGTTGCAAAGGGCCTCACTAAGTAGCTGAGGTTGCTCATGAACCACGATCCTCTTGTCTCTACCTCCCAAATGCTGGGATTACAAGTGTGTACCACCATGCCCAGTTATTCTTTATTATGAAACAAGGTCTCACTAAGTTGTAGAGGGCCTCACTAAGTAGCTGAGGCTGTCTACAAACCATGATTCTCCTGGCTCAGCCTCCGAAATGCTGGGATTACAGCATGCAACATCACGCCTGGCTTCAAGAATAACTTTTTTTTTTTTTTTTTTGCGGTACTGGCAATGGAATCCAGGAGCATTCTACCTCTGAGCTACACCCCCAGCCCTATTTTTTATTCTTTATTTTGAAACAGGGACTCATTGTGTTGCAAAGGGCCTCACTAAGTAGCCCTACACTGTCCATGAACTGGGATCCTCCTGTCTCAGCCTCCCAAGTACTGGGATTAAAAGCCTGCTCCAGCACACCTGGCTAAGAATAGATATTTCTTATAGTATAAATTTACACCCATTAAAGTAATCACTTTTTTTGTGGTACTGAGGATGGAACCTAGGGGTACCTCCAAGCCACACACCAGGCCTATTTTTAATTCTTTTTGTATGTGTGGTACTGGGGTTCCTGGAAACCCTTCTACCTCTGGGCTACACTCCCAGACCTATTTTTAATTTTTTTTTTTTAATTTGGAAACAGGGTCTCTTAAGCCAGTACCACCAAAAAAAGAAAATAAATAAAATAAAAAATAGGGATGGGCGTGTGGCTCAAAGGTAGAATGTCCATGGGTTTCATCCCCAGTACCACAAAAAAAGAGGGGGGTGGAGAAAATAGAATTGATAAGGATAAGGAGAAATGAGAACTCTGTACTGTTGCTGGAAATGTAAAATAATAACAACTGATATTGAACATATTATGATGAGCTAGACATAGTATCACATGCCTGTAATTCCAGCACTTGACAGGCTGAGAGAGGAGGATCGCAGGTTCATTGACAGCCTCAGCAATTTAATTAGGCCCTCAGCAATTTACCAAGACTGTTTCAAATTAAAAAATAAAATAGGGCTGGGGTATAGATCAGAGGCACAACAAATGCCCTTGGATTCAATCCCCAGTACCAAACACACATAAAACACGTTAACCTAAAAACTTGCACCCCTGGCTCTATTTATTTTGAAACCCTGTCTCCTGAGTTGTAAAGGGACTCACTAAGTAGCTGAGGCTGTCCTTGAACCGAGATCCTCTGGTCTCAGCCTCCCAAATGCTGGGATTCCAAGCTGGCCATCAAAAAGCTTTTCTTGAGCTGGGCGTGGTGGCGCACTTCCCAGCATTCCTGAGGCTGAGGCTGGAGGATCCTGGTTCACAGACAGCCTTGCTACTTAGTGAGGCCCTCTGTAATTCTGTGAGACCCGTTTTCAAAATAAAGAATAAAAATTAGGGCAGGGGGTGTGGCTCGGAGGTTGAATGCCCCTGGGTTCTATCCCCAGACCCGCAAAAAAACAACAACAACAACAAAAAAAAACCTTTTAAGTTTTGAAACAAAGTCTTTATAAGTTTGCTGAGGCTCTCTGAAATGCTAATGGTGACCTTGAACTTGTGATCCTCTTGTCTCCCAAACACATTGCAAATGCCCAGCACTGTGGCCTACTTAGTCTGTTTGCTGTTTATCTCCCAACATTTTATTGAGACTTTTCATCTGTTATTTTCTCTTCTGTTCTCTGCCTTTGGGCTTCATATATAAAGTAGTAACGTCTTACTGGGGGGTCGTATTCCAAGATCCCCAGTGGATGACTAAAGCCTATATTCATCCCTAATTGAGAACATTTAATTTTCTACTTAAAGGAAGTACTTTATAACTACTTTTTTTTTGGCATTGTAGAATCAGCAGCATCACTACTCTTGTGCTTTGGGGTCATTATTAAGAAAAATAAGTATTATTTGAACAGAAGCATTTCAATCCCATAACAGTCTGACAACCAGGAAGGCTGCCCAGGGACTAGTGGGCAGGCACATTACATGGTGTGAATCACTAGACAGGGATTATTTACATCTAGGGCAGGATTACGCAGGAGGACTGTGAGATTTCATCATGCTACTCAGTAAGGTCACAATTTAACACTATGAGTTGTTGGTGGATGTGTAGTTTAGTGGTAGAGTATGTGCTTAGCATGTATAATGCCCTCAGTTCAATTTTCAGTACTGCAAAAAAAAAAAAAAGAAAAAGAAAAAAGAAAAAGGAAAAAAAAAGAAAGAAAGGAGAATTTCTGGTTGGGTTTTTGTTGGTGTGATGCTGAGGAAGGAACCATGGGCCCTGTGTGTTTGATGCTAGGCAGTTGCTCTGATACTGAACTGTATCCTTAGCCCTTGAATTTCATGGTTAATATTTCCAGGCTGATTGACCACAGATAACTGAAATCATGCAAAGCCAACTTTGGATAGGGGGAGACTACTATAATTTTTGCATGTCATTTTTTAGCAGAGGATTTGGAAGATAGTTGGCATAAGTATTTTTTCTTGATCTGCCCATATAAGTAAAGCTCTTGTACTGCTTCGGTTAAAATGAACGTTTCAGGGGCTGGAAGTGTAGCTCAGTGGTAGAGCACTTGCCTAGGATACGAAAGGCCCCAAGTTCTAGTCACAGCACTGCAAAAAAAAAAAAAAAAAATCTCTAACCTATCTGCCCAATCCAATGTGCTTTGTCCCTTTAGTTCATTATTATCACTTGCACTTAAGCAGTGTTATGGAATCTTTCATTCAGATGTTGGTGATTTTTATATATAGCATTATACAATCATGGGAGAATTTTTTTTTTCGGATATTTCTTTAAGAGCATTTAGTATAGTACAAGTCTATGCATGTTCTCTAACACTTTGAGTACCTCAAAGTGTTGTTCTGAATTTCCCTTTGTGAAAGTGATATACCCAAAAGGTTGCTAAATTGAAATTGCTACATAAGGTCCAATAATATTTGCTGTTACCTGTCTTAAATCTTGACAAAGAGTCTTACGTGAGGTTACTTTTTTTTTTTAAGGTCTGGGGATGGAACCCAGAGGCATTTGACTTCTGAGCTATACCCCCTGCCCAATTTTTTATTCTTTACTTTGAAACAGAGTCTCACTGTGTTGCGGAGGGCCTTCGCTAAGTGTGAGGTTACATTTTAGATAAGAAGTTTGTAAGTAAAGAATCTAGGGAAAATAGTATAGTTGAAATTTGAGGGAATAGCAATATTTGTGGGAACATTATGTATATAGGTCAAACAATGAATATACATAATACATTTTCACTCAGGGTTATTCTACCTCTGAACTATGCTCCTGCCCTTTTTTTAAAATGTGTGTGTGTGTGTGTGACTGGGGATCAAACCCAGGGGTATTCCACCTCCCTATTTTTTATTTATTTAATTTAATTTAATTTTTTTTTTTTTTGCGGTATTGGGAATAGAATCCAGGGGCATTCTACCTCTGAGCTACACTCTCAGCCCTATTTTTTAGTCTTTTTTTTTTTTTCCCGGTACTGGGGATGGAACCCAGGGGCATTCTACCTCTGAGCGACACCCCCAGTCCTAATTTTTTATTCTTTATTTTTGAAACAGAGTCTCACTGAGTTGCAAGGATCCTCACTTAAGTAGCTGAGGCAGTCTGCAAACCACGATCCTCCTGTCTCTGCCTCCTGAATGCTGGAATTACAAGCATGCACACCACCACACCGGGCTAGTGTTTTCATTTTTGAAACAGGGTCTCACTAAGTTGCAAAGGGCCTCACTAAGTAGCTGAGGCTGTGGGCTAACCACCTCCCAAATGCCTGGATTACAAGCATGCACCACCACGCCCGGCTTCTTTTTATAGATTTTGAAACAGAGTTTTCTGAATTGCTAAAGCTGACCTCAAACCTGCAATCCTCCTGTCTCAGTCTCCCTCCCGCCCGATTACAGGCGGGTACCACCACACTGGCTAGGAGTCTCTATGCTGACAGTCATTTTAGAAATTATAACATGTTGGCCAAAGTGAGAAACGTTAGCAGTAAGTAGCCTGCGAACTGTGAAGAAATGAAAGCTAAATCTGTACATTGTCAGGTAAGAAGACCGTCTAGACTTTGGAGCAGATTGCCCGTGTGGTAGAGAGTGTGAAGTTTATAAAGTGGTGATCCTAGTTAACTGTGACACTATTTTAGCTTCCCCAAATGGCCTCCTGTAGGAAAAGCAACATGTTCATCACTAACACTTCCCTTTCTGTCTACTTGGCAGTTTTCTTTTTCAGTTAATTAAAGTGATGGTAAGTAAACTGTGTCTTGTAACTGAAGTTGTCCCTAAAACCTTAACTGAACTAATGAAACTACTTTCCTGAGCGTGTGCATCTAAATCCTCAGTATCACTGTTAGTTTCAGTGACTAATCTCTTTCTTGAAAGTACCAGAGGTCCTCCTTGATAGCCTTTTCAAAACCACTTCACCTGTCTTCTCTGATGACTTTGCTTGGGATGGAACCCAGGGGCATTCTACCACTGAGCCACACCCACAGCCCTATTTTTTATTCTTTATTTTGAAATGAGGTTTCATTGCATTGCATAGGACCTAAGTAATAGCTGAGACTGTCCTTGAACTGACCTCCTGTCTCAGCCTCCCAAATGGTGGGGATTACAAGCCTGTGCCACCACGCCCCAGCAATTGCTTAGGATTTTTTTTTTTTTTTTTTTTTTTTGGTTCTGGGGGTGGAATCCAGTCTACCTCTGGGCTATACTCCCAGACCTATTTTTATATTTTTTGGGGAAACAGGGTCTCACTAAGTTGCTGAGAGCTTCACTCAGTAGCTCAGGCTGGCTTCGAACCTGTGTGATCCTCTGCCTCAGTCTCCTTGGCACTGGGATTACAAGCTTGTGCCACCACGCCTGGCTGCTTGGGAATTCTTGAAGGTCACATGGAAGAGTTTGCCAAAACTTTAGGAACAATATGATGGTGATACTTTATCATGATTAGTCTTTTAGTGGTTTACCTGAGATTTACAGCATAACATTGTAAAAGATAAAGTAACCAAGTAACTATCTTTCAAATAAAAATAAGACCTGAATTACTGTGGGGTCTTTGTAAATGAGGATGCAACAAATAACACATTTTGCATAGCAAGATTTAGTGACTGACTACAGAAGTAGTAGGGGACAGAAAAAATGGAGCGTTTAAATGGAAATCTGGCTTTTATGTTTGTACTAAGTTTCCCTTTATATTCTGTGGTGCACTCAAAAAAGGTAATGTGCAGCCAGGCGTGGTGGCGCACGCTTGTAATCCCAGCACTTGGGGGGCTGAGACAGCAGGATCACACAGGTTCGAAGCCAGCCTCAGCTAGTGAGTGAGGCTCTCAGCAACTGGGTAAGACCCTGTTTCCAAATAAAGTATAAAAATAGGTCTGGGAGAATAGCCTGGAGGTAGAAAAGCCCCTGGGTTCCACCTCCAGTACCACACACACACAAAGGTAATATGCAGAGTGAACCCAGAGAACAACCTAACACACAGACACACACACACACACACACACACATATACGTATGTATGTATGTATGTATGTATGTATGTATGTATGTATGTTTGTAGTACTAGGATTGTTGCCAGGGTCTTGCTTGTGCCATGCAATCGAACTACATTCTCAGACCTTTTTATTAATTAATTAATTTATTTATTTATTTATGGTACTGGGGATGGAACCCAGGGGCATTCTACCTCCGAGCTACACCCCAGCCCCATTTTTTATTCTTTATTTTGAAACAGGGTCTCACTGAGTTGCATAGGGCCTCATTAAGTAGCTGAGGCTGCTCGCGAACCACGATCTTCCTGTCTCAGCCTCCCAAGTACTGGAATTACAAGAGTGTGCCACAGTGCCTGGCTTACATATACCTTTTTTGTTGTTTTATTCATGATCCCAAGTTGTTTACTCCCATAAGCCTTGTTATTCCTTAAATGATTAGAAAAATGTTCGGGCATTAGGCCTCAGAAGTAGACTTCAGAAAGCAGAGCCTCTCTCTTTCTCTTTTCCCTTCTGCTCTCCTTTCAACTACTTTGATTTTTTCTCCAAGACAGGTTATTGAAACCAGAATTTTTCTAATCTTCCCCTGCCTTGTAGCTACTGGACACTAAGAAACTCACTGACCTACATACCTTTCCTGATGGGTTATCATAAGGCTTCCATTTCAAAATGGTTCCTGCTCATACCCTCCTGGAAGAAAGGCTCCACAGAGAGGCCAGTAAGAATCTGAACAGACAGGCCTTGCTGGGTTTACCACTCAGTCATTAGCATTAGATCAGACCTTTTTTCCAATCACACTTCTACAAGACTATACGGGCTTCACTCATGCCTGTGCAATGAAATATTCATTAAAAAAAAAAAAAAACGTCTGGCCGTGGTGGCGTACACTTGTAATCCCAGCTTTTGGGAGGTAGAGACCAGAAGATCGTGGTTCGGGGATAGCCTCGGCTACTTAGCGAGGCCCTTCACAACTCAGTGAGATCCTGTTTCAAAAAATAAAGAGTATATAAAGTAGGACCAGGGATTTAGCTTGGAGGTAGAATGCCCCTGGCTTCCATCCCCAGTACCCCCCCCCCCACACACACACACACAAGAGAAGAGTCATAGTAGCTTTTGGACAGCTGGATATCTGGAGGTTCTGGAGGGCAGTGCGTCCAGAGAAGGCATAAAAGCCAAATGCCCTTTCCCCAACACCCTGCAATATGTATCTCCATCTTTGTCCTTTGTAATTTTCTTTCTTTCTTTTGTGGTAGTGGGGATTGAATACAGGGTGGGGGGTATTCTGTCTCTAGGCTGCACCCTCAGCTATTTTTATTATTTTGTTTTGAAGCCAGATCTCACAAGGTTGTTTAGAGTCCCCCGACATGCTGAAGCTGTCTTCAAACCCGGAATCATCCTATCTCAGCTTCCCAAGTACTGTGTAATATTCTTTTTAGTAAATGATAAATATAAGTGCTTCTAGAGCAAATTAATTGTATCTGAGGAGGGAGTTGTGGGGACCCTGTTTTGTAGCCAGTGTATCAGCATGGGTAGAACAGCCCGGGTCCCGCAGTTGACATATGGAATCAGGTGGGGTGCAAGGCGTTTTGGTAGCCTTGCCCCTTCAAACTGAGATCTGAAGCTACCTCCAGGTGGAGAATGTCACACAGAATTGAATTAGAGGACACTCGCTGGTATCTGTTACAGAACTGAAATGCTTCTAGAATATTTGTGTGTGTGTGGCTGTGGGGATTGAACCCCAGGGGCATTCTACCTCTGAGCCACACCCCCAACCCTTTTTTATTTTTATGTTGAACAAGATCTTGCTTTAGGTTGAGAGTCTCACTACTTGCTGAGGCTGTCCTTGAACCTGTGATCCTCCTGACTCAGCCTCTCAAGTACTGGGATTACAAGCCTATGCCACCACACCCAGCTAGATTTTTTTGGTTAGAGCCCCCAAATAGTGCTAACATCAACCAGAACTTCTCATTACCAGAAGATTTCCTGAGGAGGAATATTATTGAGTATAAAAAGAAATGAACTGTTGACACAACAAAACATAGATATAAGTCTTCAAGTATGCAGAGTGCCAGAAGTCAGATGAAGAGTATGAATTATATAGTTTTTCTTGGAGGGGTACTAAAGCAAGTAAAGTCTATCAAAGAATTGGGTGACCATGTAACCAACTTATACAACATGGGAGCTCTGGAATCTAGTATGGCAGAGTATAAGTTGTACCAGGAGTATATAGTTTTATGATATAAAATTATAAAAAACGAACCAGTCGTGGTGGCACATGCCTGTAATCCCAGTACTTGGGAGGCTGAGACAGGAGGATCACAGGTTTGAGGCCAGCCTCAGCAACTTAGTGAGGCCCTGTTTCAAAATTAAAAATAAAATATGGCTGGCAGAATGCCCCTGGCTAACACACACATACACACAGTCTAGAAAATAGGGGAGCTGGTGTTGTATACACCTGTAGTCACAGTCTAAGAAAGCTCAGACAGAAGGATCACACGTTTGAGGACTGCCTCAGCAAAGGGCGAGACTCAGCAACCTACTAAGACCCTGTTTCTAAACAAAAGGGCTAGGGGTGTGGTTTGGCAGTTGAATGCCCCCAGGTTCAATCTCCAGTATCACCAAAATGGAAAAAAAAATGCACACAGAGATCAGGGGCTGCTTAGGGCTTGGGCATTAAGGAGTGGCTGGGGGGGGGGGAGTGCAGAGGGGCACGAGGTGACATGGAGAATGGGAAGTTTACTCACTGTTGTGGCGGAAGGGAGGGTACTGAGGATTGGGCCCAGGGGCATTGTACCTCTGAACTACTCCCCAGCACTATTTTATTTTATTATTTATTTATTTATTTATTGGTGGTACTGGGGATGGAATCCTACCTCCGTGCTACGCTCCCAGACCTATTTTTTATATTTTTATTTGGAAACAGGGTCTCTTAAATCAGCAAGGCTGGCTTCGAACCTGCGCAATCCTCCTGTTTCCACCTCCCAAGCGCGGGGATTACAAGTGTGCACCACCACGCCCAGCCCACTAAATTCCTGAGGCTGGCCTTAAACCTGTGAGCCTCCAATCTCAAGCCTCTCAAATACTAGGATTACAGGGATGCACCACCACACCTGTCTTTATTTTTTAAATTTTGAAACTGATTCTGGCTATTTGAGGTTCTCAGGTTGTTGAGGGTCTTATTAAATTGCTGAGGCTGGCTTCTGTGTGTGTGTGTCTGGGGATTGAATCCAAAGGCATTCTACTTTTGACCTACACTTTCTGCTATTTTTTTTTTTTCGGGTTTGGGGGTGGAACCCAGGGACATTCACCTCCGAGCTACACCCCCTGCCCTATTTTTTATTCTTTATTTTTAAACTGGGTCTCACTGTGTTGCAGAGGGCCTCACTAAGTAGCCGAGGCTGTCCGCGAACCGCGATCCTCTGGTCTCAGCCTCCCGAATGCTGGCATTACAAGCGTGCACCACCACGACCGACCTCTGCTCTTTTTTTTTTTTTTTTTTTTTTTGCAGGTCTGGGATGGAACCCAGGGGCATTCGACCTCCGAGCTACACCCCTACCCTATTTTGTGTTCTTTATTTTGGAACAGGGTCTCACTAATTGTAGAGGGCCTCACTAAGTAGCTGAGGGCCTTCTGAATGCACCACCATGCCCAGCTATTTTATTTTTATTTAGCTCTATTTTTATTTTGAAACAGAGTCTCATTAGATAATGAGTCTCACTACTTGCTGAGGCTGTCCTCGAACCTACAATCCTTCTGTCTCAGCCTCCCAAATACTAGATTACAAGCATGCACCACTTGGCTCCATTTATTTATTATTTATTTATTTAGCAGTACTGGGGATGGAACCCAGGGGCATTCAACCTCTGAGCTACACCCCTAGTTCTAATTTTTTAATTCTTTGTTGTGAATCAGGGTCTCACTAATTTGCAAAGGGTCTCACTAAGTAGCTGAGGCTGTCCGCTACTTAGTGAGGCCCTTTGCAACTCAGTGAGAGTTGATCTCCTGTCTCAGCCTCCCAAATGCTTGGATAACAAGCATGTGCCACCAAGCCCAGTTATGTTTTGCAGACTTGTGATCCCAGTACTTAGGAGACTGAGAGAGGAGGACCACAGGGTCCCAGACATTCTTAGCAGTTTAGCGAGGGCCTCTGCAACTTAGTAAGATCCTGTTCCAAAAAAATAAATAAATAAAATGGGCTGGGAGTGTTGCCCGGAGGTAGAGTGCCCCTGAGTTCCATCCACAGTATCACATACACACAAAAAACTTAGTTTTAAACCAAATGTGGTAGCACATGCCTGTAATCTCTACTGCTCTGGAGATTAAGGTAGGAGGGTCAAAAGCTTGAGGCCATCCTGGTCAGCAAAGAGATCCTGTCCCAAAATTAAAATAAGAAGGAGCCAGGTGTGGCACACTCTAGTAATCCCAGCATTTGGGAGGCTGAGATAGGAGGATCGCCATTTGAGGACAAGCCTCAACTACTACTTAAGCCCTTTGCAACTCAGTGAGACCCTGTTTCAAAATAAAGAATACTAAATAGGGCTGGGTGTGTAGCTCAAAGGTAGAATGCCCCTGGCTTCCATCCCCAGTACCACAGAAAAAAGAAAGAAAGAAAAGAAGCTAGGGAGAGTTCAGTAATAGAATACTTGCATAGCTTGTAGAGCCCCATGGGTTTGATCCCTAACCCTCCCCAAAAAACAAAGATAAAATTTAGTAATGAAAGAAAAGTACTGGGATTACAAACTTAAAACATGCACCACCACACATGGCTTTTTTTTTTTTTTTTTTTTTCCGGTACTGGGACTAGAACCCAGAAGCCTTACTAAATAGTAGCTGAGGCTGTCCACAAACCCGGATCCTCCCGTCTCAGCCTCCCAAATGCTGGGATTACAAGCTTGCGCCTGGCTCACATGGCATAGTTTTATTTTGGAACAGGATTTCACTAGGTTGATGAGTTTCTCACTACGTTCTGAAACTATCCTCAACCTGCAACCTCTGGTCTTGGCCTCCCAAGTACTGGAATTACAAACCTGTACCACCATGCCTGGCTCTCTGAATACTTTTTAACTTTTGAAACAAAGTCTAATTGCGTGTGTTGAGGGAACCCAGGGGCATTTTACCTCTGAGCCACACCCCCAGCCCTATTTTATCCATTCTTTTAAAAATTTTGAAATAGGGTCTCACTAACTTACAGAGGGCCTCACTTACCAAGTTGCTGAGGCTGGCTTTGAGCCTGTGATCCTCTCTCAGCCTTCCAAGTACTGGAATTACAAGCATGCACCACCACACCTGGCTGGGTAGTTTTTTGTTTTGTGGTACTGGGGAAGGAACCCAGGGGCCTACAACCTCCAGGCTACACTCCCAGACCTATTTTATATATTTTTAAATTTGGACACAGGGTCTCAAGCCAGTTGAGGCTGGCTTCGAACCTGCATGATCCTCCTGTCTCAGCCTCCCAAGCGCGGGGATTACAAGCCTGTACCACTACGCCTGGCCGGGGACTGGGGTTTGAACCCAGGGATGTCTACCTCTGAGATTATATATATATATATATATATATATTTATATTGTGGGGGGGTCTTGGGATGGAACCCAGGGGTATTTGACCTCTGAGCTATAACCCCTGCCCTATTTTTTATTCTTTATTTTGAAACAGGGTCTCACTAAGTTGTGGAGGGCCTAAGTAGCTAAGGCTGGCTGCAAACCACGATCCTCCAGTCTCAGCCTCCCGAATGCTGGGATTACAAGCGTGCGCCACCAGGCCTGGCTTGAGCTGTACTTTATTTTAAAATAGTGTCTTTATAGGTTGCCAAGGTTCTCACTAAATTGCTGAGGATGTTCCTAAACCCGTGTTCCTCCAGTCTCAGCCTCCGAAGTACTGGGATTGTGGGTGTAATCCCATGTCCAGCAATAAAGACATTTCTTATATTCCTACTACATAAATTATTGTGTATAATTTGTTTTTCTCTGATAATAACCATATTTTCTACTTTGGTATCTTTAGTTAAAGGCAGTTTTTCCCCTCCCATTTCTGCATGGCCATCGTATAGCTAGTCGACCACTGTCTGTATGCTTTGGTGTAACAATCCCTTTTTAAAGGTATTGGTCACATTTTTCCTCACTTTGTTTTTATTGTTGTTGTTATAGATTCCCGTAGGCAATGGAAACTGATCTCAATTCCCAGGACAGAAAGGACCTGGACAAGTTCATTAAGTTTTTTGCCCTCAAGGTAATCTATCCTTTCTCTTGAGCTGGGGACTGGTGAAAATAACTTCCATACTTCTCCCTTTAGAGAACCTGCTTGGAAATGTAGCAAACAGCTTGCAGCTTGCCCATTTTAAGGGCTGCTTCTGTCTGTTGTAAACTAAACTGTGAAGTATGGGGGTGGGATTGGGGGTGTAACTAAAAACTACCTTCCAATTTTCCACAGCTACTTGTTCAAAAATTTTTTTCGCAAGGCTGTTTGTAGAAATGTCAAATCGTTATGCCCAGTTTTTGGCACAGTATGTTCCCTTGGGGTGGGAACAAAGACTGAACTGGAATGGGCAGCATTTGGGATATCTTTCTCTAAGCTTCAGTCAACACTCAGATGTCCAGATTTCATTTATTGTTCCTCTTCTTGGTAAATGGAGAATTAGAAGTGACTTTCGAAGGGATGCTGTCTTGGCCTAAATCGAAAAATCATCTCCACCTGTATTGCTCCCTCATCTCAACAACTGCTATGCCAGAACAACCCAGGCTGTCGATTCTGGATGTAAATTATGTGGAAGACTCTTGCCATATGGACCACACGATATGAATAATTGTGGAATTCTTGTTTTAAATCTACTATGATGGCATACATTTGGGACAGTGAATATTTAAACCCACAGTTGGACTTCTTTCTGAACGTCATAACCACCACGTGCAGCTTTCCCTCTGCCATGTGAGAATGTTACAGATTCCAAGTCCCAAAATGAAATTCCTCTCATTGGTTGACATTCTGCCCCCAGGAATGTTTACAAGATCACTTTTTGTGTGTCTTTTTTTGTTTGATTGACTGTTTTTGGTAGTGGGGATTGAACCCAGGAAAATTCTACCTCTGAGCTATACCCCAGCCCTATTTTTTATATTTTAATTTGGAAACAGGCTGGCTTCGAACCTGCGCGATCCTCCTGTCTCCGCCTGGGCCTCGCTAAGCAGCTGAGGCTGTCCATGAACCATGATCCTTCTGTTTCCACTTCCCAATGTAGTTGTTTTTTTTTGTTGTTGTTGTTGTTATTGTTTGTTTTTTTGGTGGTACTGGGGATGGAACCCAGGGGCCTTCTACATCCGGGCTACACTCTCAGACCTATTTTACATTTTTATTTGGAAACAGGATCTCTTAAGCCAGCTGAGGCTGGCTTCGAACCTGTGCGATCCTCCTGTCTCAGCCTCCTGAGACAGGACAGCATCCTGCATTAGTCTTTTTATTTTTTTTAATGTATGTGTGGTACTGGGATTGAACCCAGGGGCATTCTACCTCAGCCCTATTTTATTCTATATTTATTTATTTATTTATTTATTTATTTTGCAGGTCTGGGGATGGAACCCAGAGGCATTTGACCTCTGAGCTACACCCCCTGCCCGACGTTTTATTCTTTATTTTGAAACAGGGTCTCACTGAGTTGCGGAGGGCTATTTGCAAACCACAATCCTCCGGTCTCAGCCTCCCAAATGCTGGGATTATAAGCGTGCGCCACCACGCCAGGCTTATTTTTATTTTTGAAACTGGGTTGATGAGAGGACCTCGCTGGGTTGATGCGAGTCTTCCTACTTGCTGAGGCTGTCCTTGAACCTGTGATCCGCCCGTCTCAGCCTCCATAGTCCTGGGGCTATGGGCACGCACCACCATGTCTGGCTAATTGGTAGGGATTTAGCATTGGTAAGGAGCCGAGTCAGCTTAAGACTTTTCATCCTTTCATGTTTCTTTTCAGACTGTCCAAGTGATCGTCCAGGCTCGACTTGGTGAAAAGATCTGCACTCGCTCATCTTCTTCCCCAACGGGATCAGACTGGGTAAAATTCCTGTTGTTTGCTAGGGGGTCCGTATACTGTGTAGTTTGTCAGAGGGAATGAAAGTAAAGTTCTCAGGTGCAATAATAAGGCATATTATTTATAGTATCATTAAATCATAACAGTAAGATATCTAATTCCATTCAATCTACTAGATTGGAAAGTATATTCCTTATTGTAATAAGGAACATACTTGACTCTCTACTTTGACAGATGAAGAGCTTAGTCCTTAGAAGACAGACATAATATCTCCTAATCTTTGGAATAGATGTTAACCTTTTCAACCGGAGACTTGGGGCTTTGATGCAAGCCTTGTCTTAGGGGAAGGGAGAAGTGAATGAGGTTCCTCCCAGATACTCAACATCCCGCTTTATGTTCCCATTGAGGGCGTTTCACACAGTCGTCCCTTTTATTTTTATTTTCTAGTTTAACTTGGCAATCAAAGACATCCCCGAGGTTACACATGAGGCAAAGAAGGCACTGGCGGGGCAGCTGCCTGCTGTTGGGCGCTCTATGTGTGTGGAGATCTCACTCAAGACCTCAGAGGTAAGGGCTGACCAGGATGCTGTCCTGTGGTTCCAGCTCATTTCTCCACATTATTCCTGCCCCTTCCGTCTCTGAACTTCTCATCATTTTCTGCAGGAGCCATGGGGTGTTTTTGTGTTTGTTTTGTTTTGTTTTGCATTGTTGGGGATAGAACCAAGGCCTCACATATGCTAGGCAAGCACTCTGTCTCTGAACTGGTTATGATTTTTGCATTTATTATTTCAGCAACATGGAACAGGCTCATTGCCTTCACCTTCATGGTGTATCTCCTCCTTCAGCCCCCTTGCCTTTGATAACTCCCCCTTTTCAGAGGAGAGATAACTTCCGCCTTTAGACTTAGTATGGTTTTGTTTATATTTGCTTCTAGAGTATAACTTGCTACAATGTGAGTTTATAAAACTGTGTTTGTTCACCTTAATCCACATTAGAATTGAGGCAAACACTGTTCTTGTCTGTATACTGGGGATTGAGCCCGGGGCCTTGCATATGCTAGGCAAGCACTCTGCCATTCAGCCACACCCCTGGCCCTTTTTTATTTTTGTATTTTGAGATAGGGTATCATTAAGTTGCCTGGGTAACAAAGCAAGACACTGTCTCGAAACAAAATAGTATGATAAGAAGGATATGTGTTAAGGTTACATATATGAATCTGAACTAGAGTAAGTAAAAAATCAGTTCTCTATAGACTAACCCAAGCCTACTCCTACATCTAAGAGAAGGCCCTCTTCCAATTGATTAATAAAAAGGTTACTGGCAAGTTGGGCTCAGTGGCGCATATTTGTAATCCCAGTACTTGGCTGAGACAGGAGGATCACAGGTTTGTGACCACCCTCCACAACTTAGGTTAACTTGCAGGCCTCTGCAAGATAGCAAGACTCTTGTTTCTTTTTTTCTTTCTTTCTTTTTTTTTTGTGTGGTACTAGGGGTAGAATCCAGGGGCTTTTCTACCTTCGGGCTATACTCCTAGACCTATTTTATACTTTATTTGGAAACAGGGTTTCACTAAGTTGCTGAGAGCCTCACTAAGTAGCTGAGGCTGGCTTCAAACTTGTGTAATCCCAGCCTCCCAAGTGCTGGAATTACAAGTGTACACCACCCAACACTATCTTTCTTTTAAGTCACACACAGGAATATTACAAGATAGAGAATCCTAGCTTTTAGTCTTTTTTCTTTCCCACTTACTAGGTGAAGTCTGTTCAGGATAATACACAGAGAGGCTGAATAATTTGGCTAAAGATAATCAGACAGCTAAGAGACACTTAAGTAAGACAATTGTTAATAAGCTTTCCTAAAATGTGGATGTCATCTAAAAATTTTCCTTATTGGAAAATAATTCCAATTGGAGGGAAAGCCTATTTCCATCACTTAAAAAGTGTCAGTTTTTCTAAAAATATTTATCAAAAGTCTTAAAAGCCTCTGCAACTTAGTGAAACCCTGTTTCAAATTAAAGAATAAAAAATAGGTCTGAGGGCATAGCTTGAGGTAGAATGCTCCTAGGTTCAATTCCCAGTATGGCCAAAAAAAAAAAAAAAACCTCAAAAGCATGGAATTTCTGATCCAGCAGTTTTAATTCTGAAAGTTTGTCTGAAGCAATTAATTGCGAATGTATACAAAGTTTATGTCTCAATGATGTTTATCACTATGTTGTTTGTAGTAGTACAATGTTAGAAACAACCTATATGTCCAAAAATAGGGGGGCTCTTTGGATAAAATGATAATTATATGGTGAAATACTATAAGGTACACACCTGTAACCCAGGCGTGGTAATGCATGCCTGCAATCCCAGTACTTGGGAGGTTGAGAAGGGAGGATGGCATTTTTGCAGCCAGCCTCAACAATTTAGCAAAGCCCTCTACAACTTAGTGAGTCCCTGTTGTTTCAAAATAAAAAATAAAATAGTTCTACCTTAGAGGTAAAATGCCCCCTGGGTTCACACTCCAATACCAAAAAAAAAAAAAAAAAAAAAAAGCCAGGCGTGGTGGTGCACACTTGTAATCCCAGCATTTGGGAAGCTGAGACGGGAGGATCGCGGTTTGCAAACAGCCTCAGCTATTTAGTGAGGCCCTCCGCAACTCAGTGAGACCCTGTTTCAAAATAAAGAATAAAAAATAGGGCTGAGGGGGTAGCTTGGAGGTAGAATGCCCCTGGGTTCCATCCCCAGTACCACAAAAACAGACAAACAAAAAAATGTGATAAGGAATATGGTAGGGAACTGAGGGGTGTGACTCAGGGATAGAGCACTTACCTAGCTTGCAAATCCTCAGCACCACAAAGAAAAGAGTGATGTGAACCGGGCATGGTGGCATACGCTTATAATTCTAGTACCTGGAGGCTGAGACAGGAAGACTGCAAGTTTGCAGCCAGTCTCAGCAATTTACTGAGACCCCGTTTCAAAATTTAATAAAATGGAGAGGTATAGCTCCGAGTTAGAATTTCCCTGGGTTCAATCCTCAGTACCACACACAAAAAAGTGATGCGGGGTTTGTTATTAAAAGGAAAATTCCCTTACGTATTTATTAAGGAGGAAAAAAAAAAACCCAAGTGATAAAAATAGCATGCATAGTAGCTGGTTTTTATTGTAGTTAATTTGTTTTTCTTTTCTGTTTGGTTTACCTGCACCTTCTAGTATTTCTGTAGTGACTATGTAGTGGGTTATAATTAAAAACCCTGAAATGTTTCTCAATTGTCCTTTCTAGGGAGACTCTATGGAGCTGGAAATTTGGTGTCTTGAAATGAATGAAAAGTAAGTGATGTCCCAGCTCCTGCTCGGGGTGGCTGAGGCTGAAGCAGGTGACGTCATGTGAACGCAGGGCTGGGGGCATTCTGACTGAGCGCAGCCCTGGGTCTTTGCTACACTGGGCTTCATGCTTGGCTTCCAGCCCAGGCAGGGAGATGACCCTCAGAGGGCGTGGCCTTCAGAGGGCCTCAAACCACAGGAAAGGAGCAGCAGAGAGAGCTGAAAAGGATTTGTTGTTTTCCCAGGGTACAGCGAGTTCTCTGGCGAAAACCCTGGAGCTGGCGTAACATGATTCCTCTGTTTTGTCTGTGTTCTGGGTGGCAGTGGTCCAGGGAGCGCTCCCGCACAGCACAGCTCCTTTCCTCACACTGTTGGGCCTGGATTGGAAATGCGTGCTACCCTCCCCCTATTTTTTTCTTTCTAGGCAGGTTAGTTTACCTCCTGCCTGAAGCTTCAGTTTTCAAGAAGAATATATAACAAAATTGAGGAAATACCAGCCCATCAAAAGAATGTCTCAGTGAATAGCCGGGTGTGGTGGCACACACGTGTAATACTCAGGTTTTGGGAGGCTGATACAGGAGGATCATGGTTCTCAACTCAGCTACTTAGTGAGGCCCTTTGCAACTCAGTGAGACCCTGTTTCAAAGTAAAGAATAAAATATAGGGCTAGGGGTATAGCTCAGAGGTAGAATGCCCCTGGGTTCCATCCCCAGTACTGCAAAAAAAAAAAAAATAGTACCTTGAAATTATGTATACATTGTGGATATACATGGTTGCACGCTTATTTTTTGTTTTGTTTTTGCAGTACTGGGATTGAACCCAGGGACATTCTACCTCCAAGCTATACACTCCCAGCCTTATTTTTGATTCTTTATTTTTGAAACAAGGGTCTTACTAAGTTGCAGAGGGCTTCACTGAGTAACTGAGGCAGGCCTTGAATTTATAATCCTTCTGTCTCAGCCTCCCAAGTACTGGAATTACAAGTGTACGTCACCACACCTGGCTATGATACTTTATTTTATAGAAAAATAACCACTTCAAAACTAGAAAAAAGAGCTGGGTGTGGTAGCACACACATGTAATCCCAGCATTTGGAAGGCTGAGACCAGAGGATCGTGGTTCATGGACAGCCTCAGCTACTCGGTGAGGCCCTCTACAACTTAGTGAGACCCTGTTTCAAAATAAAGAATAAAAAATAGGCCAGAAGTTGTAGCTTGGAAGTTGAATGCCCCTGGGTTTCATCCCTAGTACCACCAAAAAAAAAAAAAATAGAAATAAAAGCCTGGCGTGGTGTTGCATACTTGTAATCTCAGCATTTGGGAGGCTGAGACAGGAGGATTGTGATTCACGAACAGCCTCAGCTACTTGGTGAGGCCCTTTGCAACCCAGTAAGACCCTATTTCAAAGTAAAGAATAAAAAATAGGGCTGGGGGTGTAGCTCGGAGGTAGAATGCTCCTGGGTTCCATCCCCAGTACCAAATATATATATATATGGGGTCCCTTTTTGGAAAGTAAAATTGGCTAACTTGAATAGCTATTGACCAAAACAAACTCTATTTCCACCTTTAATTCAGAATGTGTTGTCATAATGAATTTGTACTGTTCTAGCACTTAAATAAGGAAACGCTGACAGCATTTGTGTACTCCTCAGGTGTGATAAAGAAATCAAAGTTTCCTACACGGTGTACAACAGACTGTCACTGCTGCTAAAGTCTCTTCTTGCTATAACGAGGGTGACACCAGCCTACAGACTTTCCCGAAAACAAGGGCATGAATATGTCATATTGTACAGGTACACAGCAATCTTCTGATTCATTCATAAGCCTCTTCACATTGCGTGTTTAATGACAGGTAATCTGTGGTTTTGTTCTAGACAAATGGTTGATTATTGGTACTTTGGCTTTTTTCTCTGTGTGTGTGTGTATGTGTGTGTGTTTTATTAGGGATGTAACCCAGGGGTATTCCACCTCCAATTACACCCTCAGCCCATTTTACATTTATTTATTTATTTATTTATTTATTTATTTATTTATTTATTTATTTATTTTTGCGGGTTTGGGGATGGAACCCAGGGGCATTTGACCTTCGAGCTACACCCCTGCCCAATTTTTTATTCTTTATTTTGAAACAAGGTCTTACTAAGTTGCAGAGGGCCTCACTAAGTAGCTGAGACTGTCAGTGAACCTCGATCCTCTGGTCTCAGCCCCCTTCCCCCGCCCCAATGCTGGGATTACAAACACAAGCATGGGCCACCACTCTCGGCTTATTTTTTGTTTTGAAACGAGGACTCCTTAAATTGATGAGAGTCTTGCTAAGTTACTAAGGCTGGCCTTGAACCTGCTACCTTCCTGTCTCAGCCTCCAAGGTACTGGGATTATAGGGATTATAGGCATACACCACCACACTGGACTAAGATTTTTCTTTTTCTTTTTCTTTTTTTTTTTTTTTTTTTTTTGGCGGGTCTGAGGATGGAACCCAGGGGCATTTGACCTCCGAGCTACACCCCCTGCCCTGTTTTTTATTCTTTATTTTGAAACCGGGTCTCACTGAGTTGTAGAGGGCCTCACTAAGTAGCTGAGGCTGTCTGCGAACCGCGATCCTCCGGTCTCTGCCTCCCGAATGCTGGGATTACAATCTTACAAGCGTGCACCACCACACCCGGCTCTAAGATTCTTCTTTCTTAACCCATTTAGTTTGGAATGACGCATAATGAGCAAGGAGAGTCCCCTATAATCGAAGGCCACTCATCAAAATCTAGTTCCTTCTAGTAGGACTCCCAGTTTCATTTACTTATCCTCTTTTACAAGTAGGCATGGCTTTTATTTTTTAGTGGTATTGAGGATTGAACCCAGAGGCATTCTGTCTCTGAGCTATATCCGCAGCCTGTTTTAATTTTCATTTTGAAACAGGGTCTCCCTAGGCTTCTGAGAATTTCTAACTGCTGAGGCTGTCCTTGAACCTGAGATCCTTCTTTTTCATCCTCCCAAGTACTAAGATTACAGACAAGCGCCATCATGCCCAGCTGGTTCTGCTGTTCGAACCCAGAGTCATTCTCCTCCAAATTATACCCCTCGCCCTTTCACATTTTTATGTTTTGTGGTACTGGAGATTGATCCCCGGGACATTCTACCTTCATTGAACTCATTAGTAGCATTAATGCTCCATCAAGAGCATACAGGTAAGGAAATAAGGGCTTGTTTTCTCTCTAGCTGTTTAGGCTATAGAGGCCCTGAGTTAAATAATCAAGTAACATTTCTTTTTCTTTCTTCCTATAGGATATATTTTGGGGAAGTTCAACTGAATGGCTTAGGAGAAGGTATGCATCTGGTTGAAAAACATTTGTAGTGTTAAGAGCTCTTCTGAATTCAGAATCTACAACCATACCACCCTGAACTCTCCCGATCTCATCTGAATTCAGAGATGGGTGTGGTTTCTACCTATGATAATACATGGCTTATAATCTCAATATAATACAAGTAAGGAAAAGATAAAAGGCAGTAAGTGACCAAGGAGTTGCTAGAGATAATTTCCCCCAGAAATTCCAGGAAATTGGTTTGTTTGTTTTTTGTGGTACTGGGGTTCCTGGAAGCCCTTCTGCCTCCAGGCTACACTCCCAGACCTATTTTTTATATTTTTATTTGGAAACAGGGTCTCTTAAGCCAGCACAGCTGGCTTCGAACCTGCACAATCCTCCTGTCTCCTCCTCCCAAGCAAGGGGATTACAAGTGTGCGCCACCACGCCCAGCGGGAAATTGGTATTTTTTAAAAGTCTTTTTGAATGTAGTTTTACCTGGAAATAGGGTGCTGTTTTCTTTGCCAGTTATCGGGCGAGTATAGTATAAACTGAATAGGGAAAGCACAGCACCCATTCAGGCAGACGCCATCTGAGGCTGGCGAGGCTAGAGCAAGGCTGCTGTGCTCTAGCTGCTCAGTGGATAATGATTCAGGGAAAGCAGAGAGGGACAGGGCCGGCATTCTCTGGAAACAAGCTAATGATTTCTCTCTTCTAGGCTTCCAGACAGTTCGTGTTGGGACAGTGGGCACTCCTGTTGGTACCATCACTCTTTCTTGTGCTTACAGAATTAACCTGGCATTCATGTCCACCAGGTGAGGAGGAACCTTGAAATTCAAAAGAACTGTCCCAAGGATGCTAAAGCTACCCATCCCCAAACTCCACGACCAAGATTAGCTTTGGTATAGCTAAAAGACAGCCCCTTTGGGAGAAAAAAAATTGAGGGGGGTGGGGAGAAGAGAGAGAGAGCGTGCATGTGTGCGCACAAGTGTCAGATTGGAAAATTTGAGAATTTGAGTGTTTCAGAGCCAACTTGTCCAGCATAAAGCTTGTGGTTTATGTTTAGTGATTGTGATCATTAAGGTGGTAGTAGTTTCAGCCAAGATAGGAAGTGAAGAGCCCTCTGAGGACTTCAAGGGGGCTAAGAAGGCATTCTAACAAATACTGCAATCTGCTTATTGTGTTATAGGCAATTTGAGAGGACCCCGCCTATCATGGGGATTATCATTGATCACTTTGTGGACCGTCCCTATTCCAGCTCTTCTCCCATGCACCCCTGCAATTACAGGTGAGCATTTGAAAGGTGCTCCCCCAAATTGCAGCTAGGAAAAGCATCTGCTTGCCTCATGGACAAAGTTGAGGAACTAATTTCCCTTCTTACTGCTGACTAATAGGTACACCAGGACTCGGGCGATGTAGAATGTCTCAGAAAATTATGGGCCACTTTGGATCTTGATGGTAGTAATACAACTTTCTCTGTAGCAAATTACTTTGTGAATACACGAGTACCAGTCATTTATTTCCTTGGTACAGTGTGACACATACCTGTAATCCCATCTACTCAGGAGGATCACACGCTCAAGACCAGCCTGAGCAACTTAGGCCCTGTCTCAATATAAAACTAAAAGTGCTTGGGGATAGCCAGGTGTGGTGGCACACACTTATAATCCTGGTACTTGGAAGGTTGAAATGGAAGGATCACAAGTTTGAGGCCAGCCTCAGCTACTTAGGCACTCCAACTTAATGAGACTTTGTTTTAAAATAAAGAATAAAATAAGCCGGGCATGGTGGCGCACGCTTGTAATCCCGGGATTTGTTAGGCTGAGACCGGAGGATCACAGTTCGCGGACAGCCTCAGCTACTTAGTGAAGCCCTTCGCAACTCAGTGAGACCCTGTTTCAAAATAAAGAATAAAAAATAGGGCAGGGGGTGTATCTCGGAGGTCAAAGGCCTCTGGGTTCCATCCCCAGACCTGCAAAAAAATAAAATACAGGGCTGAGGGTGTAGCTCAAGGTAGAATGTCCCTGGATTCAATCCCTAGAACTGAAAAAATAAAATAAAAAAAAGTTCTGGGATTGTAGCTCAGTGGTAGACCACTTGCCTAGTATATGCCAGGCCCTTTCAATCCTCAGGACTCTTCCCCCTTCTCTCCCAAAACAGTGTCAGTAATTTGTGGAATCTCCTGGGCAAATTGTTCTCATGTTGCTATCTAGTATTGTGAACTGCTGTCACCATAAAATTTATTGTTTCTTTTGCCCTCACTTTAGAACTACTGGTGAGGATGCAGGAGTAACATATCCATCAGTAGAAGACTCTCAAGAAGTGTGCACCACCTCTTTTTCCACCTCCCCTCCATCCCAGGTAGGGGACAGATCTGGACTGCTGATTTTACTCCCGAATGCTGGTGTGTGTGTCTATCTTGGGGATTATCAATGGTCACTTTGCCAGTGTGAGGTCAGTTTTAGAATAGTGTGTGTGCATGTGTGTGTTTATGGCCGTATGGGCCTATGGAATGGTGTCCAATTTAGCTGCAATCCCTTTTATGGTGGTGATGATTGTTTTAAGGGCGTTATTTTGAAAACTGACAGCTTTATATAAAAGATAATATTGCTTTATTTCTAATCTATAAACATTCTTAACCCAGAGGATTATATTTAGCCTTTACCTTCCTGGTGAGATCTTTATTTATTTTTGCAGGTCTGGGGATGGATCCCAGGGGCATTCTACCTCCAAGCTACATCCCGTGCCCTATTTTTTATTCTTTATTTTGAAAGGGGGTCTCACTAAGTTGCGGAGGGCCTCACTAAGTAGCTGAGGCTATCCGAGAACCGTGATTCTCCTGTCTCAACTGCCCAAATGCTGGGATTCCAAGTGTGTGCCACCACACCCGGCTAATTGAGGCCCTTTTCTCAAAAAGAAAAATTAACTCAATATAGTAGTGCAGGTTTGTAATCCCAGTACTTGGAAGGCTGAGACAGGAGTATCGCAAGTTCAGGGCCAGCCTCAGCAAGTTAGTGAGACACTGTTTCAAAATAAAATAACAAGACAAAATAAGACTGGGGCTGTAGCTCAGAGGTAGAATGTCCCTGGGTTCAATCCCCAGTACTACCAAAAAAAAAATTAAAAAGAAAAAATAAATAGGATTGGGGTGGGGGTAACTTAAAAGTAAAATACCCCTGGAGTTAATCTCCAAAAAATAAAAAGAAATAAACCAATAATGTAGCTTTCGTAAAAGTCATCTGCTTTCTGCGTTCTTTATCTAGTCATTAAGTTTTGTACTGAGGCGCCCTGACTTGGCAAGCTCAGTTTTGATAAAGCACGAGATCTCTATAGTCTTGTGTAATGGATGCAGGGCTGAGATTGCTTCAGCCCCTGACTGAACTTCAGGGGCACGTTTTCTCCTTCCCCCAACCAACTCCATCTCTTCGTGGCCTCTGTTCCCTGTACTTCCTGCCAGTCGTCGCCATGATTCTCCTTCGCTGAGTGCTCACACTAGCTAGTTTCTTCTAGAGCTACCTCAGTTCTACATTCATTCATTCATTCATTCATTCATTCATTCATTCATTCTGTGGTTTTATATTATTTTTATTTGGAAACAGGGTCTCTTAAGCCAGCGTGGCTGACTTCGAACCTGCTCAATCCTCCTGTCTCCGACTCCCAAGCGCGGGGATTACAAGTGTGCGCCACCACGCCCGGCTCTACTTTCCCTTAAACGAGCCCAGATTGTTTCTTTTGAACATCTTATTATTAGCTAAGCCAATTAACACAAGTTTACATTTTCTGGGTTTTTTTTTTTTGGGGGGGGGGCTACTGGGGATTGTACCCAGAGGCTTTCTACCTCTGTGTTAACCCCTAGCCCTTTTTACATTTCAATTTATTATTTTTGTGGTACTAGAGATTGAACCCAGGGGCCTTCTGCCTCTTAGCAACACTCCCAGCCCTATTTTATTTTTTATTTGGAAAGAGGGTCTCACTAAGTTGCCGAGGGCCTCCCCAAGTTGCTGAACCTGGGATCCTCCTATCTCAGACTCCCAAGAACTGAGATTACAAGTGTGCACCACCACACCTGGATTTTATTTTTTATTTTGAAACAGGGCCTTTCTGAGTTAGTAAGGGTCTTAGTAAATTGCTGAGGATGACCTTGAACCTGCAATATTCCTCTCAGCCTACCAAGTACTGGAATTACAGTGTGCACTACACCTGCCTGGACCCTAGCTCTGTATTGAACCCAGGGACATTCTGCTCTGAGCTACATCTCCATCTCTATTTTGCTTTTATTTTGAATCAGCCCTTGCTAGATTGATGAGAGTCTCACTACTTTCTGAGGCTGTCTGCAGTCCTCACATCTCAGCCTCCCAAGTACTGGGATTACAAGCGTGCGCCACCACGCTGGGCTTGAACCCTATCTTTTACTCAGTTAAGTCCTCCCACACCATCAGAAACTGTAACCATGTGTGCATGTGCACACACACCTCTGCATAGCCACACATCTTTTCCGGGACAACAGAAAATTGTGCATTAGAAGTTTTTAAAATTCTGGCCAATAGCTAGATGTGATGATGGTGCAGGTTTGTAATCCCAGTATTTGGGAGGTTGAGATAGGAGACTTGCAGGTTTATGACCAGCCTTAGCTAACTTAATGAGGCCCTCTGCAACTTAGTGAAACCCTATTTCAGAATAAAAAACAGGGCTGGGGGTATACTCAGAGTTAGGATGCCCCTGAGTTCAATCCCCAGTACTGGAAAAAAAAAAAAATTCTGAGCTGGGCATGGTGGTGCACCCTTGTAGAGTACCAGTAACTTGGGAGGCTGAGATAGGAGGATTGCAGGGTTGAGGTTAGAATGTTTTAATTTAGGGAGACCTTGTTTCAAAATAAAGAGGTAAAAATAGGGCTGGGGATTTAGCTCAGAGGTAGAATTCCCCTAGGTTCACTCCCTGGTACCACAAAAAAAAAAAAAATCTGGCCAACAAGCCAGCATGGTGTAATACCAGCTACTCTGGCAGCAGAGGCAGGAAGATTGCAGGTTCGAGGCCAGCCTGAGCAACTTAACAAGACCATGTCTCAAAATAAATATAAAAAGGCTGGGTTCGGTCCCTCTGCGTTGAATCCCCAGTACCACACACAAAAAAGTTGTAGTCAGTAACGTTAGCTGTTTGAGCTTGTCCTTGCGGATTAGCCCCCTGACAAAGGCAGCCCGTCTCACATGACAAGCCCTGTCCATCCTCTCCGCTCACCTCGCCCCTGCTCGCGGGCGCTGCGGTGGCCGCTCTCATGCTGCCTCCACCTGTTCTGACTAAGGCAGCGCTAATGGGTTCAGGTGTCTGTTTTGCCAAGTCATCCTGCTTGAGTCACATTGATTTTCCAACTGCTTGTAAGAAGAGAGGCATGCGGAGCGCGCTCTGGGCTAAAGTGTCGCTTTGAGGGGCTCTCCGGGATGTCCCTTTGGGAAGCCGCGTGGAGCCCTCTCGCGGGCCCACTCCCCAGTCCCGCCCCTCAGCCTCGTACTGCTGCCCTGCCAGAGATTTTTTTTCACGTCTTTCTCAAGTCCCTTTTCTCTTCTCTTGTTTCTTCTCTGTGTGTGTCTGTGCACAGTGTGTGTTTACTGTCACAAAGGCACATTTTCAGACCCCTACTCCTGTGGTGACGGACACTCTGAGGGTCCCCATGGCAGGACTGGCCTTTTCCCATCAAGTGAGTTCAAAATGGGAACAAGGGGATATGACCAGATGGCTTCTTTCTATTTAAAAAGTGGAGATAAAGTACAGTTTCTAGTTCCTTAAACGGCCCCCAGTTTTCCGTGGGATTATTTTGAGGCTTGGTAATTGATTTTAACAGGACACGGCCACAGCCCTGCAGCCCAAAATAGGGATTTTTGTTTGCCCCTCCTCCTTCCGTTGATGTGAAAAGTACACAGAGTTATTTATAGAGAATTTCCAAATAAACAATTCAAGACTGGTATTCTTTTTTCAATATGAATAGGAGCCTTCCCATCCCCAGGGGCGATGGAGGGTGGGATTGAGAAGATGGGCTTCTGTTTCAAGGGCCTCAAGGACAAGGAAGAAATAGAGTGACTGGAGAAACTGATGGCTCTGGCTCCTGGTGCTCGGGGTTGAGCCCCACGGATGTGCTGGGCTCTGAGGGAGGCAGTTAGCAGAGCACCAGGGCCAGGAGGAGCCGGGCGCTCACTCGAGGTCCGTGGAGGCTCCAGAGCCATGGACCCCAGTCTCAGAGCAAATAAGTGTGTGTTTCTTCATCTAAAAAACGGCCTAGAGACCTTTGTCCTGTCTTAACTGGATCCTGCCAGCCCCGCCCGCGGGCCTGTCCTGTAGCTCGGAGCTCTGTTACCAAGCTCTGTTACCGGCTCTGCCACCGCCTCGCTCTGGACTGCCTGGACACCTCCGCCTTTCCTCTGGCCCTTTGTTTTTCTCTTGCTCAGCTCTCAAGCTCTCGCCTTTCCTATCAGCCTGCTGTCCTGGGCCTTGGATCAGCTGACCTGACTTTTCCAGTAGTATTTGCTGCTGGCTTAAATGCTCCACACCCTCACCAGGTACCTCGGAGATGGGCGGACCGTGGGCTCTCCAGGGCTGATCCCTGCCCGGGGCAGCTGAGGGACCGCTAGACACAGTATTGCACCAAGTGTCAGGAAGCAGAGCTCTTTGGTAACTTTGGAGGACTGAAGGGCTCAGAGGGGAAGGAGCCTCTTAGACTGCAGGAAGGAAAGGAGAGACTTGCCCAGGGGATTCCTCCCTCTCTTTCCTTCTCCCTTCGCAGCCATTGCCGTGCATGCCTTCCAGTGGCCATGTCCCAGAAGAAGAAAGATCCAGGGCTGCCTGCCCTCCCAGCAGAGGCATTGGATGGCAAAGCTGGAAAGCAGACGCCATCAAGCTGGGCTGGACTCTCCCCTTGTGCCGGACACTGCCATGGCTCACTGTGTTTTCCACTTTCCTCCAAAGCTGATGGTTCCCGGGAAGGAAGGAGGGGTACCCCTTGCTCTTCACCAGCCTGTGCACGGTGCCCAAGCTGACCAGGAGAGATTGGCGACCCACACCCCTTCGGACGGGGCCCACTGTGCTGCTACGCCTTCCAGTAGGTGAGTTCATGCCAGCCAGGGCTTCACGTGCCCTGCCACAGCTCGGGCTTGGCATTTGGCCCCAGTGGGCAATCGTGCAAGTTCCCTGACCCGATCTTACACTGAAGCTGGTATTTGAGGAGACTGGCCTGGCTTTGTGCCAGCAGGAAGCGCAGGGTTTGCGTTCTTGTCATCCCCATTCAGTGCAGAGGCTGGCAGGTGTGCTTCTCTCACGCCGCTGCTTGTTTCTGTGCGGTAGCTGGTGTTCCCTGAAGACCAGGACAGGGTGCTCGCTGCAGCCTGACATCTGTGGCCAGTGCCGCAGATGGAACCCAGGGGCATTGTACCTCAGAGATACACCCTCAGCCCTAGTGTTTTGTCTATTTATTTATTTATTTATTTATTTTAGTGGTACTGGGGTTCCTGGAAGCCCTTCTACCTCCAGGCTACACTCCCAGACCTACACTTTTTTATTTGGAAACAGGGTCTCTTAAGCCAGCGCAGCTGGCTTCGAACCTGCGCGATCCTTCTGTCTCCGCCTCCCAAGCGCTGGATTACAAGCGAGCACCACCACTCCTGGCTCGTCTTTTTATTTTTTAAACAGGGTCTCACTGAGTTGCAAAGGGCTTTGCTAAGTAGCTGAGGCTGTCCATGAACCTCAATTCTCAGGTCTCTACCTCCCAAATGCTGGAATTAGAAGCATGTTTTGTTTTTTTTATTCTTTATTTTGAAACAGGGTCTCACTGATTCATGAGGGCCTCACTAAGTAGCTGAGGCTGTTTGTGAACCTCGATCCTCCTGTCTCAGCCTCCCAAGTGCTGGGATTACAGCATGTGCCACCCCGACTGGCGTGGACCCTGTTTTTTTGTTGTTGTTGTTTGTTTGTGGGTCTGGGGATGGAACCCAGGGGCATTCGACCCCCGAGCTACACCCCCTGCCCTATTTCTTATTCTTTATTTTTAAACTGGGTCTCACTGAGTTGCAGAGGGCCTCACTAAGTAGCTGAGGCTGTCTGCGAACCGTGATCCTCCGGTCTCAGCCTTCCGAATGCTGGCATTACAAGCGTGGCCACCACTCCTGGCTGGGCCCTGGTTTTGACCAGAGGATCTTACTGGTCCTCTGTAGCTCGGAAGGTTATGACCACTGGGCTAGCAGCCACTGTATAGGCCCCCATTTCTGCCACTTAGAACCTCCCTGTTATCCAGGACTCAGTATTGATTTGGAAGGGTGTGGAAGGGGAAGGAGTCTAGGATATACCCAGTTGAACGTGCAGATACTTCAAAGGCTTTTTTGGTGGTACTGGGGATGGAACCCAGGGGCTTTCTACCTCTGGGCTACCTTCCCAGACCTATGTTATACTTTATTTGGAAGCAGGGGCTCACTAAGTTGCTGAGAGCCTCACTAAGTAGCTGAGGCTGGCTTCGAGCCTGCGCCATCCTCCTGTCTCCGCCTCCCAGGCGCTGGGATTACAAGCGTGCACCACCACGCCCGGCTTACTTCAAAGACCTTTAGGAGTGGGGTCTGAGGGCGAGGACGGGGAGGAAACTGAGAGGCACTGTTCATTTGGGCGCTGAGAGCTCCGTCTGGCTGAGGCCTCCAGCGTGGGCCTCTTTTATTTTTCTTTGTGGAACTAGAGGTTGAACCCAGGGACATTCTACCTCCCAGTTATATCCCAGCCCTATTTTTATTTCTTATTTGGCAACAGACCTATGTTATACTTTATTTGGAAGCAGGGGCTCACTAAGTTGCTGAGGGCCTCACAAGGTTGCTGAGGCTAGCCATGTACTTGTGATCCTCCTGTCTCAGCCTCCCAAGTACTGGGATGACAAGCGTGTGCCACCATACCTGGCTTTTATTTTTTATTTATTTATTTTTGTGTTAATGTATGGTACTAGGGATTGAACCCAGGGGAATTCTATTTCTGAGCTACAGACCTAGCCCTTTTTATTTTTTGCTTTGAAACAGGGCTCTCAGGGCCAGGATGTAGCCTACTTTGCAGGTGTGGTGCTCTGGGTTCGATCCCCGGTTCCAAAAGGACACACACACACACACACACACACCACTTAAAAAAAATAAACCGGGCATGGTGGTGCAGGCTTGTAATCTCAGCATTTGGGAGGCTGAGACTGGAGGATCACGGTTCCCGGACAGCCTCAGCTACTCAGGCCCTCCGCAACTTAGTGAGACCCTGTTTCAAAATAAAGAATGAAAAATAGGGTAGGGGTGTAGCTTGGAGGTCGAATGTCCCTGGGTTCCAGAACCGCAAAAATAATAATAATAAGTTAAGAAACAGGGTCTCTCTGGGTTGCTGAGGCCTCTCTTAAGTTGCTGACGCTGTCCCCAAACCTGAGATCCTCCTGTCTCAGCCTCTGAAGTACTGGATTTATAGGCATGCACCACCATGCCTGGCCAGAATAAATTTTATATAAATTTATATTAGTTTTACACAATTATGTATACATTTCAGTTGTTCAGGAAGTACAGTCTTCTGTCATGAGGCCAGGGACAGGGGGAGTAGACAGACCACATAGTGCAGTGTTTTGGGGGGGCTGGGGGACAGCATCTGCCTTGGCTGCAGCCCAGCAAGAGGGTGGACTTAAGGGGGGAAACCAAGCCGTACTGCTGTGGTTTAGGAATGAACACCAACTTTACTTTCTTCTCTAGTGAGGATACCGAAACTGTGTCCAACAGCAGCGAGGGACGGGCCTCCCCCCATGATGTCCTGGAGACCATCTTTGTCCGAAAAGTGGGGGCTTTTGTCAACAAACCCATCAGCCAGGTGATCTGCCACCGCCACTATGAGACTGTCTGGGTCCTAAGAGCAAGGCCCTGCAGGCAGCATGGCCTGGAACCACTGAGATGCCTTGCAAAATTATGTACAGTTTTTTGTGAAGAAGATTAATAACTTGTGATCCTTTTACAAAAAAATGTTAAAATTTAGCTGGGCATGGTGATCCCATTATTTGGGAGACTAAGACAGGAGGAGCAAAGGTTTGAGGGTAGTCTCAGCAATTTAGTGAGACTCTCAGTAACCTAGTAAGACCCTGTTTCAACAAAGAAAAATGGGCTGAGGGTATAACTTGCAAGTAGAATTCCCCTGGGTCCAATCCCCAGTACCAAAAAAGAAAAGTTAAGCTGTTCTGAGGATTTTAGACTTCGCATAGGAGAGAGATAATAAACATCATATAATTAAAAAACACTGCTCTTAGTCAGGTCCACTGGCACAGATCTGCAGTCCCAATACTTTGGAAGCTCAGATAGGAGGATCTCAAGTTTGAGGCCAGCCTTCACAACTTAGTAGGATCCTGTTTCAAAATAAAAAATCAAGCCGGGCATGGTGGCGCACGCTTGTAATCCCCGCGCTTGAGAGGCAGAGACAGGAGGATCGCGCAGGTTCGAAGCCAGCCACGCACGCTGGCTTAGGAGACTCTGTTTCCAAATAAAAATGTAAAAATAGGTCTGGGAGTGTAGCCCGGAGGTAGAAGGGCTTCCAGGAACCCCAGTACCACCACCAAAAAAAATAAAAAATAAAAAAATAAAATAAAATAAGTAAATAAAAAATAAAAAATCAAGCTGGGCGTGGTGGTGCACACTTGTAATCCCCGCACTTGGGAGGCAGAGACAGGAGGATCGCGCAGGTTCAAAGCCAGCTGTGCTGGCTTAAGAGACCCTGTTTCCAAATAATAATAAAGTATAAAAATAGGTCTGGGAGTGTAGCCCGGAGGTAGAAGGGTTTCCAGGAACCCCAGTACCACCCAAAAAATCAAAAACCAAAAGGGAGCCGGGCATGGTGGCGCACGCTTGTAATCCCAGCATTCAGGAGGTCAAATGCCCCTGTGTTCTATCCCCAGGCCCGCAAAAAATAAAAATAAATAAATAAATAAAATAAAAAGGGCTGAGAGCGTAGCTCAGATTCAGAATGCCCCTGAATTCAGTCCCCAGTACAACAAACCCCTGCGTCCTGCCCCTGCATCAGCCTTGCCTGGGGAAGCTGCCCCACAGAAGGGGCCTCTGTTCTGGGGTTTGTGAATCAGGCCTCTGCCGCTGCTGCAGCATTCCCACGACCCTGGGGCGTCTGCGCTTTGTTTATGCTGCGCATGTAGGTGATGGGCCGGAGGCTGGGGCAGTGTAGCCAGCCTAGGGGCAGGAACTTGCTGGACCTCAGGGCTGCTGGCAGCCTCTGGAGAGGGACAGGCACAAATGCTTTTCTCCGGTGTCTCTTTAGGTAACTCTGACAAGTTTGGACATACCCTTTGCCATGTTTGCTCCCAAGAATTTGGAGCTGGAGGATACTGATCCTATGGTGAGCCCACCAGTGCCTTGCAGTTCCCAGTAGATGGTGCAGGAGGCATCCTCCTTCCGGGCACCTCATTGTGTCCTCCCCAGCCTGTAAGCCATGCCCTTGGCTTATGGATTCCTAGCCAGCATCAGCTTCCCTCCCAGACCTTCAGGTGTTAGCCGTAGCATGCCTCCAGTCCACACCTCAGCCCCTGCCTCTGCCTTATTCTGAACCAGGTGAATCCTCCAGAGTCCCCAGAGACCACATCTCCCCTCCAGGGCAGCCTGCACTCGGATGGCTCCAGCGGGGGCAGCAGTAGCAATGCCCATGACGACTTCGTTATGGTCGACTTCGTAAGTTGCCAGCACCTCCCTTCACCTTTGCCAGCCCAGGAAAAATGAACCAGAAGCATCTGTTGCACTGGAAGAAGTTTCCTTCCCGAGGGGTCAGATGGGGTGGGGCACCCTGCCCTGGCACCCTGGCTGGGGAGACATTTGGAGGCCACAACAACAAGACATTTTGTGTCTGTCTTTGGTTGAAAGTCAACTCTAAATGGGGGTTTTCCAGCAGTGTCTGCTCAGGTTTGATTCACATCGGAATGGATGGCCCTGTGCTTAGGAAAGGAGCTTGAAGGAAGGGGACTAACCCTATGCCAAGAAGGAATGTTATCTCAGGATTAGTAGCCCAGAAGAACAAAGATGTAAAGATTCCTCTCCCACCAGGCATGGTGGTGCAGACCTGTAATCCTAGCACTTGAGAGGCTGAAGCAGGAGGATCATAGGTTCAAGGCCAGCCTCAGCAACTTTTTTTATTTTTATTTTCAAAATGAAAAACAAGAATAGTAGCTTATCTCCTCTCTGATTTTCCTTCATAGCCCAGAGCATGCTAAACTGGGTTTGTCTTACTTTTGCAGAAGCCGGCTTTTTCTAAAGATGACATTCTTCCAATGGACTTGGGGACCTTCTATCGTGAATTTCAGAACCCCCCTCAGCTGAGCAGCCTCTCTGTAGATATCGGAGCACAGTCCATGGCTGAAGACTTGGTATGGAAAGCCCTTCCCTGCTGCCGCTCACGCTGACCTCCATCCTCTCTCAGTGCTCCTTTCTGGGCCTGGAGATTTCTTCCCACCCCCACACCTCCTGTCTTCCCTCTAACAAGAAAGAGACGTTTGTTCTGGGCATTGGCTTCTACTGAGCCCACAGTGCCTAGTAGCTCCCCGGAGTCGGCTGAGCTCAGTTCCTCTCCTGTGCACATCCTCAGCGCTTGCACTCCAGGCCCACACCTGCTGTCTTCTGCTCTGACAGCTCTCGTGTTCAGCTCTGTAGCACAGAGGGCCACGGCTCCCACCCCTCCCGCAGAGAGCTCCTTCCCTTATCCAGCGGCTCTCGTTTGCCCTGATGCTGACCGTAATTCGTAATTGCCACATTTCTTGCTAGGGTGTTTCCCATTTCCTGCCTTTGAAAGGCAGAAGAGTGCCCTGCACCAGCCACAAACTTGGGGTGCCCTACATCATAAGATAGATGCCAAGATCCCACTGTGTGAGCCGGGCATGGTGGCACACGCTTGTAATCCCAGCATTTGGGAGGCTGAGACAGGAAGATCATGGTTCGTGGATAACCTTAGCTACTTAGTGAGTGAGGGCCTTTGAAACTCAGTGAGACCCTCTTCCAAAATAAAATAAAAAATAGGGGTGTTGCTTGTAGGTAGAATGCCTCTGGGTTCCATCCCCAGTACTGAAAAAAAAAAAAACCCTCACTGTCTGAGGAAGGTCTCTCAACTCTGTGGACATTAGAGCCCTGGAAATAGCTGCCCTTGACTTGCAGTAAACAGAGATCCATGCCCAGACTACAGAGGTCGAGGCAGGAGGATGCGAGCTTGAAGCCAGGCTCATAACTTGGCAGACCTGTCTCAAGAGTAAGAAAAGGGCTAAGAACGTCACTCAGCGGCAGTGTCCCTGGTTTCAATTCTGACTACCACCAAAAAAAAAAAAAAAGAGAAAATCATGGTCAGTAATAACAGTATAGGAGTAATATTAATTATTGTTATAAACATTTATTGGGGCTGTCTGAATACCAAACACTTTTCCTTCTTTTTTTTTTTTGCGCGTCTGGTGATGGAACCCAGGGGCATTTGACCTTGGAGCTACATCCTCTGCCCTATTTTTTTTTATTCTTTATTTTGAAACAGGGCCTCACTAAGTAGCCAAGGCTGTCTGTGAACCGCGATCCTCTGGTCTCAGCCTCCTGAATGCTGGGATTACAAGCATGCGCCAAGCCTGGTACTTTTCCTTCTTATTTTTTTTTTTTCTGTGGTGCTGAGAATGGAACTCAGGGCCTTGTGCACTCTAGGCAAGTGCCCCACCACTGAACTACATCCCTACCCCTGCCAAGCATCTTGTAAGTGCTTTCACATGAATCTACAACAGCCCTGAAGTTGTTCTTTTTTTTTTTTTCTTTTTTTTTTTTTTTGGTACTAGGGATTGAACCTACAAGCATTCTACCTCAGAGCTACACACCCAGCCCTATTTATTTATTTATTTATTTATTTATTTATTTATTTATTTATTGGTGGTACTGGGGTTCCTGGAAGCCCTTCTACCTCCAGGCTACACTCCCAGACCTATTTTTATTTGGAAACAGGGTCTCCTAAGCCAGCGCGCGCGGCTGGCTTCAAACCTGCGCGATCCTCCTGTCTCTGCCTCCCAAGCGCGGGGATTACAAGCGTGCGCCACCACGCCCGGCTATTTTTTTTTTTTTTTTTTTTAATTTGGAAACTGGGTCTTCCTAGGTTGATGGGAGTCTTACTACTTGCTGAGGCTGTCCTCAAACCTGCAATCGTCCTGTCACAGCCTCCCAGGTATTGGGATTACAAGCGGCTTTAGATTTTGTTATCCCAGTTTACAGAAGAAAAAACCGACATTGTGAATGGGTAACTTCTGTGGTGACACAGAGCCGGGCTTCTGAGCTAACCCTCCATCCTCTACCCCCTGCCTCTCCTTTGACAGGTGCCAGGAAGGCAGCAGTTCCAGGCGGTGTGAGCTGGCTGGCACTGGCTCCCAGGCTGCCTCCCACCTGGACAGCTGCACCCAGGCTGCTCCCACTGTGGGGCAGCCAGGCCACTGAGTCCTGAGGCAGGACAGTGTCGCCCTCTCGCCTGTCCCATGTCCTTAACCCATGGGAAGATCGCCTGTGGTGGTGGAGCCCCACGTGGGGTCTTGTCATTCAGTGGTGGAGGCAGATCCCGCTCAGGGCCAGGTCTTTATTAATGCCTTGTGCTGTGGGCAACTCGACTTCTCATGGTTCTGTTCCCTCCACTTCTTCTTCCTCTCCATCTCTGCCTCTCGGCTGGTGTGAAGATGCAGATGCCCAGGCCTCCCACAGACCTCGGAGTCGGCCGCTTGGCGGTGCCACAGGCCCCAGAGGTATTCCACCTCCAAGCTGCGCCTTGGCCAATATTTTTTTTTTTTTTTTTTTTTTTTTTTTTGCGGCACTGGGGATGGGACCCAGGGGCATTCTACCTCTGAGCTGCAACCCCAGCCCTATTTCGTAGTCTTTTTATTTTTGAAACAGGGTCTCACTGAGTTGCAAGGGGCATCACTAAGTAGCTGAGGCTGTCTGTGAACCGCGGTTCTCTGGTCTCAGCCTCCTAAATGCTGGGATTACAAGCCTGCGCCACTATGCTTAGCTCCAGCCAACTTTTTATATCTTTGTTTTGAAACAAGGTTTCACTAGGTTTCTGAGAGCCTTGATAATGCTGCCAGGGTTGGCTTTAAACCTGTGATCCTCTCAGCCTCCCAAGTACTGGGATTACTGGCTTGTGTTTGGGAGGGATTACCACACCCCACACCCGACTCTTCATACTATTCTTAATTCACAGAGCTCTAATCTCGTAGTTCCCTTGTGTCAGTACAATCTGTGCAAAGGAGGTCTTTTTTTTTTTTTCAGTACTGGGGATGGAACCCAGGGGCATTCTACCTCTGAGCTTACACCCCCAGCCGTAGTTCCTTCCTTTCTTTCTTTCTTTCTTTCTTTCTTTCTTTCTTTCTTTCTTTCTTTCCTTCTTTCTTTCTTTTCTTTCTTTTCTTTCTTTCTTTCTTTCTTTCTTTCCTTATTTATTTATTTTTGGTGGTACTGGGGTTCCTGGAAACCCTTCTACCTCCGGGTTACACTCCCAGACCTATTTTATACTTTTTTATTTGGAAACAGGGTCTCTTAAGCCAGCAAGGCTGGCTTTGAACCTGCGCCATTCTCCTGTCTCTGCCTCCCAAGCGCGGGGATTACAAGTGTGCGCCACTACGCCCAGCTTATTCTTTATTTTGAAACAGGATCTCACTGAGTTGCAAAGGGCCTCACTAAGTAACTCACAAACCACAATCCTCCTGTCTTAGCCTCTCAAATGCTGGGATTACAAGTGTGTGTCACCACGTCCAGCTCCAAGGATGTCATTTGATTTCTGTGTCCATCCTTTTTTGGGGGAGAGCACTGAGGATTAAATCCAGGGGCATTCTACCTCCAAGCTACACCTCCAGCCCTAGGTTTTTGTTATTCTTTATTTTGAAATAAGGTCTCACCAAGTAGCTGAAGTTGACCATGAACCTGAGATGCTCTTGTCTCAGCCTCCCAAGTACTGGGATTACAAGCGTGTGCCACCACGCCTGGCTTGTCCTTCCATTCTTGGTGTGGTCTGCTTTTTCGGTCTCACTGTGTGGCACATTCGGATTCCCTAGGCCGTTTTGCAAGCCTGCAACCCTCACAAACCCTGCTGGCCATTCCCCTGCACCGCCACTCGTCCATTCCCACTTAGCCACCCTGCCCCCGCTTGGCCTGTGCAGCCCTGCTCAGCTGAGCTCTCCGTCTCGCTTCCTCCCCACTTGGGCGGTGGGGCTGGCTGCCTCTCCACGGCCTGTCCAAATAAACAGCTCTTCTCTCCTCCTGGTACAGGACTCGCTACCAGAGAAGCTGGCCGTGCACGAGAAAAACGTCCGGGAATTCGACGCCTTTGTAGAAACCCTGCAGTAAAAGTGCCCTCCAGTGCCAGTACAGCCCTTTTTGTGGCCCTGGGGTACAGAGAGCCTCCACTCCTTAGCCGCTCCCATCCCTCATGCTGCTCCCAGCCAGGCGGAGGGGAGGACAGGTCCCCCATGGGGACCCAGAAGTCCCTGCCTTGGGCCTCCTGGAGACTCCATGGTGACGGTCAGGCCCGGCGACCGCATCCGGGAGGACTGGCTCTCTGGGTTTGAAGGTGGAACCCCCTCAGCAGGGCCACCACACGCTCACCCGCCGTCTTCATGAAGGGTGTCACCCCCTTCCTCCTGCCTGGGTCTGCCTGCGTCTGGCCCCTGCCTACCTGTCATTAGTAACATCAGCCATTTGACAACCATTTCAGCTGGTGGCCCAGAGACTGGTGCAGAGCAGGAAGAGTGGAAAAACGGTGCCTGGAGGAGGGGAGGCCCGCCAGGCTTTGTCTCCTAGTTCCTGGGATCTTCCTCTATCTTTCTCTGTTCATGGTGGTGAGAGCCCCAAAGCCAGTCACCCCCTTCTAGGAAAGGAGGTGCCAGCCCTTCTGGAGGCCTGAGCAGCCCTGGCAGCTGCCTGCACTCAGCTCCATAGGGAAACGTAAAAACCAAGCATGTGTCCCTAGGACTCTGTCATCAAGAGTCACAGCAAAGGGTCTTCCCTCCTCCTCCCTCCCCATTGCTGCTCCTAGGTTATAGGAGATGGTAAATATTTATTACTTTCAGAGAGATCAGATATTTTATAGAGAAAATATGTTTGCGGTTAGACGTTTCACTTGAGGAAGGCAGGGCCTCTTCCTCTGGAGGGTCCTCAGGACTGGGGTGCTGCTCTGACGATCTTCCTTCCCCTTATTGTAAGGCAGGATCCAAGAAGTGGGCTGGCGGGCAGGCTGCCTCCCAGAACTCAGAACTGACAGCAGGCTTTCCCTGGCACAGCGCGCGCTCTGTCCCGCGAGAGCCGTGGCCTCCTGCTTCTGCGGTCACATCTCCCTTCTGGCAGCCCAGGAAGTCTTGGGTGCTAAGTACGATGACTCCCCAGAGTTGCACCACATGCAGTGCCCCGGGGCGCTGTATGCGCCTGCTGCTCAGGGCTGGGCTGTGGGCTCCTGCTGCCCGGGGCCTAGCCATACCTTCCTGTAGTCGGGGGTTTGCACCCCTGGCTTGGTTTACCAGCGGGGCTGAGACTGACTGAACCGTTCAGGTGTCGCTACTTGAGTAAGTCAAGTGCCTAGCCATATGTCCTCTCCAGCCCGACGGTCTGGCCGGGAAGGCCAGCCTGCCTTCCTCCTGCCCTTGGGTACTCTGCAGCAGCTGTTCTTCGGTGGGGCAGGGGGCTCTCAATTGCTTGAGGAAACCGCATGTGACACGTTCCCACCTACAGGCAGCCGCAGGGCCGGAGTGGCTCTGGAGGGGAGCTCTGCCCTGCGCATGCTTCTGCCCCGAGAATGTTCCCCGCAGGTGGCCAGCTGCATATCCACGGGCTGCTGGACAGTCAGATCCCTCCCCAGGCCCAGCAGTAAGGGAAGACCCAAAGGCCCTGCGCAGAAGGGCCCATCGCCACGGTCCACAGCAGCCCTCTCCAACTTCCTAACTGGACTGTGCAGGCAGCAGCCTTTCTCCAGGGCGCCATCTGTGAAGAGGCTGGGAGGGGCAGAGCAACCGCCATGGCCTCCTCCTACCCTCAGCGCTCCCAGTCCACTATGGAAGGGCGGAGTCCTAGACCAACTTCCCCCCGCAGCACGCAGGCACAGGCTGGGACAGTCCTCTGTCTCGGGTTGCCCAAGTCCTCCTCCTCCAGCCTACTTTGTTTGGAAATAACTGAGCTATACTTCAAAATGTATTCAAGAGATTTCCAATAAAATTTTTTCTGTACTTTACAGCTTCCTGTCCTGCTAGTTATCTAGACACCTAGCCCTGCCCTCCACCTCTGCAGCCTGGGTCCCCTGCAGAAGGGAAGGTTGTGCCACTCAGAGGCTCAAGCCGGGATGCTTTGAGCCTTAGGGGTTGGGCTCTGGCCCCTGGGCAGCCTTGGCTCTGCCAGGAAGCTTCCTAGACCCTCATTTCCTTGGGACTTTCCATGACAGTGTATTTGCATATTCAGTGAGAAAATGTATATAAAGAAAATGCATTACACTCATTAAAAATCCCCATAAAAGGGAGGCCGTTGGAGCCAGGTGTGATGGCATACACTTGTAATCCCAGTATGCAAGAGCTGAGACAGAAGTATCATAGAACTCAGAACTGACAGCAGTTCTGAGGCCTGGGAATATAGTTTGGAGGTAGAATATCCTTGGGCCTTTGTGCTAAAAAAAATAAAAAGGCATTATCAGCTCCATTATTCCCTTACATCCTACTCACCTCCATGGGCTGGCTCTGAGGTAGGACAAGTGGTAGATCCTGCAGTGTTTCCAGCAGAAATCAGGAGGGGGGGGGTGGCTGAGTGAACAAGCCCAGGGAAGGAGCTGAGTAGCAGGAAGCCGAGGGCCACTCAAGCTCTTTTAGATGGCTGGTCTCCCGACTCCAGCAAGGGCGCTGGGCTGGGAGGAGCGTGCTGCAGGATGGGTCCTGCCCGGTGCCTGGTGCTCTGGCTGCTGGCATCTTGCCCTGGCAAGGCCGCTCCTTCCTCCTAGTTTGTGGCTTTGGTGGTGGTGGGGAGCAAGCTAAAGGTGGGACTACATGTAGAAGCAGAGATGGTTCTAGATGCAAAGAATAATTGCTTGACCAAAACTGGGCAACTGCTGCCTGGGCCCCTCCACCACTACCCCACGCCCTTCTTCAGATTGAAGTCAGGCCCCAGGTCAAAGGACTGGTCAGAAAATTCTAAACTCAGCTGGGCGTGGTGGCGCACGCTTGTAATCCCTGCGCTTGGGAGGCAGAGACAGGAGGATCGCGCAGGTTCGAAACCAGCCGTGGGCGCTGGCTTAGGAGACCCTGTTTCCAAATAAAAATGTAATAGGTCTGGGAGTGTAGCCTGGAGGTAGTAGGGCTTCCAGGAACCCCAGTACCACCAAAAAAAAAAAGAAAAAGAAAAAAGGAAAGAAAATTCTAAACTCAGCACAAACCTAGGAAAGAGAAGGGCTGCCTACTCCTGTAGGAACACTTGCCTGTTAACTGTGACAGTGACCATGGTGCCAGGCAGGGCAGTTTTCTGACCCCTTGGTCTGAAATGGTGTTAAGACCATCCCTGCTGGTCCCCATCAGTTGAGATCCCCAGAAAGCGAAGCGCTCAGTGCCCCATGACCAACAATGGTGTCCTATTGCTTTAAAACATCTCTGGGTGCTCCATCCCCAGAGACTTGCTGTTGCTAAGGCCTTGGTGAACTGGCAGAGGTCCTGCCAGGAGCCCAACGCAAGTAAACAGCTGCCCTTGTTTCCCGTGGCCCTCCTTTTCTGGGTAACTGCCTGGATGTTCCAGTCGCCTAGCTTGGAGCTGAGCAGAGCCAGCGAGGGAGAAGGGTGCTGATATCTTCTGCTTCGAGGTGCCTGGATGAAGGCCACAGATGTACGACGGGACTACTTTCCTGGAGCTCGGGACTGGTGTTTACGACCACCATCCCAGCACCGCCTGATCCCGCAGCTCTGGCTGGGCTGCCCATCCCAAGCACAGAGAGCAGGTGGAAAAAGCAGACCTGGCTGGGGCCGCCAGACTCCTGACTACGGAAGGCCGACCAGGGCAAACACCTGGAATTTGATCTTGACAACTTTGTGCTGTGAAATTCTGTCCTGCCTCCCAGTGACAAACCTTTTTAATTGTGGCAAAAAAAAAAAGCATAAAATTTTCCATGATTTTCTTGTGGTGCTGGGGACCAAACCCCGGGCCTTGTGCATAGTAGACAAGTGCTCCACACTCAGCTGCACCCCGGCCCCACTCTGACCACCACAGCCTTTAAAGCAAAGCAAGGTCTACTCAAAAGTGGAGGGGGACCCAGGTCTTTGGCAGCCTCCACGTGGCGAGGCGGTGGGCGGGCGGGTCAGGAGGTGAGGGCTCCAACCCAGCTGCCTGTGATCACCCTGGTAACCACTGAGCACTCCCTCCGTGTTATGTGCCATGCATACTTCTAATCCTCACATTTTCTGATGAAGACACAGTCCCAGGGGTGGGACCAATTCTATGACTGTCACTGGCTAGAGTTGGTGAGTGACAGAAACCAGGATTCAAACCCTCGTGTGAGTCCAGAGTCCGCCCTAGTGTCCACCACAGACCACTCTAGTTTTCTCCCTTGCATGCCTCGGATGAATCTAAGTGACCCCTGGTCCCAGGATACAGCACACATGACCAGTTGGAATGCTACTGATGCAGGAAAGTGGAAGGTGCCACGTGCGGTGGCAAATCCCACTCGGGAGGCTGAGGCAGGAGGATTGCATATTTGAAGCCAGCCCAGGTAATTTATCAAGACCCTGTCTCAAAAAGTAAAGAGGGCTGGGGACATAGCTCAGGGACGGTGTGCCCATGGGTCCAATCCCCAGTACTAGGTGGGGGAAGGTTGATACTTCCAAATCTAGAGGTCAGAAAGCAGGCTCCCGAAAGCATAAGAAGAGCAAGAAGTGGCAGGGCTGGGAGGGCTCCCAAGGCTCCACTGCCCGTTCCTCTACCTGCTGCACTACCCACCTGCTCTGGACCCCACGGCCTCACTTCCCCAACAGCCAGGTGGGCAGTTTTCCACCTCCATTTTTTTTTCCAGAGTCTGAGGATGGAACCCAGGGGAATTTGACTTCTGAGCTACACCCCTTGCCCTATTTTTTTATTCTACATTTTGAAACAGTTGCGGAGGGCCTAAGTAACTGAAGCCCTCTGTGAACTGCAATCCTCGGTCTCAGCCTCCCAAATGCTGGGTTTACAAGCATGCACACCACACCCGGCTTTCCATCTCCATTTTTATTGAAATACAAAAAGTGCAAATGGTGAAATACATGATTGGTGGCCAGGGAAGTCATTAAAGGTGAACGTGAACACTTGATTCACAGTACAAGCGCCCCCAGGTAAAGACCAGCAGGGCAGGGAGAGGAGGAAAGTCCACACAAATCCAAAAGGCTCCGAGTGAGTGGGGCTGTGAACAACACTTGATAGACAGAAGCGGCCGGAGAGCGGAGAGCAGAGAGGAGAGTGTGCGTGCCCCACACACTTGCGGCCACGCCTGGGCCGGGCTGCAGACAGGACCAGCAGCCTGGGGAGGCCTGCTGTGCGGAGCCAGGGTGCCCAACAAGGGCATGCACACCCACACGCTAGCAGCAGGCTGCCGGTCAGCAAAGACTGCCTCAGAACCGGCCACAGCTGTGGGGCAGGGACCCTGCAGCTATTTCCCTGCTGCGTGAAGGGGTCCTAGGTTCACGAGGAGGGAGAGGCATGAGAAATGCCAACCACCACTGGGGTCCATCCAGGTTTTCTGAAAGCTGCCAGGCTCCTGGGACCTCCCTCTTTCAGGAGGTTGCTGGATCCCACTGGGCAGGGAGGATCTCTTACCAACATCTCTGCCCCTACTCTGCACACTGAGCCCCTGCCCCAGCCCCTCCCAGAGTCCCCAGGCTGGAGGAGGGAGTCACCATGGACCTCTGGCCTTAGCAGAGACATGTGTGACTAAGGCCCAGGTTCTCTAGACCTTGAGGCTGAGGCTAGGTGCGTGGGACACAGGCAAGGCAGGGCGCCGAGGCTGCTTGTCACTGATCCCGACCCCAGGGCTCTCCAAATAGATGCTGGGACTCAGTCCTCTTATGCAAGCCGCCGTCCCTGACAGAGCCAGGGGCCAAGACACCTGGGAGCAGTACCATTGGGAAAGGCGGTCCCAGAGGGGCAGTCTTGCCATTCTTTGGGTATAGAATCACCCACAGCAGAGCTGTGGTGGGAGGACAGGTGCAGGGTGCTTGCATCCAGGCCACACGCGGAGGGACTTCTACAAAGCAGGGTGACTGACCTGACAGGGAGGTGCCTAGGGGCTCATGCTCCTTCCCCAGCAACCACGAAGGGGAGGACCAGTCCCAGCTACCAGCCCAGCCGGCAGAGGTTGTGCCATCCACTGTTGCCAGGGAAACAGAGGCAGGAAAAAGCAGAAAAGGGATTACTGGGGCTCAGTCCTTCTTGAGCTGAAAGCCAAGCCCAGCTCTGGGGAGCCTGGCAGGAGCCAGGTATCCAGAGAGGCAGTGAGAAATATAAGGCGAAGAAAAGTCTCACGGTACCAGAAAGTCTCCAGGGCAGGGAGGTGGGCTGGATGGGGAGAAGGAGCTGCAGGTTTGGCTGGCTCCAGCTTCCATCTCCTGGGGCATCATGGCCCCTTTCTTGACAGAAAACCCGGGCTCCTGTCAGCCTGATGCCAGGAGGAAGAGTCCAACTGGGGCTACCAGAGGAGGCTGGGGTGGAGGCTCAGGGCTCCCTGGATACGGGGCTGGGGAACAGCTCCCCCTGATGGTCCAGGAGGAACTTTGTAAAGGTGTTGATGGGATTAATGGCCTTGAGGGTGATGGCAGCATCCTTGGCCCACAGCAGGTTGGGGCCGAAGACAACAGCCAGGTTAGTGTTGGTCATCTTGTTCTGGTCACAGTGGGCGGAAATCTGCAGAGGGCATCGGGCACTGCACCAGGAAGCCACCGCCCTGCTTTTCCTCCCTCTGCCCTGCCCCTAGCCCCCAAATGAGCAGGAAAATTGAGGTGGGGTCTCACCTGGACCAGGAAGGCAGTCAGGAAATGAAGCACCTGGTAGTTCTCCTCAGGTAGCGTCTGGAGGGCCTGCCGTGTGGCCTCCACTCTCTGGCTCTCATCGATGTCTGTGGGGAACAGGGGTACAGGTTACAGGGCACCGGTCAGCAGCGAGACCGCAGAGGCCCACAGGCTGCAGGGAGGGTGGGTGGCCGGCCGAATACACCCATTCCAAGTCCAGCCCCGGAATGGGCCGACATGCACACTGGGGAGGGAAGACAGGGCAACTCACTGAGGAAGCCCACAACGTGGGGGTACAGGTCAAAGGTTAGCAAGGGCTCGGGAAGCTCCCGAAGGAAGGTCTTGAGGATGACTGCGGGCAGGTGCAGCTCGTTGTACTGGTCGAAGTCCACCGGCAGCCCTGGGGAGGAGGGTGTGACTGTGGGCGGCCTGGGCAGCGGCCCATCTGGCAGCCAGGCGGGCCCCACTTCCCAACCCCCCTCAGCCAGCCTCCTCCTCTGTGATGAGGGGATGCGGGCGGGGGACCAGCACACACTAGTCACTCCGCAAGAGGCTGAGCCAGAGCTGACAGACGAGGCCGCAGCCTGGGCCAGCCAGGCAGACATGGGGCCATGCAGTGACAGATGCCACAGAGCCCTCGGGTGGCAAGAGAAGCTGGGACCTTGTCTCCGGGGCAGCATAGGCAGAAGTGCCCTAACGGTCACACGTGCCCCGCCCACACATGGCGACCGCGGCCCGGGCCACTCACCCATGTTGTACTTCTGCTGCACCTCCCGCACGACCTGGGTGTTGGCTGACCTCCGGAAGATGCCCTCGGTGGTGAGCGCTGGGAAGCGGGGGACAGTGAGCCCCACAGCGCTGGCCTGGGGGCTGCTTCCCAGCCCTGCCTCACGGGCCCAGGCAGTCAGTGGGTGCCCCGGCCCTGCCCACCCAGCAGCTTCCCAAGGGTGGCTGCAGGCATGAAGCTCCGTCGTGTGCACTGCGAGGCTGGGCTGCGCACTCACCGTGGGCCTGCAGATAGGCGACGGTCTCCCTCAGCACGATGGGAATGGGGTCCTGCTCTGGGTTCTTCTCCTGGAGGCTGGGATCAAGGCAGTGAGGGGACTGCTGCCTGCCCAGCCCCGCGGCCCCCCGCCCACTAGCCCCCGTGCACTCACTGCTGCAAAGACACCCCAAACTGCTGGTTGGGCAGCGGCGGCCGAGGAGGCATGGGCTTGGGGGCCGTGGCAGGGCTCTTCTGCGTGGATTTGAGAAAGTCGTCATACCTGGGGGGCAACGGGAGGAGGGTGAGGCCCCTGCCAGGCTCTGGAGTTGCAATGGCCAGCTTTATCAGGCCTTCACTGCACTGTTCTACATGGACTGTTTCATTTAATCCTTACAAGAGCCCCATTTTATGCTACATATGAGAAAACAAACCCCTTAGAGAGGTTCATAGCTGAACAACTCAGTGAGGCCCTCAGCAACTTAGTGAGACCATTTCAAACTAAAAAATAAAATGGGGCTGGGGATGTAGCTCAGAGGTATGCAGTGGGGGTCAATCCCTGCTCGCTCTCTCTCTCACACACACACACACACACACACACACACACACACCACAGGTTCAGTTACAGCGTGTAAGTGACAGCGATGGGTCTGATCCAGTCTGCCATCACTGGACCATGGCGCTCGCCTCCTCCCTTTACCCTGGGTTCTCTGCCCCTCCCGGGGCCAGCGTATCCTGCCCCCACATAACACACACGCGCGCCAGCCTCACTTGAGCACTTGGCGAGGGATCCCCAGCTGCTCCAGCTTCACGTGCTCGCTCAGCTCGCTCAGGTAGTTCACATAGAAGATCTTCCGCCCGAACTTGAAGCTGCCGTGGGGAAGGGCCTGGTGAGGGCCGCCCGCCTCCCCAGCACCTGCTCGGGGTGCCGGGACACTGGGGCGCCCACCCGGCCCCGGCCACTCACCTAATGAGGGGTTTGAAGAGGATGAGCAGGGTTTTGATGAACATGGTCGGGTGCACGATGTACAGGGCCTTGATGTTCTTCTTGTACCTGAGGGGGCAGAGCCAGACACTCAGGTGCGTGGGGTGCGAGAGACAGGTGGGATCTTCTGGTTCTGACTCGTGGCAGGCACGGGAGGTGAGGGCCACGTTGCCCCAGAAGGCAAGAGGCTCCGTAAGGTTAAGTCTCATGGAAGGTCACAGAAGAGCGAGTAGAGGAGCTGGATCTGGGCCCGGGCCCTTCCCACTTCAGTTCTTGTTTTCCCAGCTGGGGGCCCTGCCTCCCACTGGATGGGGTAAGCTGCAGCCCAAGCTCCCGAGCCCTGGAGCCCACGCCATGCCCCACACACTTGCGGTCAAACTCGCGGTAGGCATCCCGCAGCCAGCTGAGGGACGGCTTGTTGTCACTGGTCAGGCCGTGGTGCAGGTAGAGCAGCGTGTAGTCGCTCTCCACGTACTGGTCCAGCGTGTGCTTCAGGTACCTTCAAGGGAAAAGCCCTGCTCAGGCCTGTCCTGCGCACAAGTGCGGCCCATTGAGACAGGTGCTGGTGCCCTGCTCTCTGGCTTCCATCGCACCCCTCCCCAGCTCTCCACCTCCTTTTCTGTCCTATAACCAGGTTCCTGCAAAGGAGGCAGAGGGTAGTGACTGGGCCGCTAATAATGCTAACACCTTTTTACTGCAATGCTGGGGATGGAACCCAGGGCCTCAGGCCTGCTGGCAAGTGTTCTCCCACGGAGCCGCATTGCCAGCCTAGAAGCCCTCACTTTTTGAGCACTGACTAGAAATCATAAAGTCTGTCCCCTGCACTGAGCCCTCTCTTCTACCTACAGCACTGCCCTGCACCAGTAATAACTGTAACAGTCACTGTTCTTGTTTTTTGTTTTGTTTTGGGTTTTCTTTCTTTTTTTTTTTTTTTTTTTTTTTTGGTACTGGGGATTAAACCCTCTGAGCTACACCCCCAGTTCTTTTTATTTTTTGTTTGAAACAGGATCTTTGCTGAGGCTGTCCTCAAACCTGTGGTCCTCCTGCTAAGCCTCACGGTAAGTCACTGTTAGCTTTTGGTGTATGCCAAGCATTCACCTACATCATCTCCTCTGTCCTCCTAACACTGAGGCTCATTAATTGTCCTTATCTTACAAATGAGGGCAAGGAGCAGAGGAGTCAAGGGCTGATCTGAAGTCACACAGCTGGCGGTGGGTACTCAGGGTGAAGTGTTCAAATCCAAAGCCCACATTCTCTTTTTGTGTGTGTGTGGGTCTGGGGGTGGAACCCAGGGGCATTTGACCTCTGAGCTACACCCCCTGCCCTATTTTTTATTCTTTATTTTGAAACGGTCTCACTAAGTTGTGGAGGGCCTCACTAAATAGCTGAGGCTGTCCACGAACCATGACCCTCCTGTCTCAGCCTCCCAAATGCTGGGATTACGAGCATGTGCCACCACACCGGGCTTAAAAGCCCACATTCTTGACCTTAGATTAGAACACAGATTAGAACAGACTGTAGAACCCTGCGCCCATGAGAGGCAACCAGCGTAGCCACATTGCCTCGGTCTCCCTATGCCCACAATATGATATCGACCACCCCAACACACACACACACACACACACACACACACACACACACACACGATCTTGAGCACACTGAGAAGAATGAGTAGTGAACAAGGATTCAAGAACAGAAGGGGAATCCAGGGTAAAGTCCTCTTTCTGGTTGACCAACCAGCTCCCAGGCTCCAGCAGGAACACCACTCCAGGCTGGACAAGCCCAGTGCTAAGGGCGGCCGCGGGGGCGGAGAGGAGGAGAAATGCCTGGCGAAGTGCCTGAGGATTGGACCAAGTGCCCAAGTATGGCCAGACCGAACCCACAGGACAACCTATACACTGCTCCCTGGGCCGGACTTGGCTGGGCTAGATCAGGCAGGCCTGAAATGTAGCTAATGCTGGATTATTGCTGATTTTAATCATTATTAGCTACTCAATAGATTACCCTTTATCCACACGGGGCACTGTGCAGCTTACAGAGCTGTCAGCCAGGCACGGTGGCACACATCTATAATCTCAGTTCTTTGGAGGGTGAAACAGAAGGCTTGTAGGCTCACAGTCAGACTTGGCAATGTAGTGAAATTCTCAGCATTTTAGCGAGAACCTGCTTCCAAATAAAATATGAGCTGGGGGAATTCAGGCACAGTGACACACACCTGAAATCCCAGTACTTGGGAGGCTGAGACAGAAGGGTTGCAGGTTTGAGGACAGCCTCAGAAAGTAGTGAGGCTCTCATCAACCTAGCAAGACCCTGTTTCAAAACACAAATAAAATACGGCTGGGGGTGTAGCTTGGAGGTTAGAATGCCTCTAGGTTCAATCCTCAGTATCACACACAAAATAAAGCTTAGGGTATAGCTCAGGGTTATAATGCCCCAAAGTTCAAGCCCTAATTAAAAAAAAAGCTGGCACTTAAAAATATGGAATTTTGTGATTATGAAAATAGTGAAGAAGCCGGGCATAGTGGCGCACACTTGTAATCCCAGCATTTGGGAGGCAGAGACGGGAGGATCACAGTTTGCAGCCAGCCCCAGCTACTTAGTGAGGCCCTCCGCAACTCAGTGAGACCCTGTTTCAAAACATAAAGACTAAGCCGGGTACGGTGGCACACACTTGTAATCCCAGCATTTGGGAGGCTGAGATAGGAGGGTTCATGGACAGCCTCAGCTACTTAGTGAAATCCTTTGCAACTCAGTGAGACCCTGTTTCAAAATAAAAAATATAAAAAATAGGCCTGGGGGTGTAGCTTGGAGGTAAAATGCCCCTAGGTTTTATCCCCAGTACCACACAAAAAAATAAAATAAAATAAAATAAAATAAATACTAAAAAAAAAAATAGGGCTGGGAGTATAGCTCGGAGGTATGATGCCCCTTGGTTCTATCCCCAGTGCTGAAAAAAAAGAGAAAGAAAAAAGAAAGAAAATAGTGAAGAGCATAGTGAAAACGGACATTCTCATCCCCTGACAGATATAATGGCATGGGGTGGGGGAGTGATGTTTATCAGAAGCTATAAAATGTTCCTACTCAGCTGGGCATGGTGACGAATGCCTGTAATCCCAGTATCTGGGAGGCCAAGACAGGAGACGGGCAGGCCCAAAGACAGGCTCAACAACAGTGAGACGCAGTAGCAAGACCCTGTTTGCAAAGGGCTGGGGCTGTAGCTGGAAGGTAGAACGTCTCTGGGTTCAGTCCCTAGTACTCTCCCCCACACACTCACAAAAAATGTGCCTTCCCTTTGAACCTGTAAAAATATCCCCAGGAATTTATCCTAAGGAAATATTTGGCAATGGACAGAAACATTTTTGTTGGAGGCTGTTCATCCCAGACTTTTATGATGGAAAAAAAAAACTGCACTGCAAGCTAACTGTCCAACCTCAGGGAATTGGTTAAAGAAATCATGGGACATGTATAAATAGAATACCTCACAGGATGCTTGTGGAGACAGGACTAATCTGTGAAGTCAGATGTCAGACAGTGGTTACCCTTTGAAGTAGACACCAGAAGAACAAAAGGAGGTCTGTGGGATGTGGGTGACAAGGGCGTGCTCAGTTTTTAAAAATTCATCACAAAAAATTCATCATAAGCTGGGTGTGGTGTTGCATGCCTATAGTCTCAGCTGCTTGGGAGACTGAGGAGGAAGGACTGCTTGAGCCCAGGAGTCTGAGACCAGCCTTGGCAACACAGAGAGACCCTGAATTAAATATATAAATAAAAATCACCTAGCAGCACACTTATAATTTATTCATGTTTCTGTTAAATGTTAAATAAAATTTATGCATGTTAAATGTTAACAAAATTAATTCATTAACTAATTAATTTATGGCACTGGAGATTGAACCCAGGAGCATTCTATCTCTAAGCTATACCCCAGTCCTATTTTCTTTTTATTTTGATACAGTATCTCACTAGGTTGATGACAGTTTTACTACTTCCTAATGCTGTCCTTGAACCTACAATCCCCCTGTCTCGGGGATCACAAGTATGTGCTGCCATGCCTAGCTTAATACATTTTTTTTTTTTTTTTTTTTTTTTGGCGGGTCTGGAAGTAGAACCCTGGGGCATTTGACCTTCAAGCTCCAAACCCTGCCCTATTCTTTTTATTCTCTATTTTTTTTTTTTTTTTTTTTTTTGGTGGTACTGGGGTTCCTGGAAGCCCTTCTACCTCCGGGCTACACTCCCAGACCTCTTTTTACATTTTATATTTGGAAACAGGGTCTCCTAAGCCAGCGCAGCGCGGCTGGCTTAGGAGACCCTGTTTGCGCGATCCTCCTGTCTCTGCCTCCCAAGCGCAGGGATTACAAGCGTGCGCCACCACGCCCGGTCTTTTTATTCTCTATTTTGAAACCGGGTCTCACTGAGTTGCAGAGGGCCTCACTAAGTAGCTGAGGCTGTCCGCGAACTGCAATCCTCCAGTCTCAGCCTCCCAAATGCTGGGATTACAAGCGTGCGCCACCACGCCCGGCTCTAATAAAATATTTTAAAAAGGATGTCTTTAAGGAATGCTTAATGCCCACAAGATAAAAAAAAATTCAGGTAAGATACAAAACTGATAGCAATCCTTATATGTTATAGGGAAAAAATGAGAGGTGAATACAGCCAGAAAAAATTAACAGTGGTTTTTCTCTCTGGGTGGTAGATTTGTGGGAGTCTTTTATTTTTATAGTTGCTTGTGTATAATGGTGAGGTACTGGGGATGAATCCCAGGGACATTCTACCTCCGAGCTACACCCCCAGCCCTATTTTATTTTTTATTTTGAAATAGGGTCTCACTAAGTTGCAGAGAGCCTCACAAGTTACTGAGGCTGTCCTGGAACCTGCAATCCTCCTGTCTCAGCCTCCTAAATACGGGGATTACAAGCATGCGCCACCACGCCCAGCTTACAATTCTCATTTTTATATGGTTTTGAAGAGACCTGTCATAAAGCACACAGCTAGTACAAGGCAGAGTTGAAGTTTAATTGGTCTTCTGATTCCAAGCTTCAGGCATTTTCCATTTCAACTCCCCAGATCAGAGTGGAGAGCTAGGAAAATCAAATCTGAGGTAATCTGACTGAAAACTAGACAGACTGACGCAAGGAAGAAGTGCCTCCCTGCTGAGCCGGGCGTGGTGGGCACACTTGTAATCCCAGTATTTGGGAGGCTGAGACAGGAGGATTCTGGTTCGAGGCCAGGCTCAGCTACTTAGTGAGGCCCTCTGCAACTCAATGAGACCCTGTTTCAAAATAAAGAATAAAAATTAGGCCTGGGGGTGTAGCTCAGAGGTAGAATGTCCCTGGGTTCCATCCCCAGACCCGCAAAAAAAAAAAAAAAAAAAAGAGTGCCTCCCTGCTAGCAGCAGGGATTGTGAGCAAGCTGGGTGTGGTGTGTGTGCATGTGGTATGTGGTATATGTGTGGTGTGTGTATGTATGGTAGATGTGGTAGATGTGTGTGGTATGTGGTGTGTGTATCATGTGTATAGTATGTGTGTGGTATGTGTGTGTTGTGCGTATATGGTATATGTGTGTGTGGTATGTGGTGTTTGGTTATGTGGTGTGTGTATGGTCTGTGTGTGATGTGTGTGTAATACATGTGGTATGTGTGTACAGTATTGTGTGGTATGTATGTGTATGTGTGTGGAGTGTGTGTACGGTGTGGTATGTGTGTCTATGTGGTATGTGTCTATGTGTGTCTATGTGTAGTGTGTGCATATGTATGGTATACGTGGTGTGTATATGTATATGTGTGGTATATGTATGTAGTGTGATTGTTTATGGTGTACATGGTGTGTGTGGTATATGTGTGTATGTGTGTGGTGTATGTGTGTGGTGCATGTGCATGGTGTATGTGTGTGTATGTATATGTGTGTATGTTTATGGTATATGTGGTGTGTGTGGTGTGTGTGTGTGCATGCGTGTACATGCACGTGCTCTTGAGAGGTGTAGAGGGCCCACAGCAGTGGACGGCAGAGGCTTCCTGAACACGGAAGCAGCCCCAGCGGGGTGCAGCCTCCTCGGCCCGCTACCTCCTGGGCACTGGTGCTCTCCCTTCCCCATCCTCACTTCCTCCCCCTTGAACCACTCTGTGGCCAGGAGCCTGCCACCTGGTTACAGGCGAGTAAAAGGGCGGAGGGAAGGGCATGTGACTGGGCCTTGGGCTGAGCTCCTCAGCTGAACTGCTGGGCCACGTGGCTGGCTGGGACATGACACTGCCTGCCTCTTCTGAGGAGCTGAGGAGCGGTGGCAGGAGAGGCCAGGAGGCCAGAGGAAAGAATTCACAGACATGCCAGGCGACTGAGCCTCTGGCCCTCTGGCCCCTCCCCAGGGAGAGCCGAGGCTCAGCCCTTCCACTGGCTGCTGGGCCTCTCAGTGCCACCCCAACCTGCCCCCCCCCACACCACGAGGGATCACAAAGAGCTGCTGTGGCAGTACAGAAGCTTGAAATGTTAGAGAGAAGGGGAGGGAGGGTGCACTCCTGGATCCCAGCTTTGGGAGGCTGAAGCAGGAAGATCACAGGTTCAAGGCCAGCCTTAGCAACTTAGTGAGGCTCTCCACAACTTAGCAAGATAATTTAGCAAGACTGTTCCAAAATAAAAATAAACTGGGCACCACAGTACATGCCTGTAATCCTGGTATTTTGAAGGCTAAAAGAAGAGGGTTGGTTCAAGGATGATAGCCTTAGCAATTTAGCAGGAATCTCCGGAACCTAGCAAGACCCCATTTCAAACCAAAAAATAATAATATACTAATAAAAAGGGCTGGGGGTGTAGCTCAGAGGTAGAATGCCCCCTGGGTTCAATTTCTAGTGCCAATAAATAAATAAATGTACGAATGAATACTGGGGTATTCATGAATAGAATGTCCCTGGATTAAATCCCCAGTACTCCCTCCACATGCAAATAAAAAATAAATTAAAAAAGCAAAGCTGGGGATGGTGGTACATGCCTGTAATCTTAGTACTGAGGAGGCTGAGGCAGGAGGATTCAGGTTTGAGGACAGCCTGAGTAATGTATTGTGACCCTCTGCTACCTAGTGAGACCCTGTTTCAAAACAAAAAATAAAAAGGAATGGGGTGTAGCTCAGAAGTAGAATGCTCTTGAATTTGATCCCCAGTACCAAAATAAGTAAGTAAATAAATAATTAAAAATTCAGAGAGTGCTTTAAACTGATCAGGAAAGAAGTAAAAGACAGCTACTCAGCAGAAACTCGGAAAAGGCAGGAGGAGGGCAGATACTGCTCTGCGTCCTTGGATGTCCTGTGCACACTGATTGTGCTGTAGGCTCTGCCACACATCAGCGCTCCACCAGCCTTCAGACCTGCCTTAGCTGTCCCTATCACAAATATATGGCTCACAGAACCCACACTGGTGCAGAAATCATCAGCACCGTATCTGGCACAAAATAAGGTGACAACTAATTATGAATGTAAATGATAAGCAATGACAACCACATCAGAAACATGATATAACTACAATAATTTGGATAATATTTTAATTTTCGAGGCATTTTCATGTGCAGCATCATTCCCATAAGGAAGGAAGGCTGGATTATTACCTACCCTGAAAGGTAAGAAAATCAGATTCAAAGACACTTGCCAAAGTCACAGTTTCCAAGACTCTTAACTAGACCTGACTCTTAGTCCAGTGCTCTCCCCAAAATATAAAAAGCTCCCCATGGGAAGGAAAAAAGGAGGCTATAAGGAGGACATTTGTTCCCAAGGCAGGCAGGGACAGGAAGGAAAATGGTTCTAGGCTACCTGGGGATCCGGGCAAAGGCCCCACTATTTCTCCATGGTACTCACCCCAGAAGCTTGCTGTGGTCCAGCTGATGGCTAGGCGGCATCCGACAGGCACTGAACACGATGATCTTCCGCCCGTACTTGTCGTCTCCTAGGTGTGGAGAAAGATGGAGGCCAGTGGGTTGAAGATGAACCACAAGAAGGGGGGTTGGAACTTACAGGGCCTCGGAGACCTGCACCTGGAGCACCAGGGCCTGAGCAGCCCCTGCACATCTCCTCCACACAGCTGCCTGAACTCTAGGGTATGACACTTCAGACAGGGGGACTGGCTGGTCTCAGTGCCACTGGGCTGGGGCATACAAAACAGTATCACTGTGTGTGTGTGTGTGTGTGTGTGTGTGTGTGTGTGTGTAGTACTGGGGGTAGAACCCAGGGGCTTTCTATCTCTGGGCTACACTCCCAGACCTATTTATACTTTATTTGGAAACAGGGTCTCACTAAGTTGCTAAGAGCCTCACTAAGTAGCTGAGGCAGGCTTCAAACCAGTGCGATCCTCCTGTCTCAGCCTCCCAAGCACAGAGATTACAAGCATGTGCTTCCACGCCCGGCACTATAAAATCGCTTTTGAGTGACAACTCGTGGAAATGACACAAAGGCCAGCTGATGGTGAATGGAGAGAGAAAGTGTAGTATAGCCATGCAGTGGAATACTGTTTGGCCATAAAAAGGAATGAAAAGCCCAGCATGGTGGCCCACGCTTGGAAGGCTGAGACAGGAAGATCACAGGTTCAAGGACAGCAGGAGCAAATAGTGAAACTCGAATCAACCCAGCAAGACCCTGTTTCAAAATAAAAACAAAAATAGAAATAAAATAGGTCCTTGGTTGTAGCCTCAAGGTAGATGGGACAGGAGAGCCACAGGTTTAAAGCTAGCCTCAGCAATTTAGGCTGTCAGCAAGACCCTGTTTCCAAATAAAAAATAAAATAGGGCTGGGGGGTGTTGCCCAGAGGTAAAAGGCCCCTGAGTTGCATCTTCAGTAACACACACACACACAGCAGCTGACACAAAAGGGCACCTACTGTATGATTCAATTTATAAGATATCTAAAATAAGAAAATTCATAGAGGCAGAAAGCAAATTAGAGGTTTCCAAGGAGGGAGGCGGGCGGGGGGATTGCTTACCAGGTACAGGGTTTGAGTGATGACAATGTTCTAGAATTAGACAGAGGCGGTGGTTGCATAACACTGTCAATGTACTAAACCCCACTGAATTGTACACTTTAAAATGACTGATTTCGTTATGTAAATTTAATCTCAACTAAAAAAATTCACATTCACCAAAGTAGTTATTATCTTGCCAAACAATCATCCTAAAATTTGTCTACACTTCAGCGCTCTGAGCACCGAGCACAGGGAGCACCTCTTGAAGGAGCTTCTCGGCGCGCTGGGGGCCTTGAAGGGAATCGGCCTTAATGACCAGGTCTCATTTTTGACCACTGACTTCTGATTGCACTACTAGAATGAGTGACCATGGTTGGCTCTGACTGACCTCTGCACTTTTTTTGGGGGGAAGGGATACTGGGGATTGAACCCAGGTGCTTTCTACCTCTGAGCTACACCACCCAATCCTATTTTATTTTGAAAACAGGGTCTTGCAAGCCGGGCGTGGTGGCGCACGCTTGTAATCCCCGCGCTTGGGAGGCAGAGACAGGAGGATAGCGCAGGTTCGAAGCCAGCCAGCGCGCTAGCTTAGGAGACCCTGTTTTCAAATAAAAATGTAAAAATAGGTCTGGGAGTGTAGCCGGAGGTAGAAGGGCTTCCAGGAACTCCAGTACCACCAAAAAAAAAAAAAAAAAAAAAGGAAGAAAACAGGGTCTTGCTAAATTGCTAAGGCTGGTCTCAAGCCTTTGATCCTCCTGTCTCAGCCTCCCAAGTACTTGGAATTACAGATATGTGCCACCATGCCTGACTGCATAGCGTGTGTGTGTGTGTGTGTGTGTGTGTGTGTGTGTGTGTGTGTGTGTTACTGCTGGGGATTGAGCCCAAGGGCATTCTATTGTGGAATTTTTTTTTTTTTTGGTAGAACTGGGGACTGAACCCAGGAGCATTCTACCGCCAAGCTACACCCTCAGCCCTATTTTATTGGTATTTTTTTTTTTCAGTGCAGGGGATGAAACCCAGGGGCATTCTACCTCTGAGTTACAGCCCCGGCCCTATTTTTTATTATTCTGAAACACGGTCTAAGTTGCAAGAGGGCCTCACGAAGTACCTGAGGCTGGCCAGGAACCTACAATCCTCCAGTCTCAGCCTCCCAAGTACTGGGATTATAAGTGTGCACCACCATACCCAGCTTATCTCCAGCCCTTATTTTTTTGTTTTGAAACAGGGTCTTGCTAAGTTACTGAGGGTCTCACTACTTTACTGAGGGTGGTCTTAAACCTGCAATTTTCCTGTTTCAGCTTCCCCCTAAGTACTAGGATCATAGGTGTGAGCCACCATCCCCAACTCCTCTGTGCATTTCTAAAAATCATATCCTTTCACATTATGAATATTCTAGAGAATATGGAGATCAGAGGCGTGTGTACAGCCATGGCAAAATGCTCACCTGGCTGTACCCATTCAGGGATGTTTGCCTCAAAACAGTTTGATGGCCTGACCATTGGGCTCTATCATGAAACCAGAAAGCTCCTGAGATAGACACTATTACTCCCAAAATACGATGCTCTTCCAGGGTCAGCATGTGTCAGGTCCCCAGCACAGCTCAATGGGGACAAAGACGGATGCTCACACCATGTCCCAGGGGCCTTCCTTTCACCTCTCCAGAGATACCAAGCGATACTTGCCTTCAAAGGCAAATAAAAACAAGCCACATGATCCAGGGAGGGTCTGCTCTTCCACATCTACCTCTGAGGATGGTTCACTCCTGGCTGAGCACCTTCCCATATTTAATAAGCTATGAGCTTAGATGGGCATGGTGTTGCATGCGTGTAATCCCAGTACTTGAGAGGCTGAGACCAGAGGATCACAGGTTCGAGGGCAGCCTCAACAAGTAGTGAGCCTCTCAGCAACCTAATAAGACCTTTGTTTCAAAACAAAATATATGCTGGATGTAGTGGCATATGCTTGTAGTCCCAGTACTTGGAAGGCTGAGCCAGGAGGAGCACAGGTTGATGGCCAGCCTCAGCAAGAGGCCCTCCACAATTTAGTGAGACCCTGTTTCAATATAAAGAATAAAATAGGGCTGAGGATATCGTTCAGAGGTAGAATGCCTTGGGTTCAATCCCCAGTACCACACATGGACTAACTAGGTAGGTAAATAAATAAATAAATAAATAGCCAGGTGTGGTGGCGCACACTTGCAATCCCAGTACTTGGAAGGCTGAGACAGGAGGATCGCGCAGGTTCAAAGCCAGCCTCAAGCCAGGTGTGGTGGCGCATGCTTGTAATCCCAGCATTTGGGAGGTTGAGATAGGAGGATCCCCGTTTGAGGACAGCCTCAGCTACTTAGTGAAGCCCTTTGAAACTTAGTTTCCAAATAAATTGTTGTTTCCAAATAAATTATTGTTTCCAAATAAAGAAGAAAAACTAGGGCTGGGGGCATAGCTTGGAGGTAGAATGCCCCTGGGTTCTATCCCCAGTACTTCAAAAACAACAACAAAAAAAAAAAAGAAAAGAAAAACAAAGCCAGCCTCAGCTACTTAGTGAGGCTCTCAGCAACTTAGACCCTGTTTCCAAATAAAATATAAAATAGATCTAGGAGTGTAGCCTGGAGGTAGAAGGCTCCTGGATTTCATCCCTAGCACCACAAAAAATAAAATAATTATATACATAAATTTAAAATTATATACATAAACTATATACATAAATTTTAAAAAGGGGTGAGGGTATGGCTCAGAGGCAGAATGCAGTAGTTCAATCTGCAGTTCCACATATACACAAGAATAAATAAGTAAAAAATGGAAATGGGAGAGGGTGTGGCTTGGAGGCAGAATGCCGCTGGGTTCAATTCTCAGTACCACCAAGAAAACAAAAAGCATATGTATATGAAATAGAAAGCCATGATCCTGATACCATGACCTTGCTGGTCCGTGGGAAGCCAGGGCTCCATGCTTCACCAGTCTCTGCTCATTGCTCGGGGCTGAGGCAGGGCTCCCTGGAGGTGGGAGGAGGCTTCTGGAATGTGGTCAGGGCAGCCCGGGTCCCTGCTAGCTGGCTGCACAAGCCCGTGCTTTGGTCTGATATAGAAGCTCACTCCCAGAAGTCTGACCACCATGTCCAGCCTCAGATCATTCCCCTGTCCTGCTGTTTCCACACAAAGCATGCCTGGTTTCGTGGGCCCTGAAAGGTCCTCGTCAGGACCCTCCAAGAATTTTCTGGGTCAGTGTCTGAGGCTGAGCCTCCCCCCTGAAAGAGGCTCTGCCTCTCCCACAACCATGCCCCACACCTAGCCCTGATTGTAAACACCTACCTGCCCCCAACTCTACTGCTCCGAATCTTCCTTTCCTCCTAAACCCCACCCCTGAAAAACTCTGTGGCACTGGTCTTGTGAGTATTCTTTTTTTTTTTTTTTTTTTTGGCTGTACTGGGAATGGAACCTAGGGGCATTCTACTTCCAAGCTACACCCCCAGCCCTATTTTATTTTTTAGCGTGAAACAGGGTTTCACTAAATTGTGGAGCCTAAGTTGCGGAGCCTAGTTGAGAACCTGTGATCTTCCTTTCTCAGCTTCCCAAGTACTGAGATTACACAGACCTTTCTTGAGACAATTCTGCTATCCCCTCAGCTAGGCTATCTCCTATGAATCCTGGACACTCAACCTAAGTCTCCTACAAGCCTATGTCCTCCCCTCCCTTCCCATATCTTAGCTTCCCCTCATTTATTCATTTATTTATTTATTTATTTACTTAGTGGTACTGGGGGTAGAACCCAGGGACATTTTACTTCTGAGCTACACCCCCAGCCCTATTTTTAATTCTTTATTTTGAAACAGGGTCTCACTGAGTTGCAAAGGGCCTCACTAAGTAGCTGAGGCTGACCTTGACCCAAGATCTTCCTGTCTCAGGAGGATCTCCTGTCTCCCAAATGCTGGGATTACAAGCGTGCACCACCACGTTGGCTAGCTGCCCCTCTTCAAGGCTCCCAGCCCAGAACATCACCCATCTGTCATGACATTTTGACTCTCTAAAACCTCAGTTCTAGCGCCTGTCTCCTACTGGCTCTTGAGCAGGTCAAAGATAGGATGTGTGGTGTGTGGTCCGTCTTTGAGTCCCTGGTGCTGGCCAACACGGGAAAGGTATTCAGTAAAGGTTGAGAGCCTGCAATAGCTCACACTTCACCATTATGTGGTACAGTTTCATTTGTTTGTTCTCGATGTTTAGGTTACTAGTTATACTACATTAGACAGTGAGTTTCCCAAAGCCTGGGACAGAATTCTCCAGCCTGACAAGCAGACTCCTCTGTGTGCCAGTGTGAAGAGGGAACGTAGCTCCATCCAGTAGCAGATCTACTCTGAAGGCCCAGGTGTCACGTGCTGGCTCCCACAGCCCTGCCTAGAACCTAGAAGGCGGGGTTCCTTCCAGCCTAGCTGCAGGTGGCTCTGGGCTATGTGCCTGCTCCAATTTACTTCCCATAGGTCTGGCAGGGAGAGGAAGAGCAGACTGGCAGGGGTCAGGGACAAGGGTTACACTCGCAGCTCAGCTGCATAATCTGGAGCTTCACAAAGCCCTGGGCCTCCTACTTGAAGCCTATGAAGATGAGGCACATCATCTGCCTGCTCCAAGCAGAGGAAAGGCCCAGATGCAGGTGGGGTGGGGCGGGAGAGGCTTAGAAGGGTGTGGAGACTTTTAAAAGGTTGTTTCTAGCCAGGCATGGTAGCGCACACTTGTAATCCCAGTGCTTGGGAGGCTGAGACAGGAGGATCACACAGGTTCGAAACCAGCCTCAGCTACTTAGTGAGGCTCTCAGCAACTTAGATCCTGTTTCCAAATAAAGTAAAAAATTGGTCTTGGAGTATAGCCCGAAGGTAGAAAGCCTCTGGGTTCCACCTCCAGTACCACCAAAATAAATAAATAAATACATACATACATACATACATACATACATACATACATAGTAGCCAGGCGTGGTGGCGCAGGCTTGTAATCCCCACGCTTGGGAGGCAGAGACAGGAGGATCGCGCAGGTTCGAAGCCAGTCGCACTGGCTTAAGAGACCCTGTTTCCAAATAAAAATATAAAAATAGTCTGGGAGTATAACCTGGAGGTAGAAGTACCACCAAAAAAACAAAAAACAAAAGCCATAATAAAAGGTTGTTTCTACCCCCTACCCCAGCAGTAAGGCAGCCCTTACTGGCTGGTGGGTCTGAAGACCCAGCCAGGGCAGAAGTGAGTCGCTTTCTCACGAGCTCTCACGGCTCTGGAATGCACAGAGCCCATGAGTGGAAGGAGTAGTTGTGGTAAGTGCTGGGCGTGTGGTTCCACTCAGCTAGGCCACAGCATCTTGGAAATGGGGAGCTTTGGGGGTTTTGTTTTTTATTATTCATGTATTTATTGTACTAGAGATGGAATCTAAAGGTATTCTATCTCTGAGCTACACTCCTAACCTTATTTATTTATTTCGGCGCTAGGATTAGAACCCAGGGGCTTTCTACCTCTGAGCTACACCCCCAAGTCCTATTTTTTATCCTTTATTTTGAAACAGAGTCTCACTAAGTTGCAGAGGTCTCACTAAGTAGCTGAGGCTGGCCACAAACCTGCGATCCTCCCGTCTCAGCCTTCCAAGTACTAGGATTACAAGCGTGCACCACCATGCCAGGCTTCTTTTTATTTCTTTTTGAGACAGAGTCTTACCGAGTTGCTGAGGCTGGCCTTGAATTTACAAACCTCCTGTCTCTGCCTCATAAATACTGAGATTACAGGTGTTTGCCTCTACACCTGGCTGAGCTTTGGGTTCTTAACAAGGGTTCCATCAAAGAGCTCAGCAGCTCCACCAACTCCTTGATGTTATATGAAAAATATATGAAAAATTATAAGCACTGAGACCTTTTTTTCTAGAGAAAAAGTAAAATGCCCTAAGAGTTAAACACATAACTTTCATGCTCTCAAAGAGGCCCGTGACTAGTTTTAAGAACCACTTCACTGGACTGTAAACGTGTGTGTGTGTGTGTGTGTGTGTGTGTGTGTGTGTGTGTATGCATGCATGCGTGTGTGCTGAGGATGGAACACAGGGCCTTGTCCATGCAGGGCAAGTGCTCCATCACTGAGCTCCCCCCACCCCTGCCCTGACTAAAATTCCTGATGGAGGGAATGTGGGGTTTTCCTCACTGAATGTCTACGGGGCTTGTCAGGATTCTATGACACTGTTCTAGGAATGAATGTTGAACAAACCAAGGATGGGGTTTGGGGTGGGATGAGGGGCAGTGATGCGTCAATGGCTAGATTCCCAGACAGGCAAGAAATCAGAACAGGGCAACCCTAGCCCCTATCCTCCCTCTTCCTGAAGTGGGGTCCAACTTCCCGAGTCCTGGGGTGGCCCAGCCCTCAGCAACAGGCACCTGCTGTAAGAGGCACCTGCAGAGCGGCCATGAAGGCTCCAGCTGATCTCAGAAGGGATTTCTGCCCCAGACTCCAGCGCGCTGGGGGAGAGGGCTTGGTGAGGGCGTGGGCTTGTGAGAGTGAGCTGAGGCCTGAGAGTGAGGCCCCTGCATTCTCCAGATACCAGTCAGGAACTCCTCCAGGGCGGCCTGCGCCCTAATCAGCAGCAGGACAGCAACCCCACAGGCATTCTGGACATCCAGACACTGCCAGCCTGTGACCTGCTGAGCAAGCCAAGGACACTTGGGAGTGGGGGCTGGGACTGACAGAGCCGCACCATCACCATGTGCCGGAGACACCATTTGTGAGATGGCTAAACTATCAGGAATTTTGTGAGCTGGTTGACATCACATTGGTAGCTTGAAACCTGCTGTGGTAGAAATAGCAAATGCTACAAATAATGACCTTTTTGTCCTTTCCCAAGAACTTGCTGTTAAACATTTAGCAGCACACCAATGGGAAGAACCCACTGGCTCTAGGTCAGATTTGCCTGAGAGCATGACAGCCACCAGCAGCAGGGACCACAGAGGGTGCAGAGAACTTGGGGGGTAGCCCGCTCCCCCTTCCCACAGGGGCTCTTTGGTTCCTAGTGCCAGGGACAGCACCACTGGCTCATCAAAACAGCCTTCTTCTGGGAGTGACAGTCCAAACTCATCTCCAGCCAGAAGCAAACATGTAGACACTACCATTAGAGGCCTAAGCCCCCGTGCGGGCAGGACCTGGTATGGACAAGGACTCTCCATCCCGGTAGCCCTTTCCCTTTGGGCCCTAGGTGTGTCCCCACACGGCCTCCACCTGTCATGCACCCCATAAACTCCACTACTTCCGGCTCCAGGCACCGCCAGCTCCCAGCACCCCAGAGTGGGGCTGCAATTAGGCTGGCCCCACTGGCCTCCACCAAGAGCCATTCCTGATCCACACCCCCAAGGCCACAGCCCAGAGAGGCCAAGCACAGACAGCCAGGGCCGACACCTACCTGGCCGGGCCCCCTCAGGCTCGTCACACCCTGGAGAAACAAGAAACGTGCTGGAGCTCTGCTGGGTGGGGAAAAGGGGGCACCCAAAGGGGGTGGGGCAGCCTCCACTCTCTGCTTAGACCGCATAGGCCAGGAGGATGTCAGGGTGAACTCCTTCACATCGACATCCCACACCCTGCTCAGGTTCACAGGGTGACTCTCCACACCCGGGTCAGGACCAGGCCAGGAGGCGACTCTCAGCCTTGCTTCTGCAGGGGTGAGAGCAGCTAGGACCACAGATGCCACAGGCACACCTGGCCACTGGGGGCAATCCTTTCGACTGCCCCATCTCTCTCTGAGCCCAGCATTTGGAGGGATGGCGCTCTCCACTCCTTCCCTATAGCCAGCTGCCTCTAGCCACAGGGCTTCTGCCTGGCTCCCCGGCCAGCACACAGCCCTTGCTCACAGCGCCTGGCCTCACCACTAGCACTGGGTCCTGATGGTAGAGCCAGTTTATCCATGGCCCACTAACTCTCTTGGTCTGAATTCCTTCTGGGTCCTGCTTAGAACAAAAAGAAGGAAATCTCCTGAGGCAGAGACCCAAGGAGGGCTCCGCACCCATTCATTCTCAGCAGGGCAGCACACCTGCCAGGAACCGGATGCTGCAGGGAGCCATGGGGAAGGAGACTCTGCCCATTCCAGACTTCCTTGAGGGTAGGGTTTCCCAGGAGGGACTGCCCCCCATAACTGATGAGGTACAAAAGTTGACATCAGGGCCACAGGGAAGGAGGAGAAAGGAATGAGCGGAACGGAGAGGGCACTCGCTCAGGGTCAGCTGGGCCCTGGCTCTCGGCCAGTCCCTGACATAGTTCGTTGTTGTTGTCCTCTCGGCGACCCGTGAGGAAGAGTTCAGAGAGCAGAGCTGGAGAGGAAACCCCACACCTCTGCCGTCACAGCCCAGTATTAGGACACAGTGCTTCCCACATACCCACTGCAAGCGCAGACAATGCAAGTGTCAGTCACAATTAAGCCTGTGCTTTGAAGCAAAAGCACATGTGTTCAGGAGCTCCGAGGCCTCGGTTCAGACGCAGGGCGGCACCAGCATGCCCCCAGATCTCACCCCCGTGGCCTGAGAGGCCAGCTTCCCTATGCCAGGATCACAGACTGGGGAGAGTCGCAGTGCTGGGTGGGCGCACTCACCTGCCACCTCCACAATCTGGTGCCGGGCAATGTCATAGTAAGGGTCATCCCACTTCAGGTGTGTGGCTGGTTCCGGGGAGCTGCTTTTGGATTCATCTGCAAAGCACAGCAGAGTCAGGGGCTCGCCTGGGGGCCCTCAGTAAGGCTTGTGCTCTGGCCTGACCCAGAGGCTGGTCTGCTCACCCCTACCCTGCTCCACCCCCCTCTGAGGTGCCCGGAAGAGACCTGGCAGTGCTCACCTGACTTGGGGAAGTCTGGCATTTCATCAGAGGGCCAGTTCTTCTCATCGATGGAGGCCAGCTTCAGCTGGTTCAATGCCTGGCTGGTGTCATCGAGGGTCAGGTCATCCTGCAGTTCTGAGAGCGGGTCCATGGCCAAGTCTGTCCCCCACAGTGAACCTCAGGACAAACCTGGAAGAGAGAGGTGGGTCATTGACCCTCTCTTTATCTTTCAGAACTTTTTTTTTTTTTCATTTTTACTGGGGATTGAACTCAGGGGCATTCTTTCTACCTCTGAGCTACACCTCCAGTTCTTTTTTTGTTTTTTCAGTACTGGGGATGGAACCCAGGGGCATTCTACCTCCAAACTACACCCCCAGCCCTATTTTGTATTCTTTATTTTGAAATAGGGTCTCAGCTGGTCATGGTGGCGCACGCTTGTAATCCCCGTGCTTGGGAGGCTGAGACAGGAGGATCGCGCAGGTTCGAAGCCAGCCTCAGCTACTTAGTTAGGGTCTCAGCAACTTAGTGAGACCCTGTTTCCAAATAAAATATAAAATGGGTCTGGGAGTATAGCCAGGAGGTAGAAAGCCTCTGGGTTCCACCCCCAGTACCACCGAAGGAAAAAAAAAAAAAAAAAAAAGAAATAGGATCTCACTGAGTTGCAAAAGGCCTCACTAAGTAGTAGCTGAGGGTGGCTGTGAACCCCGATCCTCCTGTCTCAGCCTCCCAAATGCTGGAATTCCAAGCATGCGCCATCACACCCAGCTTTCTTTTTATTTTTTATTGTGAAACAGAATCTTGCTAAGCTACTATGTCTTGCTAAGTGCTGAGGCTGGTCTGGAACCTGCGATCCTCCAGTCTCAGCCTCCTAAGCACATTGGCATTCCAGGTGGGCACCATCATGCCTGGCTCATCCTCCGCAGCTTTTGCAACAAGCTCTCCTGTCTCCTCTCCTGGATAACTTGTCCTCGTTCCTCAACACTTCTCATCTTGCCAAGAGCTCCATAGAGCATGCTGCCAGAAAAGGCAGCTGGGGCAGAGGATGGCACAGCTCAGCACCTCCCCTCAGGTCCTCAGCTGGGTAGGAAGAGCTGTGCCAAGTCCTGCGCTGCCTTCCCATCCAACTGGCCTGCTCGTGCAATCCCAACTCTAGGAGGCAAAGGTCCACATCCCTCCCCAGGAGCCCCGAAGCACAGAAGCTTCAAGGGTCCCAGCAGTTATATGGAGAAAACATAAGAGCCTCCAAGTGCCATGTCTACAAAAGGCCGGCCATGGCCCTGGCTACTCCAACCCCTGCCCCTGTCCTGAGGAAGAGGAGGTGGCCAGAGACAACAGGGCCATGGCTGAGGGGCCCAGCTGGGTTTGCCCAGGACAGGAAACAGCAACAGAAGACTTCCAGAATCTGCCTGCAAGTCCCTAGACAATACACAGGCTCCTGGGACTCTCAGGCCCCCAGGCTAAGACCTCTGGGGAGCTCCAGATGCTACTTTTGTGGTAGGAAGGTCAATGGAGTGCCCTAAGGATTAGAAGGCAAAGGGGGAAAGGGGCTGCTACTGGCACGGGAGTGCTGAGGGAGTGAAGGCGAGACTGCAGTCAGGGAGAATGCAGCAGCCCTAAGGGAAGCAGCTCCCTCTCCTGCCGTGAGCTCATCGGATGGGTGAGGGAGGGTTTCTGATTCAATTTGTCCTACCCAGAGAAGAGGCCACTCTGAGGCCTGCTGCATTCCTGAAGCCCCAAAAATGACATATATGGTCAGAGAATCGGCAGGGCAGATAAGAACAGACAGGACTCAGGGGTGGGTAGAGAAGAGGGGGAGAGCTGCTATCTGAGATCTACAGACTCTGTGCTCTGAGGCGACATGAAGGCTTCTGCACACATCACAGCCAAGGACTGTGGATGGTGAACGGCTGGCTCCCTATGCCTAGCAACAACTGCCCTGTTACCAGGGTAACCACACTGAGTCAGTGGAAAAAGCTGTTTCAAGCACCTGAGCCAAAGCCAAGCAGCCAAAGGGCTAGAAGCCCTCTTGCTCCTCTCCCTCTCCCCTGTCCTTATCCACTACCCTCGTTCACTGCCCTTGCTTAACACCAAACACAGGTCCCTTCCCAAGAGACAAAGGATGACCCTGTCATATTTGGGAATGCATTTTGTTCGGTGAGTACTTCTGTATCCTCACCCTCAAGCCCAGCTCCCTCATGCCCTTCAGCCCTCCACTGCTAGTAGTCTTTGGTCTTGAGAAAACCAGCCCTGGTCCATCTCCATGCCCCCCCATTCAGCCAGGGGTTCCCCAGCTGAGTAAGAGGGATGGAATCCAGCTCCAAGCCAACCCCTCCAGAAAAGCCCAAGCCTTTTCTCCATCACTTCTGTTCTTTCACTGTCCAGGAGGCAGGGGCTTTTCAGCCCCACCCCCAGCTGTCCCACAGGAATCCTGCATACAGTAGGTGCTTGATGCGATGCAAAAGACATGGGATCAGGTATAACGAGATTTGGGTTACAGTCCTCCCAAAGCCAATGAATTGCCAAGATCCTGCACAAGGCTTTCTCCTATTTGGGCCTAAATGTCCTCTTCTATAGAAGCAAAGGCTCCTCTCAGAACAGCAATTCTCCAGTGTTCATAAATAACTTGTACTAAAGTGAACAACAAAGATTAGAAGTAGCAGCTACTTGCTGAGCTGTGTGTGAAGGGAGGAGAGGGGCACCATCTAAAGGGGAGCTGAAAGCTGGGCATGGTGGCACACGCTTGTAATCCCAGAATTCAGGAGACTGAGACAGGAGGATGCTGGTTTGAGGACAGCCTCAGCTACTTAGTGAGGCCCTTTGCAACTCAGTGAGACCCTGTTTCCAAATAAAGACTAAAAAATTGGGCTGGGGGTATAGCTCGGAGGTCGAATGCCCCTGGATTTCATCCCCAGTACCGCAAATAAATAATAAAAAATAAAGGGGAACTGAACTTGAACTCCACCTCTTTTTCCTCTGGCTCCTCCTCTATTCTGTCAGTTCTTTCAGACCTAACCTCCCTCAGTTCTCAACATAATCTCCTTTTCCAGCATAACCAATCACGGCGGCTGCCATCCTGGTCTCTCTCACTCCTCCAACTCACAGCTGTTGCCTTATCTGAGCCTGGAAGTTTAGCTCCCATTCAGCAGAAGGACGAGGGCAGGCAGTGCAGGGAAATTTGAACAGAAAGCAGTGGAAACTAAGTATCCTGACTGCCTGACATACCAGCAGAGGGCAAGTACTGCATTAAATGGCAAAATACTTCCTGCTCTGAAATCAATTTTCCCTTTGCAGCAAGAAACCCATCTAACTTTACCAAAATGTTTGGGAATCACCTTACTTTTTTTTTTTTTTTTTTTTTTTTTGGCACTGGGGATTGGACCCAGGAGCATTCTACCTCTGAGCTACACCCTCAGCCCTCTTTTAGTTTTATTTTGAAACAGGGTCTTGCTAGATTGATGAGTGTCTCACTACTTGGGGAGGCTGTCTTTGCACTTGTGATCCTTCTGTCTCAACTTCCCAAGTATTGGGATTACAAGTGTGCACCACCACACTCCACTGAGAATCACTTTAGACATAAGTTTGAACTTTTGGGAAATGGTAGACCTTTCCAAAATTCTGATGACATGTATAGACTTTTTCTCTAAGAAAAGTCAGTAGATAGGTGGTCATGCTGGTACACACCTGTAATCCTAATATTTGGGAGACTGAGACAGGAGGATTGCAGGTTAAGACACCAGCTTCAACAACTTCATGAGACTCTGTTTCAAGATTTAAAAATAAAATAAGGCAGCCGGGTATGGTGGCACACGCTTGTAATCCCAGCATTTGGGAGATTGAGACTGGAGGATCGTGGTTCAGGACAGCCTTAGCTGCTTAGTGAGGCCCTCCGTAACTTAGTGAGACTCTGTTTCAAAATAAAGAATAAAAAACAGGGCAGGGGGTGTAGTTCGGAGGTCAAATCCCCCTGGGTTGCATCCCCAGACCTGCAAAAATAAATAAATAAATAAATAAATAAATAAATAAATAATAAAATAGGGCTGGGGGTGTAGCTCAGAGGTAAACACTCCTGAGTTGAATTCCCAGTACCACACACACACACAAAGTCAGATGTGTGAAATGTCTCGGCCTATTTTAAAGGTTTCACAAACCCTCTTGTTTAAGAACCTAGTCAAGCTGGATATGGTGGCATATGCTTGTAATCCCAGTATTTGGGAGGCTGAGACAGGAGTATTACAGGTTTGAGGACAACTTCAACAACATAGTGAGACTCTGAGTGACTCAGTGAGGTCCTATTTCAAACTAAAAAATAAAATAGGGCTGGGGGTGTGGCTCAGAGGTAGAAATCCCCTGGGCTCAATTCCCAGTACCACACACACACACACACACACACACACACACACACACACCATTCAAGTCGGGTGTGGTGAGGTACACCTGCAATCCCATTACTTGGGAGGCTGAGAAAGGAGAAACGCAGGTTTGCAGCCAGCCTAAGCAACTTAGTAAGGCTCTCAGCAACTTAGTGAGACCTTGTTTCCAAATAAAAAAATAGGGCCCAAGGTTTAGTCCAAAGGAAAAAGGCCACTGGGTTCTATTCTCAATACCCCACACACACACAACCTATTCAGAGCCAGGTGTGGTGGTGCATGCCTGAATCTCAGTACTCAGGAGGCTGGGAGGATGATCAGAGGTTCAAGAACAGCTTCAACAATGCAGTGAGACTCTCAGCAACCTAGCAAGACACCATTTCAAAAACAAAAAATAAAACAGGATGAAGGTGAGCCTGGAGGTAGAATGCCCCTGGGTTCAATCCCCAGTAACACACACACACACAGAACTATACCTATTGAAAGGTGGGGTATAGCTTGTTTAGCATGGAAGAGGCCCTGAGTTCAACCTCAGCATTAGAAAAAACAAACAAACAAAAAACTATTCATAATGATTGCTGGCACAAGGCAGAGGCTCAGTCATTAATTGAAAGAATAAATGAATTACTGAACCAGCATAGTTGAGGGTCCATGGAGACCATGATCTGGCCACAAACTGTTAACTTCACAATAGCATTGGTCCAGCATGTACTACCAAGCCCATTTTACAGTCTGAGGAAAGTGAAGAGCAGGAAATATAAGCAAATTGCTGAAAGTTAGACAACCTGCAGAGGCAGGATTTTAATCCATGTCTGAAGGGGTCTCTTGGTGATTCGATACCTCAATTCATTCATGCAATTCTCAACGTCCAAACAGGCTCCACAAAGAGGCAAATAAAACCTCTCTCCTAGTTGGGCGTGGTGGCGCACACTTGTAAACCTAGAACTTGGGAATCTGAGACAGGAGGATGGCAGGTTCACAGACAGTCTCAGCTACTTAGTGAGGCCCTCTGCAACTCTGTGAGACCCTGTTTCAAAATAAAGAATGAAAAATAGGGCTAAGGGTGTAGCTCGGAGGTAGAATACCCCTGGGTTCCATCCCCAGTATCGTGCACACACACACATACACACACAAAACCAAAACTCTCTCCTTATCTTTCTTTGTCATAAACTAGAGATAACAGCTTGGAATCGGTTTTTCTGGCGTTGGATTGGCCTACTGGTTAATGGCTGCAGAATTACAAAAAACGCAAATCCCACCACATGACAATAACAAGACCCTAAACTACAGTCGACGTTTGCACAGTTTCAAAAACTCTATGGGTTTAATTATCTCATTTCGCAAATTAAGAAAGTGAGATGAAAGTGTGGCCTAATAAGTGGCAGGGTGGAACCCCCCCCCCCATTTATCGTTCTCAAGTGCTTCGCCTGATGAGATCAGAGAGACTTCTCCCTCCCACGGGCTTGCTCAATGACAGAGATCTGGCCTGGCCTCTGCCCCGGAGAGAGCAGGAAGAAGTCAGCTAAAGGGCTTGTCTTCTCAGTGCAAGCGCCAAGTCGGGGCAGGATCCCCGCAGCGGAAAACCCAGGCCCCGGGGCCCCATTCCACCCCGCCACCCTCACCGCGGGTCCGCTCCGGTCCTCCCTCTCCAGACCCCATCCCTTCAGAGGGCCAGGACGGCTCCCTACCCCACCCGAGAGACCCCGCGCCCTGCAGCTCACCGCGCTCGGGAACTGCTCCCTCTGCCACGCCTGTCAAAGCTCGGCAAACATCCGGCTCCGCGGGAGAACGGGAACCGCCCCCTTCGGGTGTCCTCACTCTCCAACCACTTCCGCCACACCTCCAACCTGCTTCCGGCTCACTGCCTGCCCCAAACCCCGCCTCTCGGAAGCCCCGCCCACTTCCTGTACTGACTACGTAAGTGCCCGCCCAGGAGAGACACGGCATAACTGTCCGACTCTTTCCTCCCCAGAAGAGGGGCATGAGACGAGTTAGTTCCGCTTTTCCAGGTACTCTACTCCCTCATGGTCCTCCGGAATTTTAGATTCGTATTGTTCTCGGATAGAGTTTTGCCTCACAAGTACTCCTAAACCTCTAGTCCTCTGCACCAAGGAAATCTGACTCTTTGGATTCTTTCCTAAGAGGAAATTTGGAAGTCCATTTCTGTTTCCGGGAGGAGCTGAAAAGCGGAGCTCACTTCCGGCGGAGCGAGGCTTTCTGACCCGGGATGGAAGCGGAGGAGGTGTTCTTGGAGAAGACACTGCAACCCTGTGAGTACTTGCGATGCTTGCGGCCCTCAGCCCTGATCTAATAGACCCATCGTTTGCTGGTGAGCTCTCTCCCCCATCGTCCCTCTTCTTGAGCCTAAGATCTTACTCCGGTGCCCACGGAGTCGCGGGGGGCTTCTTAAGAAGAGACCCGGAGCCTCCCCCAACCTTTCAGGGGCCCTTTAGAGAGCCCTCGCTTATCCCTCGAGCCCTAGCCGAGCCCGTTGTTTCCTCCCGCACCTGATCCCGCCCTGCGCCCTCATGGGCCTCTCCCTCACTGCCTTCCCATCTCCCTGCAGCCCCGGAGCCGAGGCTAGACCAGGACTCAGGATGCAGCCCCTCCGGAGAAAGCTGTGCTCAGGATCTCAAAGACTTCCCGCCGTGGCCGAAGCAAGCATTCCTCGCCCTAAAGAGCCTCCCGCGGGGCTTGGCTCTGGGTCCCTCGCTCGCCAAGGAACAGGAATTGGGGGTTTGGTGTGTCGGGGAACCCCTCCAGCCGGGACTGCACTGGGGACCCCTGGAAGAACAGTCTGTTTCCAATGAGAAGAGCAAGAGACTGAAACCACGGCTGGAGGAGGTATTGAAGGTTAGGGCGGTGTCCTCTGTGATGGAAAGTTTGGGAAGACTTAAACTTCAGACAGTTCTTCAGTACATTAGAAGCAGGGTATTTTTCTTTTTTTTTTCTTCGGTACTGGGGATTGAACCCAGCTGCATTCTACCTCTGAGCCACACCCCTCAGCCCTATTGTTTTATTCCTTATTTTGAAACAGGGTCTCACTGAATAGCTGCAGCTGGTCGGAAACCTGTGATCCTTCTGTCTCAGCCTCCCAAGTACTGGGATTACAAGCTGCACCACCACAACTTGATAGAAGTAGAATATTTCAAGCAATAAAAGGTCATTTTTTTCTTCTCTGAACGACTGCCTTTTCCTCAGCTGCAGTAGTTCAGGAGTCAAGGTGCAAAAGTTGTTAAAGCTGGATTCATGTAGTGTCAGCAGCAAGGAAATCAGGAGCTAAGTTACTGGAATTCAAAAGGCACAGGATCCAGTCCCAGCCTTGTCACCTAGCTAGCTGGATTTACATGCTTCATTTAAAACTGATCTGTAGCCGGGCGTGGTGGCACACGCTTGTAATCCCCACACTTGGGAGGCTGAGCCAGGAGAATCACACAGGTTCAAAGCCAGCCTCAGCTACTTAGTGAGGCTCTCAGCAATGTAGTGAGACCCTGTTTCCAAAAAATATATAAAATAGGTCTGGGAATATAGCCCAGAAGTAGAAAGCCTCTGGGTTCCACCCCCAGTACTACTACTACTACTACTACTACTAATACTACTACTACTACTACTAATAATAAAATAAATAAATAAATAAATAAAATTGATCTGTAGCCGGGGGCGCACGCTTGTAATCCCAGCGCTTGGGAGGCTGAGACAGGAGGATCACACAGGTTTGAAGCCAGCCTCAGCTACTTAATGAGGCTCTTGGCAACTTAGTGAGACCCTGTTTCTAAATAAAGTATAATATAGGTCTGAAAGTATAGCCTGGAGGTAGAAAAGCCCATGGGTTCCACCCCCCCCCCAGTACCACCAAAACAAAACAAAAAAACTGATCTGTAAACCAGGCATGGTGGCTCATGCTTGTAATCCCAGCATTTGAGAGGCTGAGACCGGAAGATCGTGGTTAGTGGACAGCAAAATAGAAAATAAACTTATCTATAGCTGGGCATGGTGCCACACACTTGTAATCCCAGTCCGTGGGAGGATGAGACAGGAGGATCACAGGTTGTCAGCCTCAGCTACTTAGTGAGGCCTTTTGCAATTTAGTGAGACCTTGTTCTAAAATAAAGAATAAAAAATAGGGTTGAGGATGTAGCTAAGAGGTAGAATGCCCCTAGGTTCCATCCCTAGTACCACAAATAAAATAAAATAAAACTGCTCTGTAAAAGAAAGGAATGGCTGATTCAGGATTATTTGGAGGACTAGATTAAATATTGTAGGTAAAAGGTTTGATTGCATAATAAGTACTGTTAAAGATGGTATGTCCCTCTTACAACTTTTTCTGTTTAGTACTCATTGGAATGCAATTCTGCTTTTAGTGGACGGGATACTCTTTGGTTTTTACTAACTGAAGAGTCAGCTCCGTCATATAGAAGCAGCACCCGAGGCTACTAACCCTCCAGGAGGTTCATCTTAGATTTGTAGCAGGAAAGGCTTCATCCAGTTTTTGTTTTTGTTTTTCCTCTAAGGACTTTTATTGGTTTATTTCAGGACCTGTCACTAGGCCCTTGGGGGGCTGTGTGTCCTGAGCAGAGTTCAGGCTGGACCAGGTAAGTTATAGGCACCTGCATGCATGTTCAGTGCATGATGAATGTGTTCCTCTGAGGAATTCTCTTGAGGCTTGGGATGGAGCCTGAAGCTGACTCTAATTCCCTACTCAGGGCTCTTTTCCAGTGCATCTCCCAAAGGCATGGAGTCCTTTGGGACTCACACTTCATAGGAGCTGAGGCTGTCAGGGGAGGCCACTTGAAGAGGATCTGCTGGGCTAGCTCTTGCTCTGCTTTGCAGCTTGGTGCAGCGGGGCAGGCTGGAGAGTGAAGGAAACGTGGCCCTAGTTCGGATCAATGAGAGGCTTCACCTGAAGGTGTACCAGGTGGTGCTGCCAGGATTTGAGCTGCTACTGTGGCCTTGGCCTCCCTCGGAGGACCTGATCCCCACACAGCCCAGGCTACAGGAGGAAGAAGAAGTGGAGTGTGTTGTACTAGAAGAAGTGGCCTCTTCTGGGGGGGATGCAACAGAGCCTCACACAGGTATGTGCCAAATAAATTGCCTGCTCCCCAGTTATCACCCGAACAACCTGTGATGAAACAGCGTAGAATTGAATATGGTGAGGGAAAACACTAGAGTCTCAGTCGCCTTCCAAAATCTGGCTTGAAGCCGGGCGCGGTGGCGCACGCTTGTCATCCCCGCGCTTGGGAGGCGGAGACAGGAGGATGGCGCAGGTTCGAAGCCAGCCGCGCTGGCTTAAGAGACCCTGTTTCCAAATTTAAATATATATATAAATAGGTCTGGGAGTGTAGCCCGGAGTAGAAGGGTTTCCAGGAACCCCGGTACCACACAAAAAAAAAACCTGGCTTGAAGCTGAGCATGGTGGAGCACACTTGTAATCCCAGCATTTGGGAGGCTGAGACCGGAGGATCGCGGTTCATGCACTGAACATGCATGACAGCCTCAGCTCCTTAGTGAGGCCCTTTGCAACTCAGTGAGACCCTGTTTCAAAATAAAGAATAAGCCTGGCGTGGTGGCGCACGCTTGTAATCCCCACGCTTGGGAGGCAGAGACAGGAGAATCACGCAGGTTCGAAGCCAGCCGCGCTGGCTTAAGAGACCCTGTTTCCAAATAAAATATAAAATAGGTCTGGGAGTGTAGCCCAGAGAAGGGTTCCATCCCCAGTACCACCAAAAAATTAAAATAATATAATAATAATAATAATAATAATAATAATAATGAATAAAAAAAGCCAGGCATGGTGGTGCATGCTTGTAATCCCAGCACTTGGGAGGCTGAGACAGGAGGTTCCTACAGGTTCGAAGCCAGCCTCAGTGTATTAGTGAGGCTCTTAGCAACTTAGTGAGATCCTGTTTCCAAATAAAATATAAAATAGGTCTGGGAGTATAACCCGGAGGTAGAAAAGCCCTTGGTTTCTCCCCTAGTACCACCAAAAAAAGTAAAATAAATAATAAAAAATAGGCAGGAGTGTAGCTCAGAAGTAGAATGCCCCTGGGTTTCATTCCCAGACCAGCAAAAAAAAAAAAAAAAAAAAACTGGCTTGAGCCAGGCGTGATGGCGCATGCTTGTAATCCCAGCATTTGGGAGGCTGAGACCAGAGGTTCGCGGTTCACGGACAGCCTCAGCTACTTTTTTTTTTTTTTTTTTTTTTTTTTTTCGGGTCTGGGAATGGAACCCAGGGGCATTTGACCTCCGGGCTACAACCCCTGCCCTATTTTTTATTCTTTATTTTGAAACCGGGTCTCACTGAGTTGCAGAGGGCCTCACTAAGTAGCTGAGGCTGTCCGCGAACCGCGATCCTCCAGGTCTCAGCCTCCCGAATGCTGGGATTACAAGCGTGCGCCACCACGCCCGGCTCAGCCTCAGCTACTTAATGTGGCTGTCACTACCTCCACAACTTAGTGAGACCCTGTTTCAAAATAAAGAATAAAAAATAGGGCGGGGGTATAGCTTGGGAGTAGAATGCCCCTGGGTTCTATCCCCAGTACTGCAAAAAAAAAAAAAAAAATCTGGCGTGGGCTGGGAATGTAGCTCAGTGGTACAGAACTTGCCTGGCATGTGCAGGGCTCTGGGTTCAATACCCAACACTAGATAAAAGAAATCTGGCTTGCCTGTAATCCCAGTACTTGGGAGGCTGAGATAAGAGGATTGCAGGTTCAAGGACAGCCTTGGCAACATAGTGAAACTCTCAGCAACCCAGTGAGACCATTCAAAAAAAAAAAAAAAATTAAAAAGGGCTGAAGGTAGAGCACAGAGGTAGAATGCCCCTGGGTTCAATCCTTAGTACCCAAAAATATCTGGTTTAAAGTTGACCTTTCAACCAGGTGTGGTGGCACACTTCTGTAATCCCAGTACTGAGGCTCAGACAGGAGGATCGCAGGTTCGAGGACAGCCTCAGCAAGTGGTGAGACTCTTAGTCACCTAGCAGTACCCTGTTTCAAAACAAAAACTAAAATTGAGCTGGGAGTATAGCTTGGAGGTAGAAAACTCCAGTACCACAAAATAAATAGAGTGAATCTTTCGTCAGGAGAGGTGGTGCTCAGAGGTAGAATTCCCCTGTGTTCAATCCTCATTACAAATAATAATAATAATAATAATAATAGGTCTTTAATGTGGAATGGGAAGTGAGGCGTGAATAGAATTGGGTAAGGACCATGACACAATGTTAGGATTTTTTTGTTGTTGTTGTTAAGGTGCTGGGGACTGAACCCAAAGGCATTCTGCCTCCAAGCTACACACCCCTAACCCTGGGGTTTTTTTTTTTTTTTTTTTTTTTTTTTTTTTTTTTTTTTTTTTTTTTTTTAGTTTTTGGTTTGTTTGTTTGTTTGTTTTCCTGTGGTACTTGGGATGGAATCCAGGGGCATTCTACCTCCGAGCTACATCTCCAGTCCTATATTTTGTTCTTTATTTGGAAACAGGGTCTCACTGAGTTTCAAAGGGCCTCACTAAGTAGTAGCTGAGGCTGTCCACAAACTATGATCCTCCTGTCTCAGCCTCCCAAATGCTGGGATTACAAGCGTGCGCCACCACGCCCAGCTCTGTTTTGTTTTTATTTTGAAGCAGGGTCTCACTGTGGAAAAAAACATAAAAGTTACAAACATCTTTATTGTTCATTCCGAGGAGAAGACTCAGCATTCTCCAACAGAAAGCATCAGATAACAGTTTATAGCTGAAGACTTTATAGCCTTGTTTGAAAATTATTATTATTTCTTTTTTGTGGTACTGGAAATTGAACCCAGGGACATTCTACCTCTGAGCTACACACCCCAGCCCTACTCTAGTTTTTAATTTTTTAATTAAGAAAAAATTATATATATATATCTTGGTGGCACCAGGAATGGAATCCAGGGCTTTCTACCTCTGGGCTACACTCCCAGCCCTATTTTATGTTTTATTTGGAAACAGGGTCTTACTGAATTGCAAAGAGCCTGAGTAGCTGAGGCTGTCCACGAACTGTGATCCTCCGGTCTTAGCCTCCCAAATGCTGGGATTACAAGTGTGCGCCACCACGCCCAGCTTTTATTTTTTATTTTGAACAGGGTCTCACTGAGTTGCAAAGAGCCTCACTAAATAGCTGATGCTATCCTCGATCCACAATGTTCCTGTCTCAGCCTCCCGAATGCTGGGATTACAAGTGTGCGCCACTATGTCAGGCTCCCCAGCTCTTTTTATTTGGAAACAGGGTCTCACAACCCCCATCTGTATTTTATTATTTATTTATTTATTATTTTCTGGTACTGGGGATGGAACCCAGGGGCACTGTACCTCCAAGCTATACCCCCCCAGCCCTATTTTTTATTCTTTATTTTGAAACAGGGTCTCACTGAGCAGCTGAGGCTGGCCACCAACAGTGATCCTCCTGTCACTGTTAGACAAGTGTTCCTTTAGCTAGCTAGTTGGTTGATTAGTTACTGAGGATTGACCTCAGGGGCCTTCTACCTCTGAACTACACCACCAAACCTATTTATTTATTTATTTATTTATTGCAGTATTGTGGATTAAGCCCAGGGACATTCTATCTATGGGCTACATCCCTAACCCTATATTTTATTCTTTTCTTTTTTTTTTTTTTTTTTTAGTACTGGAGATGGGACCCAGGGGCATTCTACCTCTGAACTACACCTCCAGCCCTACTTTTTTATTTTTTATTTTGAAACATGGTCTCCCTGAGTTGCAAAGGGCCTAAGTAGCTGAGGCTGACCACGAACCTGCAATCCTCTTGTCTCAGCCTCCCAAGTACTAGAATTACGGGCATATGTCGCCATGCCCAGCAAAGGTTCTAGTTATTTTGCAGATGAACTCAACTGGCGGGGGAGGGGGGGGTGTCTCACATCCCAAGGGGAGAGCTAGAGGACATCACTCTGTGATGGCCTTACTCCAGGGGTTAACCAGGTGGCCGGGGCACTGTGGTTCTCTGCAGTGCTTCCCAGAGTCATCTGGGAAGTGCAGCCTGTGCTCCTGGGAAGAGATCAGTGTCATTAGCCCCATTGAAATTCAGGGGCTGGAGGAGAAAACATCTCCTGTAGCTCCCCGTTAACACCACCTGCTACCCAGCTCCACTAACCCCAGCACCCCTTCCTCTTGCCTTGTAGACCCTGGTCACCAGTCACCTCACAACAGCCAGGCAGAGGATACAGTGAGCTCTGGACCCAAATCCCAGACCCTGGGCCAGCCTCTTGGCCCACTGCTTCAGGATGGCAGCACAGGTGAGGCGTTCCAGGCCCAGGCACAGACGCCGCCTGAGCCGGCGAGTGGCTCGGCAGCCCAGGTGGACCCAGAGAGCAATGAAGCCAGCTTGTCACCTGCCCAGTGCACACAGCTGCCTGCCTACCTGGCCGGGAAGTTATGTGGCCCCAGCGAGCCGTGCCCACCCAGAGCAAAGCCCTCAGAGCCCGGGGCCCAGCACTGTCCCGTGCTTTTAGCAGGAAGCTCCCCAAAGCAGGGGCGACGGTACCGATGTGGGGAGTGCAGCAAGGCGTTCCTGCAGCTGTGCCATCTAAAGAAACACGCCTTTGTGCACACAGGCCACAAGCCCTTCCTGTGTACCGAGTGTGGCAAGAGCTACAGCTCGGAGGAGAGCTTCAAAGCCCACGTGCTGGGCCACCGCGGGGTGCGGCCCTTCCCCTGCCCACTGTGTGACAAGGCCTATGGCACCCGGCGAGACCTCAGAGAGCACCAGGTGGTACATTCAGGTGCCCGGCCCTTTGTGTGTGACCAGTGTGGCAAAGCCTTCGCCCGCCGGCCCTCCCTGCGGCTGCATCGCAAGACCCACCAGGCGCCAGTGGCCCCGGCCCCGTGCCCATGCCCCGTGTGTGGGCGGCCACTGGCCAACCAGGGCTCCCTGCGGAACCACATGCGGCTCCACACCGGGGAAAAGCCCTTCCTGTGCCCACATTGTGGCCGGGCATTCCGCCAGCAGGGCAACCTGCGCGGGCACTTGCGGCTGCACACCGGGGAGCGTCCCTACCGCTGCCCGCACTGTGCCGATGCCTTCCCCCAGCTGCCTGAACTGCGGCGCCACCTCATCTCCCACACCGGGGAGGCCCACCTGTGCCCCGTGTGTGGGAAGGCCCTGCGAGACCCACATACGCTCCGTGCCCACGAGCGCCTGCACGCAGGGGAGAGGCCCTTCCCGTGCCCCCAGTGTGGCCGTGCGTACACACTGGCCACCAAGCTGCGGCGCCACCTCAAATCCCACCTGGCAGACAAGCCCTACCGCTGCCCCACCTGTGGCATGGGCTATACCCTCCCCCAAAGCCTCAAGCGGCACCAGCTCAGTCATCAGCCTGGGGCGCCCTCCGGGCCCCGCTCCATGCCTCCCGCTGCTCCTGAGCCCCCCATAGTGCTCCTACAGACTGAGCCAGAGCCACTGGGCACGTGCAGCCCAAGAGAAGCGTCTCCAGCCAGGGGCATCATGGAGGTCACCATATCAGAGAGCCAGGAGAAGTGCTTTGTGGAGCCTGAGGAGCCGGGCCCCAGTCCCAGCCTGGTGCTAATTCCTAAGGACATGGGTTTTAGTGCCTGGGCAGAGGTGGTGGAGGTAGAGACGGGCACCTGACAATTGGCCTTTTCCCAGCAGCTCTCCATAAAGCCTTTCTAGCTTTGTGTCTGTGTTTTCCTCTGGTTTGCCTGGCGGGGGTCTGAGAAGCAGCTCTAGGACAGCCCTTCCTACCTAAAAACCACCAAGTGGCTCCTGGGCGGCGGGGGAGAGACCTCTTCTCTTTACTGCCTCTCAGGAGAGCGCGTCGCTCCCCCTCCCCTAGGAGTCTCGTGGGTGCTTGTGAGATAGTCTGGTTGGCAGCGCTGCAGGCCCTCCTGGGTGCATAGCATCAGGGCAGTGACACCCATGCAGCTGCTTTAGGACAATCACTTATTTCAAGCCCAGTTGAATGGTTTGAGGGTCGAGCTCAGCCTACATTCTAGACGTCACTTGTCTCTGTGGCTCAGGCTTTAGGTAATTTGGGCAGCTTTTCACACACTGAAGTCATTTATTCTGTGCTGAAGAAACCAAACTCTTTGGAAGGTGGTGAGGGCCCTTCTGCGCACCTGGCCCACAGGCATTCCGGTTTAGGGAAGGTGGGAAGAACTGACGTGTTTGGCATCCGTGGGTCTGGACAGCACTGGGGTTGCCAACACGGCTGTGAGCCAGCGGGAGGTGGTGCCCTTCACAGAGATCGTGGTCCACTTGCCAGTCAGGGCTGGGGGCTAAAGTCATTTCAGGGCATGGTGGGTGCAGTAGGAGTACAATGGGACCCTTGATGCAGTCTGGGTTGGCAGGGAGGGCCTCCCAGGGATGGTGATAAAGAGCGCTCAGCCCTCACTGTGGCCTGGGTGGTATGCGAGTTTTATGTAAGCCACATGGGGACCTTGTGAGGTAGGCAGATCTTTCTTCTTGTTTACAGATCAGGAAACAGGAACAAAGCACCTTTAGTGTCTTTCCAGGGTCAACTGCTAGCGGGGTGAGATTCAAACCCCCTCTAGCACGAGATAATTAACCTGCCCTCTGTCCCTTCATTCACCTGGGACTTGGGGAGCTGGGAAGTTGGGGGTCGTGTGAATGCAGAGTAAGGATAAGAAAAGAGGCTGGGGGGTGGGGAGGCCTTGAAGGAGGGCTGAGGAGAGAGCCGACAGCCCCGAGGACCCTGGGCTGAGGGGACTGCGGGAGGGAGGAGCCGGGTTCCAGGCAGAGGATGGGGAGGAGTGGAGTGACCAGGGTGCCTCTGAGAAGGGGTGAGGACAGAGGGACATGCAGGGTGAGAACTTGGGGCGGTTATGTTCTCTGGAGGTTCAAGTGACAAAATTAAAAACTGAGTGGATAAAGGAGAAAGCTCACACTGATGTGTGTGTGCCGGGATTGTCTCAGAGAAATAAAAAATGAGATGACGAGCCGCGGGGTGGTGCGTGTCTGTAATCCTAGTACTTGGGAGGCTGAGACGGGCAGATGGCAGGGGTGGTGCGTGTCTGTAATCCTAGTACTTGGGAGGCTGAGACGGGCAGATGGCAGGTTCAGGGCCAGTCTCAGCAATTAAATGAGGCCTTCCACAACTTAGTGAAATCCTGTTTCAAAATAAATAAGCCACAGCCGGGTATGGTAGCACATGCTTGTGATCCCAGCGCTTGGGAGGCTGAGACAGGAGGATCGCACAGGTTCAAAGCCAGCCTCAGCTACTTAGGCTCTCAGCAACTTAGTGAGACCCTGTTTCCAAATAAAGTATAAAATAGGTTTGGGAGGATAGCCTGGAGGTAGAAAAGCCCCTGGGTTCCACCCCTAATACCACAAAAAGTAATAAATACGTACGTACATACATAAACCAGGGATGGGTGTGGTAGCACACGTTTGTAAACCCAGCATTTGGGAGGCTGAGACAGGAGGATTGCGGTTCGTGGACAGCCTCAGTTACTTAGGCCCTTTGCAACCCTGTTTCAAAATAAAGAATAAAAAATAGGGCTGGGGGGTGTAGCTCGGAAGTAGAATGCCCCTGGGTTTCATCCCTAGTACCTCAAAAAACAAGCCAGACATAGTGGCACGCACATGTGATGCCAGTACTCTGGATGATACAGGAGGATCACAGGTTCGAGGAAAGCTTCAGCAAGTAGTAAGACTCATCAACCTAGCCAGACCCCATTTCAAAATAAAAATAAATGAGGACTGGGGTAAAGCTGGGCATGGTGGTGCACACTTGAAATCCCAGCATGTGGGAGGCGGAGACAGGAGGATCTTGGTTAGTAGACAGCTTCAGCTACTTAGGCCCTTTGCAACTCAGTGAGACCCTGTTTCAAAAATAAAGAATAAAAAAGAAGAGGTGTGGGGGTGTAGCTCGGAGGTTAGTATGCCCCTGGGTTCCACAACCAGTACTGCATAAATAAATAAAAATAAATAAGTGGCTAGGAGTGTAGCTCAAAGATAGACCACCTCTGAGTTCAATTCCTAGCACTACAAAAAGAAAAGAGATTGCCACAGACTCGTGCAGCACTCAGAAGGATTGTATTTAGTGAAGAATAGGAAAGCTTAAGCAGGCAAAGCAGCAGCCTCAATCAGAGGGGCGCCACGTGGAGAGCGCAGCAGCTGTCTCTAGTCGGGTTTTTATGTAGCTGTAAGTCTCTAGGTCGCTCTGACCCTTTTTTCTATACTTGGACTTGTGTTTTTTTGTGTGTATATGTGGTAATGGAGATTAACCTAGGGGCAGTTTACCTCTGAGCTGAACCCCTAGCCCTTTTTTTTCTTCTTTTTCTCCCCCCCCCCCCAGTACTGGGAACAGAACCCAGAGGCATTCTACCTCTAAGCTACACCCCCAGCCCTATTTTTTTATCTTAATTTTGAAACATGGTCTCACTGAGTTGCAAAGAGCCTAAGTAGCTGAGGCTGTCCTTGAACCACAATCCTCCTGTCTCAGCTTCCCAAATGCTGGGATTACAAGCGTGGGCTACCACGCCCGGCTTGATCCAGGACATTTCTTTTTTTTTCTTTTTTTCCTTTTTTTTTTTTTTGCAGGTCTGGGGATGGAGCCCAGGGGCATTTGACCTCCGAGCTATACCCCCTGCCCTATTTTTATTCTTTATTTTGAAACCGGGTCTCACTGAGTTGCAGAGGCCTCACTAATAACTGAGGCTGTCCATGAACCATGATCCTCCAGTCTCAGCCTCCCGAATGCTGGGATTACAAGCGTGCACCACCACGCCCGGCTTGATCCAGGACATTTCTGATTTGGGTTTTGGGGAGGTTTTGAGTTTGGAGTGCCTGTAATAGATAATACAAGTAAGCAACCGGAAATAGGTACAAACGAGGAGCCCCAGTCAGAGGGAGAGGCACGGCATCACTAGCAGATAGGTGGCTATCAGGGCTGTGGGAGCAGAGGATGGGGAAACCAGGGGCCCAAGGCACAGCAGCCCAGCCCCCTTCAGTCCGTGGAGGAGAAGGGCTCAGCAGGGGAGTCTAAAAAAAGCAGTGTCCACCATTAAGAGGAAGGCCTGCTCAGTGTCTGTCGCTGAAGCCAAAGTGTTTCCACAGGGGAATTGGCCTGCAATGCTGCTGCCCACGGGGGTCACTGGGGAGCTCAGAGGGGTTGGAAGCCATGTTGGGCCACTCTGCGGGAGAACGGAAGCCAGACAAGAAGCATGTGTATTCGCTCTTCATCCTCCGACTGCCCTGCAAGAGGGGCTCAGAGAGATGAGGACCCGGCCAAGACCACATGATCAAGAAAAGGCGCAGCAGGGTTCAGATCGGATCTGTGGCTTCCCGCCCTTGGTCTACTTGTCGGAGCAGCCTTGTGTCTCTCGGTTGGCCACTGACATTAACGCAACTGCCCACCCAGTCTGAGTAACTTGTTAGCAAGGTGTAAGTCTAAAATTGTCCAAGGGGAGGGAAGACAAGCAGGAATAGCGGTGTTCTGGGCAGAGAGGGGCCACAGCACACAAAGCCTGAAAACAGCTCCTAAGATTGGTTTCCAGCCGGTCATCCCCATTTCTTGGAGCCTGGCCAAGTTCTTTTCTGGCTCCTCCCACGGGCATTTCGGCTCCGGCAGCCTCTTGGCAGCGCCTGGAGACAGTGTGTGCTTGACACTGAACTGTGCGGGAAGCGGGGATGCTTTGGTTGTTAGGAAGGCCACCGACACGCCACGGCCACCCCCAGGCCCGCACCCCGATGCTCACTGCTTCCACATCCCCTTGCTCCGGTGATGCGCGGAGGGGTCAGAACAAAGCCCACTGTGTGGGCGCTGGGTTTGGGAGTCTGTGTCACAGAGCACTGTCCAAGCTGCTCACGTTATAGAGGACAAAATGAGGGGCCCAGAGACAAGTCACTGCCAAAGCTGTGGGGCCCCGACCTGCCGAGTCCCGGTGTAGATAGAGCCTTGCAGCTCGCAGAAACACAGTGGCCACTCTTGGAAACAGTGATTATTAGGGTGTTATTTTCACTGGGAAAATATTTTCCTCCTGATTTTGTTGGGGGCGATGGATCCATTCCTCAGCTCAGGGACTCAGGATTGGCGGGGTCCTCGGCTAACTGATGGGAAAGAATTTCAACATGCACCAGTTAGAGACACAGAGGTTCCGCCGGGCGCGGTGGGCACGCTTGTCATCCCAGCACTCGGGAGGCTGAGGCGGGAGGATCGCGGTTCGAGGACAGCCTCAGCTACTACTTAGGCCCTTTGCGACTCAGTGAGAACCTGTTTCAAAATAAAGAATAAAAAATGGGACTGGGGGTGTAGCTTGGGGGTAGAATGCCCCTGGGTTCCATCCCCAGTACTGCAAAAAGAAAGAAAGAAAGAAAAAGAAAGAAAGAAAGAAAGAAAGAAAGAAAGAAAGAAAGAGAAAGACAGACAGACAGACATAGAGGTTTATTTAGGAAAGTAGGAAATGGACCCAGCAAAACCCGCCTGGTCATATAGCCAGCAAAAGCAAATACTTTTTTTCACCAAAAGATGTTTTTAAGAATATTCATAGGAAAGCCAGACACAGTGGCCTGTGCCTATAATCCCAGTATTTGGGAAACTGAGGCAGGAGAATTGCAGTTTCGAGGCCAGTTTCAGCAATTTAGTAAAGCGCTCACCAATTTAGTGAGATCCTGTTTCCAAACAGAAAGAGCTAGGGAGCCGGGTGTAGTGGCGCACACTTGTAATCCCAGCATTCAGGAGGCGGAGACCAGAGGATTGTGGTTCGAGGACAGCCTCAGATACTTAGTGAGGCCCTTCGCAACTCAGTGAGACCCTGTCTCAAAATAAAGAATAAAAGCTGGGCATGGTGGCACACACTTGTAATCCCAGCACTTGGGAGGCACAAGTTCGAAGCCAGCCTCAGCTACTTAGTGAGGCTCTAAGCAATTTAGCGAGACCCTGTTTCCAAATAAAATATAAAAAATAGGTCTGGGAGTATAGCCCAGAGGTAGAAAGCCCCTGGGTTCTACCCCCACTACCACCAAAAAATAAATTTAAAAAAATAGGGCTGAGGATGTAGCTCAGAGGTAGAATGCCCCTGGGTTCATCCCTAGTACCACCACCACCAAAAAAAAAGAGTAAAATGTGTGTGTGTACACACACACACACACACACACACACACACACACACATATATATTCTATATGCTAATGCTATACATTCTATATTCCAATGCTCTCTATATATTCATACAGCATTATTTATAGTAGCTCCATCAGGAAACTCATCACCATAACCATTGGCAGGTGAACAGGTAAATAAAATGTGCTGCCCTCTTTTAAGGAGACACCACAAAGCGACCAAAGGAACCATCTCTGATCCACTTGCCATGCATGAGCCTTAGAAAAATTATGCTGAGCTAGAGCAGACACAAACAGTACAGGCTGTAAGTTTCCATTTATATGAGCTCAAAAATAGGCAAAACTGATCTCTGCTGACAGTGTTGGGAACAGTGGCTATCTTAAGAAGCTCAGCTGAGAGGCCACAGGAGGAGCTGCCCGGGGGCTGGCTCCACAAGTTCCTACACAGAATTCTGAGTTGTACAATTAGGATTTGTGAGCATTGCTGTCTGTAAGTTGAACCTCAATTTAAAAAAGAAACAAGCATGTTTTCTTTTCTTTTTCTTTCTTTTCATTTATACTGAGAATTGAACCCAAGGGCATTCTATCTATATACCCTCAGCCCTGTTTTATTCATTCATTCGTTCATTCATTCATTTTTGCAGTACTAGGGATGGAATCCAGGGGCATTCTACCTCCAAGCTCCACCCCTAGCGCTATTATTATTATTATTATTATTATTATTATTATTAAGGGTCTGGGGATGGAACTCAGGGCCATTCGACCTCCAAGCTACAACCCCTGCCCTATTTTTTTTTTTTTTTTTATTCTTTATTTTGGAACAGGGTCTCCCTAAGTTGCAGAGGGCCTCACTAAGTAGCTGAGGCTGTCCACAAACTGCATTCCTCTGGTCTCAGTCTCCCAAATGCTGGGATTACAAGCGTGTGCCACCATGCCCAGCTTCCCAGCCCTATTTTTTATTCTTTATTTTGAAACAGGGTCTTACTGAATTGCAAAGGGCCTCACTAAGTAGCTGAGGCTGTCTGCGAACTGTGATCCTCCTGCCTCAGCCTCCCAAATGCTGGAATTACAAGCATGTGTCATCACATCAGCTTATTCTTTATTTTATTTTATTTTTCGGTAGTACTGGGGGTGGAACTCAGAGGCTTTCTACCTCCGGGCTATACTCCCAGACCTATTTTCTATTTTATTTGGAAACAGGGTCTCACTAAGTTGCTGAGAGCCTCACTAAATAGCTGAGGCTGGCTTCGAACCTGTGTGACCATCCTGTCTCAGGCTTCCAAGCGCCAGGATTACAAGCGTGTGCCACCACACCCAGCTTATTCTTTATTTTAAAACATGGTTTTGAGGAGATAGAAAGGAAATAGGCAGATAGGGAAAAGGCCTTGGTAGAAAAAAGTTAATTTCCTGAGTTTCCTGAGGGGTGACAAATGCCTGAAACAAATGCCTGAAACGCCAAAGGCTCAGAGATAAGAAGGCCAGAGCTTCACAAAGCCATCCTGAGTTTCCTAATCAACAAACCCACGGAGCAAGTCTGGCATTCCTGAAAGAAGACCCTTCAAAGGACTTGCAAATGTCCTATGCAAATTCTTCTTGGAATCTCAAAGTCACCCAAACCATAAACGGACTTGCTAGCAGTCAGGCATCGGCCAGTCAGATGGCAAAAGTGGGGGACTCCCGCTCGGGACCCCCTCCCCTTTTGGGGAGCTGTTCGTGTTGGCCCTGAGAGAAGGCAGAGTGCATCTGAGGGCACGTGGCTCGGGCGACCTCTTTTCTGGCAGATCACGTGGACTCTGGGAGAAAGTAGTTTGCAACTGATGGGCACTTGGCTCGGGCGACACTCGGGTAGTGACCCTGAAGGCAGCTACTGGACCCCGGAGTTCCGACCGCGGGGTATTCGGCCACTTTTCTCTATTCCCTCCTGGCAGATCGCGTGGATGCTGGAAGAAAGCAGCCTGCACCTGAAGGCAATTCAGCTTGGGCTACTCTTAAGTATTGTCCTGAAGGCAGCTGCTGGACCCAGAGTTCCAGCCCCTTTGGGGGTGTTCAGCCACCCTTGCCCCATTCCCTGCTGCTTCCAATAAACCTTTTATTCCCCTTCCTGAGGTCTGCAGGTGTCATTCTTCGCTCTCCGTAGACAAGAACTCGCCGGGGTTTTCTCTCAAGAAACCCCCGTTTCAGTCTCACACCGGGCGTGGTGGCGCACGCCTGTAATCCCCGCACTTGGGAGGCTGAGACAGGAGGATCGCACAGGTTCGAAGCCAGCCTCAGCTACTTAGTGAGGCTCTCAGCAACTTAGTGAGACCCTGTTTCCAAATAAAATATAAAAAAGGTCTGGGAGTATATCCCGGAGGTAGAAAGCCTCTGGGTTCAACCCCCAGTACCACCAAAAAAAAAAAAAAAATATATATATATATATATATATAAAATATATATATATATATATATATATATATATATATATATATATATATTTAAGATGGGGTCTTGTTATGTGGCCCAGGCTGGTCTCAGACTTGTGAGCTCAAGTGATCCTTCTATCTCAGCCTCCCAAGTAGCTGGGATGAGAGACATGTTCCCATGTACAGCTATATTTTAAAATTTATAAGCCGGGCACGATGGCACACGCCTGTAGTCCCAGCATTCAGGAGGCTGAGACAGGAGGATCACAGTTTCTGGACAGCCTCAGCTACTTAGCAAGGCCCTTTGCAACTCAGTGAGACCCTGTTTAAAAAATAAAAAACCTAAAAAATAGGGCTGGGGTGTAGCTTGGTGGTAAAATGCCCCCAGGTTCCATCCCTAGTACAGCAAAAAAGATAAAAGAAATATAAAGGAAGTGAGACACTCAGGACTGAAGCCAACTGTGGGAGTCCTGGTGCCCAGTTCTCTGCCAACCCTCTTTCTTCCCAGAATATACGTGTCCCCAAACAGCCGTGCCTGGGAACGGCAAGCCAAGGCCCTGTGCTCCTCTGTTCCTGCTCTTTGTCCCTCTGTCCCACTTAGACCCAGGACTAATATTTACCTTGCAAACAGGAAGTGGGGGAGTGACGGAGCAGGCTGGGCCCGGGGGCTGTGGGGCCAGACGCCTTCAAGGCTGGCAAGGGGCGGACAGGGAGGGAAACTGCTCGGCCTCCCAGGGATTCCGAGGCTCAGAGATGGGAGAAGATATAGATAGACTGAGACGTCCTGGACAGGCTCTTCCTCCCTGCAGGCAACGACCACACACAAGCACTTCTCCACTTACCCCAGCCAGGAAGGAGAAATGGAGCCGCCTCAGCGACTGAGAGACGGGTTGGCTGTCCTAGTCCCCAGGGCGTCCTAGGGCAAGGGGCCAGCTTTTATTTGGCTACACTTTGGTTCCTTTTTTCTTGGTGGCACTGGGGTTTGAAACCAGGGACATTCTAACTCCGAGCTACACCCCAACCCTATTTTATTTTTATTTTGAAAAAGGGTCTTGTTAGATGAATTAGGTTCTTATTTCAGACACCACCCCACACACACACATAAGCAAAGTTTCCTGAGAGGCCCTGGTCTGACCAGTTAGTAAGCTACCATCCCCTCTGCACCTGGTCACTTACCTGGGAGACCTGCCCCCTCCTGGTGCCCTTGGCCAATCAGTGAAAGGGACATTCGCCGATGACCCTGAGCCAATTACCTGGCCGCAGGACCCCCTCCCATGGGACTCTAGCCAATTAGTTCAAAGGGCATCTCTCCTAGCCTATTGGCCCCCAATCTGTAACCCCAAGCCCCTATGTAACCCTGATCCCAGCACATGCTCCCTCTTTTCCCAGATTCTTTTTTCTCTCCCCCCCTCTGTCTGTCTGTCTGTCTGTCTGTCTCTCTCTCTCTTCCTTTCATACCGACCCCTCCAATAAACCTCTTGGCTACAAGGTGGTCTCTGGTGTGGTCAAACTTTGTCCTTTCAGGTCTCACTAGGTTGATGAGAGTCACTATCTGCTGAGGCTAGTCTTGAACCTGCAATCATCCTGTCTCAGCTTCTCAAGTACTGGGGTGACAAGTGTGAGCTAGCACACCTGGCCACACCCTGGTTTCTATTTTTTTTGTCCTAGGGATCAAACCCAGGGCATTCTGCCTCTGAGCTACAACCTCAGCCCTGCCTGTTTTTTTTTTTTGTTTGTTTGTTTTTTTTTTTTAATTTTATTTTGTAGTGCTGGGGATGGAACCCAGAGGCTTTCTACCTTCGGGCTACATACACTCCCAGACCTGTTTCAGCTTTCCAGGTACTAAGATTACAAGCAAGCACCACCACCACGCCCAGCTCCCTGGTTTCTATCTCGTCTGCTCTGATTACACAGAGCTCTTCACTAGCTAACATGCAAAGACCTCCTAGATTATGAATCATTTACCGTATTTCGAGGGTTTTACCGTTGTGATCTCCCTTAGCCCTTACCACAAAGCATTATTCCCATTGCAGAGAAGAGAAAATAGACCCACAGATATTAAAGCGACTGGCACCGCTGTATAGGAGGGATGGCGCCTCTGTGGCTCCACTGGTCCATGTTACCCACGTGTGAGGGAAGAGCAGATGGATGTTGACCTTTCGTTTCTGACTTCCAGAAACCTCTGTCCTGATCCCAGGAGGAACTGTCCCCCCCAGTGGCAGGGGTGGCCCAGGGGACCATCTATCTACTTGTCCCCATGGCCCTGACCCGCTGACCTTTTCCCTTTTCACTGATTTCTTCATGTTGGTTCAACATTAACCCGGAAGGGTCAGGACTGTCTCTCAGAGTCCTGGGAGCCCACGCACCATGGTGCACGTCCAAGGCCTGCGGCTCCTGGGCTGCCTGGCCCTGGCCGCCCTGCTCAGCCTTGCACACAGCCAGCACGGTAAGGGGCGCCGGCAGGGTGACCAGCCGGCTTTCCTGGCTCAGTGGAGAATACAGGGCCAGCCCCCCGGGGCCATCTCAGGTGTCCATCTTGGGGAAAGCGGCAGGCGCCCAGGGTTGGAAGCAGAGTGGCTGCTGCTCTCTCCCAACATGGAGAGTGGGCTGGGGCACCCCATGGAAAGAGGGAGCACATGGGCCATGTTTAGCAGCCTTCTAGATTCTTCTGCTTCCCAGACATCCCCTTGTGAAGGCAGTTGGGCAGGCCAGGCCTGCCTCTGGCCCCCAGAGTGGCCCAGCCAGCGACCGCCCGTCCCACAACCTCCCCCTGCAGTGTTCCTGGCCCCTCGGCAAGCAGCGTCGCTGCTCCAGCGGGTGCGGCGGGCCAACAGCGGCTTACTGGAGGAGATCCGCCAGGGCAACCTGGAGCGGGAGTGTGTGGAGGAGCAGTGCAGCTACGAAGAGGCCTTCGAGGCCCTGGAGTCCCCCAGCGCCACGGTGAGCGGGCGGTGAGCCAGGATCCGCTCAGCTCTTTATTTACTTATTTAATTTTTAGAGACAGCAAGGGGGCCTGGGGCTGGAAGCCCGGGGCATTCTACCTTCAGGCTCTACTCCCAGCCCAATTCTATTTTTATTATTATTATTATTATTATTATTATTATTATTATTGTGTGTGTGTGTGTGTGTGTGTGTGTGTGTGTGTGTAATACTGGGGCTGGAACCCAGGGGTATTCTATCTCCAAGTATGTACCCAGCCTGATTTTTCATTCTTTATTTTATTTATTTATTTATTTATTTATTTATTTATGGTACTAGGGGTGGAACCCAGGGACTTTTCTACCTCCGGGCTATACTCCCAGACCTATTTTATATTTTATTTGGAAACAGGGTCTAAGTTGCTGAGAGCCTCACTAAGTAGCTGAGGCTGGCTTCGAACCTGTGCGATCCTCCTGTCTCAGCCTCCCAAGCGCGGGGATTACAAGCGTGCGCCACCACGCCTGGTCATTTTTTATTTTGAAACAGGGTCTCACTGACCTGCAGAGGGCCTCACTAAGTAGCAGTGGCTGTCCGTGAACCACAATCCTCCTGTCTCAGCTTCCCAAATGCTGGGATTACAATTGTGTGCCACCACACCTGGCTCCCAGCATTATTTAACTTTTATTTGAAAATAGGGTCCCCCTAAGTTGCTGAGAGTATCTCTAAATTTCTGAGGCTGGCCTCAAACTTGTAATCTTCCTGTCTCAGCCTCCCAAGTAGTGGGATAACAGGCATGTGCCACTGTACCCAGACAGTTCAAGCTTCTTCACACGGTACTGGGGCTAGAACCCAGGGCCATTCTACTTCTGAGCTATTTTTTATTCTTTAATTTTGAAACAGGGTCTCCTAAGTTGTGGCAGGCCTCACTAAGTAGCGGAGGCTGGCTGCGAACTCGGATCCTCCCATCTCAGCCTCCTAAGTACTGGGATTACAAGCATGTTGTACCATGCCCGGCTCACTCTTTCACTTTTTTTTTTGTTGTTGTTGTTGCGGGTCTGGGGATGGAACTCAGGATCATTCGACCTCCAAGCCCAAAATTTATTCTTTATTTTGAAACAGGGTCTCACTAAAGTAGCTGAGGCTGGCGGTGAACCGCGATCCACTGGTCTCAGCCTCCTGAATGCTGGGACTACAAGCGTGTACCACCACGTCCGGCATACTCTTTCACTTCTGATAACTACCCTAGGTCCCATTTTGCTCAGCTGGCAGATGAGCCACTGAAGCATCTCTTGGGGGTTCCTGCACCTGTGCCGCTGAGGCTGCGGGACTCAGCGCCTCCTCGGTTGGCCCTGGCTGAAAGCCTCCTGGCACCCTTGGGGGTCGTGGCCCTGCGAGGCCAGGAGTCCAGGCCCATCGTGCCCTTTCCCCAAGACCCCCTCTTTCCTGTCTACCCCAGCCCTGTGGAGCCCTGTTCCCTCTTGGTGTGTGTGCAATGGGGGGGGGGGCTCTCACATACAAGTAAAAATAGGAGATTGGGCTGTGACCATCCCAGAGCCGGCCCATGTGAGCGGGTCAGGGAAAGACACAGAGCTTACTAAAAACAAGACGAAACCCCGCCCGGCCAGAGTCTCACTCCCAACCCTTGCTTTCCAGGATATATTCTGGGCCAAGTACACAGGTGAGTGTGCGGGAGGGTTCACCCCGGGAAGGGAGGCCAGGTCTCCAGCTAGAGTCTTCAGTGCATCCAGTTCCCCCTCCCCGTCATCCACCCACCCTCTGTGTCTGTCATTCCATCCTGCCTCCTTTACCCCAGCCATCCTGCCCCACCTGGATCCCAAAGGTGTTCCTGATTTTTTTCCAGCTTGCGATTCGATAAGGAAAACTCGGGAACCGTTCATGGAGTGTCTGGACGGTGAGGAGCTGACGCGGGGCTGTGCGGCCATGCCGGGCAGACAGGAGAGCAGGGGCGTTAGGCGTCTTGACCCTGGTGCCTGTGGCCCTGTGCACCAGGATGCGGCTCTGCGGGTGGATATGGGGCTGGGATGAGAATGTTGGAGGAACAAGAGAAGGAATGAACAGTGAGCTTTCTTTTCTCTTTCTTTCTTTTCTTTTCTCGTTTTCTTTCTTTCTTTCTTTCTTTCTTTCTTTCTTTCTTTCTTTCTTTCTTTCTTTTTTGTATGAGAGATGGAACCCAGGGACATTCTGTCACTAGCTACACCCTTAGAACTCTTTTCTCTTCTTTTCTTTTCTTTTCTTTTCTTTTCTTTTCTTTTCTTTTCTTTTCTTTTGTGGTACTGGGGGTAGAACTCAGAGGCTTTCTACCTCTGGGCTACACTCCCAGACCTATTTTCTATTTTATTTGGAAACAGGGTCTCACTAAGTTGCTGAGAGCCTCACTCAGTAGCTGAGGCTGGCTTCAAACCTGTGCCATCTTCCTGCCTCAGCCTCCCAAGCGCGGGGATTACAAGCGTGCGCCACCGCACCCGGCTTCTGTTTTCTTTTTGAAACAGGGTCTCACTAAATTGTGGAGGGCCTCACTAACTTTCTGAGGCTGGCTGCAAACCTGTGATCCTCCTGTCTCAGCCTCCCATCCCAAGTACTGGGACACAGGTGTGCACCATCATGCCTGACTTTCTTTTTTTTTTTTTTTTTTTTTTGGTGGTACTGGGGTTCCTGGAAGCCCTTCTACCTCTGGGCTACACTCCCAGACCTATTTTTATATTTTTATTTAGAAACAGGGTCTCCTAAGCCAGTGCGCGCGGCTGGCTTCGAACCTGCGCGATCCTCCTGTCTCCGCCTCCCAAGCGCGGGGATTACAAGCATGCGCCACCACGCCCGGCCTGACTTTCTTTTTTTTTTTCTTTGCGGGTCTGGGGATGGAACCCAGAGGCATTCGACCTCTGAGCTACACCCTCTGCCCTATTTTTTATTCTTTATTTTGAAACCAGGTTTCACTGAGTTGCAGAGGGCCTCACTAAGTAACTGAGGCTGTCCGCGAACCGCAATCCTCCAGTCTCAGCCTCCCGAATGCTGCGATTACAAGCGTGTGCCTTCACGCCCAGCTTCCATGCCTGACTTTCCACAGTGCTCTGAATACTAAAGTCTCTACTACCTGGGACCCCTTAATCACCAGCCATAGGTTCAGTTGTTAAATAACTTATTACATCAATAAACATTTTATTAAGCCCCTATTGTGTGCTAGATGTTGAGTCAGGCACTGGGGATTTTAAGAGACTCAAAAAGGGTGTCTTCAAGAAACTCACAGTCTCATAGGAAAACAAAAATATGAAATGTTAACGTGATTGCTATAACAGTTCTATTCCGGTCACCAAGAACACACAGAAGAAGGGCACTTTTTTGTTGGCTGAATCAGGGACCACTTCCCAGAAGAAGTAGGGCTTCTCAGTTGGATGTGGTGGCGCACACTGTAATCCCAGCATTTGGGAGGCTGAGACAGGAGGATCCGGGTTCCAGGACAGCCTCAGTTTAGTGAGGCCCTCTGCAACTTAGTGAGACCCTGTTTGGAAGTAAAGAATAAAAAATAGGGCTGGAAGTATAGCTCAGAGGTAGAATGCCCCTGGGTTCCATCTCTAGTACTGTGATAAATAAATAAATAAATAATTAAATAAATATTAAAAAAAATAAAAAAGAAGTAGGGCTTCCCTGGCCTCGCAGGTTGCACCGGGGAAGCCAGGGACAATTCCAGCAGCAGAAACAGCCTGTGACAGGCCCTGATGCATGAGGATCTGAGCTAAGAGGGGGACCAGGGCCAGATTAGAAGGATCTTCTCACTTTTTCGCTTTGCTAGATATGAGGAGCTCTTGAGAAGAAGCTCCGTGAAAGCAGACACCTTCCTTGACTGTGACCATCTTCCTATGGCTCAGCCCTCAGCCCCCGGCCTCCCCGTCACGCGGTGGCACTCACTCAGGGACTCTCTGGTGACCGCTGTGAAACGGACTGGAGTTGGGTGCAGAGGAGTTGCTGAGTGCATGCGGATCGAGAATGGTGGGCCAGAGAAAGCTTGGAGGGGACAGACAGACAGAGCTTCGCTGGGAGAGAGGGGCCAGGGCCTCGGGCTCCGACACTGACCAGGCTGGGGTCTCTGCAGGTAACTGTGCCAAGGGTCTGGGGACGAACTACCGCGGGACCGTGAATTTCACCCGGTCGGGCATCGAGTGCCAGCTCTGGAGGAGCCGCTACCCACACAAGCCCGAGTGAGTGGCGAGCGGGCCGGTCCCCTGCGGGCCGAGGCCACGCTGGGCAGTGCGACATCCTGATTGGCAGTTTCCTATCCTAGCATCAACTCCACCACCCACCCCAGTGCCGACCTGCAGGAGAATTACTGCCGCAACCCAGACGGCAGCACCACTGGCCCCTGGTGCTACACCCGAGACCCCACGGTGCGGAGAGAGGAGTGCAGCGTCCCTGTCTGTGGTGAGCCAGGGGACTGGGCCGTCAGTGGCCAAGGCCTAGGGGTTGCCAGGGCTCCTGGAGCCTGGGATGGGTACTAAGATCCTGGTGACCTTCAGAACTGGAGTTGGTCACTGGGCATGGTGGCAAATGTGTGTGATCCGAGCTGCTCAGAGGCTGAGGCAGGAAAATCAGAAGTTCTAGGCCAGCTGAGTGTAGTGGGGCAAGTATGTAATCTGTAATCCGTTTTCAGGAAGCTGAGACATGTGGATCGAAGGTTCAAGGCCAGCCTCTGCAATTTAGCAGGAGCCTGTTTCAAGATAAAAAGTAAAAAGGGCGCCGGGTGTGGTGGCGCATGCTTGTAATCCCCGCGCTTGGGAGGCTGAGACAGGAGGATCGCGCAGGTTCGAAATCAGCCTCAGCTACTTAGTGAGGCTCTCAGCAACTTAGTGAGACCCTGTTTCCAAATAAAATATTAAAAAATAGGTCTGGGAGTATAGCCCGGAGGTAGAAAGCCTCTGGGTTCCACCAAAAAAAAAAAAAAAAAAAAAAAAAAAGTAAAAAGGGCTGGAGGTACTTAGCACAGCCCTGGGTTCAATTTCCAAGCATGTTCTACCCTGCCAAGGCACTCTCCTCCAGGAAGCCCTCCCTGACCATTTCAGGCCACATACCCTCTTCTGAGCACCACAGAGCAAGCTTGGAACAGCTCAGCCTGTAGGACTCTGTCATTGTTCCTCGGTGTGTGTTGCTTAGCAATAATCACAGAGATGCAGCCCACAATGGGCGTTTATTTCTTGCCCGACTGAGGCTGGGCCAGGATGGCTCTGCTGTTCAGCTGCACTGTCAATATATCTGTCTGTGTGGTCCACTGACACAGGCCGTGTGTGTCCGTGTGTGCGTGTGTGCGTGTACGCATGCGCTAGCACTTGTGCTACAAACAGTGGATCCAGCTAAACTCGGCTCCCGCCTGTGGTGGGCTCCAGATCTGCTCCACTTCTGTTTGCGCTGGGACCAGGGCTGAGGCCGCAGAGCAGCTCTCCCACAGGACGGCAGAAGCGCTAAGCAGTGAGCAGGATGTCTTTACTGTCTTAAAGCCCAGGCCCAGGATTGCCCCTGTTCCATTGGCTGGGGCCAGTCACATGATCAAGGCCAAAGTCAAAAGGTGAAACAAGGTCCACCTGTAAAACCACAGGACAAGTGAGTATGGCAGCACACATCTGTAATCCCAGTACTGGGGAGACTGAGACAGGAGGATTGCAGATTCAAAGCCAGCCTCAGAAGCTTATCAAGACCCTTAGCAATTAAGCAAGACCCTGTTTACAAATTAAAAAAAAATAGTGCTAGAGGTATAGCTCAGAGGTAGAATGCCTTGGGCTCAATCCCCACCACCACCACCAATAAATAAATAAATATATAAGTAAGTAAAGTAAAAATCATAGGATAATTGATATGGTTACAGACACAGGTAACACATTCATAACAGTAATTTACCCACTAAACAGGCCTTTACACATCCCCTTTGGACTCTTTGCTCCATTCTGGGACTGGTCTTAAAGCAAGTTACTCATCACTGTAACAAAAGGAAGCAACCTCTAGCCAGGCGCGGTGGCGCGCGCTTGTAATCCCCGTGCCTGGGAGGCTGAGACAGGAGGATTGCACGGGTTCAAAGCCAGCCTCAGCTACTTAGTGAGGCTCTCAGCAACTTAGTAGGACCCTGTTTCCAAATAAAAAAATATAAAATAGGTCTGGGAGTGTAGCCCGGAAGTAGAAGGCCCGTGGATTTCATTTCAGCACCACACATACACACACACCAAAAAAAAAAAAAAAGAAGCAGCAGCAGCAGCCTCTAACCACCTGCCTCCCCTACACACACCCATGAAAACTGTTGGAGGCATACTCAGGCAGCTCTAGTGGACCCAAGCAATCTCTGCCATGACCTAAAAACAAGACTTTTTAATCAAGTTTGCCAGGTGTGGCGGTGAATACCTGTAATTCCAGTACTTGGGAGGCTGAGACAGGAGAATCACAGGCCTAAGACCAACCTCAGTGATTAAGCAAGATTCTCAGCAACCTAGTTAGACCCTGTTTCAAAACAAAAACATAAAATGGGATGGAGTATAGTTCAGAGATAAGATGTCCCTGGCTCAACACCCAGTACCACAAAACAAAACAAAAAACCCTTGAGCCGGGTGTGGTGGCGCGCGCTTGTAATCCCAGCATTCGGGAGGCTGAGACCAGAGGATCGCGGTTCGCGGACAGCCTCAGCTACTTAGTCAGGCCCTCTGCAACTCAGTGAGACTGGTTTCAAAATAAAGAAAAAAAATAGGGCAGGAGGTGTAGCTCGGAGGTCGAATCCCCTTGGGTTCCACCCCCAGACCCACAGACAAAACAAAACAAAAAAAGACCTAACAAACTTCATATTAAAAAAAAAAAAAAAAAAAGGCTGGGCATGGTAGCGCAGGCTTGTAATCCCTGCTTGGGAGGTGGAGACAGGAGGATCGCGCAGGTTCAAAGCCAGCCTCGGTACCTTAAGAGACTCTGTTTCCAAATAAAAATATAAAATAGGTCTGGAAGTGTAGCCTGGAGGTAGGAGGCCCCTGGGTTCCATCCCTAGTACCACCAAAAAAAAAAAAAAGCCTCCAGGGAGTTACTACCAACAGATTACACATATCCAGGCTTGGTGTGTGGGGCACACCTACAATCCCATCAACTCAGGGGGCTGAGGCGGGACCACAAGTTCCAGGCCAGTCTGGGAAGCTTAGTAAGACTCTGTCTCAAAATACAAAATAAAACGGACTGCGGAGGTAGTGGAGGATCGGGGTAGAGTTCTTAGTGTGCGTGCCTATCGTGGCTTCATCCTCAGAACCTAAAGCAAAAAGAAAAAGCAAAACCAAAACATTACAGGTAGGCCAGGAGGCCAAACCGGGTACTAACTCTGGCTAATTAAGCACCAGACACTTAGGCTGTGTATTTTAATCTTCTCAACAACCCCACAAGAAAAGCATTAGTAACCAGTTAAAAGCAGGCAAGTGAAGTCAGAGAAGCGAAGCTGCCCGAGGTCCCGCAGGCAGAAATCTGTAAGACAAGGCCCAAGCCCCGGCACCCTGACTGTGCCTCCTTCTCCTTCCCACCAGGCGAGGACCGCACCACTGTGGAGATGATTCCCCGCTCCAGACCGTCACCTCCAGCAGAGGAGTGCATCCCGGAGCGCGGCCGGCAGTACCAGGGACGCCTGGCCGTAACAATACATGGGTCTCCCTGCTTGGCCTGGGACAGCCCACAGGCCAAGGCCCTGAGCAAAGACCAGGACTTCAACCCGGAGGTGAAGCTGGAGGAAAACTTCTGCCGAAACCCAGATGGGGACGAGGAGGGCGCTTGGTGCTATGTGGCCGGGCAGACTGGTGACTTCGAGTATTGCGACCTCCACTACTGTGGTGAGCAGTCAGGGGAGGGGGCTGGAGATGCAGTGATTGATGCCTGGAGGGGGATAACAAGAAGGGTCACTCAGCCAGGTGTGGTGGTGCAGGAGGATCGCAAGTGTGGGCCAGCCTGGGTAGCACAGTGGAACCTTGTCTCACAATAAAGACTACAAAGGGAAGCCGGGCGTGGTGGCGTACGCTTGTAATCCCAGCATTTGGGAGGCTGAGATAGTAGGATCACGGTTCTAGGACAGCCTCAGCTACTACTTAGTAAGGCCTTTTGCAACTCAGTGAGACCCTGTTTCCAAATAAAGTATGAGTATAGCCAAATGAGAGTATAGCCCGGAGGCAGAAGAGCCCCTGGGTTCCACCCCCAGTACTACCACACACACAAAAAAATAAAATAAATAAATAAAAAAGAAAGAAAAGAAAAGAAAAAGAAAAAAAAGAATACAAAGGGCTGGAATGTAGCTCAGTGACAGAGTGCCCCTGAATACAGTCCTTAGCATTGAAACAAATGAACAAACATAAACCAGCCACTCACTCCCAGCCAAAGCAGGCCAGTGTGCTGGCTACAGCTTTATAGAAGCCAGTAGGGGGAGGGCCAAGTCCTTTTCACAGATGAGTAAATTGAGGCCCTGAGAGCTTTTACCTAGTGACAAGGTGTGTGTGCTCTTAATCTCAAGCACCAAGAGTCCTCCAAGGCCAGCCAAGGGGTTGGGGAGGTCTGTGGGATATGGGGAGTGGCCCAGTCTGGCCCCAGGCGGTGCCCCATCCCTGCAGAGGAGGCGTTGGGAGAGGAGGTGGGAGAGGACGAGGAAGCGGCCATCGGAGGGCGCACCACCACTCCGGAGTTCCAGACCTTCTTTGACGAGAAGACTTTTGGCTCCGGGGAGGCAGGTGAGACGCCTCCGCATCAGCGGGATTGCCTGGGCTGGTGTCCGGGCTGGCCCCTCACCTCCTGGCTTGCTCTGCAGACTGTGGGCTGCGGCCTCTGTTCGAGAAGAAGTCGGTGAAAGACAAAACTGAATCAGAGCTTGTGGATTCTTACATCGATGGGCGCATCGTGGAGGGCTGGGATGCTGAGATCGGCACCGCACCGTGGTGCGTCCTGGACCCCCGCGCCACCATTCACTGAGCCCTGCCAGGCTCGGGCTCTGCAGGTGACATTAGCTCAGCATCCAGGATCTCCTTATCTACATGGCAACTGTATGAGATCGGCTTTATTATTTCTCCTAAGCAGATGGTGGACCTGAGGCCCAGAGAGCTTAAGTGACTCACCCCAGGCACACTGCTGATGTGCGGCTTAGTCAGGACTTGAATCCAGTTCTGACTCCAGAGCTGTGCTGTGAAGTCCACCCTGGAAGAGGCTGGGAGGGGTGCAAAAGAGCAGGAGGCGGCTGCAGCATCCCATGGGCCTCCAGTCTGGGAGGCCAGGTCTGGGATCGGAGCCCTGGAGGCTGCTCCCTGTTGCCAGTTCTTCCTCCTGCTAGGGCCGGTGAAGGGTGGTCCCCAGCTCCTGATGCCTCTCCATCCCCTTCCCAGGCAGGTGATGCTTTTCCGGAAGAGCCCCCAGGAGATGCTGTGTGGTGCCAGCCTCATCAGTGATCGCTGGGTGCTAACGGCCGCCCACTGCATCCTGTACCCACCTTGGGACAAGAACTACACCGAGAGCGACCTTCTGGTGCGCATTGGCAAACACTCCCGCACCAGGTACAGAGCCGGGGCCCGTGGGTGTGTGGCAGGGGTCTGAATCTTACAGAGGGTCTCTGAGGGGCTGGTGTGTGTGTGTGTGTGTGTGTGTGTGTGTGTGTGTGTGTGTGTGCGTGCAGGGGTTGTTAGATGTCTCTGTGCATTCCCTACAATATGACAGCCCCTGGAGTCAATCCTCAGCACCCAAAGAAAAAACAAAAACGTGACTTTTGGGCCAGTGTGTGCAGCCTGTGCCCTGTCCCTGTCTGCTTGGCCAGTCTGACTCCAGAGCCCTGCGTGGTTTTAGACTGAGATGACGCTGCCAAGGGGGCAGCCAAAGCAGGGACTGCCCTGTCCCCTCCCTGGAGGCCCCCGGTCGCTCTGCCTCCCAGACCCAGAGGGCAGGCAGTTTCCCTCCTCTGGGACCCGGTCGCCCCTTGTACGAGTAGACACAGCCTCTCAGTGTCTGCGGGGTCTCTCACAGGTATGAGAAGAACATAGAAAAGATCTCCATGCTGGAAAAGATCTTCATCCACCCGCGGTATAACTGGCGGGAGAACCTGGACCGGGACATTGCCTTGCTGAAGCTCAAGAAGCCGGTCACCTTCAGCGACCACATTCACCCCGTGTGCCTGCCCGACAAGCAGACGGTGGTCAGGTGGGCGGCTCCGGCACCGTGCGGCCGCGGAAGGCTCGGTTCAGAGTCTACTCAAGTTCTTTCCTTGTTGGGTGGCTTTTGGGGTTTGGTCTCTAGGGGACAGTGTGGGTGCGCAGGCCCTGGTTCTCACCAGAGCTTTCTCCCTCCCCGCAGCTTTCTCCAGGCTGGATACAAAGGCCGGGTGACGGGCTGGGGCAATCTGCGGGAGACGTGGAAGACCAACGTCAACGAGGTGCTGCCCGGCGTCCTGCAGGTGGTGAACCTGCCCATCGTGGAGCGGCCGGTCTGCAAGGCCTCCACCCGGATCCGCATCACCGACAACATGTTCTGTGCTGGCAAGTTGGTTCTGAAGGTCTGGGGACGGTGGGGATGTGTGATGGGTTTGGCAGCCTGAGATGTGTTATGGGCAGATACCTGGGCTCTGGCTCCAGTCACAAGCCAGGTGATGTAGGGTAAGTTGCTGAACCTCTTGGGGGCTCAGTTTCATCCTCTATAAAATGCAGATAAAAGTAGGACGTGGTGGCGTATGACTGTAATCCTAGTTCTTGGGAGGCTGAGACAGGAGGGTCACAGGTTTGAGGACAGCCTCAGCAAGTAGTGAGACTCTCATCAACCTAGTGAGACCCTGTTTCTTTTCCTTTCCCTTCTCTTCCATTCCCTTTCCTCCTCCTCCTTCATCATTGTCTCCTTCTTTTCTTCTTTTTTTTTTTTGTGTGGGTCTGAGGATGGAACCCAGGGGCATTGGACCTCCAACCTACACCCCCTGCCCTATTTTTTATTCTTTATTTTGAAACTGGGTCTCACTGAATTGCAGAGGGCCTCACTAAGTAGCTGAGGCTGTCCGCGAACCGCGATCCTCCTGTCTTAGCCTCCCGAATGCAGGGATTACAAGCGTGCACCATCATACCTGGCCCTTTTTTTTTTTTTTTTTTTTTTTGGGTTCTGGGAACCTCCGAGCCACACTCTCATCTCTATTTTATTTTATTTTGAAACAGGGTCTCAATAGGTTGATAAGTCTTACTACTTGCTGAGGCTGGTCCTCAAACCTGCAGTCCTCCTGTTTTAGCCTCCCAAGCACTGGAGTTACATGTGTGTGCCACCAGTCCTGGTGACCCATTTCAAAGTAAAATTAAATAGGGCTGGAGGTGTAGCTCAAAGGTAAAATGCCTCTGGTTTCAATCCTCAGTACCAAAAACAAACAGACAAAAACAAACCAAACCAGATTAAAGTCTCTGAGCCGTAGGGTAGGAGGGTTAAATGAGAGAGTGCACATAAAGTCTGACATGGGGCAGCCAGCAGTGTAGCGAGAGGTCGCGTATGGATGAAAGCCCTTCAGCCATCATTCAGCAAATACTGAGTGCCTATTACATTCCAAGGAGCATTGGAGGGTATTGCCGGCCTCCCAGGAGGGAATGCAAATAAACAGATCTAGAATGTCAGCCCAAGTGTGGTGAGGCACACCTGTAATCCCAGTACTGGGAGATTGAGACAGTAGGATTGTAAACTTGATACCAGTGTCAGCAATTCAGCAAGACTTTTAGTAACCTGGCACGACTCTTGCAAAACAAAAAATTGGGTGTAGGTTGGTGGTAGCATGCCCGTGGGTCCCATCCCCCAAAGAAACAAACAAAGTTGGGTATGGTTGCGCGCACTTGTAATTCTAGTACTCGGGAGACTGAGTCAGAAGGATCATGGGTTTGCAGCCAGACTCAGCTACTTAGTGAGGCCCTCTGCAACTTAGTGAGACGCTGTTTCAAATTAAGAGTAAAAATAGGGTTAGGGGTATAGCCTGGATGTAGAATGACCCTGGTTCAACCCCAGTACCGTACAAAGAAAAAAAAAATCTGCTGGCCGGGTGTGGTGGCGCACGCTTGCAAACTCAGAGTTTGGGAGGCTGAGACAGGAGGACCGCACAGGTTCAAAGCCAGCTTCAGCTACTTAGTGAGGCTCCCAGCAACTTAGTGAGAACCTGTTTCCTAATAAAGTATAAAATAGGTTTGGGAGTATGGCCTGGAGGTAGAAAAGTCTCTGGGTTCCACCCCCAGTACCACACACACACACACACAATCTGCTGGAGCTGGGAGTGGCGGTGCATGCTTATAATCCCAGTATTCGGGAAGCTGAGACAGGAGGACCGCAGATTTTAGGACAGTCTCAGCAACTTAGTGAGACCATCGGTTACTCAGTGAAACCCTATTTCAAACTAAAACTAAAAAAGATCTGATGTCTTATTTTGAAACAGTTGCTGAGGCTGGCACTGAACCTGTGACCCTCCTGCTGTCTCAGCCTCTCAAGCACTAGGGTTACAGGCGTGTGCCACCACACTCAACTGTCCTGTTGTGTTTATACTTGCTCAGTTTGAGCGCGTCTGAGGTTCCTCACTAACAGATCCCTAACAGATCCCAGCTGTGCACCATACTAACCCCTCTAATGACGCTGGCCCGTCTCAGATGGGAGAGTGCAACTCCGGCCCTATCAAGGTGGTGTCTGACAGGCTTCTTTGCTGTAAAGCTGCTCTCACGCACCCCCCACCCCTTGTGGTACTGGAACCCAGGGGCATTGTGCCTCCAAGCTACACCCCTAGCCTTATTTTTTTTTTCTTTATTTTGAAACAGGGTCCCACTGGGTTGTGAAAGGCCTAAGTAGCTGAGGCTGTCCATGAACCGCGATCCTCCCGTCTCTGCCTCTCGAATGCTGGGGTTACGAGCGTGCGCCACCACGCCCGGCTTGTTTTCTTCTTTGTAACTAATAAATTGTGGGGAAATACTTGGATTGCTTGCACTCTTATCAAATCCTTCTCCCAACTACTATGATAGCTGCCAAGTGATGATTTTCGATCATTCTACAGTGTGTGTGTGTGTGTGTGTGTGTGTGTGTGTGTGTGTGTGTGTGACTCTGGGGATTAAACCCAGGGGCGTTCTACCTACAAGCTATACCCTAGCCTTTTTATTCTTTATTTTGAAATAGGGCCTCACTAAGTAGCTGAGGCTGGGGCGATCCTCCTGTCTCAGCCTCCCAGATATTGGGATTACAAGCACGTGCCACTACATCTGGCCAGTTTGTATTTTCTTCAAATGTTTGAAAAATATGTCTTTGTTGTGCATGTTATTTTGAAAGCCTGACGTCAGTACAGTCTCTTACCCTTGGGAAACAGTTGGTCCTTTCTTGGTGTCCTTGAGGACCTGGCTTCAACTCACAGCTGCAGTCTCACTGTGAAGCCTTTCGAAGCTGGCTGTCTCAGGTCAGCTCTGCCGGCACCTGTGGACCTTTGCACTAGGTACAGCTGTTTTATCTCTCTGACGTCTTCTTGTGTGATCAAAATATATTTCTATTGTTTTGTTTTTCTTTTTCAAGGGGACTCAAAATTTCTTCTTGTTAAAGAAACAAAATTCCATTTCAATTACTGTTTTTTTTACCCATGGGTTTTTTTTTTTTTTTTTTTTTTTTTTTGTGTGTGTGTGGTACTGGGGGCAGAACCCAGGGGCTTTTCTACCTCCGGGCTATACTCCCAGACCTATTTTTTATACTTTATTTGGAAACAGGGTCTCACTGATTTGCTGAGAGCCTCACTCAGTAGCTGAGGCTGGCTTCGAACCTGTGTGATCCTCCTGTCTCAGCCTCCCAAGCGCTGGGATTACAAGCGTGCGCCACCACGCCCGGCCCCCTCCTATTGTTTAATTAATTCTTTTTTTATTTTTGATTCAAGATCTTTTTTCACATGTACAAATTTGCTTTAGGATATTTGATTCGGTTCTCTTCTGTCTTGTGGTGTTTTGGGGTAAAATTTGATTAGCTGAGGTCTTTGTTTGGTGGTACTGGGGTTCCTGGAAGCCCTTCTACCTCTGGGCTACACTCCCACCTATTTTTTTTTATTTTTGGAAACAGGGTCTCTTATGCCAGCGTGCGCGGCTGGCTTTGAACCTGTGTGATCCTCCTGTCTCTGCCTCCCAAGCGCGGGGATTACAAGCGTGCCCCGCCACGCCCGGCTAGCTGAGGTCTTTATTATCTTGTTTCTTTGCAGTATCTTTCTATGGGTCGATTTAGTTTCTACCTCTTTCCCCATGTCTAGTTATTTTTTAGGGTTATTAGTGTGTATGTTCTGTAACATATCTCACTTGCACATGTAGTGCACTGTCTGTCTCTCTTCTCTTCCTATGTGGACCGCTCCTGGGGTCTGGTCACAAGATACCCCACAGTGGGCGCAAGTCGCCTTCCTTTCTGGCAGGAGGAAAGCTTGGTTCTTAGGACCATCAGGTGGGGCCTCCTGCAGCTGCTTAACCTCTCGCTCCCAGCTTTCCCGCCGCAGTTCCTTCCACTGCTCTCTCTTGGCAAAGTAATCAGAACACTTCTCAGGGCGCCAGTGCTCTACCTCCATTCGGAACCCTGTAGCACTCACAGGAGGTGCCCCAAGGGAAGTCAGAAGAGATACATGGCTGTGGGTGTTGCCTGTACCAGAATCCTCAGCAGCTGGGGGCCGTCATCATATCCTTTTCTTTCCTGTGTTCTTCAGACTGGGGTCTCATCAACCAAAGTGCTAGTATCTGTCCCTGTGGGCACACCCTGACACCAAGTGGCACGGTGTGCACTTATAAAACCGCACCTCCTGCTGGGGCTGAGGACATCATGATGGCCCACTCACCTTCCAGTTTTTATCTGTTTAGATACAGGGCTATTACACGCTTGTAATCCCAGTATTTGAGAGGCTGAGAGAGGAGGACTGTGTAGGTTTGAAGCCAGCCTCAGCTACTCAGTGAGGCCCTCTGTGACCCTGTTTCAAAGTAAAGGATAAAAAATAGGGCTGGGAGTGTCACTCAGACGTAGAATGCCCCTGGCTTCCATCCCCAGTACCATAAAAATAAATAAATACAGCTATTTACAAGGTGTTTTTTTTTTCCAATAAGAACTATTTATTTATTTATTTATTTATTTATTTATTTATTTATTTATTTATGTGGTACTGGGGTTCCTGGAAGCCCTTCTACCTCTGGGCTACACTCCCAGACCTATTTTATATTTTGGAAACAGGGTCTCTTAAGCCAGCGCGGCTGGCTTCGAACCTGCGCGATCCTCCTGTCTCTGCCTCCCAAGCATGGGGATTACAAGCGTGCGCCACCACGCCCGGCTCTAATAAGAACTTTAAAAAATTGTGCTTAACATCATATTTTTCCTAAAATGGGGTGATAAAATGCCTATACAGTACCCATTCTTATTTGTAAGGCTTCCAATGCAATTCCACCTGTTTCCATCAAGCATATCTTTTTCAGTATACAAATAAACTTGCCCAGCGTGGTGGCGCATGCTTGTAATCCCTGCGCTTGGGAGGCTGAGACAGGAGGATCACACAGGTTCGAAGCCAGCCTCAGCTACTTAGTGAGGCTCTCAACAACTTAGTGAGACCCTGTTTCCAAATAAAGTATAAAAAATAGACATGGGAGTATAGCGCGGAGGTAGAAAAGCCCCTGGGTTCCACCCCCCAGTAACACACACACACACACACACACACACACACACACACACTCTCAATCCACAGTTTAATGCTAGCTCCTGTATTCTAGCTGTTGAAAGTGTGGTTCTTGTGGGGAGGTTTGTTGGCGGTTCACCTTCTTCTGCACTGAGGAGGATATGTAAGGAGTTTCGAATAAAGGGAACCATCACTATCCTCAGCTATCTGTACATCTAGCTGCTGTCTTTAGAGTCTCCCTGCTGTCTGAAGAAGGGACTGCGGTGGAATTAGGAGACTAGCATGGTTCAGGGGAGAGATATGACTCGGCCAGGATGCAAGTGGTGAGAAGTGGCTGGATTTGGGATTTGTTGAAGACAGAAACAATGGGATTTTCTAAAGGATTGCATAAGTGGGGTGAAACAAGGTGAAGGGTGACAGAAGGGATAACATGGATACTTTCAGGCTGATGGCTCTTGAAGGGAGTGCCTCCTGAGCCCTGCTGTTCTCTTTCAAGGTTTTAAGCCCGGAGAAGGGAAACGAGGGGATGCCTGTGAAGGGGACAGTGGGGGCCCCTTTGTCATGAAGGTGAGCTTTTCCAAAGGCCAGGGGCTGCTGGGTAGGTCTTCTGGGGGGAAGAGGGTGGGCAAGGAGGGAAACCAGTGCTGAGAAACAGTTGCCTGGCAGGGTAATACTGCCACTACCTTGGACTTGACTCTATTGGCAATCCCAACTTTCTTTCTCAGAGCACCTTTAACGACCGTTGGTATCAAATGGGCATCGTCTCCTGGGGTGAAGGCTGTGACCGAGATGGAAAATATGGATTCTACACACACGTGTTCCGCCTGAAGAAGTGGATACAGAAGATTATCGAGCGGTTTGGATAGGGGCTACTCACATTCTGGGCCCCTTAATGCAATATTCCAGAAACCAGTCCAGTGAAAGAATTATTTTTGTGCATTATTTCTAAAACAAAAGCATTCCCAAATAAAAAATGTCAACGAGCTCTCTGCATGCTCCCAGTGCGGTTCCTGGGCAGTTCTCTGGTTCAGGAACAACGAGCACTATTGCTGGATAAACTGGACTTCAAAAAACCCACCGTATCTAGAGCAGGGCCAGCTGAGGGGAGAGGCAGGTTGACTTATTTAAAACACTCCACATCTAGGGCTTCAATGGGTTATCCTGATAATTCTCATGAAAGGTGGGTAGGTAGGTAGGTAGGTACTGCCCTCACATGAAGCAGCTGAGTAAACAGATATTGGAGAAGTATTTGTATTGTCCACCCAGGTACGTGCCCAGGTATGACAGTCAAAGGAGGCCTGGGCTTTTGGCTGCTGTACTGTAAACAGCTTGTCCTAGGACCAGAGGAGGTGGAAGTAGTTATGTCTTTCTCTTCACCTCAGATTTTAATAAGACCCTACATCCTACCTTGTGTCATTAAAGGTAGATGTAAGCCCCAAGAGACTCAGTATTTAAAAATGCCTTCATCTCAGAGTTCTATGGGGAGCAGTGGCAAGGAGCACAGGCCCCTCGCATGACTGGCCCCAATGTTAGAAGTAACCACGGTCAAGTCACTGGACTTCCCTGAGCCTTTCTTCGTATTTGAAAAGATGTGTTTAGAAGCTGGGCTTGGTGGCACGCCCTTGTAATCCCAGCACTTGGGAGGCTGAGACAGGAGGACCGCACAGGTTCGAAGCCAGCCTCAGCTACTTAGACTCTGTTTTCAAATAAAGTATAAAATAGGTCTGGGAGTATAGCCTGGAGGTAGAAAGCACCTGAGTTCCACTCCCAATACCATACACACACACACACACACACACACACACACACACACACACACACCAAAAAAAAAAAAAGATGTGTTAATAACACCAGACTAATGCCGGGTGTGGTGGCGCACACTTGTAATCCCCGCGCTTGGGAGGTGGAGACAGGAGGTTTGCGCAGGTTCGAAGCCAGCCTTGCTGGCTTAAAGGTAGACCCGTTTCCAAAAAAAAAAAAAAGTATAAAATAGGTCTGGGGAGGGGTTTCCAGGAACTCCAGTACCACCAAAAAACCCCCCAAAAAACCAAAACCCCCCACAAAAACCCCCCCAAAACAAAAAACAAACTAACAAAAAACCCCACAAAACTACGAAGATTCAAGTACACACAGTGTACTGGCCTGGTGCTGGTGGAGCTCTCCATAGCCACTGCTGCCTGCATCCCACTGCTGGTGGCAACTGGACTGGATAGACGTCTGGACTGGTGTGTTCAAAGTTCCTCTGCTGCTTACTTCCTCCCTCCTCTGGCCCCCACAAATAGCCCATCAGGGTTGTTGCTTCCTAGAATTCTCCTCACACGGGCTAACACATTATAGCAATTTGTTTTTCCAGGAAGTAAGGTCTAAGGGGTATTTAGGTGGATTTGCCAAGGGTTTGGTGAAATTTAAAAATCTTGAATCATAGGACTTGTATTTTATTGGTAGTGGGGATTGAACCACTCTACCTCCAGGCTGCATCTCCAGGCCTTGTTTTTTGTTTTGCAATAGGGACTTGCTAAATTGCTGAGACTGGTCTCAATCCCGCCATCTTCCTGTCCCAGCCTCTGAAGTACTGGGATCACAGGCATATTTATTTTTTCGGTACTGGGGGTGGAACCCAGGGGCATTCTCTCTGAGCTACCCCCCCCAGTCCTATTTTTTTTGAAACAGGGTCTTGCTGAATTACGAAGGGCCTCACTAAATAGCCGAGGCTGTCCGTGAACCAGCGATTCTCTGGTCTCCACCTCCCAAATGCTGGTATTACAAGCGTGCGCCACCACGCCCGGCTACCAGAGGGCTTTAAAGATGCCCTTTCAGAGCATATCCTTTGAGGACACTGTTGGCAGAGGTCCCTGTGTGGGATGAAGCATGGCTGACTTACTGTGGCCCTTCCCCGTACCTCCACCAAGTTCCGAGGAACACAGCGCTCTGGCACTATTCCTACTAGAGACTCAGGAAGCACCACAGCCAAGGACATATGTGCCAGCTCTTTGCATTGAGACTAGCTGGGGGACTGTGTTGAAAGGACTGAATGTCTGTCTGTCCTGGGTATAGGACAGGGGAGTAGAACACGGACGCCACATGGTTACCATTCTTGGCCTAGGATCTTCAACTAACATACATGATGAAAGCGGGAAGGAACCTAAGGTAGTCATCTTTAGCCTTCTCCCCTCATTCGTTTTCCTTCATATCTTAATACACAAGAGAACAGATTTAGGACAGTGTCCCTTGCCCTCATTATTTGGTTCTGGATGATTAGAAAGCAGGGTAAACTGGGTGTAGTGGTGCATGCCTGGAATTTTAGCTACTGCGGGCTGATGCAGGAGGATGAAGAGTTCAGGGTCATACCTGGGCATGATAATGAGAACTATCTCAAACGACAACAGCAACAAGAAAGCAGGGAAGCCAGGTGCAGTGGCTCATGCCTATAATCCCAGTACTTGGAAGGCTGAGACAGGAGGATTGTAGGTTCGAAGCCAGCCTTGGCAACTTAGCGAGGCTTCCACAACCCAGGGACCCCATTTCCAAATGAAAACAGTAAAATAGGGCTGAGGTATAGCTGGTTTAGTCCCCAGCACACGTGTGCACGCACGCTCACTCTCTCTCTCTCCCTCTCTCCCGCCCCCCCCTCTCAGAGGAAGTGAGCTTCCTATATTTTTTCTTTTTTTTTTTTTGTGGTACTGGGAATTGAACCCAGGGGCATACCTCCAAGCTACACCCCCAGCCTTTTTATTTTTTGTTTTGAAATAGGGTCTTGCTAGGTTGCTGATAGTATCACTATGTTGCTGAGGCTAACCTCAAACCTTGATCCTCCTGTCTCAGCCTCCCAAGTACTAGGATTACAGGCATGCACTACCATGCCCAGTGAACTTCATATATTTTTACCACCCAGAGCTTTAACCAGACCAAGGGGGAGGTGATTAAGAATTAACTGTAATACCCAGACTTCCTTGTAAATAAAGACACACACATCTCACAGACTGCTTCACTCCAATATTGCTGTTAGTGTTGTAAGCACTGGTAATTTCAAATTAGTTGTGCCAATTCTGAACTCAAGCAGACCCACTTTTCAAATATGTCTTTCTACCACAGCAAAGAACTCCAACTTCCCTGCTGTGAATACTTTCCCACTCCTGTGTTTCTCCTGTAAGGGAGAAAACCAAAATTAATTTCAGGCAGCCTAGGGGCCACCTGAAAATGATGACTGTAGCCAATGATTCATGTGATGGAAAGCCACAGGAGATTCATTTTCCAAAGGCCTCACGTTTTGAACATCAGGCGGGTAGGAGGTGGGCTAAAAGAGAAAGTTGCTTTGAGCTTTATGATGGCCTTAAGTTTCCCTTAAGTCCAGAATCTCTTAGTTCTGAAGTTTTTCTATGGAGGGAGGTCCTGTAGAATCTATTTCTCAGTTCATATTTTGGCCTTCACCCAGATCAAGCGTGAAACAACTGTTAGTTTGGACCAAGAGACTCAGATAACCAGCAGGAAATGACGAAGCGCTCCTCAATTCCAAATGAACCCAGATCCAGTGTGGGCTGCGAGCTACTGTAGCCCAGCCAAGGCCTGGGCACAATTTCACGCGCATTTGGGCAGCAAAGTGGTAGGATGCCTAAGAGCCCCTTGGAACCACTGAGATGACTGGAGGGACGCCAACAAAACGCTAAGCAGGGAAGGACGAGACCCCCTGCTCCCCTAGGAGCTGCACGTGAGAGCAGGTGTGGACAGTGGACAGCTCCCAGTACCTGAGCTCCACAGGCAGCACTGAGCCTTCCTCGAACTGGCTATAGACTCAGCTGGTCCCAACACCAGTTACAGGAAAGAACTGCCCTGCACTCCCAGATATGGAACATCTTGGGAAACAGGTATAGTTAATGCAAACTTTATTTATAAAAGACTCTTAAATTAGTTGTCTCATGCCATGCATTCATACAGAATACAGTGACCCTTCAGGGCTACAGGGAGAAGAGCTCACAAACTCAAAACTATTAAAGAGTTTCTAATAGTTAAAAGCTAGGAAAGATTAGGACAATTTTACAAATGAGCAATTAAAAATAAAGAAAAAGGATATGGAAACTAGTCTGAGCTGAGGCGGACAGCTGTTTACAAGTCTGTACACTAACCTAATCCACAGACAGTCTTCTAGTGGCGAGTGCTGATGGAGAGAAGCAGAGTATGTACAAGACTTGCGCTACAACTGCTCCTGTCCTCCGGTCCACGGTCTGATACATACAACCAGTTTGTGTACACTAGGCCTGCCGAGGCCACTTCACACTATGAGGACTTCTAGTTTAGTAAACTAAAGCTGCAAGGTGCTGGGGGACAGGCAGCTTCATTTGCGACTGCTTTTTATTCTCTCCAGTCTCTTTTTCAAGTCGTCGATGTTAGTTGAGGAGGAGGAGGAGGAGGTCAAGGTTCCTGCGGAGTGGGTCTGGTGAGAATCCAGGTCTGAATGCTGGTGCTGCTCCCGGGACTCCCGAAGCTGGGAGAGCTTGCTGTGGAGCATGTCTGTGGAAGAGGCCACCGGAGGGACTGCTGGCTTGGAGAGCAGGGAGGTCAGTGGAGGCCGGTCATCCTGCTGTTGAGAGAAGACGAGACAGTCTCAGGTCAGGGGGAGCAGGCCAAGATGCAGTTCTGAAACCGTGTGCCGCGAGGCTGAGCCCCGGCTCTTCCGCCAGCCTACACCTGACCTGCTTGTCACTGCCCTCCTTGACCTGTACAGAAGGGAAGGAGAAGTACCTTTGTGTTGTCCAGACCACATCGCTGTCTGAGGATTTTTAGCCTTTCCAAGTAGACAGATGGTCCCACCTCTTCTCCATTTGTGTTACCTATGGAGGACACTGTGCTTGTGGGGGTGGGCACACATGTGACCTCCATCTGAGGGGAGATGCCTAGAGAGGAAGTATAGAACGAATATTCAGATAAATGCATAACCTACTTCCAGACCACTCCCCCCCCCCCCCCGATACTGGGCATTCTACCTCTGAGCTACACCCCCAGCCTTATTTTTTATTCTTTATTTTTAAACAGGGTCTCACTGAGTTGCAAAGGGTCTCCCTAAGTAGCCAAGGCTGGCCATAACCCCAGATCCTCCTGTCTCAGGCTCCCAAATGCTGGGATTAAAGAGAATTAAAAATTTCTAGGGCTGGAGGTGCAGCTCAGTGTTACAGCAGGTGGTTAGTATGTAAAAGGCCCTGATTTTATCCTCAGCACCAAAAAATTTCTGGAAGTTTGAGTACTGCCCACTATACTTTAAAAGATTAAACTGGAGTTGGTGATAAAGTGTGTCTGAAATATACAAGATAAGCTTCACGAGAACTTTAAGAATTGATATGGCCAGGCAGGTGGCGCAAACCTGTAATCCCAAATACATGGGAGTCTGAGAAATGAAGATTTCAGGTTGGAGGCCAGTGCAAGGTAACTTAGTAAGACCTTGGTTCAGAGTAAAAAAATAAAATAGGGCTGGTGCTGTAGCTCAGAGGTAGAATACCTTTGGGTTCAATCCCCAGTGCCACAAAAAACAAAACAAAAAACAAAACCTAATTTAGCCCAGTGTGGCAGCACATGCCTGTGATTCCAGTGCTTGGGAGGCAACTTAGTGAGACCCTTTTTCAAAATAAAAGCAAAATACGGCTAGAGTATAGCTCAGACGTAGAATGCCTCTGATTTCAATCCTTGGTGCCACAAAATAAATGAACGAATAAATAAATAAATAAATAGTGCATATTTGCAGTCCCAGTACTTGGGATTATAGTACAGGAGGACCTCAGGTTTGAGGAGTTTCAGCAAGTTAGTGAGACTCTAAACCAAGTGAGACCCTGTTTCAAAAAAAAAAAAAAAAAAAAAAAAAAAAAAAAAAAAAAAAACAAATTGCTGGGAGGAGGACACCCCGGGTCCAATCTCCAATACCAAACAAACCTGACCTGGAGCTAAGGTGGCTCAGTGATGGGGCAATTACGTGTTTAGCATGCGCAGGACCTATGCTCAGTCCTGAGCACAGAAAACCGACAAACACAACTCTAACCTGATTTTAATAAAGATGTATTACTTTGGCAAAAGATAAAGTAGTAGGAGGAAAAACTGTCTTATGGTAAAGAGAAAAGTAAAACAGGTCACTCTGGGGAAGAAGGAATTTTTTTTTTTTTGGTGGCACTGAGGGTGGAACCCAGGGGCTTTTCTACCTCCGGGCTATACTCCCAGACTTATTTTATATTTTACTTTGGAAACAGGGTCTCACTAAGTTGCTGAGAGCCTCACTCAGTAGCTGAGGCTGGTTTTGAATCTGTGTGATCCTCCTGTCTCAGCCTCCCAAGTTCTGGGATTACAAGCATGTGCCACGTGCCTGGCTTAGAAGGAATCTTTAATGTAAAAATGAGGAGAAAAAAACTTGGTTTTTTAGTCCTGGGAATTGAACCCAGGAATGTTCTACCTCTGAGCTATATGCTCCCCACCCCCCGTCTCTTTTGCTACTTTTGCTGAGGCTGGTCTTAAACCTGCCATCCTCCTATCTCAATGTCCCAAGTACTGACATGATGGGTGGGCACCACTGTGCCCAGTTTACAAGAGGAATTTTGCACTTGGGTCTGTCCTTCCTGGGTTTAAGCCCGTGACAGGTATTTTCCATAGCTGAAATCTAAGCCTTCCTTTTGTCTCTACATCCTGTGAGCAGGTAATTCTGAGAGTGGCCTTTTCCTGTGGGAGCACTAACATTTTTTTTGTGGTACTGGGGATAGAACCCAGGGGCCTTCTACTTCTGGGCTACACTTCCAGACTATTTTATATTGTATTTGGAAACAGGGTCTCACTATGTAGCTAAGGCTGGCTTCGAACCTGTGCGATTCTCCTGTCTCAGCCTCCCGAGTACTGGAATTACGAGCATGCATCGCCATGTCCATCTCAACACTAATATTTTAGATTAAATTTATTTATTTATTTTTTGGTGGTACTGGGGTTCCTGGAAGCCCTTCTACCTCCGGGCTACACTCCCAGACCTAACCTATTTTTACATTTTTATTTGGAAACAGGATCTCCTAAACCAGCGCATGTGGCTGGCTTCGAACCTGTGCGATCCTCCTGTCTCTGCCTCCCAAGTGTGGGGATTACAAGCATGGGCCACCACGCCTGGCTTAGATTAAATTTAGAATATAAATTAATTTATACCATACAACAAGTATCAACTGAGTATCTACTATGTGCCAGGCAACAAAGCAGATATGCAGATATGAATCCTCCCTCTGTGTTTTAAAAATTCTAGCAGAAGCCGGGCGAGGTGGGGCATGCTTGTAATCCCCGCACTTGGGAGGCAGAGACAGGAGGATCGCGCAGGTTTGAAGCCAGGCGCATGCGCTGGCATAGGAGACCCTGTTTCCAAATAGAAAAATGTAAAAATAGGTCTGGGAGCCCGGAGATAGAAGGGCTTCCAGGAACCCCAGTACCACCAAAAAAAAAAAAAAAAAAAAAAAAAAAAAAAAAAAATCTAGCAGAAGCCAGGTGTGGTGGTGCATGCTTGTAATCTCAACATTTGGGAGGCTGAGATAGGAAGATCATGGTTCGTTGACAGCCTGAGCTACTAATGAGACCCTGTTTCCAAATAAAGACTAAAAAATAGGGCTGGTGGTATAGCTTGGAGGTAGACTGTCCCTGGGTTCTATCCCCAGTACAGGGGGGAAAAAAAATCTAACAGAGAGAGACGGACATTAAACAATCAACATAATAGATCATATGTTATGTTAGAGGTGGTAAGTGCTGTGGTGCTGGGTGGGATTGAACCCAGGAGCATTCTACCTTTGAGCTACATCCCAGGCCTATTCATTCATTCATTCTTTCTTTGCTCTACTGGGAATGAACCCAGGGGCATTCTACTTTCAAGCTACACCCCAGTCTGATTTTTTATTCTTTATTTTTTGGAACAGAGTCTCACTAAGTTGCAAAGGGCTGAGGCTGGCTGTGAACCTGCGATCCTCCTCCTCCCAAATATTGGGATTACAAGCATGCAACACCACACCTGGTTCATCCACATTTTTATCGTCTTGGGGGAATGAACCCAGAAGCATTCTACCTCTAACCTCCTTTAAGTTTTTTCTTCTTCTCCAAAACGGGTCTTGCTAACTGGCTGAGAGTCTCACTGAGCTGTTGAGGCTATCCTCGAACCTACAATCCCTCCTGTCTCAGACTCCCAAGTACTGGGATTACAGCCATGTGCCACCACATGGCTAGGTTGCAAGTATTAGATAAGGTTTCACTGAGACGGTAGAACCCAAACAAAGATCTGAAAGAGGAAGGAAGCTAGGTAACAAGGCTACCTTAGAAAGAGTACTATGTACAGAAGAAATAGTGCAATTGTGCCAGGCGTGGCGGCACACATTTGTAATCCCAGCATTCGGGAGGCAGAGATGGATCACGATTTGCAGACAGCTTTAGCTACTACTTAGTGAGGCCCTTCACAACTCAATGAGACCATTTTGAACATAAAAAATAAAAAAAAAAAAAGAAATAGTGTGGTTGGGCATGATAGCAAATGCCCATAATTCGAGATAGGATGATTGCAGATTTAAGGCCAGTGTCCAGTAATTTAATGAGATCCTGTTTAAAAAAATAAAATAGGGCTGGGAGTGTAGCTCAGAGGTAGAATGCCCCTGGTTCATCAGTACCAAACATACCAAAAAGAAATGGCCAATGCAAACCAGGGTTGGTAGCACATACCTGTAATTCCATCTACTTGAGAGGCTAAAGCAGGAGGATCTCAAACTCTAGATCAGCCTGGCAATTTAGATAGACCCTGTCTCAAAATACAAAATAAACCAGGCATGGTGGCACATGCTTTTAATTTCAGTACTTGGGAGACTGAGACAAGAATATTGCAAGTTTGCAGCCAGCGTCAGTAATTTAGGATTCCCACAACTAAGTGAGATCTTGTTTCCAAATAAAAAATAAAATAGGGATGGAGGTATAGCTCAGAGGTAGAATGCCCCTGGGTTTAATCCCCAGTGCCACCAAAAAATAAAGATGAAGAAAAAGAAAAAAGATGGTGCATGCCTGTAATCCTGGTACTTGGAAGACTGGGGACAGGAGGATCTCAGGTTGGAGGTCAGCCTCAGAAATATTCAGTAACTCAGATGCTGTTTCAAATTGAAAAGTAAGAAGCCAGGCATGGTAGTATTACTAATTAGTGAGATCCTTTGCAACTCAGTGAGACCTTGTTTCAAAATAAAGAATGAAAAATATGGCTAGGAGTATAGCTTGGAGGTAGAATGCCTGAGTTCCATCCCCAGTATAGCAAATAAATAAATAAATAAATGAATGAGGGAACTTGAGACAGGAGGTTTGCAAACCCCATTTCAAAATACAAAATAAAAAAATAAGAAAGGAAGGAAGGAAGGAAGAAAGAACGAACAGCCAGTATATTGGCTGGAGTGGTAGATTGTGTGCTCACAAGGGTTCAATCTCCAGTACGGGGGTGGAGTAAGGGGGAGGAGAGCCAGTGCAAAGGTCCTGGGTAGATGCCATCTGTGTTGCTGGAGAGCTGTAGATTAGGTCCCAGAGGTTTTAGGGGGTCTGACAATGCAAGATCTCTGGGCTTTCACTGAGTGCAGACTTCTAGAGAATGTTCGAGAGGACTCATTCTAATGACATGTATGGACACAAATACTGGGAAGCAAGAGTGGAGGCAGGGATACCAGGCAGAAGGGCAGTTGCTGCTAGAGTCCAGGTGACAGAGAATGTTTTTCCTCCCAAGGTGACAGAGTAAAGGTGAGGAGCAATGTGGGTGGATCCTGCGCATGATTTACAGGTGTAGCCAAAAGGATTTCTTGACAGATAGGAAGAGAACACCAAAAACTTTGGTTCTAGCCAACTAGAAGCACAAAGTTGTCAGCAACCAAATTGAGGTGAGTACCAGTGAAGTAGGTTTGGTGGGAATATGAGGAGCTTAGTTTTTGACATGTTGAGTTTACTCCTGAAGTTCTGTATGAAAACCATACCTGTAGAAGTGGGAATACGGCCTTTGCCTTCCCTCTCCATCTCAATCACCCGAAGGCCTCTTTCAACATAGCTCTGGAAGAATTGTGAGGAATTTTTCAGAAATGGTTCAATGTCAGCATCTGAATATTTCTTCTTATATTCATATAACTCTGCTAGGCCCTGGCAAACAAGAAAAGGGAAGAGGCAGGGATGGATGTTAGTGCCCCTTTCCACAAAGCAGATCCAATATGCTTCAATTCTTTCATTCTTACCTCTTTAGTGTTCTCTTTAGATCCTATCTTCTTGAAAATCTCAGCTAAGAAATCATTCACTTTAGCCTTTGATGCTTTTTCATCCTGAAAAATTGAAAGACAAAAAAGGCCTAGTTAAACTCAACTTATTAATTAGAAACCAATGGTTGGAATATGAGCGGAAAATATTTCAAAATCTGGGCCTTATTGGTATGCTCCTGCAGGTAATGAAGTGCCAGCACTGCAAAAGCTGTAGCAGAAACAATGTTCTGGCTTATGTAGCCTCTCATCTCCAGTGTCCACCTCAATGCGGACTGTCCCATTCCTCCCCAGTTAAACAGAGTGCACAGTGCATTTATGTAGTGAGCACTATCTTGGGCAGAGGCATAGAAACCTCTCTTAGAGACAAAAAAGCACATAGTTATTAGTTTATATTTAAAAATTTCAAGGTAGAAATGGTTATAGCATTCCAGCAGGAGACTAATTAAACCAATCCCTGAGTTGTCACCTTGGGCCATCAATCTCCAGGTGGGTGAGTGGTGCACGCCTATAATCCCAGTAACTGGGAAGCTGAAACAGAAGGACTGCAGGTTTGAGGCTCGCCTCAGCAACTTAGCAAGACTGCTTCAAAATAAAAAATTATAAAAAACAAAGCCAGGCATGGTGGCAAACATTTGTTATTCAGTACTTAGAAGGTTAAGACAGGAGGACTGTAAGTTTGAAGCCAGCCTCAGCAACTCAGTGAGGCTGTGTCAACTTAGCAAGACCCTGTCTCCAAATAAAAAATAAAATAGGGCTGGGGGTATAGCTCAGGTAGAACACCTTTGGATTCAATACCCAGCAACCCCCCACCCCCCTACACACACACACAAATAGGGATAGAGGTATAACTCAAAGGTAGAATGCCTCTGGGTTCAAATTCCAGTAACAACAATAACAACAACAAATCTCTAGGTGACCTACATATTAGAGCATGGCTCCTCCAGTGAAACCTCATCTATCCCCCTTGGCTGGTCTGTCTGTCTGTCTGTCTATCTATTTATTTATTTATGGGTCTGGGGATGGAACCCAGGGGAATTCGACCTCCCAGCTACACCCCCTGGCCAATTTTTTATTCTTTTTATTTTGATATCTATCCCCTTGGTTTGTTTATTTATTTATGGGTCTGGGGATGGAACCCAGGGGCATTCGACCTCCCAGCTACACCCCCTGGCCAATTTTTTATTCTTTTTATTTTGAAACAGAGCCTCACTAAGTTGCAGAGGGCCTCACTAAGTAACTGAGGCTGTTAGCAAACCGCAATCCTCCTGTCTCAGCCTCCCACACGCTGGGATTACAAGTGTGCACCACCATGCCCGGCTCATCCCCTTGATCTTTTAAAGTTGGGCTACTCACAATTCGAGATGCTCCTTTTTCTGTTTCCTTATCAGACTTGCTCCCAGTCTGGTCCATACTGTGCTTCATCATCCGGCAGAGGTGTGCCTCCAGCTCAGACTCGTTCTTGTTATCAATCATCGTGAGGTGGTCCAGGATCTTGGAGAAACAACACATTCACATGTTAGCCATGTTCTTTCCGTGATGTGCTCTCAAAGCTCCTTCAGAGACCAGCAGCTGTTCTCACTCACCTTGGGTCCTTTTAATTTGCATAAGGTGTGCAGCAGGGTCTTTAGGGTCCTTATAGGAAATTCACTTTTGCATTGCTTCAGTTTTTCTTTGGGGAAGACCTTCATGAAAATGTGGATGTCCAGAAGAATTCTGTCAAGGTTAATGCTATTGATGGTGTCGGGCAATAGTCGAACCATTCTCCAGAGACACTATTGGAAAAAAAAAAGTTAGGAGTGACCGAAGAATGGAGGTAATTTGTCACCATTCATCTTTCCCAAGCTCAGGGTTCACTTCTAAAAGATGGTCAGAGTTATAAATATGGATCATATCCTTCATATACAGCTTCTAAAACATAAATTTATAATCACTCTGACCAGGTAACCAACAAAAGTGTGACAAGTCATATATCTACTTGTTTTACCTCAACTCTTCCCTCCCACTCCTGAGATAGGGACTATCATTTGATATTGTGAAAATGTTGAATTCTGTCTAGGATTTCCTGACACCTGAAAAAAGAGTGATTTGGATTGCTTAACTAACTCTAACCCAAGGAGACAAATATATCACACCATTCAGTGCAATAATAGAATTACAATGCTATCGATGTGCTCATCTAGAGTCTTCCACGCAAGAGACTCAACTATTATAGGGCCGTATGTATGTATCTTTTTCCAAAAAAGAAAATTTTTAGCCAGGCATAGTGGTGCATGCCTATGATCCCAAGACTTGGGAGGCTAAGATTGGAAGATAACAGGTTTGAGGTCAGCTTCCAAAACTTAGGACTCTCAGCAACTTAGAAGAGACCTTGTTTGAAAATAAAAAAATAAAAAGGCCGGGAGCATAGAATGGAGGTAGAGTGGCCTTGGGTTCAATTCCCAGTACCACTTACACACATATATACACACACACACAAAATAAATAAATAAATAAATAAAGAAAGAAAGAAAGAAAGAAAGAAAGAAAGAAAATTGGAAGAAGGAAAAAACTGAAGATCAATTATGTTTTCTCAGATGTATCTTGACTTATTTGAGCTAAATTTCTCTTTTCCTACACTTTAACAAAGTGACTATATTAGAAAAAAAAAGAGATTAAGCTGTGCATTGTAGCACATGACTGTAATCCCAATACTTGGGAGGTGGAGACAGGAGGATCGAATGTTTGTGGGTACCCTTGGCTACCTATTAAGGCCCTCCAAAACTTAGTGAGATCCTGTTTCAAAATAAATAATAAAAAATAGGGGTGTGGGGTATAGCTCAGAGCAGAATGCCTCTGGGTTCAATCTGTAGTACCACAACAAACAAACAAACAAAATAAAAAATAAAAAGGGCTGCGAGTATAGGTTGAGGCAGAATGCCTCTAGGTTCAATCCTAGAACAAAAACAGAAAGAAAAAGAGGGAGGGAGGGAGGTCAGATTATTTCAACTTTACCTTCATAACAAGTTCTGAGAATTTGGGAGAACTGGCTGTTGCTAGCAGGCTGTCTTGGAGTAAAACAAGTAGTGCACTAGAAAAACAAACCAACACAATAGCATTAATAAATTTCAACTGAAGTCACTAATTAATAGTCAACTGGGACTATGTCCATCTAATAAATTGAGAGCTCAAGATCAGGAACTGTTTTCAATTACCTGTCAGTTATTAAACATAGTACTGGGGATGGAGTCCAGGGGGGTTTTTACCTCTGAGCTACACCCCCAGCCCTCTAATTATTATTATTATTTTTGTACTGGGGATGGAACCCTTCTACCTCCGGGCTACACTCCCAGACCTATTTTTTTATACTTTATTTGGAAACAAGGTCTCTTAAGCCAGTGAGGCTGGCTTCAAACCCGCGTGATCTTCCTGTCTCTGCCTCCCAAGCATGGGGATTACAAGCGTGTGCCACCATGCCTGGCTCCAGCCCTATTTTTTATTCTTTTTTTTGAAATAGGGTCTCACTGTGTTGCAGAGGGCCTCATTAAGTACCTGAGGCTGTGATCCTCCTGTCTCAGCCTCCCAAATTCTGGGATTACAAGCGCGCCACCACGCCCAGTGAAACAAACATCATTTAAGCTTTCACCACTTGATAAATGGTAAAGTTTGTCACTATTTTTCTTGTCATTGATATGTACATGTTAGAAGATATGACTTACACAAAGTCCTGTTCTAGAAAACTCAGTTTTGGCTTATTGGGTTGTTGCTAGAATACCTTTTGGTCCATGTGGAAGAGTAATAAATCAACTTCTCAGAAAAGTGATGTAGTAGCCGAACGTGGTGGCGCATGCTTGTAATCCCAGCGCTTGGGAGGCTGAGACAGGAGAATTGCACAGGTTCGAAGCCAACCTCAGCTACTTAGTGAGGCTCTCAGCAACTTAGTGAGACCCTGTTTCCAAATAAAATATAAAATAGGTCTGGGAGTATAGCCCGGAGGTAGAAAGCCTCTGGGTTCTACCTCTAGTACCACACACACACACACACACACACACACACACACACACACAAAAAAAAAAAAAAAAAAAAGAAAAGTGATGTAGTGACTTTCTGATATCTATGTATATACAAAAGAGAAGGTGTTCTAGGATCTACCACAAATATACCTCAGGATGTTGGTCTGGTCTGACTTCTCCAGAACCTTCACCACCAAGAGGTTCACAGAGCGGATCACCTGTTGTCCTTCCTCCAGATCTTCAATCCGAGAGTCCAGCATTAAGGTGATGAGGCCATGCATCAGGTCTTTCAGCACTCCAGTGGAGGCCTCCCGGGCCAGGCTCTCTATCTGAAACAGCTGCCCAGTCCCGACTGTGTCAGGTAGGTTAAAACTCAATATATGGAACAATATATGGAGTGCTGGAGATGGAACCCAGGGCATTCTACCTCCAAGCTACACTCTCAGCCCTATTTTATTCTTTATTTGGACACAGGGTCTAAGTCACACAGGGCCTCACTAAGTAGCTGAGGCTGGCCGAACATCTGTGATTCTCCTGTCTCAGCCTCCCAAGTACTGGGATTACAAGCGTGGAGCACCACATCTGGTGAAAATGAATTTTAAAATGCAAAAGATAGTTGAGCGTAGTGGTGCACGCTTGTAATCCCAGCATTTGGGAGGCGGAGACAGGAGGATACAGGTTTGCAGCCAACCTCAGCTACTTAGTGAGGCCCTCTGTAACTCAGTGAGACCCAGTTTTAAAATAAAGAATAAAAAATAGGCTGGGGGTATAGCTTGGAGGTAGAATGCCCCAGTACCAGGAAAAAAAAAAAAAAAAAAAAAAGCAAAGGAGGTTAGTAAACCGCCAAGTGCATCAACAACTAAAAGGACTCTCTCTCTCTCTCTCTCTTTTTTTTTTTTTACGATTAAGTCACTGATTAAATCAACTTTAACACATTTCAAAATAAAAAAAAACCTTAACATGGAAACACTGGAATCTTTAGTAATAGCCCAATGAAGCCTAAGGCGTCATCAATGTGTGCTTCCTTTCTATTTAATAATTTTTTTTTTATGGTAATGGGGATGGAACCCAGGGGGATCCTACATTCAAGCTACACCTTGTCCTATTTTTTATTCTTTATTTGAAACAGGGTCTCACTGAGTTGCAAAAGGCCTCACTAAGCTGAGGCTGGCTGTGAACCTCGATCCTCCTGTCTCAGCCTCCCAAATGCTAGAATTACAAGCATAAGCCACTACGCCCAGCTCATTTTAATACTATTTTTTTTTTTTTTTTTTTTTTTTGCGGGTCTGGGGATGGAACCCAGGGGCACTCGACCCCCGAGCTACACCCCCTGCCCTATTTTTTATTCTTTATAATTGAAACAGGGTCTCACTAGGTTGCAGAGGGCCTCACTAAGTAGTAGCTGAGGCTGTCCGTGAACCGCGATCCTCTGGTCTCAGCCTCCCGAATGCTGGATTACAAGTGTGTGCCACCACGCCCGGCTTTAATACTATTTTTAATATGAGCACATATATCTCTGAAAAGCCAAACAGGGCCTCCCATGCCTGATGAAGAAACTAGCAGGAAGCAGAATTCTAGGTAGCAGGTAAGCATGCCACATTAACTCTAACAAGGTAAGCTGGAGCTGTACTACAGCATCCAGCGGAAGCAGTCAGCAGTTTGCCAGATGATGTATGGAAAGTTCCAAGTGCTCTAGAACTCATCAAAACACCTGTACTGATTCTGGCCTGACTTCAAAGGGAAGCACCAGATCTGTAGAGGTGCCTTACCGAAATCATGTTGCCAATGATACAGCTATACAACTTGATAATCTCGTCCTTCTCCAACTTCTCATCAGCCATGTGGGTGTTATAGATGAGTCTTAGCTGCATGAAGGTGGCTATCAGGAACTGATCAATGTGGCCAGACATAGCTTCAGCTTTGTCTTCCTGTCTCAGGACCTCATCGATCTGAAAATAAAAATTCCAAGATGTATTTTCCAAGCTTAATTACTGAGTAGTAGAAAGACATTGTATGGGACTTCCAAGAGTAAGTATGTACGTATGTATTGCAGTACTGGGGATGGAACCCACGGACATTCTACCCCTATTTTTTAGTCATTTTAGTTTCTGAAACAGGGTTTCATTGAGTTGTGAAGGGCCTCGCTAAGTAGCTGAGGCTTGTCCACGAACCGTGATCCTCTGGTCTCTGCCTCCCAAATGCTGGGATTTTAAGTATGTGCCACCACACCCAGTCTCCAAGAATATTTATTAGCAAAGTGTTTCCAAAAATCTTATCTTGAAAAAACCCAGTAACTTTACACATAAATTAAATCATCTTTAGTGATTAAATTATTTGACATTAAGTAGCTGGGGCTGCACGCGAACTGTGATCCTTCAGTCTCAGCCTCCTAAATGTGTGTGCCACCATGCCTAGCTCAACCTCAGCAATTTAGCTAGACTCTCAGCAATTTAGTGAGACCCTGTTTCAAAATAAGTATGTTGAGGCATGGCAGGACACGCCTATAATCCCAGTTCTTGGAAGGCTGAGACAGAAAGATTGCAGGTTTGAAGTCAGCCTCAGCCCCTTAGTGAGGATCTCAGCAACTTAGAGCCTGTTTCCAATTAAAAAACAAATTAGGGCTGGGGACCATAGTCTGGAGGTAGAATACTCTTGGGTTCAATCTCTAGTCACACACACACACACACACACACACACACACACACACACACACACACACACGGCTCAATTTATTAAAAAGAGTGTTTTTTAGGTTCTTTAGATAGGGCTGATATTGATATCTCCATTTAAAAAATGAAGAAAGAGCCGGGCATGGTGGTGGATACTTGTAATTTCAGAAGTTAGGAGGCTGAGACGGGAGGATCACGGTTCGAGGACAGCCTCAGCTAATATTTAGTGAGGCCCTTTGCAACTCAGTGAAACCCTGTTTCAAAATTAAGAATAGAAATAGGGCTGGGGGTGTAGTTTGGAGGTAAAATGCTCCTGGGTTCCATCTCCAGTAACCCCCCCACCAAACACACACCAAAAAAAAAAAAAAAGAGGAAAAGAAAGAAAGAAGAGGGTTGTAATCCCAGCATTTGGAGGGCTAAAACAGAAGAATCATGGTTCATGGACAGCCTCAGCTACTTAGTGAGGTCCTTTGCAACTCAATGAAATCCTGTTTAAAAAGAAAAGGGCCGGGGATGTCGGAGGTAAAATGCCCCTGGCTTCCATCCCCAGTACTGGGGGGGTGGGGTGGGGGTGGTGGTGCAAGGTCTTGGGTTCAATTCCCAGTACTTGGGGAAAAAACTACCAGATGAGAAAAGTGAGACTTAAAAATTTCAGGGAACTCAGTCCAAACTAAAAACTTAAGTCTTTCCACATTCTGTTCTAGTGTATTTTTTCTGAGGGGTACTAGGGATTGAACTCAGGGTCTCATGCATGTTAAGCACAGAAAAATATCTTTATTATTACATATGTAAACTCCAAGCCAATGACTGATCTTCAGTAACCTTCCTTTTGAACAGGGCTATCACACTACATAACTGTGAGATTATCATTTATACACATTACAATATCAATGGTACCCAACACTAGTGTTGGGGAATCTAGGGTCCTACTTTCATTGATCTATTACTAAGTTGCTGAGGTTAGCCTCAAACCTGCCATTTTCCTATCTCAGCCTCCCAATGACAGGGATTATAGGCGTGTGTTACCATTCCCAGATGAAGAATTATATATATATAATTTTTTCCCCCCGGTACTGGGGATGGAACCCAGGGGTTCTACCTTCTAGCTACAACCACAGCCCTATTTTTTATTTTATTCTTTATTTTGAAACAGGGTCTCACTGAGTTGCAGAGGGCCTCACTAAGTAGCTGAGGCTCTCTTCAAACCATGATTCCCCTGTGTCAGCTTCCCAAACTCTGGGATTACAAACTTGTGCCACCATGCCTGGGTTTGAATAATATTTTTAGAGCTAGCAACAACCCACATATGCAGGAACCAAAACTAATTCAATCATTCTTTACTGATGAACTTTCAGTGTTTCCTTTTTGGCTATTTGTATACTATTATGTTACACAAAAATCTTTGTATAAACATTTTCACATAATGGTATAGAATATACTTTTTTTTTTCCAGTATTGGGGATAGAACCCAGGGGCAGTGTACCTCTGAGCTACAACCCCAGCCAGCCCTATTTTTTAGTCTTTTTAAAAAATTTTTGGAACAGGGTCTCATTGAGTTGGGAAGGGCCTCACAAAAGTAGCTGAGTCTATCCGCGAAACATGATCCACCGGTCTCAGCTTCCTAAATGCTGGAATTACAAGTGTGCACCACCACACCTGGCCCTATAAATACCTTTTTTTTAAACATCAATTTTATTTACTTTTATGGTGCATTATAATTACACATCATAAGTTTCTGAAAAATAGAGGCATAAATGCATATAGCAATGGTGTGTTTCCCTTGATATGCCACCCTGTTATGCCCAATACATAATATTGAAATTAGTATTGATAACTTTACATACCATAAATACTTTTTGGGCTGGGCGTGGTGGTGTACGCTTATAATCCCAGTACTTGGGAGGCAAAGACAGGAGGATCGCATGTTCCCAGCCAGCTTTAGCTACTTAGTGAGGCTCTCAGCAACCTAGTAAGACTTTGTTTCAAAATAAAGAATAAAAAAAAAAAAATAGGGCTAGGGGTATAGCTGAGTGATAGAATGCCCCTGGGACTGGAAATACAGGTGTGTGCCACAATGCCTGGCTCAAAATGATTTCTCATTCACTAATAGAATACTTATTTATTTATTGAAGCTAGGAATTGAATCCATGGTCTCATGCTTGGTAGGAAAGTACTCTACCACTGAGCTACACCCCCAATCAATGATTTTCTTTTTTTGCGGGTCTGGGGATGGAACCCAGGGGCATTCGACCTCTGAGCTACACCCCCTGCCCTATATTTCAATTCTTTATTTTGAAACAGGGTCTCACTAAGTTGCAGAGGGCCTCAGTAAGTAGTAGCTGAGGCTGTTAGCAAACCGTGATCCTCCGGTCTCAGCCTCCCAAATGCTGGGATTACAAGCATGCGCCACCATGCCTGACTCCAATCAATGATTTCTTATCCACTAGTAGATTATTTATTTATTTAGCAGAGCTGGGAACTTAACCTAGCTAGATGTGGTGGCCCACACCTGTAATCCCAATACTTGGGAGGCTGAGAAAAGAAGGTTGCAAATTCAAGGACAGCCTCAGAAAGTAGTGAGACTCTCATCAATTTTGTGGGATCCTGTTTCCAAATAAAAAATAAAATGGGGCTGAGGGTTTAATTTGATAGAATGGCACTGGGTCCATCCCCAGTACCATATACACCCCCCCCAAAAAAAAAACCCCAACAACAACAACGACAACAACAACAACAACAAAAAATACCCCAAGGCCTCATACATGCTAGACAGGTACTGTACTACTGAGTTACACTTTCAATCTGTATTTATTTTGCTTAAAGGATTATCCTAAGCAGCCAATACTTACTTAAAATTTTATTGGGTTATCAACAAAGTTTGGCCACTATATCACTTATATTTTCCATTTTAAGGTTTTAGTTAATTAGTTAATTATTTGTGGTAGCAGGGATTGAACTCAAGAGTCATTCTACCTCTGAGCTATACCCTTAGCCCTTTTTTGACTTTTTGTTTTGAAATAAAGTCCTTGAACCTGCAATTCTCCTGTCTCAGCTTCCCAGGTACTAGGATTATAGGTGTGTGCCACCATGCCTGGTATATGACTTAATTAAAAAAATGTTCAATGGAGATATGAAAAATTATCTTTGCAGCGAATGTAAAAGTCCATGTGTGAATAGGTATTAACTAAACCTAGTTTGTTTTTTTAGGTGGGCCAGGTGGTTCATACCTATCTGTAACACTAGTACTTGGAAGGCTGAGAGACAGGAGGATCACAGGTTCAAAACCAGCCTCAGCAACTTAAGAGAGGCCTTCAAGGATGTGATGAGCCAGGCATGGTGGTACATGCTTGTAATCCCAGCTTTCAGGAGGCTGAGACTGGAGGATCATGGTTGGCAGACAGCCTCAGCTACTTAGTGAGACCCTGTTTCAAAATAAAGAATAAAAAATAGGGCAGGGGGTGTAGCTCGGTGGTTGAATGTCCCTGGGTTCCAACCCCAGACACCCCCCCAAAAAATTACATAATGAGACCCTGTTTCAAAATAAAAACAAGTAAAATAAAATAGGGCTGGGGTGTAGCTCAGAGGTAGAATGTCTCTGGTTTCAATCCCTAGTACCTTCACCCAAGTATACACATCTATGTGTTTGTCAAATAAATGAAAGAGCCAGGAGTGGTGGCACACGCTTGTAATCCCAGTACTTGGGAGGCTGAGACAGGAGGATCGCAGTTCATGGACAGCCTCAACTACTTAGTGAGGTACTCTGCAACTCAGTGAGATCCTGTTTCAAAATAAAAAACAACCAGGCATGGGGGCGCATGCTTGTAATCCCTGCATTTGGGAGGCTGAGACATGAGGATCACACAGGTTCGAAGCCAGCCTTGGCTACTGAGTGAAGCTCTCAGCAACTTAGTGAGACTCTGTTTCCAAATAAAATATAAAATAGGTCTGGGAGTATAGCCTGGAGGTAGAAGGCCCCTGGGTTCCATCCCCAGTCTGTGTGTGTGTGTGTGTGTGTGTGTGTGTGTGTGTGTGTGTGTGTCTGTCTGTCTGTCTGTCACACACACACACACACACACACACACACACACACACACACACTAGGTAGGGCTGGGGGTGTAGCTCGGAGATAGAATGCCCTTGGGTTCCATCGCCAGTACCACGGGGGGGGGGGGAAGAGAATAAATGAAAGGATATCTATAGCACCAGATGACATTTTTCTAACAGGGGTTACTACATTTTTTTCTACTAATTATTACCATTATTCTTACCTCTGAACTGATAAAATTTATTTTGTGGTACTGAGGGTCTCACTAGATTAGTACTGGGATTACAGGTATATACCACTGTGATGAGCTGATAAAGTTATTTAATTTCCTTTATTTTCATCTGCTAAAATGTAATTTGTACTTTCACTTTACTTTTGTTTTGAGGTACTAGGGATGGAACCCAGGGGCATTGTACCTCTGAGCTACATCTCCAGCCCTATTTTTTAGTCCTTTTATTTTTATTTATTTATTTTTTTGGTGGTACTGGTGTTCCTGGAAGCCCTTCTACCCCTGGGCTACACTCCCAGACCTATTTTTAAATTTTCATTTGGAAACAGGGTCTCCTAAGCCAGCACGCGCGGCTGGCTTCGAACCTGCGCGATCTTCCTGTTTCTGCCTCCCAAGTGCGGGGATTACAAGTGTGCGCCTCCACGCCCAGCTTAGTCCTTTTATTTTTGAAACAGGGTCTCACTGAGTTGCAAAGGACCTCGCTTAGTAGCTGAGGCTGCTCCCGAATGGTGATCCTCCAGTCTCTGCCTCTAGAATGCTGAGGTTACAAGTGTGCGCCATTACTTTACTTTGATGCAGTTTTTTTTTTTTTTTTGTGATACTGGGATGGAACCTAGGGGCTTTCTACTTCCGGGCTATACACCCAGACCTATTTTATATTTTATTTGGAAACAGCTGCTAAGTTGCTGAAAGCCTCACTGAGTAGCTGAGGCTGGCTTCGAACCTGCACAACCTCCTGTCTCAGCCTCCTAAGTTTTGGGATTACAAGCATGTGCCACCATGCCCAGCCTTGATGCAGCTTTCAAAAGCTTTAATGTAGTAAGAATGTGTGTGTGTGTGTGTGTGTGTGTGTGTGTGTGTGTGTGTGTGTTTGTATGTATGTGGTACTGGGATTAAATCCAGCATTTTAACTCTGAACTACACTCCTAACCCTTTGTCTTATATTTTGTTTTGAAACAGGGTCTTATTTGGTTGCTGAGTCTCGCTAAGTTGCTGAGGCTGGTCTTGAACCTGTGATCCTCATGTCTCAGTCTCCCAAGTACTGGTATTAAAGGTGTGTACCACCACGTCCAATTGCAAAATTTTCTTTCTTTTTTTGTGGTACTGGGAATTGGACGCAGGGGAGTTCTACCTCTGAGCCATACCCCCAGCCCTATTTTATTTTTCAGTTTGAAAAAGTCTCACTAGGTTGTCTCGCTACACTGTTGAAGCTGTCCTCAGACCTATCCTCCTCTCTCAGCTTCCAAGTACTGGGATTACAAAGTGTGTGCCACCACACTTGGCTCAAAAATTTCCATTATGTTTTTTTGGTCTAATTTAAACTGATAAGAACAGATACTACACTTGATCTTAGCCAAAAGGCCTAGAAGCAATTTTTGTCTACTTAAAAAAAACCTTTGCCTACTGTGAATTTAAAGATGTTGTATAAATTTTGCTTCTCACGTTGAAGTCTTTAGTCCATCTGAAATATATTTTGCTGTAGGAAACAGCAAACTAATTATAGTGTTGTTCACATAGAAAATAATTAGTCCCAGCACCATCTACTGATTAATCATTTACCAAGCAACTTTTGTTGTTTCAGCGAATTAACAGGGGCTTTGTAATCACTTGATATAAATCTTCTCTCGTGTCAGTTTTTTAAAAGACTACTTCTTAGGCCCTTTAGTCTCCCATATACATTTAGAATCAGATAGTCAAATTGCAGAAAAAAAGTATTGAGATTTTGTTGAAAATGCACTGAATTTATAGAGAACTATCATCTTTTAAACCTGAATCTTGAATACAATATATTTGTATGTATCTAGAAATTCTCTAATGTCATTTAATAAAGCTTTGCAATTTTGTGTTCTTTAAGATATACCACTTGATTTATTCCTAAGTATCTAATTGTTGCTGATAATTTAATATTTTTTATGGGGATGGAATTTCTTTATTTAAAGAATGATACAAATGAAAAGAACTAAAGTGGATGTTTTGGTACAACTTAAAGGAAAGGTAAAGGAAACCACAACATGCATGCATTGCCTTGGTGACCTGGAAACCAATCCATGGCTATGGAGAAGTCAGCCTAAGGCTTAGCTTCTATCATCACTGTCTGTCCCAGAGTGTGCCTGTCAAAGAGATATTCAGCCATGATAGATCTGGGGTTTCCTATCTCGTGCAAGTTGGTTGCACGGTCACTCAGTTCCTTGGTGGTTTTCACCTACTCATTCTGGTAACACATCTTAATTAAGTAACACAAATGGGGGTGGTTTTGTCAGCAGCTTGTTTGTGCAATTTCAGTAGTAACTGATTCATTCTTTGTAAAAAGTGAAGCTGGGCATGGTGATGCATGCCTGTAATTCTAGTACTTGGGAGGCTGAGACAAGAGGGCTGCAGGTTCAAGGCCAGCCTCAGCAACTCAGTGAGACCATTTTGGTAGAGGGAGGTGGGTAGGGAGGTGGGAAGGTACTTAAGGAGAATACTCTAGAAGTTTCATTTTGCCAGGAGATTCCATTCTGTTATTTTCTTTTGTTCTTCCTCATGGTTAATGGGTCCCTTACGTGTATTGTTTCCTACTACTTAGGATTCGCTCAGGCCTGGCTTAGGACACCTTGAATAGTAGAACTCTGAGGATGGTGGGGAGATGAAGCAGAGTTTGTTCCTTAAAGATCTGTGGCATACGGGTTGGGATGTTGTCAGTCCTATGGCAAAGCACCAAAAGCAAGCATTTTGGCTTTGCCATCTCTCTCTGAAGGTCCAAAACACTTTTACACATAACAGTTTCAGACAGTGTACATACACAGGTTTTTGTTCAGGTCCCTGAAGTTCCTTGGGAGACATCAGGTCCTCCTAAGTGGCACTCATGGAAGCCACCACTGTCCTTCTTTGAGGGGATCTACAGACTAACTGAAGTTTGTCTCCAGGATTTCTGGCCTTCTGATCCTCTATCCTGCACACTGCACTACTAAACGTCAAGTTGTCCTGAGGCCCAAATGGGAAAAATGTCTTGTACAAGATAGAGATTTGTTCACACATTTCAGATATGATCTACCTAACTCAACAGCTCCTTTACTCAGAAAAAGCAGGTCACTGGATCAAAGTTGACAGAGAAAGGTAACAGGATGTATGCATTCAAGCCACTATCCCCTCAATTTTTTTCTTCCAGAAGCTAAAATTTGTTTTGGTTGTGTTCAGGATATTGAAACTAGGTAGAGCCATATGCATGCTAAGCATAAGCTCTACCACTGAGCTATTCAGTGGTATAGCGCTGGAAAACAAAACATTTTTTGTTAGTACTAGGGATTGAACCCAGGGGCATTCTACCTCTGTATTATATATCACCAGCCCTATTTTATTATTTGGAAACAAGGTCCTGCTAAGTTGTTTAGTCTTGATAAGTTGCTGAGGCTGGCTCTGAACCTGTGATCTTCCTGTCTCCAGCCCTCCAAGTATGGCTAAAAACAAAACTTGTAATAAGAGACTATCAAGCAATAGAAAAAATCTTAAGATTCCTGATTCTGCCTTTTCATTCTTAGCCATTTGTCTTCATGTGGATGTCTAAAGGCCTGCAAAAAGGTAACACAGTTGGTGGCGCATGCTTGTAATCCCAGCATTCAGGAGGGAGGCAGAGGCCGGAGGATCATGGTTTGCAGACAGCCTCAGCTACTTAGTGACGCTCTTTACAACTCAGTGAGACCTTGTTTCAAAAAATCAAAAGACCAACAACAACATCAACAACAACAAAAATAGGACAGCTACCACACACACACACACAAAGGTAACACAGGAAAAACTTATTTCTTGATGACTAATCTCTTAAGGTTGTTCTTTCCATCTTGATATATAATATAATCATCTCCCAAGGTGGTGAAGCCAGAACTGAAGGAGTTATTTGGATTCCTTTTCCCCTTACTTTTCATATCCACTTTATGATCAAATTCTGCAGACTATATGCCTCCCAAAGACACTCTGAAGCCATGTACCTTTTTCCCTCTCTACTGCTATCATCCTAGTGGCATATGACAGTACCTTTAATATGAATTTTGACCACAGCTTTCTAATAGGTCTCCTGGTATCTACCCTTGCCTTGCCTATAATCTGGTCTCTATTACAGAGTGGTGCCATAGTTTGGATTTGAAGTGTGCCCCCATATGTCCTTGTGGTAAAAGCTTGGTGTCTAGTGTGGCACCATTGGGAGGTGGTGGAACCTTACAGGAGTGGAGCCAGGTGAGTGTGGTGGCACATGCTTATAATTCTAGTACCTGGGAGGCTGAGACAGGAGGATTGCAGTTCAAGGACAGCTTCAGCAAGTAGTAAGACTCTCAACCTAGCAAGACCCTGCTTCAAAATAAAAAGTGAAAAATAGGGGTAGGGGTGTAGCTTGGTGGAAGAAAATGTCTCTTTGTTCAAACCCTAATAAAGCGCCCGCGCGCACGTGCACGCGCGCGCGCACACACACACACACACACACACACACAGTGGGGGGGGCAGTCAGCCACAGTGGTGGCATACCCCTGTAATCCAGGTACCTGGGAGGACTGCAGGTTCAAGGCCAGCCTCAGCAACTTAGTGAGAGCTTGTTTCAAAATAAAAAATAAAAAGGGCTGAGGATGTAGCTCAGGGGTAGAATGCCCCGGGTTTAATCCTTAGTATAAAAAAAGAAACAAAGGTGAGACATAAAGGGAGCTTTATTTATTTATTTATTTGGTAATGGTGAATCCAGGGGCATTTTACCCTTAAGCTATAAGACTTGCTCGCTTAATTTTTTATTTTTATTTTATTTATTAATTTTGGTATGGCAGATGGAACCCAGGGGCATTCTACCTCCAAGTGACATCCCCAGCCCTATTTTTTATTTTGAAACAGGGTCTCACTGAGTCGCAAAGGGCCTAAGTAGCTGAGGCTGTCCACAAAGATCCTCCTGTCTCAGCTTCCTAAATGCTGGGATTACAAGTGTGCACCACCATGCCCGGCTCATTTTATTGTTTATTTTGAGATAGAGTTTTACTAAATTGCTGAGGCTGGTTTCAAGTCTGCAATCCTGCTGTCTCAGCTGAGATTATAGGTGTGCATCCTGCCCAGCTGAAGAAGGTCTTAAGGTCACGGTAGGTATCCCCTGAAGAGGACAATAGGATTTCAGCCTTTAAGTTTTCTTGCTTGTGGCCATGAGATGAGCAGTTACATGCTCTTGCTAAGATGTGTTGCCCAGGCTCAAAGCAAAAAGGCCAAGTGATCAAAGAGTGAAATCTCGAGTCAAAATAACCATTTTTCTTTTTATAATTTGATTAGCTCAGGAATTTGTTATAGTGACAGGAAGCTGACTTGCACAAGTGGCTAGAATAACTTTCTCCCAAATTATAAAATGCAAACATTACAGAAAAGTTGTACATATAATAAAGAATCCTAAGTCATTTGAGAGTTAAGTTGTCATTCTGATACTTCATGATTCTCCAACTTTTTTTTTTTCTTCTTTTTTGGTGGTACCGGGGAATTGAACCCAGAGGTAGTCTACCTTCAAGCTACACCCCCAGCCTGATTTTACTTCTTACTTGGAGATAGGGTCAACTTGGTTGACTGGAGTCTCACTACTTGCTGAGGCTGTCCTTGAACCTGTGATCCTCCTGTCTCAGCCTCACAAGTACTGGGATTGCAGGTGTGCGCTACCACGCCTAGCTCATTCTCCAACATTTTACTGTGTATTTTCTTTTCTTTTTGTTGTATGTAGGGCATCACTCATGTTAGACGAGTGCTCTCTCCTCACCCCTACTATGTCTTCCTTCTTCCCTCCCTAATCTTCTCTTTCTCTCTTTCTTTTTCTTTTTGTTCTGGGGATTGAATCCAGGGGTATCTACCTCCGAGCTAGGCCCTCAGCCCTATTTTATTTATATTTTGAAACAGGGCCTAAGTTGCAGAGGCTGGCCTTGAACTGGCGATCCTCTCTTCTGTCTCAGTTTCCATCCTCTAAGTACTGGGATTACAGGCATGTGTCACCACGTTTGGCTTCTTTCTTTTGTGTAATACTGGGTATTAAACCTAGGGACATACTACCTCTGAACTGCATCCTCAAATTATTTATTTATTTATTTATTTATTTATTTATTTATTTATTTATTTATTTATTTATCGTGGTGCCAGGGATTGAACTCAGGGGCATTCTACCTCTGAGCCAAATCCCCAGCCCATTATTCTTTACTTTGAAACAGGATCTCACTAAGTTGTGGAGGGTCTAAGTAGCTGAGGCTGGCTGCAAACCTGGATCCTCCTGTCTCAGCTTCCCAATTATTGGGATTACAAACATGGGCCACCACACCCGGCTAAGCCTTTTTATTTTGAAACAGATTCTTTTATTTTTTTAGGTGCTGGGGATTGAACCCAGGGACATTTTAACTCTGAGCTACACCTCCAGCCCTATTTTATTTTTCATTTGGAAACGGGGTCTCACAAAGTTGCACAGGGCCTCACTAAGTAGCTGAGGTTGGCTGCAAACCTGTGATTCTCCTGTCTTAAACTCCTAAGTACTGGAATTATAGGTGTACACCACTATGCCTGGCTGAAACAGGGTCTTGCTAAGTTGTTACAGTTGGCCTCAAACCTTTGATTCTCCTGTCTCAGCCTCCCAAGTACTTAGTTTACAGGTTTGGGTGTACATGCCTACCTACTGTGTGTGTGTGTATATATATATTTAAATTTTCATTTTGAAACAGGGTCTCACTAGGGTAATGAGAGCCTTATGGTTTGCTGAAGCTGTTCTCAAACCTGAGATTCTCTGTCCCAGCTTCCCAAGTGCTGGGATTATAGGCGTGTGCTACCATGCCCAACTGGGAATATATTTTTTACACAAGTATATTTAATTCTAAATAGATTTAATTAGCAGCATGTTAACACTGCTAATTAACCAGCTTATGGTATATTCATCTATTTTTGTGTGTGTGGTGCTAAGGGTGGAACCCAGGGACTTTTCTACTTCCAGGCTATATTCCCAGACCTATTTTATACTTTATTTGGAAACAGGGTCTCACTAAGTTGCTGAGAGTCTCACTAAATAGCTGAGGTTGGCTTCGAACCTGTGGGATCCTCCTGTTTCAGCTTCCCAAGCACGGGATTACAAACGTGCACCACCACGCCTGGCTATTTCTTCTTTTTTTGAGGGTCTGGAGGTGGAACCCAGGGGCATTTGACCTCTGAGCTATACCCCTTGCCCCATTTTTTATTCTTTATTTTGAAACAGGGTCTCACTTAAGTTGCAGAAGGCTGCACTGAGTAGCTGAGGCTATCCACAAACCGCCATCCTCTGGTCTCAGTCTCCTAAATGTTGGGATTACGAATGTGTGCCACCATGCCCAGCTCTGTGTATTTTTTTTTTAAATTATTTTATTTGGTGGTACTGGGGTTCCTGGAAACCCTTTTATCTCTGGGATACACTCCCAGACCTTTTATTTTATTTTATTTTTATTTTTTTTTGGTGGTACTGGGGTTCGTGGAAGCCCTTCTACCTCTGGGCTACACTCCCAGACCTATTTTTTTTACATTTTTATTTTGGAAACAGGGTCTCCTAAGCCAGCGCGCGCGGCTGGCTTCGAACCTGCGCAATCCTCCTGTCTCTGCCTCCCAAGCGCGGGGATTACAAGAGTGCGCAACCACGCCCGGCCCAGACCTATTTTATTTTTATGTTTTTTGGTGGTACTGGGGGTGGAACCCAGAGGCTTTTTACTTCCAGGCTATACTCCCAGACCATTTTATATTTTATTTGGAAACAGGGTCTCACTAAGTTACTGAGCGCCTCACTAAGTAGCTGAGGCTGGCTTCGAACCTGCGCAATCCTCCTGTCTCTGCCTCCCAAGCGCGGGGATTACAAGCGTGCGCCAACACGCCCGGCATTGACCTATTTTATATTTTTATTTGGAAATAGGGTCTCTTAAGCCAGTGAGGCTGGCTTCAAACCTGTGCGATCCTCCTGTCTCTGCCTCCTAAGTGTGGGGATTACAAGCATGCGCCACCACGCCTGGCTCAGCTCTGTGTGTTTTTAAAATGAGAACAAGAATATTCTCTTTCATAATTATGATACAACCATCAAAACCAAGAAACTAGCTGGGCATGGTGGTGCATGCTTCTAATTCCAGTACTTGAGAGGCTGAGACAGGAGGATTGCAGGTTTGCGGCTAGCCTTAGCTACTTAGCGAGGCCCTCTGCAAATTAGTGAGACCCTGTTTCAAAATAGAGAATAAAAAATAGGGCTTGGGGTATAGTTCAGAGGTAGAATGCCCCTGGGTTCAACTCCCAAAACCACAAACACATACAAAAGTAGGGTTGGGGGTATAGCTGGGAGGTAAAATGACCCTGGGTCCATTTTCAGTAACACACACACACACACACACACACACACACACACACACACACACACACACACACAGTGTGGTGGCACATGCTTGTAATCACTGCACTTGGGAAGCGGAGACAGGAGGATCTCACAGGTTTGAAACCAGTCTCAGCTACTTAGTGAGGTTCTCAGCAACTTTTGGGAACTCCCTGTTTCCAAATAAAATATAAAAAATAGGTCTGGGAGTATAGCCTGGAGGTAGAAAAGCCTCTGGGTTCCACCCCCAGTACCACCAAAACCAAAAAACAAAAACAAAAACCAAAAACCAAAACACAAAAACAAAACAAGAAAACTTCTGGAAGGCTGAGACAGGAGGATTGCAGGTTCAAGGAAAGCTTCAGTAAGTAGTGAGCCTCTCATCAACCTAGTTAGACTGGGCATAGTGGTACATGTATGTAATTCCAGTATCTGGGAGGCTCATACAGGAGGATTATAAGGTTCGAGGACAGCCTCTGCAATTAGAGACTCAGCAACCTAGCAAAACCCTATTTCAAAACAAAAAGTAAAGAGTTGGCAGTGCAGCTTGAAGGAAGAATGCTCCTGAGTTCAATCTCAATACTACCAATACAAAAAATAGCTTTACATGCTGTGGTTGCTGCCTGCCTTTCAAATCAATTCTGAACTGTCTTCCTCCCTATACATTATACCTAGATAGAAACTTTCTATTGTTTCCTTGAAGATGCCAAGCTCATTCCTACATTAGGAACTTTGTGTACTAAATGTTCCCTCTGGAAATGTTCTTACCCCTTATCTGCATATCCCTATAATTGCAGTATTTGAAAGGTGAGATGGGAGGGCTGCAGGTTCGAGGACAGCCTCAGCAACTTAGTAAGACCCTCCACAACTTAGTGAGATCCTGTTTCAAAATAAAAAAAAATAGCTGGGCGTGGTGGCACACGCTTGTAATCCCCGCGCTTGGGAGGCAGAGACAGGAGGATCGCGCAGGTTCGAAGCCAGCCGCACGCGCTAGCTTAGGAGACCCTGTTTCCAAGTAAAAATGTAAAAATAGGTCTGGGAGTGTAGCCCGGAGGTAGAAGGGCTTCCAGGAACCCCAGTACCACCAAAAAAAAAAAAAAAAAAAAAAATAAAAAAAAATAAATAAAATAGAGCTAGAGGTGTAGCTCGGAGTCAGAATGCCTGTAGGTTCAATCCCTAGTAACACCCCCAATTTTTTTTTCCTGATCACTCAATCTAAGAAACTATCCAGTCAGTCCCTTATTATATCATCCCACCTCAGTAATTATGTTTATATGATAGTTATTATTATGTTTATATTATAGTTATTATTTTTTGTCACTATCCACTAGTTATTTCTCTTTTATCATGGTACTACGGCTTGAACCATGGGGTGTTCTGTCTGAGCTATATTCTTAGCCCTTTTTTATTTTGAAACAGCATCTTATTAGGTTGCTGAGAATCTTGCTAACTTGCTGAGACTGTTCATAAACCTGTGATCTTCCTGCCTCAGCCTCCTACATATTGGGATTACAGATGTGCACCACCAAGACTTGTTCACTAAAACCTTGAGTATATTCAATGAGAGCTTGTCTCTACTTGTTTACTGCTTTATCTCCAGTTTCTGGTGAATATATGAAATTATAAAAAATAAGGCTTTATTATTGCTGCATTTTCTGAAACAAGTGATAACTGAATGACCGCTATGCACTTCTTCATTATAGCCATGACTGCCAGGGTATATGTAATCCATTATTCTTATAGCTTCTACCTTCATCAATGGGATTACTATCAATGGGGCACCTCCATTACCTGTGTCAGAGCTTGGATGCTTGTATTGATGTCACCACTGGCTACTTGGGAGATAATGAAATTGATTGTGGATGCTGTATTACTGTGCATGTCATCGAAGTGTGGAGAAACAGCCCGGATCCTGGATAGTAAAGCGAAGAGAAAAATTCAATCTCTATTACAAGACATGCTACTAAGTGGAAATTATATAATTTCCCTCTAGATCCAGGTCTTAGTAAAAAACTGCTACCAGTCAGATAATAATAGGTTCTAAAAAGTTTTCACTACATACCTGCTCAGAGAGCTCTTTTTAGATATATATGCTGATGATCAAGAACTGATTGTACTTAAATGAACAAGTTGAACTTACTTGGGTTCAGGAATAAGGACTGGTTCAAAAATGTCATCCAATTTGTGCTGGACAAGTTCTGGCATTTCACACCGGACAGTACCATTGTCATTCTCAATCTCATCTAGATCCAGTTGGAATTCTCGGCGAACCATCTGGGCAGCTTCAGGATGCCCGCTCATGCTTCGGGCTTGGCTAAGGAAAGCAAAAAGAGGCTCCTGAACTATGAGAAACTTCTTGACCAAAGGGCAAGAGTAGAACTGCCAGCTGCCCCAAAGCTCCAAGACAGATGTTCAACTTCTGGTTTCAGCCCCCCTAAATGCTTTAAGTTCTTGAGTCTAAGAAAGTGCGTTATGCAATACCTCAAGCCCTATTTTATTTTGAAACAAGGTTTTGCTAAATTGCTGAGGCTGGTTGGTCTCAAATCTGTGGAGCTTCCTGTCTCAGCCTCTGGAGTACTAGAATTATAGGCTTGTGTCACCATATCCGGATATAAGTATTATCCTTAACTCATTAAAGCCAACAAACTTCTATTCCAGATGGGACAGAAAAGAAAGTATATTTATATCAACTCAAAACTCACTACCTATGGGCAAAAATATAAATATCTAGGTTAGTTGTTTTTTTCCACCAAATTAACCAGTTTAAGTTTTCCTAATAATAAGCATCATTGCATGCAGTGTTGAGTACATTTTGTACTTTGCAGGACAAGCACTCTTTAAGCATAGTCACTCTTGACAGGTCAGGGTCAGCATTTTATTTCAGAAATAGGTATGCCAAGTTTCCAAATTAAAGTTGGTTAAAATTATACTCATGACACAACCCAAAATAGAGCTGTCTTGCTTGGGCCAATTCTGGGTTGCATGCTTTTTACTTAGCCTTATCTCAAGAATAGGAACCTGAATACAGCTAAATATAACATGAGAAGAGGTGAATCAATATTTTAGTCACATGACATTAAGCTGTCATTCCTGCTAGCTACTGAATTTTAACGGAAGGCTTGATATTTATGAATACCCTCTACCCTGGTTATAAACTCTGAGCCAGTCACCCACCAGAGGGGATGAATCCATGTCAGAAGTTAGAAAGATATAAGAGCCCTGCTAATGAGAAATTAGCAGGCAGTACTTACATCCTATAAGTGCGATACATAATTCTGTCCACGGAAAAGCAGTGAAAGAAGGCACAAGACCATTTAGAAGTGGTTTTGAGACAAAGACAAAGACAATGAAGGCTGAAAGATTAAACATTTGGTTACAAGACATTTACCCAGACACTCTGTCATGCATGACAATGACTACATGAACTCAAGATTATGTTACAGGACAAGCTCTAAGCACACAAAGCTAAATCTACAAAGATGCTTTCAGACAACTCTCTCCATCCACATACTTGAGTTTGGAAGACATGTCCTCAGCTGGTCCCTTTCGAAGCATGTTGGCATTGGAGTTTATGTTCTGTGTGCGCTGAGGTTTCTCTTCCACCTGTTTCATTGGTACAGCCGAGGGCCTCTTTGCTGACCGTTTAATCCTTTCTTCAAGCATGCTCATGTCCTTTTCAGAAAGCTGTAAAAAAGGGCCCAAATGTAACTTATAAACATACTCATCTACTGAAATATGAGGAGAATCAAAAACCTAACTGGAGTCGGGAGTCATGGCACATGCCTAGTACTTGGGAGTCTGAATCAGGAGAATTGAAGGTTCAAGGCCAGCCTTAGCAATTTATTGAGCCCCTTAGCAACTTAGTGAAACCCTGTTTCAAATTAAAAAATAAAATAGGGCTGGGGGTATAGCTCAGAGGTAGACCGTCCCGGGTTAATTTCTAGTACCAAAAATTAAACAAACCCTAATTGGAAGCTAGGTGTGGTGGCATGTGCCTCTAATCCCAGTACTTGGAAGGAAGAGACAGGAGGATCACAGATCTGAGGCCAGTGTGTAGTAACTTAGTGAGAGGCTGTTTCAAAATAAAATAGGTAGCTGGGTATGGTGGCACACGCTTGTAATTCCAGCATTTGGGAGGCTGAGATGGGAGGATCATGGTTTGTGGGCAGCCTCAGCTACTATTTAGTAAGGCCCTTTGCAACTCACTGAGATCCTGTTTCAAAATAAAGAATAAAAAATAGGGCTGGGGATATAGCTTGGAGGTTGGAGGTAGAATGCCCTTGGGTTCCATCTCCAATACTGCAGGGTGAAAAAATAAAATAGGCCCAAGCATGATAGAGCATGCTTGTAATCCCAGTACTTGGAAGGCTGAGACAAGAAGATTACACAGGTTCGAAGCTAACCTCATCTTAGTGAAGCTCTCAGCAACTTGGTGAAAACCTGCTTCCAAATAAAATATAAAATAGGTCTGAGACTATAGCCTGGAGGTAGAAAGCCTCTGGGTTCCATCCCTAATAACTAACACAGACACAACACACACACACACACACACACACACACACACACACACACACACACACACACACACGGGATTGTGGGTGTAGCTCAGTGGTATAGTTCCCCTGGGTTGAATCCCCAGTATTATACACACACGTGCAAAAAAACCCAAACCAAATAATTAAGTGAAAACTGTTTTCTTTTTTGGCAGTACTGGGGATGAAACCCAGGGGCATTCTACCTTCGAGTGACATCCCCAGCCTTATTTTGTGTGCGTGCGTGCATGCGTGCGTGTGTGTGTGTATGTGTGTTTTACTGGGATTAAATCCAGGGGCACTCTACCTTGGAGTTATACCCCTAGCCTAACTTTTTATTTTATTTTAAATTTGAAAACAGGGTCTCTTAAGCCAGCGAGGCTGGCTTCGAACCTGCATGATCCTCTTGTCTCTGCCTCCCAAGTGTGGGGATTAGAAGTGTGTACCACCATGCCTGGCTTAATTTTGAAACTGAGAGTTACTGATTTACTGAGGCTGCCCTTGAACCTGTGATCCTTCTGTTTCACAGCCTCCCAAGTACTTAGATTACAAGTATAAGCCTCTATACAAGGCTAGATTGATTATTTATTTATACCTATGAGCTACATCTCCAACTCTAGTTTTTACTCTTTATTTTAAAACAGGGTCTTACTAAGTTGAGGAAGGTTTCACTAAGTACCTATAATTGTTATAGTTTAAAAGGTTGAAAATCAGCCGGGCGTGGTGGTGCACGCTTGTAATCCTCGCGCTTGGGAGGCGGAGACAGGAGGATTGTGCAGGTTCAAAGCCAGCCGCATTGGCTCAAGAGACCCGGTTTCCAAATAAAAAAGTATAAAAAAAATAGGTCTGGGAGTGTAACCTGGAGGTAGAAGGGTTGCCAGGAACCCCAGTACCACCAAAAATAAATAAATAAATAAAAATCAAGTTGGGCATGGTGACACAAACTTGTAATACCAGCATTTGGGAAGCTGAGACAGGAGGATCGCCATTTGTGTACAGTTTTAGCTACTTAGTGAGGCCCTTTGCAAATCAGTGAGACCCTGTTTCAAAATAAAGAATAATAATAAATAAAGTTAGTTGGTTACTATATGTTAGCTGCATGACAATGGGCAAGAATCTTCACTATAGGTCATCTTTAAAATTTCTACATGCTGGGCGTGGTGGCGCATGCTTGTAATCCCCGCACTTGGGAGGCGGAGATAGGAGGATCGCGTAGGTTCAAAGCCAGCCTTGCTGGCTTAACAGACCCTGTTTCCAAATAAAATATAAAATAGGTCTGGGAGTGTAGCCCGGAGGTAGAAAGGTTCCATCCCCAGTACAATAAATAAATAAATAAATAAATAAATAAATAAATAAATAAATAAATAAATAAAAATAAATTCTATCTGCTTGAGCCAGGTGTGGTGGCACACATTTGTAATCCCAGTATTTGGGAGACTGAGACAGGAGGATTGCAGGTTTGAAGCCAGTCTTAACAATTTAGAGAGGCCCTCCATAACTTAATGAGACCCTGTTTCCAAATAAAAAATAAAATGGGGCTGGGGGTTTAACTCAGAGGTAAAATGCCTCTGGGTTCAATCCCCCGTGCCATAAAAAAGAAATTTCTACCTGCTCTATCTACTTCAATTGTGGGGTAATAGGGTTTGATCAGATAAAAGGAGTAAAATATTTAAGTGCAGTATACATAAGTGGTGGTACTACAATATAAGTGGAGGGAAGAACTGAGGTTCGGCCACAGTATCGACTGGCTCAAAGGAATCAAAGGGTCAGTGATAGAAGCTAAAGTGCATAAGTAGCTTGTAGCTATAGCTCAAGATGACTTTTTTTTTTTTAAAGATGGAGTCTTGCTAAGTTGTCCAGGCTGCCCTCAAACTTGCAATCCTCCTGCCTTAACCTCATGAGCAGCTGGGATTACAGGCATGCACCTTGTGTTTGGGTATGAGATGCTTTTAATCTGACATAACCACACTCTTCCAGGGGGTGGGGCATGGGGGAAACTAACTGAAAACTGAACATATTAAAAATTACAGTGCATCCCAGTACTTGGGAGGCTGAGACAGGAGGATGGTAGGTTTGTGGCCAGCCTCAAACACTTAGCAAAGCCCTGTTTCAAAATAAATAAGAGCCAGGCGTAGTGGTGCACATATATAATCCCAGCATTTGGGTGGCTAAGACAAGAGAAATGTACAGGTTCAAAGCCAGCCTCAGTTACTTAGTGAAGCTCTCAGTGGCTTATGAGACCCTGTTTCCAAATATAAAAAATAGCCAGGCATGGTGGCACATGCTTGTAATCCCAGTATTTGAGAGGCTGAGACAGGAATATTGTGGTTTACAGACAGCCTCAGTTACTTAGTGAGGCCCTTTGCAATTCAGTGAGACCCTTTTTCAAAATAAAGAATAAAAAGTAGGGCTGGGGGTATAGCTCAGAGGTAGAATGCTGCTGGATTCCAGCCCCATTACCGAAAAAAAATTAAAAAAGAATAAAAAATAGGACTGGGGTGTACCTCGGAGGTTGAATGCCCCTGAGTTTAATCCCCAGTACTGCAAAGAAAAAAAAAATTACAGCACAGATTGCCATGTGGAATTTAAATGCTAGACTAGCTCGAATTTCTTGATTTTAAAATAGTTCTCACATGTAAAGCAAATTGCTATGAATAGAATGTTCAGAAAAGAATATCTGATTTCCAGAAAAATACAACCTAAACGTCCTTTACTCAGAGATGCCTCAAGCATCTATCTAGATTCTAAAATATACTGATGGGTTGAGTTTACTAATAAGCAGTATAGTTGAGACTGCAGGAAATCCAGCACATAAAATATCTTGGAATTCTTTTCACAACATGCTGATGATGCCCAGAGAAAAGTCACTCACATTTCCAATAAGTTTGAACACTTGATCACCATGTACATTGTACACTGTTACGATGGTATTGAGGGCAGCATTGCGTACAGCGTTGTCACGGTCTCCTATGTGAATAGCTATTTCCTTTAAGGCTTTTCCTGGGGTTGGCTGGCAAACATTCATGCCATAGGACTCAACTAGACACCCCAACTCTTCCAGGCACTCTGTTGGGGAGAAAAAGCTAGATTAATTACACTCAATACGTGTTTGGCATACAGGCCTCTCTTTATTAGATACATTTCCTTTGGTATTCATGAAGCATTAAAAGTGTGTGTGTGTGTGTGTGTGTGTGTGTGTGTGTGTGTGTGTGTGTGTGTGACTGGAGACTGAAACCAGGTGCATTCTACCTCTGAACTATACCCTCAGCCCTTTTTATTTTGAAAAAGGGTCTTGCTAAGACACTGTACTAGCCTTAAACATGTGATCCTCCTGTTTCAGTCTCCCAAATCCTGGGTACCTTATCATGCCAGGCATGAAGGATTTAAGTCTTATTGTAGCTCTATCTAGAGTTTTTTTCTTGTATACTGCCTCTTACTAATAAAATAGTAGTATTATAGCAACTACTCCTGGAAGAAATAGATGCCTGTGAGTCAGATGGCCCCTGTGCACTTGATTTTGTCACCAGGGTGGTACTGAGTAGTGCCTGTATCACCCGATACCATGGCGCCACCAGTGTGCAACTCATCACTCTCACAGACAAAAGGATGGAATCAACCACATAGACACTAAAGAAAATTCCTTGCTCATCTATAAACTACTTTAAGGAGCCAATGTTGAAGTAATTCACATCTAAACTTAAACTTTTGGGGGATGGAGGTATTCCTCAGTAGCAGAGCACTTGCATAGCTAGCATGTTTAACTCTCAGCACTACAAAGAGAAAAAGAGTTTGCTTCACCTGCTCTCTGCTTTGAGTTTTTGGATTTCGTTCCTTCCATGATGAAGGGGAACATCTTGCTGGCTGGGTAGACAAGGCACATCCGGTTCAGGATGGCACGAACATCTTTACGAATGACATCCTTTGGTTCTCCAACCTAGTCAACAAGGAAAATAATGATTAAGTGGCATTTTCTGGGTAACAATGGTTACCTTATGCATTACTGTATCTTAAAAGAATAGGGCATGAGAGCGATGGTGGAAGGTATTATATAAGGAAAGAAAAAGGGAGAGAGTATACATGTATAGAGACTGAGTTTATCTGGAAACTCGAGCAGTCTTCTAGGGTGAGAATAATATACTACCTTCTGCTGGGTGTGGTGGCACACACTTGTAATCCCAGCATTCAAGAGGCTGAGACTGGAGGATCGTGGTTCACAGACAGCCTCAGCTACTTAGTGAGGGCCTCAGCAGCTTAGTGAGACCCTGTTTCAAAATAAAGAATAATAAATAGGGCTAGGGTGTAGATCGGAGGTAGAATGCCCCTAGGTTCTATTCTCAGTATCGTTAAAAAACAAACAAACCAATAAACAAACCACACTACCTTAAGGATAAGATAGGGGATGAAGGAAGATGCTTCATTCTCAGTAAGATGATATTCTTCCTCACTCAGTAGGGTGAAGAGCAATTTTAAATATTCCAGTGCTTTCATCAGGACACTTGTATTGGTGTCAAAAAAACGTAGAGTAAGCCATTTTAAGATAAGATCCAGGCAACCAATAACACCTTCTTTTTCACTCTCCAGGTGCTTAAAATAAAACAAAACTCTCATAAATAAGACAGTATGAAAGCCTAAGTTCTATCAGACAAGTATTTTTAAATTTTACAAAAGACCAAAAAGACCTAGAAATATATAGTCATTTATTCTATAATAACAGCTCTACAAATGAGAGAATATGGTGTATACCGCTTCCTTGTCAAGGTATGCAAATTCCTGATTATTTCACAGGGCTCAGTATTTCCATGATATATGCATATTTATCTATTACAAACTTACATCCACCATGACTGCCAAGGCTTTATTATGATGCTGAAAATCAGAGTGAAACATCTCATCTTGTAACCATTTAGCCACACAGCTAGACATTTGAGTCTTCAGTTGTTCAATGTATTCATCCCGTGGAGTAGTAAAATTCCACTTCAGTACCTGGGAAAGAAAAAGTGTTCAAGTCCAATAGCATATTTGATGCAGCTACAGACTCAATTTAATAGGATATTTTAAAATTAGATTTGTAATTAAACATAAAAAAAACTGTCTCAAACTCTGAAAATGTTATAACAAAAAAATTTTGAGCAATTCTTACGAGAAAAGTCAATAATATAGTTGTATACCATGGTGTAGACCATGGTGGACACTGTTAGCATAACTAATTTTTTTTGTGTGTGGTTCTGGGGATTGAACCCAGGGCATTCTACCTCTAAGCTACACCTCCAGCTCTATTTTTTATTCTTTATTTGGAAACAGGGTCTCACTAAGTTGTGGAGGGTCTCACTAAATAGCTGAGGCTGGCTGCGAACTTGCGATCCTCCGTTCTCAGCCTCCTGAATGCTAGGATTACAAGTGTGCACGACAAGCGTGGTGGCGCATGCTTGTAATACCAGCATTCGGGAGGCTAGAACCAGAGGATCGTGGTTAGCGGACAGCCTCTGCTACTTAGTGAGGCCCTCTGCAACTCAGTGAGACCCCGTTTCAAAATAAAGAAAAAAAAAAAAAAAGGGCAGGGGGTGTATATCGGAGGTCAAATGTCCCTTGGGTTCCATCCCCAAACTTGCAAAACAAAAAGAAAAACAAAGTGTGTGCCACTATGCCTGGCTTAGTCACCAAATCTTCATTTTACTTTATTTTATAATGAAAGATTTAAAGAAGCGCCAGACTGGCGTGGTGACGCACACTTGTAATCTCAGCATTTGGGAGGCTGAGACCGGAGAATCGTGGTTTGCAGACAGCCTCAGCTACTTAGGCTCGCCGGAACTTAGTGAGACCCTGTTTCAAAATAAAGAATAAAAAAGAGGGCAGTGTGTGCAGCTTGGAGGTCAAATGCCCCTGAGTTCCATCCCCAGACCCGCAAAAAAATAAAAATTAAAAAAAAGCAGCAGCAGCAGATATTACCTATGTCCCGTTGTTAAAAAAGTCACTGTTTGATTTTAAAATACTAATAAAAGCCGGGCGTGGTGGCACACGCTTGTAATCCCCACTCTTGGGAGGCTGAGAGAGGAGGATCATGCAGGTTCAAAGCCAGACTCAGTTACTTAGTGAGGCTCTCAACAACTTAATGAGACCCTGTTTCCAAATAAAATATAAAATAGGGTTGGGAGTATAGCCCGGAGGTAGAAAGCCTCTGGGTTCCACCCCCAGTACCACACACACACACACAAAGAAATAAATAAATAAAATAAAATACTAATAAAAAACCCCAAAACACTACTAACAAATTTCTCTATTTAGAGGAAAAACATACAATAAGTCTATGCTATAGTTCCTTTTGTAGAAATTATTATTCCTATAAAGTAATTTTGAATATAAATAAAAGATCCCATTAATTACCAAATATTTCACAATATAAATCTCAGACAGCAAAACTATTACTGATTAACAGAGAGAAAAAAAAAAAAAAAACGCAACCAAAACAACTCCTAGGTGGGTGTGGTGGCGCACGCTTGTATTCCCAGCATTTGGGAGGCTGAGACTGGAGGATCACGGTTCGCGGATAGCCTCATCTACTTCGTGAGGCCCTCTGCAATTCAGTGAGACCCTGTTTCAAAATAAAAAATAGCCGGGCGTGGTGGTGCACGCTTGTAATCCCCGCGCTTGGGAGGTAGAGACAGGAGGATCGCGCAGGTTCGAAGCCAGCCGCGCGCGCTGGCTTAGGAGACCCTGTTTCCAAATATAAAATGTAAAAAGAGGTCTGGGAGTGTAGCCTGGAGGTAGAAGGGCTTCCAGGAACCCCAGTACCACCAAAAAATAAATAAATAAATAAATAAATAAATAAATAAATAAATAAATAATAAAAAATAGTGCAGGGGGTGTAGCTCAGAGGTCAAATGCCCCTGGATTCCATCCCCAGACCTGCAAAACAAAAACAAAATAAACAACAACTCCTAAAGAATCCCATTCCTTCCTTACCTTCAATCCCTTTTCATCTTTCATTCTTTGCTCCTTTCCATTTGGAACAACAATAAAAATAGGTCCAGATTTGTCTTCATCTTCTTTTAAGTTGGTTTTGCTTGGCACTTTCTTTCCTTGGGCACTCTGCAACCAAAGTTTAGGAAATACTGATTAACTAGGTCACTTTATGAGAAGTATGATGCTGTGCCCAATAAAAGGGTGATTTTACAGAGACCAGAGACAATTCTCTACATTATATTACAAGATGAAAGAAACCAATGATTCATAGAATCTTACATATAGTATGATTTTGTACAGGTTTCTCTAGAATTTTTTTTTTTTTTTGGGGGGGTGGGTCTGGGGATGGAACCCAGGGGCATTCGACCTCCAAGCTACACCCCCTGCCCTATTTTTTATTCTTCATTTTGAAACAGGGTCTCACTAAGTTGCAAAGCGCCTCACTCAACAGCTGAGGCTATATGTGAACTGTGATCCTCCAGTCTCAGCTTCCTGAATGCTAGGATTACTAGCGTGTGCCACCACGCCTGGCACCTTTCAGAAACAACTCTTACCGGTATTTTTAAGTAACTGTCAGTTTATGGGCTGGAAAGAAATATAGTTGGAAAAGCTGTAATTACCTTTCATAGGTAATAGTAATTGGGTCACTACTATTTTTGTTTACTAGAGAGTTCTTTCTTGAATCTTCAGTAATAGATGCGTGTGTATATATGTGTGTGTGTATGTATTTTTATAGTAGGGAATGAACCCAGGGATACTCTATTTCTGAAGTACACCTCATGTCTCCCCCAACCCCTTTCAGTTTTTGGTGGTATTAGGGATTGAACCCAGCGTGCTCTATCTTTGAGCTACATTCCCTCCCTCCCTCCTTCCTATCTATTTATCTACATTATCTATTTAATTTATTGTGTAGTACTAGGAATTGAACTCAGGGGTGTTCTACTTCTGAGCTATACTCACAGTCCTATTTTATTTTTTAGGTTAAAACAGGATCCTAGCCGGGTGTGGTGGCGCACACTTGTAATCCCATACTTGGGAGGTTGAGAAAGGATTGTGCAGATTTGAAGCCAGCACCAGCTACTTAGTGAGGCTCTCAGCAACTTATTTATGAATTGCAGTACTGTGGATGGAACAGGGGCATTCTACCTTATGAGCTACACCTCCAGCCCTATTTTTTATTCTTTATTTTGAAACAGGGTCTCACTGAATTGCAAAGGACCTCACTAAGTAGCTGAGGCTGGCCACAAACACAATCCGCCTGTCTCAGCCTCCCAAATGCTGGGATTAAAAGAGTACGCCACCATGCCTGGCTTATTCTTTTATTTTGAAACAGGGTCTCACTAAGTTGCTAAGGCTGGCCTTGAACCTGAGATCCTGCTGCTTCAGCCTCCCATTTATTGGATTACAAGTGTGCACCACCACATCTGGCTCTCTGTATTTAATGTATCTCTTATCACAGTGGCATAACTAGAATCCCTTTTAACCTGCTTTTAGATAAAGTTGCTAGAAATACTTTAAATACATATACCACTAAAGTGGTTTTTAGCTGGGCGTGGCAGTGCACGCTTGTAATCCCAATGCTTGGGAGGCTGAGACAGGAGGATTGCATAGGTTCAAAGCTAGCTTCAGTTACTTAGTTGAGACCCTGTTCCTAAATAAATATAAAATAAGTCTGGGAGTACATCCCAGATGTAGAAAAGCCCCTGGGTTTCACCCCCAGTACCACACACAAACACACAAAAGTGGTTTTTAAAAATAATTGAAGATTTAGAATCTTTTTACCAAGGTGGGGGGGAGAAAAACAGCAAGTATGTTTAAAGTTAAAATTCCAATTTCATTACTGGAATCATTATTATTATAAATGTAGCAAGATTTACTACTTTTAGTTGGCCAGAATTTCTTTCTATTCTAAACACTGAAGTCATTCAATCAAAACAAATCTGAGCTGGGCTTCGTGGCATACACTTGTAATCCCAGTACTTGGGAGGCTGAGACAGGAGGATCATGCAGGTTCGAAACCAGCCTCAGTTACTTAGTGAGGCTCTCAGCAACTTATATAGACACTGTCTCCAAACAAATATAAAATAAGGCTGGGAGTATAGCCTGGAGGTAGAAAGCCCCTGGGTTCCATTCTCAGTACTAAGAAACAAAACAAAACAAATAAGAGATCATTTATATGAAATTGCTTTGTAAACTGCAAAAGAGTGGAAAAAAATCATGGGATTAAGAATAGAGTAAAAAATACTTCAAAATACTAAAAGAAGCAATTGTTAAATCCGGGATGAGGAAAGGAAAAGGACAAAAAAAATCTTTATTGGATAGTTTAAAAGATAATTACTCGGAGCTGAGCCTGGTGGCACATGCTTGTAATCCCAGTACTTGGGAGGCTGAGACAGGAGGACTGCGCAAGTTTGAAGCCAACATTAGCTACTTAGTGAGGCTCACAGCATCTTACTGAGACCCTGTTTCCAAATAAAATATAAAATTGATCTGGGAGTGTAGCCCAGAGGTAGAAAGCCCCTGGTTTCCATGCCCAGTGCTATCAAAAAAAAAAAAAAAAAAAAAAAGATAATTAACCACTTAAATTAATTCAGAGTTAAAGGACCCAAGGATTCGGAAGAAAACTGGATAATTATAATTTATAGAAGAATGTCTAGAAAGTGTCCATTCTGTGACAGGAGTGTACTGAGTAATAAAAGTTCCTATTCTTATATCTTTTCATCAATTGCATATAGCTAGTAAAATAGTTTTTTCTACCTAGACTTAAGTTTCCTGCTTATTATTAGATTAATTATACTGTTCTGTAATAATAATAATAATTATTATTATTTATTTTTTTTTTTTGGCAATACTGGAACCCAGGGGCATTCTGCCTCTGAGCTATATCCCCAGTGTGGGCACTGAGAGGTCTGGCTGTGAGGCCTGGCCAGACGAGGTGGAAAACAAAGAACTCCATCAGCGGTGTAAAAAGTGACCCTAACCAACTCCCGCCCCAGCCCATAAACCTATCTGTCCTGCCCCCTGTCAAGACCACCAATGGGAAAAACCCACAACTCTGTAACTATCCCTCCCTCCTAACGCCCCATAAAAAGCCCCTAGTCTGTAAGACAGGGAGGGGCCCCTGTCTCTCATGGACTCTCTCCCGGTCAGTTGCCTCCTCCCAGATCTATCTCCAAATAAATCTCTTCCTGCTGTTGAGCGGTGCACCCCTGGTCCCGATATTTACCAACATATGATATTTACCAACCCCCAAAACCCTATTTTTTATTCTTTATTTTGAAACAGGGCCTTACTGAGTTGCAAAGGGCCTTACCAAGTAGCTGAGGCTGTCCTCAAACTGCAATCCACCTGTTTCAGCCTCCCAAATGCTTAGATTACAAGTGTGCGCCACTGTGCCTGGCTTAATTTTTCTTTTTTAAGTATTAAATAAACAATAGTCTGATACACTGACGAGCTCTGAACTGTGATTCAGAAACTATGACCATGTGTGTGATGTTAAAAATGTCATTAAAGCCAGGTGTGGTGGTGCATATCTTTAATCCCAGTACTTGGGAGGCTGAGACAAGAGGATTGCAGGCAGGTTTGAGAGGAGCCTCAGCAACTTGGTGAGACTATTTCAAAGTAAAAAATTAATTAGAAGGCCAGGTGTGGTGGTGTACACTTGTAATCCCAGTACTTGGGAGGCTGAGACAGGGGAATTGTAGGTTTGCAGCCATCCTTTGGTACGTAGTGCGATCCTGTTTCAAAATAAAGATTAAAAGCCGGGCGTGGTGGACCATGCTTATAATTTCAGCATTTGGAAGGCTGAGATAGGAGGATCGCAGGTTCACAGCCAGCCTCAGCTACTTAGTGAGGCCCTTTGCAACTCAGTGAGACCCTGTTTCAAAATAAAGACTAAAAAATAGGGCTTGGAGTGTAGCTCAGAATTCCCAGCAATACAATAAATAAATAAAAAATAAACAAAAAACTAAGGCTGGGGGTGTAGCTTAGAGGAAGAATGCTCATAGATTCAATTACCAGTACTGCAAAAAGAAAAAGAAAAAGAAAAAACAAGGCTGAGGGAGGTAGAGTTCCAGTACTGCAAAAAACCCAATAAATAACAATTTGGTATTGTCAAGAAGAGTATAGCCGGGTGTGATGACACATGCTTGTATTCCCAGCTATTTAGGAGGCTGAGATAATAGGATCCCAAGTTCGAGTTCCACCTGGCCAACTTCAACCCCCAGTACTTAACACACACACACACACACACACACACACACACACACACACACACACACACACACACACAAAAATTTAATATGATCTTTCCTAGTAGAACGACATAGGTAAAAGCAAATCAACATTTAAGTACATAGAATTAACACACCTTTGCTTTAGAGGAAGCTCCCGGAGCTTTGGCCTTTTTCAGATCAGCCTTGGCTTCTACAGTGTTGGAAACAGAATCTTCAACAGGTGCTGTGAAGGGGGAAAAAGCATGTTATATGGGTGTAAATTTAGTTAATAACCATTTCTTCTGTGCAGGTTAAGTATATAATCATAAGAAAGTCAGCAGTCTTAAATGTATCCAAAGGAAATGTATGCAAGAGAAAGGATCTAGAATGGTCCATTTCTTTTTTCTTTTTGTGGTACTGGTGATGGAACCCAGGGCATTCTACCTCTGAGTGACACCCCCAGCCCTACTTTTTATTCTTTATTTAGAAACAGGGTCTCACTGAGTTGCAAAGGGCCTCACTAAGTAGCTGAGGCTGGCTGTGAACCTGCGATCCTCCTGTCTCAGCCTCCCGAATGCTGGGATTACAAATGTGCGCCACCACGCCCAGCTGGAATGGTCCATTTCTGAAAATGTAAAACAGCCATCTTTTCTAAATTTTGCAACAGAGTATTATTAAACTGCTGAAAACTGGCTGAGTGTGGTGGCACACGCCTGTAATCCCTGTACTTGGGACACTAAAACAGGGGGCTCACAGGTTCAAAACTATCCTCATTAACATAGTGAGACCTGGTTTCCAAATAAAATATAAACTAGGTCTGGGTTATAGTTCCAAGGTAGAATTAATGCCCCTGGGGTTAAATTAATCCTCAGTACCAAAAAAAAAAAAAAAAATATATATATATATATATATACATATATAAACATATAAATTGCTGAAGTTGGCCTCCAACCTGTGATCCTCTTGTCTTACTTAAGTACTTGGATTATATGCCTATAATTAAGCCACCATGCCTGGCTTAAACATATCAATTCATAAAATGTTTTCAGTTAGTTTTTTTTTTTTTTTGTGGTAGTAATGGGGATTGAACCAGGGGCAATCTACTTCTGACCCTCATCCTCAGCCCAATTATTTTTTTATTTTTTACCAAAAACCCCTCAAAACCTTAAAAATTTAATGATAAAAAGCACAAGTAAGTTCAATAAAAATTTAGGCAATTGATCTGAATAGATACTTCTCAAAAGAAAAAATACAAAAAATATTAAAACACCATTAGCAATCAGGTAAATGCAACTGAAATTGATATTGGGGATTTTATGGCATTCCAGTTAGAATGGCAATCACCAAGAACAGGCTACACATATCTCTTCCCATCATGAAGGTTAAATCAATTTTCTCATCCTAGGGATTTGTATATAAAAGTAATTTGCCATTATCTACTATTAAATGTAACTACTTTACATACAGTCTACACTGTTGACTGGTCTATATAGAATGTTAAATACATGAACAAAAAAAGCAGCTACTTCATAGTGTCATGTGAAAACTCTCCTGGAAAAAGATTGGAAAGCCGGGCGTGGTGGCGCACACTTGTAATCCCAACATCGGGAGGCTGAGACGGAAGATTCGCGGTTTGTGGACAGCTTCAGCTACTTACTGAGGCCCTCCTTTTTATTCAAAATAACGAATTAAAAACAGGGCAGGGGGTGTAGCTCAGAGGTTGAATGCCCCGGGGTTCCATCCCCAGATCCACAAAAATAAAAAAAAATTTTTTTAATGATTGGAAATATGCTATTCTGACAAAGAACAAACTTATCTTTAGGACAATGATACTGAGTTCAGACAACTTGCTTACAAAGGATGGTAAACAGTGGTAGAGCAAGTTTTCAAAAATAAGGTTCTTTGATTCAAGATTTTCTCACATTGGAAACAAGGAAAACAATGGCCTGCTCTTTCCTTGAATGTGTCAAGGGCCTTCTCTTTGTTGTTTTCAGCAATCAAGACCCTGTTTTGAAACACATAACGAATTATAGTAATATGCTTAAATATGAAACATGTGGCAATCCTACAAGCTCATATAAGTATCCCATCCAGGACATTCTTATTTCAATCATGGGGATGTGACAGCCTCAGCAATTTAGAAAAACTAAGCAAGACTCTGTTTAAAAAAAAAAAAAATTAAGGCTGTAGTTTGAGGAAGAATGCCCCTGGGTTAAATCCCCAGTATCTCCCTGTCCCTGTCTGTCTGTCTGTCTGTCTGTCTGTCTGTCTGTCTGTCTCTCTCTCTCACACACACACACACACACACACACACACACACACACACACACACACGTGCGCGCGCGCGCGCGCGCCAGCAAAAGATCTGGACATGTAGATCAATAGAGTAATTCAGACTAAACCCTTGTATTGGGTTCAATCTCCAGTACAAGGAAAGAAAAAAACTTTTTTTTTTTTTTTTTTGCGGTACTGGGGTTCCTGGAAACCCTTCTACCTCCGGGCTACACTCCCAGACACCTATTTTTTATATTTTTATTTGGAAACAGGGTCTCCTAAGCAAGCAAAGCTGGCTTCGAACCTGTGCAATCCTCTTGTCTCCATCTCCCAAGCATGAGGATTATAAGCATGCGCCACCATGCCCAGCTGAAAATTTTTTTTAATTCAGAAAATCTGTATCTCCTTTAATAATTTTTTTTTGTGAACTTACCTCCCGGCCCTATATTTTAATTCTTTATTTTGAAACAGAGTCTCACAAAGTTGCACACGGCCTCACTAAGTTGCTGAGGCTGGCTGTGAACCTGCAATTCTCCTGTCTTAGCCTCCAAGTACTGAGATTACATGAATGCACCACCATGCTTGGCTTTTGAACGTTTCAGTTTCAAAATTATGCTCTAAATAACAGCCAGGGGGAAAAAAAATCTTTCTCAAGACTGATACCTACATTTAAGTTTCAGTTTTTATGTATTTATTTTTTTGCGGGTCCAGGGGCATTTTGACCTCTGAGCTACACCCTCTGCCCTATTTATTTTATTATTTTGAAACAGGGTCTCACTAAGTTGTGGAGGGCCTAAGTAGCTGAGGCTGTCCACAAACCATGATCCTCTGGTTTCAGCCTCCCGAATGCTGGGATTACAAGCCTGAGCCATCATGCCCGGCTTTAAGTTTCAGTTTTTAATATTATGTTCTAAATATCAGCCAGAAAAAAAAAATCTTTCTCCAGATTGATACCTTCTTCTTTTTTTTGTGGTACTGAGGGTGGAATCCAGGGGCTTTTCTATCTCTGGGCTATACTCCCAGACCTATTTTATACTTTATTTGGAAAAAGGGTCTCACTAGGTTGCTGAGAGCCTCACTAAGTAGATGAGGCTGGCTTCAAATCTGTGCAATCCTCCTGTCTCAGCCTCCCAAATGCTGGGATTACAAGCATGCACCACCACGCCCAGTGATTGATACCTTCTTAATAGCAAGGAACAGCCATCTCTGAAATTTATTATTTTCTACCTAGCAAGATTCCAACATTTGTTAAAAATAAATATTTACTTTGATACTAAGTTTTAAATATGCAAAATTTTCTAATTTCATTAGCATCAACAATTTCTAATGAACTGAACAGAAGAATATTGTTTATTCATTGTTGTTGTACTAGGGATGGGACCCAGGGGACATAATACTTCTGAGCTACACCCCTAGACCTATATTTAATTCTTTATTTTGAAACAGGGTCTCACTAAGTTTCAAAGGGCCTTACTAAGTAGCTGAGGCTGATTTCAAATCTGCACGATCCTCCTTTCTCAGCCTCCCAAGTATTGGGATTACAAGCGTGCGCCATCACACCCCACAAAAAAGTTCTTTTATATTTTCTTTTTTTTTTTTTGGTGGTACTGGGAGTGGAACCCAGAGGATTTCTACCTCCTGACTATACTCCCAGACCTATTTTATATTTTATTTGGAAACAGGGTCTCACTAAGTTGCTGAAAGCCTCACTAAGTAGCTGAGGCTGGCTTTGAACCTGTGCGATCCTCCTGTCTCAGCCTCCCAAACATGGGGATTACAAGTATGCGCCACCAGGCCCAGCTTAAAGTTCTTTTACATTTTGAAACAGGTCTTCACTATGTTGTGAGGCTGGACTAGAACCTGAGAGAGGATGGCTATCTTCTTAAAGTTTACTCACATTATTTCCCTCCCTTTCACCTTCTCAAAATAGGATTACCTGATGCAGCCTGAAATTTGGCTGGAGCTGCCCCTCCCATTGGTTTGGATGTTGCTTTAGCAGGTGCGGCAGGCTTGGCTGGCATGTTAGCTTTGGCTTTCTCTAGCATGGCCAGTACTTGATCTTTAGAAGTTGGCTAAAGAGACAATGTAATATAAGTGAGAGACAACAAATAATGCACTCATATCAAGCTTACAAACATGTGCTGTCAAATGACTGAGCGCCAAGTTTTAAAACACCAGTGAAGGGAGGCAGCACAGAGTGCAAGAGAAGTAACACAAATTATGAAGTCATACTCCAGTCACTATCATTCTAGAATGTCACAGTTCTCAACCTGAGGAGTCAGCAGACTCATGTAAGCTCTATACTGCTAAATATTTTATTTATTTATTTATTTATTATTTGCGGTACACAGGGCTCCACTCCCAGCTTGATTTTTTAATCTTTATTTTGAAACAAGGTCTCACTAACTTGCAGAGGATCTCACTAAGTAGCTGGGGCTGGCTGTGAACCTGTGATCCTCCTGTCTCAGTCTCCCAAGTATTGGGATTACAAAAGTGTTCTACCATGCTCAGCTTAAATATTTTATTTTTGGTCTCATTAAGGTTTCTTTCTTTTTTTTTTTTGCGGGTCTGGGGATGGAACCCAGGGGCATTTGACCTCCGAGCTACACCCCCTGCCCTATTTTTTATTATTTTGAAACCGGGTCTCACTGAGTTGCAGAGGGCCTCACTAAGTAGCTGAGGCTGTCCGCGAACCGCGATCCTCTAGTCTCAGCCTCCCGAATGCTGGGATTACAAGCGTGCGCCACCACGCCCAGCTCATAAGGTTTCAAATTGAGTCTCATAGTAGGTAGTATCTTTTGCTTACATAAATTCATCTTCAATATTTTACTAATGGCATTTAAAAGCAGGAACAGCAACAAGCAACAGTACCTTTAGTTTCCCAGTAGCCTTGGCCATTTTTTCAAATCCTAAATGCATCATAAAGAATGGTAAAGCATCTTGGGCCTTCTTCCGCACATCTCCATTTCGATCTTCTAGGCATGAGTAAAGATGAGGAACACAAAGAATAAGGTCTGTGGGGGTGGAACGCAGAGTAGGTAGCTTCTCAGCCAGCCAACCCAGAAGCTGCCGAAAGAAACAAAGATTAGTAATGCACTTCAAGTAGAAAATTGTTATTATTTGTGATCTCAGGCTTAATGACTTCATTGGTTAAAAACATCAAATTAGTTCTTCTAGTGCAACTTTCCAACACAAAATTAATACTTTTCATTGCTTAAGAACTGTTATATTTAAGCCGGGCGTGGTGGCGCACGCTTGTAATCCCTGCGCTTGGGAGGCAGAGACAGGAGGATCGCGCAGGTTCGAAGCCAGCCGCGCTGGCATAAGAGACCCAGTTTCAAAAATATAAAATAGGTCTGGGAGTGTAGCCCGGAGGTAGAAGGGCTTCCAGGAACCCCAGTACCACCAAAAAAAAAAAAACAAAAAAACAAAAACAACAACAACAAAAAAACTGTTATATATAAAAAATATATGCAACGATGACAATCATCTTTATAATAAGGATACAATTCTTCAGAATGTTTGGGTATTAAAATTATAAAAATACCCAAATAAATTTAAAAATTCTTTTTTTTTTTCCCCTTTGGGCAGTACTGGGGATAGAACCCAGGGGCATTCTACTGCTGAGCTACACTCTCTGCCCTATTTTTTAGTCTTTACTTTGAAACAGGGTCTCACTAAGTTGCAGAGAGCTTCACTAAGTAGCTGAGGTTGTCCATAAACCATGATCCTCCGGTCTCAGCTTCCCAAATGCTAGGATTACAAGCTTATGCCACCATGCTCTGGTGGCATAAGCTCCTTTAAGTTCTAAGTAGTATTTTAGCCAGGTGTGGTAGTGCATGCATCTAATCCTAATACTTGAGAGGTTGATACAAGAGGATCACAGGTTCAAGGCCAGCCTCAGCAATTTAGTGAGACTCTCAGCAACTTAGCAATATTTTGTTTCAAAATAAAACATAAAGCCGGGCGTGGTGGCGCATGCTTGTAATCCCCGCGCTTGGGAGGCTGAGACAGGAGGATCACACAGGTTCGAAGCCAGCCTCAGCTACTCAGTGAGGCTTTCAGCAACTTAGTGAGACCGTTTCCAAATAAAATATATATAAAAAAAAAAGGTCTGGGAGTATAGCCCGGAGGTAGAAAGCCTCTGGGTTCCACCCCCAGTACCACCAAAAATAAATAAATAAATAAAATTAAAAAAAAAATAAAACATAAAATAAGGCTGGGGGTGTGGCTCATAGTCAAAACACCCCTGGGTTCAATTTCCTGCACCCCCAATTTATGTAAAAAATACTTAACTATGAGCTGGGTGTTAGTGATGCACACTTGTAATCCCAGTACTTGGGAGGCGAAAACAGGAAGATCACAGGTTCATGGTCAACCTCAGCTACTTAGTAAGGGCATCTGCAACTTAGTGAAACCCTGTTCTAAAATAAAAACAAATAAATAAAAAAATAGGGCTGGGGGTGTAGCTTGAAGGTAGAATGCCCCTGGGTTCAATCCCCAGTATCACATACACAGAAAAATTAACTAAAGACACAAAATTTGATCAGATAATAAATTCTACTGAGGCTTCTATTTTATGCCTTATATCGAGTTTCTGCTCTATGCCTCTAAAATAACTTGCAATTATAAGAGTATAGAAAGATCCATGCTCCCCTTACCCAATTTCCTTCATAAGTAACATTTTACAAGCCTATACTACAGTATCACAACCAGGCTACTGATACTGATACAGTGGTCTTACTGATATTTCTCTAGTATTTTTTTCCCCCCAGTACTGGGGATAGAACCCAGGGGGGCATTTGTGCCTCTGAGCTACACTCTCAGCCCTATTTTTTAGTCTTTAATTTTTGAAACAGGGTCTCACTGAGTTGCAAAGGGCCTTGCTAAGTAGCTGAGGCTGTCCATGAACCACAATCTTCCAGCCTCTGCCCCCTGAATGCTGGGATCACAAGTACACGCCACCACAGCCAACCTATTTCTGCAGTTTTATTTGTACTCATTTCTGCGTATTTTTATGTGAGATTATTGTGTATGTGTTGATATACCCACCACCACAGTCAAGATTCTTTTTTTTTTTTTTTTTGGTGGTACTGGGGATGGAACCCTTGTCTCCGGGCTACGCTCCCAGACCTATTTTTATATTTAATTTGGAAACAGGGTCTCTTAAACCAGAGAGGCTGGCTTCGAACCTGCGTGATCCTCCTGTCTCCGCCCCCCAAGTGCGGGGATTACAAGCGTGGGCCACCACGGCCGGCATCCACAGTCAAGATTCTTAAGAGTTTCCATTACAGCCAGGCATGGTGGCGCACGCTTGTAATCCCAGCACTTGGGAGGCTGAGACAGGAGAATTGCACAGGTTCGAAGCCAACCTCAGCTACTTAGTGAGGCTCTCAGCAACTTAGTGAGACCCCATTTCCAAATAAAATATAAAATAGGTCTGGGAGTATAGCCTGGAGGTAGAAAGCCTCTAGGTTCCACCCCCAGTACCATCAAAAAAAAAAAAAAAAAAAAGAGTTTCCATTACAAGGATTGCTTAGGTTGCTCTTTTTATTTTGTGGTACTGGGGATTGAATCTAGAGGCATTTCACCTCTGAGCTATACTGTCAGCCCTATTTTATTTTTTTAGTTTGAAACAGGGTCTCACTAAGTTGCAGAAGACCCAAGTTGCAGAGGCAGGCCATGATTCTGCACTCCTCCTCTCAGCCTCCCAAGTACTGGAATTATGGTTGTATACCACTAGCCTGGCTTATTGCTCTTTTATAACCATATCCCCATTCCCTGACAACCTCTCATTTGTTTTTCGCTTCTAAAATTCTGTCATTTTAAGTATGTTATATAAATGGAATCAAACATGTGATTGTTTTTCTGTCCTGTATCATAATTCCCTGGAGATTTATTGAAACTATTGCTTGGCCGGGCGTGGTGGCGCACGCTTGTAATCCCCGTGCTCGGGAGGCTGAGACAGGAGGATCGCGCAGGTTCGAAGCCAGCGGTGCTGGCTTAAGAAACCCTGTTTCAAAATATAAAATAGGTCTGGGAGTGTAGCCCGGAGGTAGAAGGGCTTCCAGGAACCCCAGTACCACCAAAAAAACAAAACAAAACAAAACAACAACAAAAAAAAAACACAAAAAAAACCCAAAAACACAAGAACTACTGCTTGTATCAATAGTTTGTATCTTTTGCTAAATAGTATTGCATATATGAATATTCAATAGTTTAATTATTGATTTACCTGCTGAAGAATATCTGTTTCTAGGTTTGGCCAGTTTACAGTCAAATGTTCTACCTCTAGTTATATCCCGTGTTTAGCTATTGTTAGGGAAGCTATTATAAACGTTTGTCTTTACATGAATATAAACTCACATTTTTCTGAAATAAATGCCCAAGAGTTCAACTTCTGGGTCACATGGCTAAATCCATAGCTTTATTATTATTATTTTTTTGAAACAAGGTCTTGCTAGGTTGCTGAGACTATCAGTAAGTTCCTGAGGCAGGACTGAACCCAGGGGAGTAATGGGATCACAGACATGTTCCACCAGCCCAGCCCTCTACCATATATTTAGGTCTTCACATTTTTCATCAGCATTCCATAATTTTCTGTATTTGTTAACTTATACCTATAAATTCTGTTTTCACTGGATTGACTATAAATGGTTGTGTTGATTTTGACACTTTCCCCCCCCTGGGCTGCTGGGGATCAAACTGTATCTTGCAACATGATGAACCCACTGATTAATTCTAGGAGTTTACTTAAAGATTATTTTTGAATTTTCTATTGTAGAAAGTCATGTTATCTGCAAGTAAGGATGGTTTTCTTTCTTCTTTCTTTTCCCAATCTTTATGACTTCATTTTTTTTTCTTGCTTCATTGCAGTGACTAGAACTTCTAGTACTAAGTTTAATAATAGTAGTTAGAACTGATATCTTTGCCTTGTTCCAGATTGTAGGGGCAAAGTATTCAGTCTACTACCACTGATTACATGTTGTAAGTAGAGGTTTTAGCTGGGTATGGTGGCCCACACCTGTAAGCTGAGATAAGGATGGCAGGTTCAAAGCCAGCTTCAGGAACTTAGTAAAAAGTCTGTTTCCAAATAAAACATAAAATAGGTTTGGGGGTATAGCCCAGAGATAGAAGGCTCCTTGGTTTTCATCCCTAGTAGCCCCCCCCCCCACGTTGTATTAAGTAGTGAGTGGAGAAAAAAAGTCACATAAATATAAAGACCCTAAAAATTTGGTCTCATTCATATTTACTTTTATAATACAATTTATTTTAATCATAATATATATTTATAAGGCAGGCTCTGACCCCTAAAGTAGATAAAAACCTAAGTAAAACATATGATTAATTTGTAGTACTAACCTCTTGCCTCAAGAAAGGATTTTCCTTTTTGAGTTCTTCAGAAAGATCTTCTCCCTCTATCCATTCCTTCATGCCTGTCTGTTCTGCCCAAGCATTCACAGTTGCTAAGGCAGCAGCTCGAACATTGTTCTGATGAGAGAAGAGAATTAGCAAAAATGATATTAACTATAGTCTGGAGGTAGAAGGGAAAAAAGTTTGTTCCTTTATGAATGTGAACAGTGGAGACTTTTCTAAGGTCTATATGAACATAGCTGGAATCATTTTCTCTAAAAAAGAACTAGTTCTATTACTGTATTAAAAAGTCCAAGGGACCTGGGCATGGTGGCGGCACATGCTTGTAATTCCAGCATTTGAGAGGCTGAGACAGAAGGATCCAGGTTTGCGGACAGCTTCAGCTACTTAGTGAGGCCTTCTGCAATTTAGTAAGACCCTGTCTCAAAAATAAAGAATAAGGGCGGGTGTGGTGGAGCATACTTGTAATCTTGGCACTTTGGAGGCTGAGACAGGAGGATCGCACAGATTCAAAGCCAGCCTCAGCTACTTAGTGAGGTCTCAGCAACTTAGTGACACCCTGTTTCCAAATAAAATATAAAATAGGCCTGGGAATGTAGTGTAGCCTGGAGGTAGAAAGCCCTTGGATTCCATCCCCAGTACCACCACCAAAAAAAAAAAAGGGGGGGCTGGGGGTATAGCTTGGGGGTAAGAATGCCCCTGGCTTCCATCTCCAGTACTGTAAAAAAACCCCCAAAAAACCCAAAAAAAACCCCAAATAACAACAACAACAACAAAACACCCCCCAAAAACAAAAAACCCCAAACCCAAGAAACCTCAAGGAAAGCAGAAATATAAATCTTTAAGTTGAAACAATTCTATACTCAATTAGGTAAAACACTGATCTGGGGATAAACTATCATTTAAGAGGAAGAAACACTTAGGTTTTGTTTTCTGAACCTTTGGGAGTTCTTATGACCAAGACCATGTGCTAAAGAATGGAATTTCATGTTAGAGATCTTGCTATTTGAACACTCAAGTTATGGTTTTATACTACTTTGTATTCACAGAGTAAAAAATACTCAAACTAAATGAATTACTCAAATTAAATTACACAAAAGTAAAAAGGCATTCAAATATCCAGGATATATAAAAGGCTAGCAATGGAGCCAGGCGTGGTGGCGCACGCTTGTAATCCCAGCATTTGGGAGGCTGAGACTGGAGGATCGCGGTTCACGGACAGCCTCAGCTACTTAGTGAGGCCCTTTGCAACCCAGTGAGATCCTGTTTCAAAATAAAGAATAAAAACTGGGCAGGGGTTGTAGCTCAGAGGTCAAATGGCTCTAGGTTCATTCCCAGACCCGCAAAAAAAAAAAAAAAAAAAAAAGAAAAGAAAAGAAAAGAAAAGGCTAGCAACCCTCAATGACATTTCGGTGACTTCTAGGCCTGTGTAAATCTTACTGAATTACTAGAAGATCCTGCTGCAGTAATTCAAAAAGAAAAAGAGTAGAAAATAACTTTAAGACCCCAAAATTCACATACTTATTCATTACACCAAAACTTTATACAATGACATCATAATCAGTAACTGGCAACTATTTGAATGGATACAATAAAGAGAAACAATATAATGTTTCTTACATATATTACTTAATTTGGAAAGATACTCAAAAGTAGAATGCCCCTGGGTTCAATCCATAGTGCCATAAAAACAAAACAAAACAAAAAAGCTATTAAGTGATATATCTAGTCCTTTTAAATACTACATGGAGGGTAAAAATGTTTACTATTTTTCTTCTAATAGGCTCATCTTTATAAACTTTGAGGGTTTAGAGAATTATCCTTAGCCCAAGAATGTGTGTGGCTTATTCCTGAGTGTAGCTGCAGTGGAAAGAGGTTTACCTTGCTGTCTCCAAGGACTGTGATGATTGGAATGCCCAAGTTCTTTACATGTTGCTTGATGTTTGGGCCCATGGCTACTGCCAATTGCTGGAGGATGTTCAATGTCTGCTGTACCTGAGTTGGAAGAATCCGACACTATGTTCAAACCACAGATAAGTTATACTTACAAGATTGCTGTGATAGTCAAACAGGGTCTCACTGAGTTGCAGAGGGCCTCACTAAGTAGCTGAGGCTGTCCGCAAACCGTGATCCTTGGGTCTCAGCCTCCTGAATGCTGGGATTACAAGCGTGAGCCACCATGCCTGGCTTAGGTCTTGCATTTAATCATCAGTTTATAAAACTGTATTATTAGTAGCTGGGCATGGTGGCACACACTTGTAATCCCAGTACTTGGGATGCTGAGACATGAGGATCATAGGTTCGCAGCCAGCCTCAGCTACTTAGGGAGGCTCTCTGCAACTGCAGATCAGAGGTAGAATGCCCCAGGGGTCAATCCCCAGTACCACACACAAAAAAAAAAAAATTGTAGTATTAGAATTTCAGAGAAGTTGGCCGGGTATGGGGGCGCACACTTGTAATCCTGTGCTTGGGAGGCGGAGACAGAAGGATCGCGCAGGTTCGAAGCCAGCCGCACTGGCTAAGAGACCCTGTTTCCAAATAAAAAATATAAAATAGGTCTGGGAGTGTAGCCCGGAGGTAGAAGGGCTTCCAGGAACCCCAGTACCCCCCCCTCCACACACACTTTTTTTCAGAGAAGTTATATAATCTTAAAGTAATATAAAGCTTTAGTTTAATAAAGCCTGACATAAAACCCAAATTTATTTATTTATTTTTTTGGTGGTACTGGGGTTCCTGGAAACCCTTCTACCTCCGGGCTACACTCCCAGACCTATTTTTTATACTTTATATTTGGAAACAGGGTCTGTTAAGCCTGTGTGAATCCTCCTGTCTCTGCCTCCCAAGCGCGGGGATTACAAGCGTGCGCCACCACGCTCGGCAAAAAAACAAATTAAAAAAAAAATTAGGAATTGAAGAGCCAGGTGTGGTGGCGCATGCTTGTAATCCCAGAATTTGGGAGGCTGAGATAGGAGGATCCGGGCTTGTGGACAGCCTAAGCTACTTAGTGAGGCCCTTTGCAACTCAGTGAGACCCTGTTTCCAAAATAAAGAATAAAAAATAGGACTGGGAGTGTTGCTCGGAGGTAGAATGCCCCTGGGTTCCGTTCCATCCCCAGTACTACAAAAAAAAAAAAAAAAAAAAAAAGGAATTGAGCATATATATGCATATTATAGATAATTTCATACAAAAATATTTAATAATAAGTTATAAAAAGCAATTTCTTGCCATGGTGGCACACGCCTGTAATTCTAGTACTTGGGAGGCTGACACAGAAGGATCACAGGTTTGAGGACAGCCTCAGCAAATAGTAAGACTTTCATCAACCTAGCAAGATCCTGTTTCCAAAAGAGAAATAAAATTGGGCTAGGGTGTAGCTAGAAGGTAGAATGGCTCTGGGTTCTATCCCTAATACCACAGACGCACAAAAATGCAAATTCTTAAATTCACGAATATTTGATGAATAAACCTGTGTATCTTGAGATACTTAAGAAACCAAAGGAAGCTAGTTCTAGGCAAAAGCAAACAGTTATCACTCTTTTTTTCTAGTGAAGGCTACACTAAAAGGAAACTTCCTATAGCAGGGGGAAGTGAGAAAAAGGAAAGGCAACATGTTCTACGTACCAAGATTTTATTTGAATCATTGAGTCGACCCTTCAAGGCAGTTGGAAGTTCACCTATATTTGGTTGGATAAATTTTGCCTCATTGATAATACCTGCCACTTCATCTAAGCCTTCTTTCCTGATCTTCCAGTTCTTGTCACCAATCTTAGATACCAACTCCGAAGTAATCTTATCACTGAAAAACATGGAAAATAATATTTAATTCTAGACTACTAAAAAAAAAAAAAAAGCAATGTTAGAGAAGTTCCCTTTACTAAATTTAAAAAGAAGCCAGGCATGGTGGTGCACGTTTATAATCCCAGCATTTGGGAGGCTGAGACAGGAGGATCTCAGGTTCACGGCTAGACTCCCCTACTTAGTGAGGCCCTCTGCAACTTACTGAGACCCTGTTTCAAAATAAAGAATAGAAAATAGGGCTGGGGTGTCGCTTGGAGGTAGAATGCCCTGGGTTCCATCCCCAGTACCACAAATAAATAAATAAATAAATAAATAAATAAATAAATAAATAAATAAATAGCACATTTAAGAATTTAGTAAGCTGGGTGTGGTAGTGCGCACTTGTAGTCCCAGTACATGGAAAGCTGAGACAGAAGAGTTACAGGTTTGAGGCTAGCCTCAGCAACTTAGCGAGATACTGTTTAAAAATAAAATATAAAAAGGGCTAATGACTTAGAGGTAAAACGCCCCTAGGTTCAATCCTTAGTACCAAAAAAAAAAAAAAAAAAAAAAAAAAAAAAAAGATTTTAGTATAAGGTGCAGCTTAAAGGTCAGCCTTAGCAATTTAGGGAAAATTTGCCTTTTTTTTCTTTTTTTTTAAAGTGGCACTGAGGAGTAAATACAGGGGCACTCTACCTCCAAACTATACTTCCAAACCTATTTTATTTTTATTTGGAAACAGGGTCTTGCTAAATTGATGACTCTCAAACCTGTGATTCTCTTGTCTCAAGATGTCTGGGTTCAATCCCTAGTATAAAATACACACATACAACATACTTATTTTAGTGTAATGAATCGAATCATTTCTCTCTCTGAGTCTGGGGATGGAAACCAGGGACATTCGACCTTCAAGCTACACATCCTGCCCTATTTTTTTTTTTTTTAATTCTTTATTTTGAAACAGGGCCTCATAAGTTGCGGAGAGCCTCACTAAGTAGCTGAGGCTGTCTGTGAACCACGATCCTCTTGTCTCAGCCTTCCAAATGCTGGGATTACAAGTGTGTACCACCATGCCTTTTTGTGGTACTGGATATTGAACCCAGGGACATTCTACCTCTAAGATACAACCCCCAGCCCTATTTTTAATCTTTATTTTGAAACAGGGTCTCACTAAGTTGCTGAGGGCCTCACTAAGTAGCTGAGGCTGGCCATAAACCTGGGATTCTCCTGTCTCAGGTTCTCAAGTACTGGGATTACAAGTATGTGCCACCATGTCTGGCTCAAATTATATCACTTCTCAAAAATAAACCTACCGAGCCGGGCGTGGTGGCGCATGCTTGTAATCCCAGCATTCGGGAGGCTGAGACCAGAGGATCGCGATTCATGGACAGCCTCAGCTACTTAGTGAGGCTCTCTGCAATTTAGTGAGATCCTGTTTCAAAATAAAGAATAAAAAAAATAAGCCGGGCATGGTGGCGCATGCTTGTAATCCTCACACTTGAGAGGCAGAGACAGGAGGATCGAGCAGGTTCGAAGCCAGCCTTGTGTGCTGGCTTAAGAGACCCTGTTTCCAAATAAAAAAAGTATAAAAATAGGTCTGGGAGTGTAGCCCGGAGGTAGAAGGGTTTCCAGAAACCCCAGTACCACCAAATAAAAAAAAGGGCAGGGGGTGTAGCTCGGTGGTTGAATGCCCCTGGGTTCCATCTCCAGACCCATTAACCTACCTGATCTCTGTCCTTGGCAAAAGATCAACAACATCATTGCCCCCATCTTCTGGTTCATCTACATCTTCTCCTTCATCTGTACCACTCGTGCTGTGTTTGGAAATCCCTCTGGTTGGAGCAGGAGGGCTTTGACCTTGCATCTAAAACACAAATGAATGAAGCCAATGAACTTGATGAAGAATGAGAGTAAACAGATTAATGAAGATGCCTGTCTGACTTTATCATTCCTTCACAATACTCATTTACACACTAAATATTTTCATTCTACCTAAAGTTATTTTTATACAAACTTGATAGCATATGACTTCTCAATTATGAGAGTTATTTATTTGCCCAGTACTGGGAATTGAATTCAAGGGTTCATGCATGTTAGACAAATACTTTACCATTAAAATACATTCCTAGCCCTTTTGAAAAGTTTGAGACAGGGTCTCACTAAATTGACCAGGCTGGCTTTGAACTTGAGATCCTCCTGCTTTAGCTGCCCAGTAGCTGGGATCATAGGTAGCTGCTACCATATCTGGCGAATTTGTATTTTAACTTTTATGCCCAAGATAACAAAGAGAAGTATACTAACACTGAGAAATTTCCGTTAGAATGTTATTCAAGGAATGTCAGTACTTTTTAAAGTTTTATTTTTAAAAATTCTTCTGGTGCCAGGCATGGTGTTGCATGCTTCTAATACTAGCATTTGGGAGGCTGAGACTGGAGGATCATGGTTTGCAGACAGTCTCAGCTACCTACCGAGGCCCTTTGCAATCAGTGACAACCTGTCTCAAAATAAAAAATTGAGCTGATTGAAGTCAGGGGTGCTCTACCACTGAGCTATATTATCCCCAGCCTTTTTAAAATTTTATTTTATGGGTTTTTTTTTGGGGGGGGAGAGGGGACCTTCGAGTCTCATCCCCAGCCTGATTTTATTATTTGGAACCAGGGTCTCACTAGGTTGATGAAAGTCTCAACACTCACTGAGTCTGTCTTTGAGCCTGCAATCCTTCTGTCTCAGCCTCCCAAGTACCAGGATTACGGGTGTCACCACGCCTGGCTCTTAATTTTTGCTTTTGAGGTAGGGTCTCAGCTAAATTGCCAAGGGTGTCCTTGAACTTGTGATCATTCTGCCTTATCCACACAAGTACCTGAGATTATAGGTATGCACCACTGCATCTGGTTTTTAATTAAAAAAAAAAAAAAGTTGTATTTAGCTGGGCATGGTGGTACACACTTGTAATCTCTGGGCTTGGCAGGCGGAGACAGGAGGATTGTGCAGGTTTGAAGCCAGCCTCGCTGGTTTAAGAGACCCTGTCTCCAAATAAAAATCTAAAATAGCTCTGGGAGTATAGCCCGGAGGTAGCATCCCCAGTACCACACACGTACACAAAAAGTTGTATTTAATATACTTCTTCTTCTTAATTTTTTTTTTTTTGCAGGTCTGGGGATGGAACCCAGGGGCATTCGACCTCTGAGCTACATCCCCTGCCCTATTATTTTATTCTTTATTTTTGAAACCAGGTTTTACTGAGTTGTGGAGGGCCTAAGTAGCTGATGCTGTCCGCGAACTGCGATCCTCCAGTCTCAGCCTCCTGAATGCTGGGATTACAGGCATGCGCCACCACGCCTGGCTTGCCCTGTTTTTTATTCTTTATTTTGAAACCGGGTCTGAGTTGCAGAGGGCCTCACTAAGTAGCTGAGGCTGTCCGCAAACCACAATCCTCCAGTCTCAGCCTCCAGAATGTTGGGATTACAAGTGTACACCACCACCCCTGGCTTGTACTTATTATTTGAATAGGCAATATATTCACAATATTTTAAATTTCAATGGTTTAAAAGGATATAAAGAGGAAAATCTCTCATCCCACACCAGAGTTATCCAATTTTTTCCTCACAAAAATCATCAATTTCTTATGAACTCTCCCAAGGATACTTTATGCACATAAAAGCAAATATATATTATTTATTCTAAAGGTTTAAAAGTTTAGTATGTCGGGTGTGGCGGCACACACTTGTAATCCCAGCACTTGGGAAGCTGAGACAGGAGGATTGTGCAGGTTTGAAGCCAGCATCAGCTAGTGAGGCTCTCAGCAACTTAGTGAAACCCTGTTTCCAAATAAAGTATAAAATAGGTCTGGGAGTATAGCCCGGAGGTAGAAAGCCCCTGGGTTCCATCCTCAGTATCACAAAAAATAAAGTTTACTTTTTTTTTTTTGGTGGTACTGGGGTTCCTGGAAGCCCTTCTACCTCCGGGCTATGCTCACAGACCTATTTTTACACTTTTTTATTTGGAAACAGGGTCTTTTAAGCCAGCACGGCTGGCTTCGAACCTGCGTGATCTTCTTGTCTCTGCCTCCCAAGTGTGGGGATTACAAGCGTGCGCCACCACACCTGGCTAAAGTTTACTTTTAACTAGTAAGATTCTTGAGTTTTCCGTGAATTGTAACATTTGTGGAGCTTTTACCTTCTCAAATTCTGCATCTATCTGGGATAGAAGGGCAGGCTTCTCATCCTCAAAGAACATTCGCAAAGAGGGACCAACATATAGATACATCACACCAAGCAGAGTGATGGCAGAAGTCCTCACAGCCTGCCAGAGAGAACAAAAAGGAATTTTCCAAATTAGAACAAAACCACAAAGATGGCTGTAAAGTTCCTACATGTGCTAGAATGTACTCACTGGGTTTGTTGCTGCAAGAGCAGTCTTCACATTGCTAATGAAAGCCTTGACATTCAACCTACAAGAGACAATGTATAGAAAATAACTTGAGATAAAGCCTTAAAAATATTCAATAGAGTTTATAAAATTATACTGTAATTGGCTCCCTTTGGAAGAGTTTTCACCTATTTCTATACCCACTTTAAATATCTATACACTAATCAATTTTATTACATTAAGATTCCTAAATAGAGTACTGAGCTTGCTCCTGAACTCCAGATTCATATACCCATCTGCATTTGTGGTATTTCCATTACTATGTCTAGCAGGTATCTCACATCTATACTTCAAAATCAAACTTCTAAATGTTTATATCCCAACCTCAAAACCTGTTCCTCCCATTGTCAATACTAAGAGCCATATTATTCTTTGTGTTGTTTGGCCCATCCTTCTTCTTCTTTTTTTTTATGATGGTACTACTAGGGATTGAAACCAGGGAAGTTCTACGTCCAAGCTATATACTCCAGCTCTGTTTTGTTGTTGTTTTTGTGGTAGTGGGCATTGAACCCAGGGGCATTCTACCTCCGAGCTACACCCCCAACCCTATTTTTTATTCTTTATTTTGAAACAGGGTCTCAGTAAATTGCAGAGGCCTCACTAAGTAGCTGAGGCTGGCTGTGAACCTGCAACCCTCCAGTCTCAGAACCCCAAGTACTGGGATTACAAGCATGAGCCACTATGCCCAGCTTGTTATTTTAAAACAGAGTCTTGCTTGGTTGCTAAATTTTGATTTGCTGAGGCTGTCCTTAAACCTTCTGTCCTATTTCAGCCTCCCAAGAACTAGGATTACAAGCATGCATCACCACATCTGGCTAGCCCTGTTTATTTTTAAAAAGGGTCTTCCTAAATTGTTGAGGCTGTCTGACATTAATCTTTCAATCCTCCTGTCTCAGTTTCTCAAGTACTGAGACTACAGTTGTGTGCTGCCATGACTGTTTAGTTCAACTTTCTTCTTCTTCTTTTTTTTTTTTTTTTCTTTCAGGTCTGGGGATGGAACCTAGGGGCATTTGACCTGCGAGCTACAGCCCCTGTCCTATTTTTTATTCTTTGTTTTGAAACCAGATCTCACTGAGTTGCAGAGGGCCTCACTAAGTAGCTTAGGCTGTCCGTGAACCGCGATCCTCAGGTCTCAGCCTCCTGAATGCTGGGATTACAAGCGTGCGCCACCACGCCCGGCTTCAACTTTCAAAATATACCCAGAGCCGGGCGTGGTGGTGCACGCTCGTAATCCCCAGGCTTGGGAGGCGGAGACAGGAGGATCGTGCAGGTTCGAAGCCAGCCGTGCTGGCTTACAAGACCCTGTTTCAAAATTATAAAAAAGCCGGGCGTGGTGGCGCACGCTTGTGATCCCCGCGCTTGGGAGGCGGAGACAGGAGGATCGCGCAGGTTCGAAGCCAGCCGCGCTGGCGTAAGAGACCCTGTTTCAAAAATATAAAATAGGTCTGGGAGTGTAGCCCGGAGGTAGAAGGGCTTCCAGGAACCCCAGTACCACCCAAAAAAAAAAAAAAAAAAAATATATATATATATATATATATATATAAAACAGGTCTGGGAGTGTAGCCCGGAGGTAGAAGGGCTTCCAGGAACCCCAGCACCACCACCACCACCACCACCACCACCAACAACAACAACAAATATACCCAGAGCCAGGTCTGGTGGCACACGCTTGTAATCTCAGTGCTTGGGAAGCTGAGACAGAAGGAGTGCAGGTTTGAGCAGCCTCAACTGCTTAGTGAGACCCTGTTTCAAAATAAAGGATAAAAATTAGGGCTGGGGTGGAGCTCAGAGGTAGAATGCCCCTGGGTTCAATCCCTAGTACCCCCCCCCCAAAAAAAAAGTAATACTCAAAGTCCTAACACTTGTACCTCTGTCATATGTCTAAATAATTATAATTTATTGACAGGACTATTCAAATAGACTATTAGCTAGTCTTTATTTGTGGTACTGGGGATTAAATAAGGGTGATCCACCACTAAGTTACATTCCCAGCCCTTTTTTAGTTTTTATCCTGAGACAAAATCTTTTGCAAAGTTGCCAAGGCTGGCCTTGAACTTGTGCTCTTCCTGCTTCGGCCACCTGAGTAGCTGAGATTACAGGCCTGTTCCACCAAGCACTGAAACACAGGGCTTTAACACTTGCTCTTTTGATCTAGAATGCTCTTCTCTTCCAGATTATCATAGTTTACTCCCTAATGTCCTAGTCTCTGCTAACTTGTCATTTTTTTCAGGAAGGATTCTTGAACTAGCCTATAAAAAAACACCATCCCAACTATACCAAGTTGGTAACATCTAACCTCTTACACTGCATCATCATCATCAACATCATCGTCATTATTATTTTTGGGGGGTACTAGGGCATTTATACCTCCAAGTTACACCCCCAGACCTATTTTTTTTTTTATTCTTTATTTTGAAATGGTCTCACTGAGTTGCAGAGGACTCACTAAGTAGTTGAGGCTGTCCACAAACCAAAAAACCTCCTGTCTCAGCTTCCCAAATGCTGGGATTACAAGCGTGTGACACCACACCCGGCAATTACATTATTTTTATTTCACTGTTTTTATTCTTTCTTTCTTTCTTTCTTTCTTTTTTTCTTTCTTTCTTTTTTTTTTTTAAGGAAACCATGTCTGTTTATTTTTGTGGTACTGGCGATGAAACCCAGGACCTTCTATCTCTGGGCTACACTCCCAGGCCTATTTTATATTTTATTGGGAAACAGCGTCTCACTAAGTTGCTGAAAGCCTAAGTAGCTGAGGCTGGCTTCAAACCTGTGCAATCCTCCTGTCTCACCTTCCCAAGTACTGGGATTACAAGTGTGCACCACCACACCCGGCTAATGATGTCTATTTCTGTATTTTTACAGTTTATTTTTCTGTCTCCCCTTACTCAAATATAAGACTTATGAAAGCAGGATTTTAATTTTGTCTGTGTTAATCCAAGTATCTGGAACAAGTGAATAGCGTGGTCAATAGGTATCTGAATAAAAGAAAGATTATGAATAAATTTTCATTTGTCAATATTCATTTGACATTTATTTATTTATTTATGGTACTGGGGATTTAACCTAGACCTTTTTTATTCTTTATTTTGAAACAGGTGTCACTAACTTGCAGAGGGCCTCACTAAATTGATGGGGCTGGCCATGAACCTGCGGTCCTCCTGTTTTAGCCTCCCAAGTACTGGGATTACAAGCATACACTAACGATGCATAACTTCATTTGACATTTTATGTGACATTCCAGCAGACTGTATCAAAGTCTATACAGTTGGGCTTGAGATATAGCTCAGTGGTGGAGTGCTTATCTAGCCTCCACAAGGTTCTTGGTTCAATCCCCAGCCATCACCAAAAACAAATTAAAGAGAGAGACAAACAAGCAAAATAAAGGAAGGAAGGGAGAGAGGGAGGAAAGGAGAAAGACAATAGTAAGAAATTAAACAATACCACAATTTTGAAAGAACTCTAGAAATACTGTATTTTTTATTTTTTAATGAACAATTGTTTGTTTAAATGAAAATTAAGTGATAACTTCTAGACTAGTGTTTCTTCAATCAGTAGAATTAAAACTCTCTTTTTAGGCTGGGTGTTGTGGCACACGCCTATAAACCCAGTACTTGGGAGGCTGAGACAGGAGAATCACAGGTTCGAGGACAGTCTCAACAAGTAGTAAGTCTCTCATCAACCTAGTAAGATGCTGTTTCCAAATAAGAAATAAAATAAGGCTAGTGGTGTAGCTTGAAGATATAATGAATGCATCTGGGTTCAATCCTCAACACACACACACACACACACACACACACACACACACACACACACACACACACACACACACAGAGTTTTGTAAGACATTATGAGGAATGTTATAAGTAACAAGTCATAGAAAAAGCAACATAGTATAGTAGTCAGCATTCTCTGAAACCACAATGCCTGAACGGAGACACTGGCTTTTCCACTCTCCTAGATATAACATGGGTAGACAACTTGAGCTTTCTGTGTTTTAGTTTCCTCATCTAAAAACCGACTACAAAATACTGTAGTCGGTTTTTATGAGGATTAAATCAAACTACTATTTGAAATGTGATTTAAAAAGTATGTGAGGTAAACTAGATGCAGTGATACATGCCTTTAGTTTCACTATTTTTTGTTGTTTTGTTTTGGTGGTTTTGGTGGTAGAACCCAGGGGCTTTTCTACCTCCGGGCTATACTCCCAGAACTACTTTATATTTTATTTGTAAAGAATGTCTCACTAAGTTGCCGAGAGCCTGGGTCTGGCTTCGAACCTGTGCGATTCTCCTGTCTTAGCCTCCCAAGTGCTGGATTCAATCCCCAGTAATAACTAATATACACACATACACACAAAATAAAATAAGGCTAGAGTTGCAGCTTGGAGGTGGGACACCTATGGATTCAATTCCCAGTTTCAAAACCAGTGTTCTATATAAAATGAGTTTGGGAAACAGTGAGATAAGCAAAGTTAAACAAGTTCTTCTATTATGGGATTTCTAGGAGCATTTAATTCCCAAGGTACCCTGTATGTCTCTAAACAAATGTGATTACATGTAGTAAATTTCCAAGTGTATTTGACCAGAAATTCTTAGAACCAGCTTTTCTGTGGGATGGCTATTAGTAATGCTTAAGGAAAAATAATTTATTTGTTTTGTTTTGTTTTTTTGCGGGTCTGAGGATGGAACCCAGGGGCATTCGACTTCCGAGCTATACCTCCTGCCCTATTTTTTATTCTTTATTTTTGAGACCGGGTCTCACTGAGTTGCAGAGGTCCTCACTAAGTAGCTGAGGCTGTCTGCGAACCGCGATCCTTTGGTCTCAGCCTCCCAAATGCTGGGATTACAAGCGTGCGCCACCACGCCCGGCAAGGAAAAATAATTTAGAGGACTCAGAGAACTCTTTTAGTAGATGTCAAAATACAGAACATAATCCAATACAGAGTTTTGAGAACAAAGGTGGTTTTCTTTTACATAGATTGGACAACCCACCTTCAGTTCTTAAGAAATAAGCAGAGTTATGATGAATATAATCACCAATTAGAGACTGGCAAACATTTATATTCCACATGATTTCTTTCTGACTTACCCAGAAAAACCAAACTCTTTTATTGCATTTGATAGCCAATTCAGAGTTTCTGACTGATTCTTGGGATTCTTCTGGGAGAAAGCCATTGACATAACCTGGAGCATGGGAAAAAGGACATCATTTATCTTTTCTCTCATATTTCTTATAAATGGACAACATGACTTTAAGGCAAATGTGGGTTAGGTATTTTTCTTTTTTGTAATTTAAAGCATTGTTTTTGATGCCAAAACAACCATCAGAAGGGCTTAGGAACAAAAGATTTAACTTACATAAGAAAATGAGGTAAGTGATAGTATTTAAAGCATTCTGTACTGTTTTAAACTTTTTATTAGTGTTCATTTTGAATTACAACATCTTAAGAGAAAAATATATCTATAGAATACTCTCAACTACATTTTCATTATAAGGTACCAGTGTATTATTAAAGGTAAAAATAAATATACAGTAAACTGGGTGTGGTGGCACACTCTTGTAATCCCTGCGTTTGGGAGGCTGAGACAGGAGGATTGCACAGGTTTGAAGCCAGCCTCAGCTACTTAGTGAAACTCTCAGCAACTTAGTGAGACCCTGTTTCCAAATAAAATAGAAAACAGGCCTGGGAGTATAGCCTGGAGGTAGAAAGCCTCTGGGTTCCATCCCCAGCACCACACACACAAAAAACAAAAACAAAATAAATATGCAGTATAAAAATAATTTTACTTAAGATAAAAATTAAATTGGTAAGCTAAAATTAAAACTTGGTAAACACTAGAACTTGGTGAGAGCTCTGTTACTCACCTGTTCTGCTGTCCATGGTAACATACAAGCCTCAGCTATTGCTGTCATAGCTTCCTTTGCATTGTTCCCACACTTCACATCTCCAATCTTGTCTACAAGGCCATCTAATACAATCTGAGCTGAAGTTTTGGAAAAATTTCCCTTCTGGGCAATCAAAGCAACTATGTGAAGCTTCATCTGCATCACCTGAATAAGGATAAATCTCAAAGTTACAAGTAATCCAAACACATTTGTTTATTTACTTATATAGCCTCCCAAAGATATAACATGGTTAAAGACAGCTGAGACTACAACTAAAGTAAATTCAAAATCTTAAGCAAAGAAGCATATAATTTTATCATTTATCCATGGTGGCAAATGCCTGTAATCTGAGTACTTGGGAGGCTAAGGCAGGAGGATCACAGGTTTGAAGCCAACCTAAGCAACTTAGTGAGACCCCATTTCCAAACTAAAAAAGCAAAATAGGGCGGGGGCTAACTGAATGCACCAGGGTTCAATACACAGACCCACATGAAAAGAAACATACAATTATATATACTTAGGCATTTATTTAAACTCCAAGTTACATAAATTTCTCCATAGGATGGTGAAACAGAAATTACTTCAATTAAATCTATAAAATACCTGAAAATTAGTTTCTTTCCATCCAGGTTTCTTGGCTAGCATCCTCACTAGTGCCTGGCATGGCATTTCAGTTCGATCCATTAGTTCAATAGCCTTGAAATAAAAATGAGAGTTAAAGATTAGTTCCAAAGAATGAACAAATACCAAAATCAAGTTAACAAGTTTTTTTGAAACTTTTATATGCCATATTTTAGGAATTTACAAATAACCTGCTACAAGCAAAGTAACAGTGAGTTTTCATTTGCCTAGTGTGTAGAAGAAACTGCTCATATATCTTTTATATGACTTGATTTTTCTAAAAACATAGTGAAGCAGGGTAGAAGTGGTTAAGTACTGAATTTAAAAGACATACAAATTTAGGTCTAAACTACAGGACTGGCAGATGTAGTATTAGAAGGTGCCTGCCTCAAAGTCATACTGCTCATTTAGTTTCTCCACATCTCTCTTCTCATTAGAATCATGTAAATAAATTTTGCCAAAACGAGCCGGGCAAACTGGGGAAGCTGGGCGTGGTGCTGCATGCTTGTAATCCCAGTACAATCCCTGCCCTATTTTTTATTCTTTATTTTGAAACCGGGTCTCACTGAGTTGACTGAGTTGCAGAGGGACTCACTATTTAGCTGAGGCTGTCTGCGAACCAGGATCCTCAGGTCTCAGCCTCCCAAATGCTGGGATTATAAGCGTGCACCACCACGCCCGGTGTCTTTTTATTTTTGAAACAGGGTCTCACTGAGTTGGGAAGGGCCTCGCTAAGTAGCTGAGGCTGTCTGTGAACTGTGATCCTCTGGTCTCAGCTTCCCGAATGATGGGATTACAAGTGCGCGTCACCATGCCTGGCCTCAGCACAGGTTTTTGATAGCTTTTCATACCAGTCAATATGTTTGTTTCACCCAGAAGTCATAACAAAGGGAGAAATATATAAATGGAAGAGGAATGGTTTAAGAATCTGTTTGCTTAGTAACTTTATAAAAAAGTATCACAATTTAACAATTCATCTAAGCCTTATAATTCAGAATAAGAACCTAGTATTTTTTAAGTACTTAAGTTACAAGCTTATAGAAGCCACAGGATACAGATGTTGAAATATAAATGCTAAAGAGTCACAAAACACAAATAAAAACATCCTCTCATTAGTTAATACTGTGAAACATGTCCACTGGTTCTAAAACACAGCAATTAGGACATATCCATCATTTGTTAATTTCATTGCTTCCCCGTAATCTAGATTTCGTTCACATTCCACTTATCCCTATGTACCTACCTTTTGGAATTCTTCCATACAAGCTAGCCTTTCCTTCCAGTTACTGCTGTCTAGTAGCTGTATACATGTAGAGGGAAGGACAGCTGAAGCTTTTTCTTCACATACTTCTATCTGTAAAATACAAAAACATGTTAAAATTAAGGAAACAGATGGCAGGAATGTAAAAATACCCCAGCCCAAACCAAAGAAACTGAGTCTTCTACCATAATAAAGGGGAGCATTTCAATAAGCTTAAAACCTATCAATTACTGTATGTGGTAGAACATAGTAAAGAAAGAACTCAAATCTTCTCAGAGGTCTCAATTTTGAGGCAGTGTGTATAATACTGACCGAGAGTTCAGGCTCCACGATTTCTTTGGTCTCCAATCCTTTCTTGTTCTTGGTTCCAGTGCTTCCTGAACCTCCTGCTGCAGCTGGTTTCCCCTTCTTTGGTGGCCCACCAGCCTAAATGCAATTAAAAAAAAAAATTAAACTACTTAAGGATTTAGAACAGTGGTTCTTAGCATTTTTGCTCATAGAACTTGAAAATTTGATTAAAATGGGAAATCAACCAAAAAGAAATATTTGTATTTGTTTGTGTGCCCACAGAATTTAGCATAGTTTCAAGGGCAGATAAAAACCCTGAAGAACATCTATGGGGTGGATGTGTAATCTGCACACTTAGCCTAATTCAGAAAGAGCTAATGAAGTAAATGAAACAAAGTAACTGGGCATGGTGGCACACACTTGTAATCCCAGCATCTGGGAGGACAGGAAGACTGTGGTTTGTGGCCAGCCTCAGCTACTTAGCGAGGCCCTCCATAACTAAGACCCTGTTTCAAAATAAAGAATAAAAAATAAGGCTGAAGGTGTAGCTCAGGAGTAGAATGCCCCTGGCTTCCATCCCAAGGACCGCCAAAATAAATACAAATAAATAAATAAAAATAAGAAAAAGAAACAAAGTGATAGACTAGAATTATACTCTACAGATTAATTTGAGAATAACATCCTGATATCTTTAAATGACTTTACATCTTTCCTATGCACATACAGAGTAATTAATTTTCCCAGGTTGCTCCAGAGCGTTTACTGGGCAGACCTGGGGTATGCCTGGAAGGTGTTGAGCCTCTCAGTGGTGAAGCGTGGCAAAAATATGGAACACTTCACAAATTTGCATGTGGCAAGAATGTAAAATTACTACAGCTGAAATCCTTATGCAGAGGCCATGATAGTCTTCTCTGTATCATTCCAATTTTAGTATGTGTGCTGCTGAAGTGAGCACAATACAGAGCAATTTCTGAGTTATTGAGTATTCACTCAATACTTAATCCAAGATGCCTTAAGACCAGGAGATTATACTATTTCTCATGGTATAACTTAAATCAGTTGCAAAGGAAAAGTGGGGTTGACATGGGAAACTTTAATTATTGATCTACTTATGTTGAAGATGGCCATCTCACAGAATCTTCATATTATTTTAGTAGTTTTTCAGGATAACTTGAATTTTAAATATATGCTCACAAAACCTAGAAACATGATAGTTTTGCCTCTTCCTTATATTAATACCTTATTTTATCTTGTCTAACTGCAAATCACTATTAAATGATAATAGTACTAGCATTTTTTTATTTCTTACTTTAACAAGATACTTTTAGTATTTCACCATTATTTAACATAATGCTGGAGTACTTTTGCCACTTTGACTACTACCTGTAGATCTCTTGTATATATTTAATCATGTCAAAGTATCTATCCATTTCTATATGATTAAAAATTTTCATCAAGAAAATGTTAAAATTATTACATTCCTTTTCAATGTCTGACATTAGATTTCTTATGTACATATTTAGTAAATTTTTTTTTTGTGGTACTGGGGTCAGATCTATTTTACATAATTTTTATATGGAAACAGGGTCTCTTAAGCCAGCATGGCTGGCTTCAAACGTGAACAATCCTCCTGTCTCCACTTCCCAAGCACGGAGATTACAAGCGTGTGTGCCACCCATGCCCAGCATATTTAGTAAATTTTTTAATATTAATATAAAACCATCTTTACAATACTGGAATGATTTTTTGCGGGTCTGGGGATGGAATCCAGAGGTATTCGACCTCTAAGCGATAAGCCCTGCCCAATTTTTTATTCTTTATTTTTGAAACAGGGTCTCACTAAGTTGTGGAGGGCCTCACTAAGTAGTTGAGGCTGTCTGCGAACCGCGATCTTCCAGTCTCAGCCTCCCAAATGCTGGGATTACAAGCGTGCACCACCATGCCTGGCCTCTGTATATATTTAATCATGTCAAAGTATCCATCTATCCATCCACTGATCCATCCATCCATCCATCCCTGTTCATGTTGTTCCTTCTACTGCTTTATTTCTTAAATGCCTCAAACTTAAAAAAGATAAAACAGATGACCAACTTCATCTTCAGCATCTAGATTCGTTCTCAAACCAATGTTAGCTTAAACATATTCCAAGATTTCCAAGATCTTAAGATATACTCAGCAATACTAAGATACTAGGTTTTTTTTTTTTTTAACTAAATAGAAACCTCTAATACTTGTCAATTCTTATCAGCAGTATGCTTTAGATGGTTTATAATAACAACCCTATCACGAAATTCCATTGTTTTCTAACCCTAAAAATGGAGCATGAGCATGGTGGTCATGTGTCTGTAGTCCCAGTTACTCTGGAGGCTAGGGCAAGAGGATCTCTTGAGCCAGCCTAGGAAACATAGCAAGACTGTCTCAAAGAAAAAAAAAAATCTTTTTAGGGGGTGCTGAGGATTGAAACCAGTGGGAGTCTACTCTGAGCTATACCCCAGCCCTATTTTGTTTTTATATTTTAAAACAGGGTCTCAATAAGTTGTGAAGATCCTTTATATGTTGCTGACATTGGCTTCAAACCTGCAATCCTTTCTCAGCCTCCCAAATATTACAAGCATGTATCAACACACCTGGCTTCAAGAAAAATTCTTTATTCATTAACTAAAACACTTTCTCTAGGTTCTTTTCTGTATCACTCTCTACATAGAGAGGCAACTCAATGAACAAATTGCCTATTTTTTTCTTTTCTTCTTCTTTTTTTTTTTTTTTTTGGTGGTACTGGGGTTCCTGGAAACCCTTCTACCTCTGGGCTACACTCCCAGACCTATTTTATACTTTTTTATTTGAAAACAGGGTCTCTTCAAACCAGCGCGATCCTCATGTCTCTGTCTCCCAAGCGCGGGGATTACAAGCGTGCGCCACCGCGCTTGGCTTGCCTATTTTTTTTTTAACAGACATGTTTATTTATAAATTGATTTATCATCTTACATGTTAGTTGGCTCAGGAGATTAGATACTTATACTGTCCTCATCTTTTCAAAATAAGAACAAGCCAAATGTGATGGCTCATGTTTGTAATACCAGTACTTGGGAAGCAGGGCCAGGAGGACTGCAAATTCATGGACAGCCTCAGCTACTTAGTCATGCCCTCTGCAACTTAGTGACACCCTGTTTCAAATTAAGAATACAAAAAACTACAGCAACCTGGAGAGACCCTGTTTCAAAACAAAACATAAAAAAGGCTGAGGGTATAGCTTGGAAGTAGAATGACCCTGGATTTAATCCCTAGTACCACAAACCAAAAAACCAGGAATGGTGGCACATGCCTGTAATCCCAGTTCTTGAGAGGCTGAAACAGGATTGCAGGTTTGAAGCCAGCCTCAGAAACTTAGCAAGGCCCTGTTTCCAAATCAAAAAGATAAAATCAGCCCGGCATGGTGGCGCACACTTATAATCCCCGCATTTGGGAGGCTGAGACAGGAGGATCATGCAGGTTCAAAGCCAGCCTTAGCTGGCTTAAGAGACCCTGTTTCCAAATAAAATATAAAATAGGTCTGGGAGTGTAGCCTGGAGGTAGAAGGCCCCTGGGTTCCATCTCCAGTACCACCACCAAAAAAAAAAAAAAAAAAAAAAAGATAAAATTAGAGGTGTGGTTCAGAGGTAGCATACCCCTGGCCTCAATACCCAGAATCACACATAAACAGAAAATCCTGGGCTGGGAGAGGAGGAGTTCAGTAGTTCAGTGGAAGATCACTTGTGTAGCCTGAGCTGAGTTCAATCCTCAGCACCAGAAAGAAGGAAGGAATTGATGGAGGGAGTAAGGAAGAGAGGGAGTAGGAGAAGGAGGGAGAAAATATTATACTCAATATAATAGTTGAAATCATAGAAACAGAAAAAAGGGCTCGGAATATGATTCAGTGGTAGAGAACTTGCCTAGCAAGCTTAAGCTCTAACCCCAGCACTGCAAAAACAAGCAAGCAAACAAGAAAATAAACAAAAAGAGAGAACAGTGGTGCTTATTAGGAGCTGCTGGAAGAGAGGTTTAGAAAGTTATTGTTTAAGCCAGGTGTGGCGGCACATGCTTGTAATCCCAGCATTTGGGAGGCTGAGATAGAAGGATGTGGATCAAGGACAGCCTCAGCTACATAGTGAGTCCCTCTGCAACTCAGTGAGACCCTGTTTCAAAATAAAGAATTAAAAATAAAAAAGAAAGCAAGTAAATTGTTACCTCAGCAAACCTAGAATGGGAGAGTAGGAGTAGGAGAGGAAGAAGGCTGAGGTTGATTAATGGAGGAGCTACATTCGAATATGTGTAAAAGTATGAATGTAGCATGGTCAAACTGGACACTCATTGTTGGGCGAAGGTCACCAAGCACAGTCTGAATGTATGTCATTTTCAATATGACCAAATAAAAATTAAAAAATTTAAAAATAAAACAAGAGAATTGTAGGTTCAAATAAATAAATAAATAGAAATGGTGTTAGAAGTAAAAAAAAATAATAAAGTTATTGTTTAATGGGTATAGTTCTAGAGATAGATGGTGATACTGACTGCCCAACATTATGAATGTATATAATACCATAGAAATGTATTTAATGATTCAGAAAGCTGGCATGGTAGTGCATGCCCATATTCCCAGTGACTCAGAAGGCTGAAGTAGCCAGTTTAAGACCAGCCTGGGCAACTTAGTGAGACCCTACCACAACATAAAATGCAAAGTGCTGGGGATACAGCTCAGCAATTGGCTAGTTATGTGTGAGGCCCTGGGTTTAATTCCCAGTAGAGCCAAACAAGAAAAAAGAAAAGGAAAAAAAAAAAGGGGGGGGGGTTATGATAGTAAAAATTGTTATGTTTATTTTACCACAACAAAAATACTCCTGTACATTTTTATATCTATTAAAGGTTTTAAATAGCCAAATGTACTATTATGTTTATTAATAAATGTTCTAAATGCTTTAGTTTTAATGTGGTCAATGAATCCATTTCTGAAATAGACCAATCCAGGATGAATAACCATGAAGTTGAGAATCAGATTCTAATTTGCTAAATTTAAGCTTTTTTTCTTTTGTGGCACCAGTAATTGAATCCAGAGGCATTTTACTTCTGAACTATACCCCAGGACCGATTTTATTTTTTATTTGGAAACAGGGTCTCACTAGGTTGCTGAGAACCTCACTAAACTGCTGAGGCTCTCCTTGAACCTGTGATCCTCCTGTCTCAGCCTCCCAAGTACTAGGATTACAAGTGTGTGCCACCATGCCTGGCTAAATTCCTCCTTCCTTCCTTCCTTCCTTCCTCCCTCCCTCCCTCCCTCCCTTCCTTCCTTCCTTCCTTCCTTCCTTTCTTTCATTTATGTGTGGTATTGGGGATGGAGCCCAGGGGCCTTCTACCTCCAGGCTACACTCCCAAACCTATTTTTTATATTTTATTTGGAAAGAGGGTCTCACTAAGTTGCTCAGAGCCTCACTAAGTAGCTGAGGCTGGCTATGAACCTGTGAGATATCCTCCTGTCTCAGCTTCATAGGTACTGAAATTACAAGTGTGCGCCATCACACCTGGCTTAATTGTAATTTTTAAACCATCTATTGACCTTGTTAGCAGGTGCCTTTTTCAAGGGTCCTGGTTTGGGTGCTGAAATGTCCTTTGTGTCTTTATCTCCTGCAGCTCCTGATGCAGCAGTCCTTCCAGGCACAGGTTTGAATTCCTTCTTATCAGTTGCTAGTCCAGCTTTCTTACCATGTACCAATTCTACTTTTTCTGAACATTCTTTGATCTGAAAAATGAAAATAAGATTTACATCAGTAAGCCCACAATGAAACGCAACTACATTGTTAATCATTTCTAAGCCACAACTATACGAGAATTCAGAGAAAAGTTTCTTTTATAAAAAAGATAAATCATTCAAATTTTCTTGGCAGTAGGTATATTTTAACATTTCACTTTTTTTTTCTCCAGTACTGGGGATGGAACCCAGGGGCATTCTACCTCCAAGCTACACCCCCAGCCCTATTTTTTATCTTTATTTTGAAACAGGGCTCACGGAGTTGCAAAGGGACTCACTAAGTAGGTGAGGCTGTTGCAAACTCGGATCCTCCTGCCTCAGCCTCCCAAATACTGGGATTACAAGCATGCACCACCAAACCCAGCTCTAACATTTCACTTCTTCACAAATTACAAGTGTGTGTGTGTGTGTGTGTGTGTGTGTGTGTGTGTGTGTGTGTGTGTGTGTTCCTGGGGATTAAACCCAGAAGCATTCTACCATTGAGCTATGCACCTAATTCCATTTTACTTTATTTTTTGTGGTACTAGGGATAGAACCCAAGGGCATCCTACCTCTGAGCTACACCCCCAGCCCTATTTTTTATTTATTTTGAAACAGGGTCTCACTAAGTTGCGGCAGACCTCACTAAGTAGCTGAGGTTGTCCGCGAACCGCAATCCTCAGTTATTAGCCTCCCAGATGCTGGGATTACAAGTGTGTGCCACCATGCCCAGCCTAACTCTATTTTATTTTGAAAGAGGGACTCACTACGTTGTGGAGGGCCTCATGAAGTTGATGAGGCTGGCTGTGAATCTGTGATTCTCTTGTTTCAGTCTCCCAAGTACTGGGATTACAAGTTAGCACCACAGTCCCTAGCCACAAAATAGGATTCTAAATCATTTGCAAGGCATGGTAGTGAATGCTTGTAATCCTAGTACTTGGGAGGCAGGGACAGGAGGATTGCAGGTTGGAAGCCAGCTTCAGCAATTTAATGAGCCTCTCAGCAAATCAGACCTTGTTTTCAAATAAAAAATACAACAGTCTAGGGGTGTGGCCTGGAGGTAGAAGGCCCCTGAGTTCCATCCCCAGTAACACACACACATACACCAAAAAAAAAAAAAAAAAAAAAAAACCCAAAAAACCAAACAAGAAAGCAAAAATAGAAAAAACAAACATATATAATACACTTACGATAGCCACATTTTGATGGAAGATATTCACATTTAGAAAGGTAATTTTTCAGATTATTGGAAACCAATTTATCTCACAATGTTGTTTTCACCTTCTCTACAGATTGGTCAATCAGCCAGTTTTGGTGGTACTGGGGATTGAACTGAAGGGCATTCTATCTCCAAGCTACACCCCCAGACCTATTTTATTTTTATTTTTAGACAGGGTCTCACTAAGTTGCAGAGGGCCTCACTTGTTGCTGAGGCTGGCCTCGAGCCTGAGATCCTCCTGTCTTAGCCTCTCAAGTACTGAGATTACAAGAATGTGTCATCACGCCTGGAAGTCATGCAGCTGTTTGGTTATAATTTAAAAGAAATTTCTATTAATATCACCACTGTAGCCTATGATACAATTTAAATCTTCAGAAGTTATGTTTTCAAACTCTAGTATGAATTACCAGTGAAGAATGAAATAAGTTTCATGACTTAATAATCAATACTTTTTTCTTTTTTGCTCTGGTACCGGGGATTGAACCCATGGTTGTTCTACCTCTGGGCTATACCCCCAAATCTATTTTCTTATTTTGAAACAGGATCTCAACTAAATTGCAGAGGGCCTAGGATTACAGACATGTACCATACAATGCCTGGCTCAACATGTTCTTCTTAGTAAATATAACAGACAAAATTGAAAACAAAAAATACTAGAAAGCATTCTCTAAAACTTATTTTAATTGTGCACATGTGTGTTCAATGTAGAACTTCCTTCTTATTGTGAGTGGCAGTAAAAATAGAGAAATCCTGATCAAAAGGATACTAATTAATAAGAGACAAAGTCATGATAAAAGAGACAGGATTCAACTTCATTATAATTCAATAATAATTTACCTTATCAAGCTTGAGTTTGTCTACATCAGCTAAGAATGGGTTTACTGCTTTCTCACCAACCACCTTCAAAGCAGTACCCAATGCTTCAAATGCAGCATCTCTGACTTCAGGAGCAGAATCGTTGATATGCTATACTCAGGAAGCAAGCAAAATAATCTTCAATACAAAGTACTTTAGGCATTATTAATTTCAATTCAGATTGATAGCTTTGCTTTGTCAGTTAACAATTACTCTTTCAGAAATCCCTCTGGGTTAAGGCAACCTTTGGTTATCTGTTCAGCAAGTCCTTAATTTTTCCTTTACCCTCTAAAATACCTTACTCTCAAAGATCTTCAAATACTCCAGATTTGATCCCTATTCTTGGCAAGATCCAGCTAACACCAGCACACAGCTGAATGTTGAAACAAAATGTGCTAGTGAAATAATATATGGTATCCTTAAAAAATCGGAAAAGTCACAAGAATTTGAATTCAGTTGCCAGAATTAGAGGTCTGTTTCTTAAAAGATCATCATCTACAGTATGAAAATCAAGTAGTCACTGTACATAATTAGTAGAAAAAAAATCTTGCCTGGGTATAAAATATTTCCCCAATGACAAAGACAGTCCATACCTTAAGTAGAGCAGCACAAAAAGGCTTCAGCAAGCTCTTTGGCAGGGTAGAGGCAGTGCAGTGACGGAAGCTTCTTGCAATAAAGAGAGATGTCTGCTGCTTAATGGTTGGATTTTTATTATCCATTACTGCTAAAACATCCTCACTGATGTTCTGTAGTGTAGTCTAGAAAGAATAGAGGTCAACGAGATCCCTCAATTATAAAGAATGGACATCATGTCGACAAAATTTGCTTTAGATAAAACCACAAATTCATGCTGTCAACTCACAGTAAGGAAGATGGCATCAATTGCTTCTTGTAGGGCTTGTACTACTTGAGGCTTCTTTTCTTTGAATTTCTCCAATATGGTTGGCACAACCTGTAAAAGTGAACAGCGATAATACTATTTGGCAACAAAAAGAAATGAAGTAATAATACCTGCTATTGCTTGGCTGAACCAAAAATTTCAAAATTATGCTAAATGAAAGCAGCCAGTAACAAATGACCACATATTACATGATTTGAATTTACATGAAATGTTAAATTTATAGAGGCAGAGAGTAGATTAGTGGTAGCCAGGGTCTAGAAGGAGAAAAGAACAAGGAGTAACTGCTAATAGGAATGGGTTTTATTTTTAGTGTGCTATAAAAGTTCTGGAATGGTTAGATGGTATGGTGATTGTTATACAACTTTGTGATTATACTAAACCCATTGAATTATATATTTTCTTTTCTTTTCCTTTTATTTTGCAGTATTGGGGATGGAACCCAGGGGCATTCTACCTCCGAGCTACACCTCCAGCCCTATTTTTTAATTCTTTATTTTGAAACAGGATCTCACTGAGTTGCAAAGGGCCTAAGTAGCCAAGGCTATCTGTGAACCGGGATCCTCCTGTCTCAACCTCTCAAATGCTGGGATTACAAGTGTGCGCCACTACACCCAGCTTTTTTTTTTTTTTTTTTTTTTTTTTGGCAGTACTGGGAATGGAACCCAGGGGCACTGTATCTCTGAGCTAAACCCCAGACCTATTTTTTTAGGGTTTTCATTTATTTATTTATTTATTTATCTGATACTGGGGTTCCTGGAAGCCCTTCTACCTCCAGGCTACACTCCCAGACCTATTTTTTATATTTTTATTTGGAAACAGGGTCTCTTAAGCCAGCGACAGCTGGCTTCGAACCTGCTCCGATACTTCTGTCTCCGCCTCCAAAGCGCGGGAATTACAAGCGTGCGCCACCACGCCTGGCTGGGTTTTTAATTTTTAAAACAAGGTCTCACTGAGTTGCAAAGGGCCTCGCTAAGTAGCTGAGGCTGGCTGTGAACCTGAGATCCTTTAGTCTCAGCCTCCTGAATGCTGTGATTACAAGTATGTGCCACTACACCTGGCTTATTGGGGGTGGAACCCAGGCTCCAGGCTATACTCTCAGACCTTTTTTCAAAAGTTTTTTTTATTTGGAAACAGGGTTTCACTAAGTTGCCGAGAGTTTCACTAAGTTGCTGAGAGCTTCACTAAGTAGTCGAGGCTAGCTTCGAACCTGTGCGATCCTCCTGTCTCAGCTTCCTAAGTGCGAGGATTCCAAGCGTGCGCCACCATGCCCGGCTAGAGCTCATTTTAATTTTGTTGTTGGTGGTGGTGGTATTGGGGTTCCTGGAAACTCTTCTACCTCTGGGCTACACTCCCAGACCTATTTTTACACTTTTTTATTTGGAAACGGGGTCTCTTAAGCCAGCGCGGCTGGCTTTGAGCCTATGAGCTCCTCCTGTATCTGCCTCCCAAGCTTGGGGATTACAAGCGTGTGCCACCATGCCCAGCTGGAGCTCATTTTAAAAAAGGATCTCAGCTAGGAGAATTCAGGGTAGGGAAATAGGTATAGTACATATTCCTCTTATTATTTGCAGTACTGAGGACTGAACTCAGGGGATGCCCTGCCACTGAGCCATATCCATAGCCTATTTTTTGGGGATGGAGATTGAACTCAGGGACATTCTACCTCTGAGTTATGCTGCCAGACCTTTTTATTTTTTTATTTTGGAATAGGCTCTTGCTAAATTGTTGACGCTGGCCTCAAATCTGCAATCCTCCTGTCTTGGCGTCCCAACTACAGAGCATTAAGTTGTGCTCAAAAAATTTTTTTAAAAGCATCAAAAGGTTTAGCGTGGAGTGTTGCATGACTGTAATCTCAGTACCTGGGAGGCTGAGACAGGAGAAATGCAGGGTGAGACCTGGGTGCTGTAATTTAGCAAGAAAATGTTTCAAAATTAAAAACAGCCAGGTGTGGGGTGCACGCTTGTAATTCCAGTACTTGGGAGGCTGAGACAAGAGGATCCGGGTTTGCGACCAGCCTCAGATACTTAGCAAGGCCCTCGGCAGCTTAGTGTGACCTTGTTTCAAAATAAAGAATAAAATCAGGCTGGGGAGGTACTCAGAGGTGATAAGCCCCGGGGTTCAATCTTCAGTTCCGAAAAAAAAAAAAAATAAAATAAATAATAAAAGCCTGGGGATGCAGCTCAGAGGCACAACATCCCTTGCTTCAATTGCCAGTCCCACCAAAAAACAAACAAAAAACCAAGTTGCATGTAGTAGTGCCTGTAATCCTAGTACTTGGGAAGCTAAGACAGGAGGATTACAGATTGGTAGCCAGCCTCAACAATTTAGTGAGGCCCTCTGCAACTTAGTGAGAACCTGTATTAAAATAAAAAATAAAATGGGGCTGGAGGCTGGGCGTGGAGGTGCACGCTTGTAATCCCAGCATTCAGGAGGCTGAGACAGGAGGATCATGGTTCGCAGACAGCCTCAGCTACTTAGTGAGGACCTTTGCAACTCAGTGTGACCCTGTTTCAAAATAAAGAATAAAAAAATAGTAGCTTGGAGGTAGAAGGCCTCTGGATTCCATTCCAAGTACCTCAAAAACAAAACAAAACAATAGGGCTGGTGGTGTAGTTCAGAGGTAGAATGTCCTTGGGTTCAATCCCTACTACCACACCTCACCCCCAGATACTCTTTTCTACCTTAAGAAGCTATTCTTAAGACAAAAGTATAAAATATTCTAGTAAAAAATAAGAAACTAAATAGGCGTGGTAAAGTAGGCTTGTAATCCCTGCATTTGGGAGGCTAAGACAAGAGAATCCCAGTTGGAGGACAGCCTCAGATACTTAGTGAGGCCCTTTGCAACTCAGTGAGAACCTGTTTCAAAAAAAGAATAAAAAAATAGGACTGAGGGTGTAACTCGGAGGTAGAATGCCTCTGGGTTCCATCCCTAATACCACAAAGAAAACAAAACAAAACAAAAAAAAGAAACTGAGCAGATGCTAGTTAATATATTGATATCTTTATATAAATACTTGCTGCTATAAAAGCAAATTGTAATTTATTTAAATTATCATTTACATGTCTAAGTGCTTTATGGATGTGTGTGTATATGTATTAGTTACTGGGAACTGAACCAAGGTGTTCCACCTCTGAGCTATACCCCAATGCTTAACCTATTTTTTTTAGTTTGACACAGGATTTCACTAAATTATGAAGGGTATTGCTAAACTTTGTTTTCTGAGTCTCACTAGGTTGAGTCTCACTACTTGCTGAGGCTATCCTTGAAACTGCAATCCTCTTAGCCTCCTAAGTACTGAGATTACAAGTGTGCACCACCACACCCAGCTAAAAATTTATTTTTATTTTTTTATTTTTATTGCTCTGATAAGTCAGTCATGATTCATTTTATTTGGTAGTGTTTTCTTTTGTTAAGTTTCTGAAATTATTTTTATTATTTATTTTTCTGCGAGTCTGGGGATGGAACTCAGAGGCATTTGACCTCCAAGCTACACCCCCTGCCCAATTTTTTATTCTTTATTTTGAAAAAGGGTATCATTGACTTGCAGAGGGCCTCACTAAGTAGCTAAGGATTTCCGCAAACCGTGATCCTCCGGTCTCAGCCTCCAAAATGCTGGGATTACAAGCATGCGCCACTACGCCCAGCTATTGAAATTATTATTATTATTATTTTTTACCATAACTCAAGTGAGACTAGATAATAACTCTATAATATAAAAACTCAGATATGCCAGGCATAGTGGTGCACACTTGTAATCCCAGCATTTGGAAGCTGAGACCAGAGGACTGCGGTTTGCGGACAGCCTCAGCTATGCCTTCCAGGGACTCAGAATGGAGCTCAAAACCAGAAAAGAAATATGCCAGCCTCACGGCCAAGGGCATGGCAGCAGCACCATATTGCCAGCAGCGGCTTCGAGTTCACCAGGCCGCGACAGCTCCAGATTATGGCCCCCTACAGGAGAAATCCCAGCACTGCATGCCCAGGTATTTTCGCAGCTTTGATAATCTCCCTGGGTCTGAAATTTTACAGACCAACTCAGTGAAGGAGTAGCTGTGGTAGAGATACCATACCCTAGTTGCAGCTCCCTGTGGGAAAATGCCCAGCCCGGCACCCCCACGGTCTTGTGCGAGCTCAATTAATTCCCTGGATCTGAGACTTTACGATATAACCCAATAAAGGAGTACTGGCGGCTGAGATTACCACAAACTCCAGACTCACAGCACCCTACGTAAAGTCGTGGTGACCCGGGAAAGAACCCCGAGAAGGCACAAACTTCTGAAATCATGGGAAAGAGGAACAACAAAAGAGCAATGAATGCCCACAACCCCATAATATCAGAACCTGTTAACACAGAAATTCAGAGATCTTCAGAAGATCAAATCAGAAATATACCTGTAGAAATAATACAGGACTTTTGAAAAGAATTTAGAGAGAGTATAAAAGAAATAAAGGATGCAATCATTGAAGTAAAGACATCAATTAAAACCATAAACAATTGGTGCCAGGCGTGGTGGCGCATGCTTGTAATCCCCTTGCTTGGGAGGCGGAGACAGGAGGATTGAGCAGGTTCAAAACTAGCCCCGCTGGCTTAAGAGACCATTTCCAAATAAAAATATTTAAAAAACAGGTTTGGGAGTGTAGCCCGGTGGTAGAAGGGCTTCCAGAAACCCAAGTGCCACCAAAAACAAAATAAAACAAAAAAACTATAAACAATCGATTAGACCACATGGAGAATAGAATCTCGCTCCTAGAAGATGATCACTCCAAAAACAAATGCATAATTTATAATTTAGAAAAAAAAATCAGACAGCAGGAATCTGACATTGAAGAAATATGGGCCCATTTTAAGAGAGCTAACCTAAGAATAATCAGAATAGAGGAGGGAAAAGAAGGTGAAACCAAAGGAATTAATAATCTCTTAAAAGAAATAATAGCAGAAAACTTTCCAAACATAGAGCAAGAGGTCGATACACGGGTCCAGGAAACTTAAAGAATTCCCTTTAAACAGGATCAGAGAAAAGGTTCCCCATGCCACATAATTGTCAAAATGACCAATGTGGAAGCCAAGCAGAGAATCTTAAATGCAACAAAAACAAAGGGCTAAGTGACATTCAGAGGCAAACCAATTAGAATCACCCCAGACTTCCCAAACCATGTCATGAGAGCCAGAAGGGCTTGGAGTAACATATTCCAAACTCTGAAAGAAAACAACTTCCAGCCAAAAATTTCCTACCCAGCAAAACTACCTATCAAATTAGATGGGGAAATAAGAAGCTTCCACAACAAACAGAAACTAAAGGAATTTATGTCTTCAAAACCAGCACTAGAGAAAATACTCAAGGAGATTAACTACAAAGAAGAAATAGGTACTACACACCAGAACCAGAGAAATAAGATTTTCCATCCAGCAGACAATTTAGCAAAGAAGAATAAACAGTATATCAAACAGAAATAAAATCTTAACATGTTAGAAATTAAAAGTTCTCTCAATAATAACACTGAATGTAAGTGGCCTCAATTCCCCAATAGAAAGACATAAAGTGGCAAGATGGATTAAAAAACAGAATCAATCCATCTGCTGCTTACAAGAAGCACACTTTATAAGTAAAGTTAGTAACAAATTCAAGGTAAAGACCTGGAGCAAGGTAATTCATGTTAAGTAGCCATCCTAATAATTGTGAAGTAGTATTTGAGTATAGTTTTTATTTGTATTTCCTTAATGATTAGTTATATTATGATAATGATGAGTGATATTCATGTGTTTATTAGTCATATAAAAATCTTTGGAGATTCATTACCTAGTCTTTTACCTATTTCTAAATTGTATTGTTTGCTTTTATTGTTGCTAATTTTTAGGATTTCTTTTTGGAATATTAATATACCTTCAGATATAGCATTTGGAAATATTTTATCCCATTCTTTTAATTCTGTTTGCATTGTCTTTGGTTGTACATTTTTTAAAATTTTTATGAAGTTTGTTTTTATTCTTTTGTTGCCTGTGCCTTTGGAATCATACCTAAGAAATCACTGCCAATTTCAATGTTGTGAAGTTTTATGACCCAGGTTTCCTTCTAAAAGTTTATAGTCTTAAGATTTACATTTAGGTTTTTTATCTATTTTGAATTAATATTTGTATATGGTGTTAGGTAAGGGTCCAATTTTATGCATTTTCATGTAATTGTTATTTTTCAACAATTGTCGGGAATCCAACCCAACAGCTGACGGGGCTTGGGAGATGATGAGTACCGACGACTCGAACACAAACCCACGAGCCGGGAGTCAAGTCAAGCAAGATCTCACCTATTTCTCTCCAAGCACTCATATTATATAGCACCAAACCACGAGGGGAATTCCCATGAGAAATAGCCTAGCCTATACCGGATAAAGATCACTAGCACATAGTTTACAGCCAATCCCAGGCCAGTACATGAGCCATTCATGTGTGTGGAAAGCTCCTTTAAAGGTAGAAAGGGAAAAACCGCTCAGTCTCCCCACCCATAATGAATGGGGAAACCACGCCTTCCTAGCTTCCTCCACACGCCATCTTTGCCCCTTTTTTGCTGAATCACTTTACTTAAAGTTTTGCCTTAGGCCGTAGGCCGCTCAGGCCAAATCTCCTTAGGCGCTATATAGACACACCCCATCAAACAATATTTAGAGAAAAGATTATTATTTCCTTCATCAAATGTTCTTGGAAACCTTGTCAAAAATAACTTGACCATATATGGAAGAATTTATTTCTAGGCTTTTTATTTTACTCCACTGGTTTATATATCTGCCTTTATAGCAGTACTACACTGTTCTGATTATTCTTGCTTTATAAGGTTTGAAATTAGAAATTGTACATCTTCTAGCTGTGTTCTTTTCGAGATTGTTTTGGGTGTTTAAGAGTTCATATTTCATGTTAGGATAGATTTTTTCTGAAAATAAATAAGTAAATGTATGCAGACACCAGCTCTCTCGGCATCTGCATGAAAACCACTCATGCAGCCAATAGGCAAGATCTCAACGCGAGAAATAAGCCCTGAGAGAAGGTGTGGTCTCTGGCCAAAGTACTTCCCATTTTTAGATATTCTTTCCTAACTATTATTCTTTTGGTAATGATTCTTTTAACTCTCTACACGAATTGCTCCGGTGGTGTAAGATCAGGACTGTGAGAGAAACTGAGTCCATTAAAAACAAACTTTCTGGTAATTTGTCTAAGCCTCTAAACGTCCTCGGCTTTGTTCAAATGGTAATAAAATCTAGTTAAAATTTAGATGCAGTGGCAGCATTCCAGTCAGTAATTACAAACGCAGATCTCCCCTCTATCTCTGACCTTCAACCTAATCACTAACTTACAACAAAAGGCCCTAGAAGGGGGAGGCGACCCGATGCCTCTATTTACCCCTCTTTTTGTGATCCTGCCCAGATACGGGAAGACAAATGTTGGGTGTGACATCAAAGCAACCTAGTTTATGAGCAACTAATACTGCCCAATACAATGGAGCTGAAGGCTAGGAAGATTCTTGACCTTTACACCCAGCATGAGCCTGCCCGAGACAGGGAGGCACCATGTGGCTAAGAAATGAATATGTCTGAACAAAGGAAAGAATAATAAATGTGTAAAAGAAAGGAAATATGGTGAGAATAAGAAAGGATTCTTGTATGAAGAAGAGCTTATCATAAGATTGTCCCAAATGGGAAAGAAAAGAATTAGAAAGATTAAAAGCAGGTTGCAGAAGGACTGTGGTGTGGAAATCGATTATTAAAAAAGGAATAGGTTTCTAATAAGCCTATCGTTTGAGGAAAAGTGTTCTGCAGCTAAGGAAGTATCTGACAACTAAATCTAAAAACTTCATGGTATTTTTTGGTGTTTATCTGCCAAACTGTGTTGTGAGTTTAAGCTTTCAGATTTTAGAAGGCAAGGTGGGCAACACCTGGATCACCACATCCCCCCATGCCTGCCATATGGACTGACCCCTAAAGATGGAAAGTTCCAAAAAAGTTAAAGAAGATTCCCTGAGAGGCCTCCAAGCCCTGGGTGTGCCCGTTTCTTCTGGAAGTTGCCCTTTGGAACTGCCTGTCTGCAAGAGCAGGAGAAGATCCGAGCTAATCTCTTGAATGCCGGATTCGTTTTTTTTTTACCTTTGTTTACATGTTATTCACTACTGTTTTACAATGATTGCACTCCCCTCTTTTCTCTTATTATTAACCTCACTGGTGAAGGGTATATATTTTTCTGGGTTCTTGTAATAAAGTGTCATTAGCTCAAGAAGCTCTTGTCCATGTCAGATTCTTTCCAGAAGCGCCGTAAATAGGAACTTAAAGAAATTTATTTCCTAGAAGGGAAAGAATCGCTGCAGATAAGTGGCTGCAGTACGGCACCCTATCCTCCCCCATCTTTTCTGAGATTTTCGATCGTGAGTGGGATCACCCCAATCTCGACTGAGCCGGTTTGCGGCAAATGTATAAAAAATAAAATAAAGCAAAATAAAGAATGAAAAATAGGGCTAGGTGTATAGCTCAGAAGTATAATGCCCCTGAGTTCCATCCCCGGTACCAAAAAAACCCTCAAATAAAATTAATTAAAAAAAAAAATAAAAAGGAATGTTACTTACATGTCCAGCATATTGTCCAAATTTCTTCCTTAGCCCAACAGCCAGGCCAGTAAGACATTTTGCTGCCAAAGCTACCAACATGACATTGGTGTCCTTTCCAACAACCTACAAAGGGGGGAACAAAAAGAAAAAGAAAACTGTCACAGTCCAGTAGAAAAGTATTAAAATGTATTTTCAAAATAACTCTGAAAGCTATTATACTAAGGGATGATCAATTTTATTTCCTACAAAAGTGAAAAATCTTTATTTCTCATTGATAATAGTGAATTTAGCAGCCTTTTTAAGTTCTACCAATAAAACACACAAAACCACAACTTCAAATTGTCAGCTCTTTAAGTAGTGGCATCTTGACTGTCAGCATTGCACAACTAGCAGGAGGTGATAATGGCAGAGAAGCTGGAGGTCTACTGACTTTACTTTGGGATGGGGGAAAAATAGTATATGTCTTAAAGACATTACAGGGCAGCAGGTCTCTGTTATACCCAAACAGCACTAATAAAAATTGCTGCAGGAAGTCAATGAGGACTGTAAATTGCAAATGTCACTGTAACCATTCCTTTGGGAGAACTCCTGGCCTAGCAGCTGCCATTCTGGTCATATAATGATCATCAAACATGTATTTCGAGTGACTTAGCAGATTCTCACGCAGCATTGTTTATACTATACTATCACCCTCCTATGCCCCAAAGCCTAGCACTTACCTAAATTCATGGCTGCAATCTGTGTCAATTAAACAAGACAGTAGTAGCTATATAACTGGTTATTTCCTGGTAAGATTTTACTGTGGTATAATGTCCAAGTCAGTTGGTGTTAAGCCACTCCACTTATAAATGCTCCTAAACGCTTCTATTCTACTTGTATTACACAACCCCTAATATGTAGCACGTAAGAAGTTCTAGTCCAGCCGGGCGTGGTGGCGCACACTTGTAATCCCCACACTTGGGAGGCTGAGACAGGAGAATCGCACAGGTTCGAAGCCAGCCTCAGCTACTTAATGAGGCTCTCAGCAACTTAGCGAGACCCTGTTTCTAAATAAAGTATAAAATAGGTCTGGGAGTGTAGCCCAGAGGTAGAAAGCCTCTGGGTTCCACCCCCAGTACCACCAAAAAGAAAGAAAAAAAGAAAAAAAAAGAATTCTAAAGAAGTTCTAGTTGTCACTTATATGTACTACTTACATACTGTAAAGTAAGAATTAAGGGACAAATATTAAAAAACAAATGAGAAAGACAAGCATGATGGTGCCTGCTTATAACCCTGGTACTTGGGAAGGTGAGACAGGAAGGTCCCAAGTCTGAGAGACCAGTCTCAGTCTCAGCAAGACCTTATTCCAAATAAAAAGTAAAATAGGGCTGGAGGCGTAGCTCAGAGGTAGAGTACCCCTAGGTTCAATACCTAGCAAAATAAAATAAAATAAAAGGGAGAGAGAGAGAAATTAGAAAGGCAGGTAGGGTGGTGCACACCAGTAATTCCCGTACTTGAGTGGCTAAGACAAGAGGATTGCAGGTTTGAGGTCAGCCTCAGCAATTTAGGGAGACTCTATTTCAAAATAAAAAAGGACTGAGGAGCCAGGTGTGGTGGCGCACACTTGTAATCCCAGTACTTGGGAGGCTGAGACAAGAGGATCGGAGGTTTGCAGCCAGCCTCAGCTACTTAGTGAGACCTTGTTTCAAAAAGGACTGGAGGTATGTAGCTCAAAGGTAAAAAGTCCCTGGGTTCAAACTCTAGTACAAAAACAAAAAACAAATTAGGCACCATTTTCTTGATGCTTTTAAATTTAATTCTCACCCAAACCACATGATTAGGTACTATTATTATCTGAAGTTTAAAAATCAAAGATATTAACTTGCTCAACGTCACATTACTAGCAAATGGTAGTGCTGATTTCTATGTCTATTTGACTTGAAAGCCTTTGCTCTCGTTATTAAAGCATGTTCTTTCTATACACACACGTTATGGCATGACCATTTTCCTCATAAAAAGATTAAATTCGGGTCTTAACATTTTGTTAAATTTCTAATTACAAGTTTATGTAGAAAAAAACCTTCCCTTTTAGGTCTGTATTGAACTTGCCACTGACATTTGTAAATATTCTCAGTATTTTTTCTTACCAAAACAACTCAAGACGGGCGTGGTAGCTCACGCTTATAATCCCAGCATTTGGGAGGCTGAGACCGGAGGATTGCGGTTCGTGGACAGCCTCAGCTACTTAGTGAGGCCCTCCGCAACTCAGTGAGACCCGGTTTCAAAATAAAGAATAAAAAATAGGGCAGGGGGTGTAGCTCGGAGGTTAAATGCCCCTGGGTTCCATCTCCAAACCCGCAAAACAAACAAACAAACAAAAAAACCTCAAGATATGACTAGTTGCTGGACTTTGTATTTATCATGTAAATGTACAGTCTAGGCTAGGTGTGGTGGTGCATACCTGTAATACCAGTACTTGGGAGGCTGACACAAGAAAATTGCAGATTCAAGGACAGCCTCAGTAACTTACTGAGAGTCTTATCTCAGCAATCTAGTAAGACCCTGTTACAAAATAAAAAGGGCTAGGGATGTAGCTCAGAGTTAAATGCCCTGGGTTCAACCCTCAGTAGCCCCAAATAAATCAATGTATATTCCAGGAATAGTCATCAAAAAACATGTCAGACCTTACCTAAGAAAAACTAGTTCATAGCTGGGCATAGTGGCGCACACGTCTAATCCCCCTGCTTGGTGAACTAGTATTTCTTTCTTTTTTGTGGGGGGGTACGGGGGTGGAACCCAGAGGCTTTCTACCTCCAGGATATACTCCCAGACCTATTTTAAATTCTATTTGGAAAAAGGGTCTCACTGAGTTGCTGAGAGCCTAAGTAGGTAAGGCTGGCTTCAAACCTGTGCAATCCTCCTATCTCAGCCTCCAAGCGAAACAAAACAAAAAGTGCTAGCCAGGCATGGGGGCCCAGCTACTTAGGAGGCTGAGGCAGTAAGATCACTTGAGCTCATAAATTCAAGACCACCTTCAGAACATAACAAGATGCTGCTTTCAAAATAAGAAAGAAATGAGAGAAAACTTCTATAATTTTTTTCTGCTATAACTTTTCTCATAACCTGGGCCTATAGAGTTAAAATGAAACATTATTTTAGGTAATTATCAATTAGTATTATCTTTAACCAGTAATATAAGCCAGTAGTTAACAGGAGTCAAAACAAAAACGTGCCCTTTTTTTTGTGTGTGTGGTAATGGGGATGGAACCCAGGGGCATTCTACCTTCAAGCTACACCCCCAGCCCTATTTTTAATTCTTTTCTTTATTTTGAAACAGGGTTCCACTGAGTTGCAAAGGGCCTTACTAAGTAGCTGAGGCTGGACATGAACCTTTGATCCTGCAGTCTCAGTCTCCCAAGTACTAGGATTACAAGCCTGTGTGATCATGCCTGGCTAAATCTATGGTTCTTTAAGATGGAAAACTGATGACTGAACAAAAATTTGACAAGACAGATCCTGGTCTCCAAGAACCACTTGAAGGAAAGCAGAGATAGGCCAACTATTAGGAAATACAGTTGACTCTACTTATAGATCCATACTGGTAAACTCACCAACTTGCTAAAATTTATTTATAATCCCCAAATCAATACTTATGGCACTTTTCTGGTCAGTCAGATAAGTGCAAAGCTATGAAGATTTGAGCTGTCTAATATTTACAATGCAGAAGAAGGCAATGTTCTGCCTTGTTTCGTATCTCACACTATAAATGTTTGTTTGTTGGAGGCTGAACCCCCATTCTACTCCTGAGCTACACCTTCAGTCCTTTTCAATTATTTTTTGCACTGGGGCTTTAGTCCAAAGGCATTCTACCTCTGAGCTATGCCCCCCAGTCCCTGTTTTATTTTAATTTTGAAACCGAGTCTCGCTAGGTTGCTGAGTAATGGGGACTAAGCCTGTATCGATTGCTAATAAGAATGGTATTATTTGCTAATAAGAACAAGCTTTCATATTTAGAAAAATAAAATAATTTTCTCTGTCTCAACCTGTAAGCCAAGAGCAGCAGCCAAGGCTGATTTTGGTTAGCTAAAAGTTGCTAATTAGCCCAGCTAAAAACTGAATGTTAAAAAACACAAACACCTGCACTTAGAAAAATAATCATATAGACTCTCAGAACAGTTTAGACTAAGGTTAAAAAATAAAAAGCAACCCGGGCATGGTGGCGCACGCTTGTAATCCCTGTGCTTGGGAGGCAGAGACAGGAGGATGGCACAGGTTAGAAGCCAGCCTCGCTGGCTTAAGATACCCTGTTTCCATATAAAATATAAAATAGGTCTAGGAGTGTAACCCGGAGTCTATGTAGAAGGGTTCCATCCCCAGTACTACCATAAATAAATAAATAAATAAATAAATAAATAAATAAATAAATAAATAAATAAAATAAAAATAGCAAGCTATAGCCTAATAATTGCTAATGACACAAAGTAGTTATAGCCCCTAAGACCTCCATACTTTTAAAAACTATATTCTGGTGTCTTTTGTTTCTTTTTTCTTTCTTTCTTTCTTATTTTTGGGTGGTACTGGGGTTCCTGGAAGCCCTTCTACCTCCGGGCTACACTCCCAGACCTATTTTTTTTTACATTTTTATTTGGAAACAGGGTCTCCTAAGCCAGCGCACGCGGCTGGCTTCGAACCTGCACGATCCTCCTGTCTCTGCCTCCCAAGCGCGGGGATTACAAGCGTGTGCCACCACACCCGGCTTTCGTTTCTTTACTATAAAAGAAGTTTTCAACATAGTAAGTAACTTTTAGCAGATAGAGATAAGGAAAAGCTGAGAACTCCCCAAGGACAGAGGTGGACAATACATGCTTTAAAAATAAAAATAAAACAGGCTTCTACCATGCAGCCCCCTGACCTTGGTAACCAAGGTCATTTGATCAGTGATGTAAGACCTGTCTTTGTGAGGCTGAACAAAAAAGACTAATAGTTTTGTTGTTTGTTTGTTTGTTTTTGTGTGTGTGTGTGGTACTGGGGGAGGAACCTAAGGGCTTTTCTACCTCCGGGCTATACTCCCAGACCAAATTTTTATATTTTATTTGGAAACAGGGTCTCACTAAGTAGCTGAGGCTGGCTTTGAACCTGTGTGATCCTCCTGTCTCAGCCTCATAAGCACTGGGATTATAAGCATGCGACACCATGCCCGGCTAAAAAAGACTAATAGAAAAAGCTAATACAGCAGAGATAACTGGCAGGCCTGCATCTATTTTGGGTGGGATAAAGGGACTACTGGCTAAGCAGGATGGGAGAAATTAATGGGAGATAATAAATTCCTATAAAAATATTTTATGTGATCTAAGACCTCAGTGTCTTTCTTTTTTTAAAAAAATGTTTTGGTGCATTGTAGTCACGCATCTTAATGGGATACAAGATGGTGGAGACATACATGTATACATCACCTAACTTGGCAAGGGCTGAGTGTCTTACTTTCAAGGCACTCTACTGTCTTATCGGATGTAGTGCTTTAATCTACTCCCCCACCTTGTAATAATAAAACTTTGCTTAAGCTTGTAGCAGTGCAGTTCTGGCTAATTTTTCTAAACTAACTAAAAACAAGAACCCAGCTGGGTGTGGTGGCGCATGCTTGTAATCCCTGCATTTGGGAGGCTGAGATAGTAAGATCACGGTTCAAAGACAGTCTCAGCTACTTAGTGAGGCCCTCTGCAACTCAGTGAGACTGTTTCCAAATAAAGAATAAAAACTAGGGCTGGAGGTATTGCTCAGAGGTAGAATGCCCCTTGGTTATACTAAGGACCTCACTATTGCTGAAACTGGCACCTGTGATTCTCTTGTTTTAGCTTCCCAAGTACTAGGATTACTGGAGTATGCCACCACACCTGGCCATTTTATTTTTATTATGAGACAGGGTCTAGATAAATTGTTGAAGATGGCCTTGTACCTGAGATCCATCTCTCAGTCTCCCAATGGGGATTACACGTATGTACTACATCCAACTACAAGTGTCTGTTTAATGGTCTGTTTTAAATAGGTGCCTTGTTGCCGGGCGTGGTGGCACACGCTTGTAATCCCCGCGCTTGGGAGGTGGAAACAGGAGGATTGTGCTGGTTCGGAGCCAGCCTCGCTGGCTTAAGAGACCCTGTTTCCAAATAAAAAGTATAAAATAGGTCTGGGAGTGTAGCCTGGAGGTAGAAGGGCTTCTAGGAACCCCAGTACCACCAAAAATAAAAATAAATAAATAAATGCCTTGTTTTTGGCATTCCTGTGCTTTCTGTTGATGCCTCTGTATAAAATGGCCCAAGGTAGTATTCTATAATATATGTAAGACTGAAAACTAATCTCTCCAAACAAACTTAGGATGATAATTTTTATTTTTTATTTTTTTTAGGATGATAATTTTTAAAATCTTAAAATAATATATGATTGCTTAAGTGACAATATGTGTGTAATTTTTAAAAAAATCACTGAATCATGGGTGAAGGAAAATTCAATGGCCTGGGCTGTTATTAGGATATTAAAACTGAAATTCCCATTTACCTTCTTTAATGCTTTTACTAAATCCGCATAGTCACCAGCTTCCAGTTTGGGATTTTTTACTAATACCTCTACAGCTTCCAGGGCTTCTTTTCTCTCTTGCCATTTTTTTGCCTCCTGTAAGACACAATATGAGTCACTTGTGGAATAAAAAAATGAAAGAGTAGAACAAGTCTATTTCTTGCACTCAACCAATTTAAAAACATATAAAATGTACTTTCATAAGATTTCATAACCCTAAAGTAATATAAGTAAACAGAATGCCTCATTTTTCTATCTCATTTTCTAGGCAAATATTAGTAAACAGGTACCAAACAGAAATCATGAAAAAACTTCATTTCTAGTCCATCTCACAGTGGTATCATTACAGGAAAGAAATTTTTATACTGACAATATAAAAAAGACCAGAAAATAACAATCATATAAACAGTAACCAAAACTGTTCTAATCTTGAAGATCAATTTTATGACTGTGAGTATAATGCTAATCCTTTGTTTTATAAATATAACGTAGAATATGTTTCATTAGAGATCAAATAATCATTCAACAAATTAAACATCCATTATGTGAAAGAACAAGGAATACAAAAATAAAATAACTCTCCACCCTGGAGGAGATAATAGTTTAATTCAATTATCAAATATTTCCTTGACAGAAGTTAATTACTTAAGGAGTTGACAGCAGCACTAGGAAGATCTTCCATAAATAACTAACAGGTCTTAATCACTATGAAGTACAAGTGGTTTTGGTATACAGTCAGAGGACTAAACCTAATTTAGGCAGTCAGGACCTCCTCTAAAAAAGTGATGCTTAAAGTGAGACCTAGAAGATGAAAAGGCATTACTAGGTGAACATTGGGAGAAGAATATTTTACGTTCAAAGAATTGCATATGTTAAGGCAGAGAGAGAGAGAGAGAGAGGAGAAGAGAAGAGAAGAGAAGAGAAGAGAAGAGAAGAGGAGAGGAGAGGAGAAGGAGGAAGGGAGGAGAGAGGGACAGAAAGAGAGGCGAGGAGAGGGAGGGAGGGACACACAGTTGCTACTGAGACAAGTCCAATACAGCGGAAGCAAGAAAGAATAATTTGGAGATCAACTAGAAGGTAAATGGGGCCTCAAAGGTACCATAGATGGTTTCCATGGCCACAGGATGATTTTTAAGACACCATCCTAAGACCCAAGGAAGCCACTAGAGTTTTGATCATGTTTTAATACAGTAAAGTTTGGCCAGGCATGGTGGCGCACACTTGTAATCCCAGCATTTGGGAGGCTGAGACTAGAGGATCGCGGTTCGCGGACAGCTTCAGCTACTTAGTGAGGCCCTCTGCAACTCAGTGAAAGCCGGTTTCAAGATAAAGGATAAAAAATATGGCAGGGCGTATAGCTCTGAGGTTGAATGCCCCTGGGTTCTATCCCCAGACCCACAAAATAAAAAAACAAAACAAAAAACAAACAAACAAACAAAAAACAGCAGTAAAGTCTGCATTTTCAAAAATGTTATCTCTAGCCGGGCGTGGTGGCGCATGCTTGTAATCCCCACGCTTGGGAGGCAGAGACAGGAGGATTGCGCAGGTTCGAAGCCAGCCGCGCGCGCTGGTTTAGGAGACCGCGTTTCCAAATAGAAATGTAAAAACAGGTCTGGGAGTGTAGCCCGGAGGTAGAAGGGCTTCCAGGAACCCCAGTACCATCAAAAAAAAAAAAAATGTTATCTCTAACTATACTGTGGAATATGTGAAGAAGATTAGAGTGGACGGTGGTGACTGAGATAAGACTCTTGTTTCTCAACTTGGGATGGCTTTTGTCTCCCTGGGGACACTTAGCAATGTCTGGAGACATTTTTGTCAAGATTTGAGGGGATAGTATTACTGATATCTAGTGGGTAAAGGCCATAAATACTGCTAAGCATACTACAATGTGCAGGACAGCTCCACCAAAACGGGGGTATCTGAAAAAAATATCAACAATGCCATGGTCAAGAAACCCTGGGGTAAAGTAGTGGCAGTGAGGATGGAAAAAAAAAAAGGGATGAATTTTAGAGATATTGCGAGGTAAAACCAGAGAGCAAATACAGAAAAAGAAACAAGGAAAAATAAGTCAAAAATAATTTTCTGCTTTTTGACAAAACACATAACAAAAAGTGCCATTAATGGTGGTACATACAGAGTAGTATAGGAGCAGAGGAGACAGCAACTAACTCCTAGGAAAAATACGATGCAGGGGGAGAGACCAAGAAAAGGCTTAGCAGAACATTCTCTAATTCTATCCAAATAATTTTGTTTTTTGCTTTTGTGGATCTGGGGATGAAACCCAGGAGCATTCGACCTCCAAGATACACCCCCAGCCCTAGTGTTTATTCTTTATTTCGAAACAGGGTCTCACTAAATTACAGAGGGCCTCACTAAGTAGCTGAGGCTGTCCACAAACCACGATCCTCCATCTCAGCCTCCCGAATGCTGGGATTACAAGTGTGTGCCACCAGGCCTGGCTTCTATCCAAATAATTTTTAAAATGAAATAAATAAAAGCAAGTTAGTCATTACTTACAATTTTGTCATAAAAGTCTTTGGGAAGTTTGGAAAGAATCTCTACTGCTTCCAAAAGCTCATAAGCATCTATCTGTGGGACCTCATCACCATCATCACCACCTTAAAAAAAAAAAATCTTAAAATGGATAGAATGATTTTACTTATCAAATATCGGTCCTTTAACATCTCTAATGAAATCTTAATATAGAAGAGATCAGAATTATTATTATATCCAACATAAATTTTATTAAAGACAGTCCTTCAAAATATGCTTAGTAAGCCAGATGAACAGGAACAGGCCTGTAATCCAAGCAACTCAAGAGCATGAGGGAGGATGAACCCAAGTTTGAGGCTAGCTTGTGTAACTAAACAAGACCCTGTCTCAAAATAAAAAATAAAAAGGGCTGGGGATGTAGCTCATTGGTAAACAAAGAGACCCTGGGTTCAATTGCCAGTAACACACACACACACACACACACACACACACACACACTCTCTCTCTCTCTCTCTCTCTCTCTCTCTCTCTCTCTCTCTCTTTCTCTCTCCAGATGTAGTATACACCTATAATCCTAGTACTTGGGAGGATAAGACAGGAGGATCCTATATTCAAGGACAACCTCAGAAAGCAAGTTAAGATCTTTGTTTCAAAACAAAAAAATAAAAATAGGGCTGCGGGTATCTCAGAGGTAGAATGCCTCTGGGTTAAAACACACACACACACACACACACACACACACACACACACACACACACACACACACACACCCGGCTGTGGTGGCACACACTTGTAATCCCAGCATTCGGGAGGCTGAGACCGGAGAACTGCGGTTTGCTCAGCTATTTAGCGTGGTCTTTACAACTCAGTGAGACCCTGTTTTAAAATAAAGAATAAAATGCAGAGTTGGGTGTGTAGTTTGGAGGTAGAATGCCCCTAGGTTCCATTCCCAGTGATACACACAAAACCTAACACCTAGTGAACATAAGATTCCTGTGGCTGTGCTTATTCTAATTTTTACTGAAAGTAGAGTATAAAATTGGCTTACCCCCCTCAGCATCTCCACCAGCAGATTGTTGCTGTTCCAGTTTAGCTTCTAATTCTTGCTGGGAACGTAGAAACCGACTTGGTTTAGGAGCACCTGTTGGTAGTTTGACCCATTCTTCTTCTAGTTCTTTTAACTGCAAATATCAAAATATTTTAAAAACTTATCTACACTCTGCCACTGTAGAGCATACTTCACATTTATTTTTATTTATTTATTTATTTATTTTTTGGTGGTACTGGGGTTCCTGGAAGCCCTTCTACCTCCGGGCTACACTCCCAGACCTATTTTTACATTTTTTATATTTGGAAACAGGGTCTCCTAAGCCAGCGCGCGCGGCTGGCTTTGAACCTCCTGTCTCTGCCTCCCAAGCGCGGGAATTACAAGCGTGCGCCACCACGCCCGGCCATACTTCACATTTATATCCACTAATGTACTGGGACTCAACTTCTTATGTATGTGGCTTTAATATGTCAAACAACAAAAAGAGAAATTTAAATTGTATACATTATATAGCATAAGTCAAATCTACTTACATTACTACAGTCAAGATTTATGTCAAAGCAATAGCAAAGAATGGTGGTACATGCTTATAATACTAGCATTTGGAGGCTGAGACCTGAGGAGTGGGTGGGGTTTGTGGACAGCCTCAGCTACTTAGTGAGACCCTGTTTCAAAATAAGAAATAAAAATAGGGCAGGGGGTGTGGCTCGGAGGTCGGATGCCCCTGGGTTCCATCTCCAGACTCACAAAAGAAAAAGAAAAAAAGGAAAAAGTCTCCACAACTAATTTTAATAAAAAGCCATGGGCTGGGGGTATAGCTCAGAGGTAAAACACATGCCTAGCAAACCCGGGGATCAATTCCTGGAACTGTAAAATAAGAAAAGAAAGAAATAGAGCTGGGTGTGGTGGTGCACGCTTGTAATCCCAGCATTTGGGAGGTTGAGACCGGAGGATCACAGTTTGCGGACCGCCTCAGCTACTTAGTGAGGCCCTCTGCAACTTAGTGAGACCCCGTTTCAAATTAAAGAATAAAAAATAGGGCAGGGGGTGTAGCTCCGAGGTTAAATGCCCCTAGATTCCATCCTCAGACTCGCATTAAAAAAAAAAAAAAGAAAGAAAGAAATATTCAGAATGTGAGGGTAACATCTGTCACCCCACTAATCACCAGGATTGATTAGATTGATCTAGCTGGTTAGACATGTGTCCCCTTCCTCCCCCCTTTTCCATGTGCATCCCTCACAACTTGTATGCCCAGTCAAAGAGGATGACCATCTCTAATAGAGGACCATTCTTTGATCAAGCGTGTATGAGTAGCTCCAAAGAAGTTCTTGGACCAGGAGAGAGGGGGGACAGAGAGAGAAACAGAAAACCAAATAGCATATACTTTATCCAAATAGATGAGTCCTGCCACCCAACAGAATTATGAAGAGATATTTTAACTGTTATGGATTTAACTTTAGCATATAGGAATCACTGACGGAATAGTATTTAACTTGAGAGGACAAAGTAACAATGGAAGAAAGCCATGTGCAGAAAAGCCAACTGATTTCAAAATTAAGAACAGTGTGAGGATGTAGATCAGTGGTAGAGTGATTGCCTAGTGTGTGCAATCCCTGAATTGGATACCTTGCACACACGCACCACGTCCAAAAAAGAAAGAAAAAAAAAAGAATTTTATGTAAAAACAGAATATCAACAATGGCAGAAAAAAGAATCTTCATATTAACCTTCTTCAAAGACAACCATGAGCCGGGCGTGGTGGTCTACGCTTGTAATCCCCGTGCTTGGGAGGCAGAGACAGGAGGATCGTGCAGGTTTGAAGCCAGCCTCAACTGGCTTAAGAGACCCTGTTTCCAAATAAAATATAAAATAGGTCTGGGAGTGTATCCCAGAGGTAGAAGGCCCCTGGGTTCCATCTCCAGTACCATCAAAAAAAAAAAAAAAAAGACAACCATGGAACTTTGTGCCTCACCTGGACAGAGTTTATGTTTTGTAATGGGGGTCTCAAAGCATCTCGAATCCATCTATAAATCTCCACCGCAATTAGTTTGGCTTCATCTCGAACAGCTTTCTCTCGAGACTCAAAGAGTTTTGGCAACACTTTGATAATTGGCTTAAGCAAGATGATTTTGGAACCGAATTCACTAGAAGTAAAATATAACACACAATGTTCTTGGGTTAGGTACGCATAGTTTCATATCATATTAATAGTGTTATATAGGTTCAATTTTTAAGTTGGCAAAAAAAAGGAACTCATAACCATGTATGTATTTGTGTCATTCTTCCAAGAATATTACTTATTGTCTAGGTCCCCAAATAATAATATTACCATTCTAAAACTAACTTTCTTGCTGGGCATAGTGATATACATCTATAATCCCAGTACTTGAGAGGTGGAGACAGGAGAATTGCAGGTTCAAAGCCTGCCTTGGCAACTTAGCAAGATCCTATTTTAAAACAAAAAAGTAGCCGGGCGTGGTGGCACATGCTTGTAATCCCTGTGCTCGGGAGGCAGAGATAGGAGGATCACGCAGGTTTGAAGCCAGCTGCGCTGGCTTAAGAGACCCTGTTTCCAAATAAAAATATAAAATAGGTCTGGGAGTGTAGCCCGGAGGCAGAAGGGTTTCATCCCCAGTACCACCAAAAATGGAAAGAAAAAAAAGAAAAAAAAAATGCCGGGCGTGGTGGTGCATGCTTGTAATCTCCACGCTTGGGAGGCGGAGACAGGAGGATCTCGCTGGTTTGAAGCCAGCCCTGCTGGCTTAAGAAACCCTGTTTCCAAAAATAAAAGAAGTATAAAATAGGTCTGTGAGTGTAGCCCGGAGGTAGAAGGGCTTCCAGGAACCCAGTACCACCAAAAAAAGAAAAAAGAAAAGAAAAAAAGAAATCAGGAAAACAAAACAAAACAAAAAATAACAACAAAACAAGCACGCATGAACGTATACGTGCAAAAACAAAACACCAAATGGAATTCTCCAAGATCTAGGTCACACATATAATTACGAGAGAGCTGCGTGGGAATGATCTTTACTCTGTTAGGATTTCACTAGAGCTGCTTTCTACGGTATCTAATATGGATAGTATTGAGAATAGGATATCAGATTAGGAAGACTGCCAAATCAGAACTACTGACTTCTTTAAGTCAGTGTTCCACAGCAAATTATAGCCAAGTGTTCCTGAAAGAGATCCCATTCATGAAAAACTTCAATGCCAAACAAATTCCAGAGTTGAAAATAACCTATTACATAAAGTTATTTTGTACTGACTATTACTGTGCTTCTATTTAAAAGTATTTAGCCAACTTTTTTTTTTTTTACTTTACCTAAAAAGAACCTAAATGAAAGTTTGCTTTAGCCAACAAACTGTACTTACAGCCAACATTACAAAGTACAGAGTCTATACTAAAAGGAAAGTTTTGAGAACAGATTAGAAATATCCTGTGCAATTTTTATTTGTTTAAACCAGGAACCTGAACTCAATTGAAATAACCTAGTTAACAAAACTAAAGAAAAAAAAAAGTCTCACCTTAAGGCTTTTCTCAGTGTCTCTATACAGGCCACTATGATCTTGGGATTCTTATTGTCCAAGCCTTTTAGGAGCTCTTCTTGCACAGCCTCTCCTTTTTCAATCTCTATGTACATGAGACAAATCTCTATACCCAGCTCCTTGGCTTTGGCTTTAGGTTGGTTGAACACTTTACTTACAACACCTGACACAACTTCTCCTGTGGTTCTGTAATAGAAACAACCATTAATACACAAAAAAAGACACACTTTAGTAAAAAGAGTTTAAAAAGATTATGGAAAGGGAATATACCAGTATTTTTACAAATGCTTCAAAGTAAATGAGCTTCTATATGTTTCTGTGAGTTTTCATATTAAATTTATGTTCAAGAACATTCATGAAAATGTTATGGAAGTCCAGGCATGGTGGCACATGCTTGTAATCCCAGCATTTGGGAGGCTGAGACAGGAGGATAGTGGTTAGCAACCAGCTTCAGCTACTACTTACTGAGGCCCTTTGCAACTCAGTGAGACCCTGTTTCAAAATAAAGAAATAAAAATAGGGCTGGGGATGGGGTAGCTCGGAGGTAGAATGCCCCTGGGTTTCATCCCTAGTACTACACACACAATAAATACATACATACATACATACATACATACATACATACATACCTTATGGAGGCCAGGTGTGGTGGCGCATGCTTATAATCCCAATACTTGGGAGGCTGAGACAGGAGGAACATAGGTTTGCAGTCAGCCTCAGCTACTTAGTGAGGCCCTCTGCAACTTAATGAGACCTTGTTTTAAAACAAACAAACAAACAAACAAAAAATGGGGCTGGGGGTGAAGCTTGGAGGTAGAATGCCCCTGGGTTCAATTCCCAATCCCTGGTACCACACACACAAAAAAAATTATGAAATTCACAAAAGATTAAGACATGTCATACTAGGCATAGCTCAAGTTTATAAAAGTAGAAAATTCAAAGAAAACAAAAATTCCTTGAAATTCTACTACCCAAAGAAAACTTCCAGTCTTTATTTCCATTCTTCCAGACCTTTCCCTAAAGCATATATCTCTTGTTCACATACACATGGTTATACAAATATATTTTACAAAAATAAGATTACAGAATGCTTGCTTTTTGAAAAATTTTAAATCACTTTAAACAACTCTTAGGCCAAGTGAATTTCTCAATACAAGAAGATAAATGGTTATGTATCTTTAATAAGAAAAATACTGCTCTCAACTCCTTAGCAAATTTTACAGTAATTTTATATTTTTGACGAGTCTTCCCCCTCTTCCTCCTCCTCCTCCTCCTCCCCCTCCCCCTCCTCCTCTTCCTCTTCCTCCTTTGGGCTACATCCCCAGCCCTATTTTTTATTTTTATTTTGAAATAGGGTCTCACTCAGTTGTGGAGGGCCTAAGTAGCTGAGGCTGGCTGCAAACTTCTGATCTGCATGTCTCAGCCTGCCAAGTACTGGGATTACAGGTCTATACCACTATGCCCGGCTGAGTCTCTTCTAAATTAATTAAAACCCATATTCCTGTAAACTAGAGATAGTGAGTAGGTTGAGATTACATGGAGAATTTGTCAAAATAGTAGTTTCTGATATCAGAAGAAAATGAAACAAAAAATATATATAATAGCTTGCTGGTTAACCAAACCATCAATTGTCTTTGTTGATACAATCTTTGAATTAAGCATATCTGTCTTGTCCAATTAACTCAAGGCTTCCAAATTCTTATTTATTTATTTTTTTTCAGTATGAAAGTTCTTCGTAGTAAAGACTAGAGTTAAAAAAAAAAAAACCATCAGGCATAGCTGGGCATGGTGGCACATGCTTGTAATCCCAGCATTTTGGGAAGTTGAGACAGGAGAATCAAAGTTCACAGACAGCCTCAATTACTTAGTGAGGCCCTCTTGCAACCCACTGAGACCTTGTTTTAGAGTAAAGAATAAAAAACAGGGCTAGGGGTATAGCTTGGAGATAGAATGACCATGGGTTCTATTCCCAGAACCGCAAAAAAAAAAAAAAAAAAAAAAAAAAAAAAATCAGTTATAAAAGATAAGGGAAGTGGGCCACTAGACACTTCTATCAACAATTGCTCAAATCAAACAAGCTGGTAGTCACAGAGGTAGTTTAGTAACATTCTCTTGCCCAAAAGAAAAAAATCTAAAAAACACACTGAGAAAGATGTGATTCTAATATCACCTGCCTAGAAACCCTTATTTGAAAACAAACAAACAAACAAACAAACATCTCTTGTAATGCCCAACTGTCTTCTGTGAGATTTTGGTAATTCCTTTGTTGACAACCTCTTGGTTTCTTCCCTTTTAATTTAGAATAATTCCTACACAAAAAACTCAAAACCAGGTGCTTATTAAGGTAAAAGCTGACTTATAATTTAATCCTTTTTAGAACATGTAACATTTAGACTTTTGAGAGTAAAAGAACATAAAAAATACTGAGAAGCTATAAAAGTAAGAAAATTAGTACACTCTAAAACTGTTAACTAAGGATCCACAAATATACATAGTCTATGTAGGACCATATAAAAATTTTTAAAGAATATCTTGAAATTACTTACTTTCCTGCTACATGGGCATTTTCAACATAAACAAGTGCAGCTTCTAGTCCTTTCAACTGGACCACTGCATTGGAATCAGTTACAAATTTTTTGATCAATCCCAAAAATTTGGACCATTCTGGGCTCTTTTCATCCTTTATTTTCTGGAAGATCTTCAGAGCCTCTTCATATCCACTTAACCTTGCTTTCCACAGCTAAAATAAATGTTTTGAAACAAAATTTAATGATATTACCAACTGTTAATCTGCAAGAAAAGAGATAAAAATGAATACCCTAAACCAGGCAATTTGGACAGAGAATACCATAGTTGGAAACAAAAAAGTTGCTGAAGAAATTCAGACTGTTTTCAAAAAAGATAAGTAACTTCTGAATGTTTTGCCAAGGCTACCAAAAATTTATAAGAGGATGTTTTAAATATCACTTTGTTTCCCAGTATTAGTTATAACTTATTTAATACAGCATTAAAGATGTGACAACTCAAACATAAAAAAAAATCATCCTGAGCCGGGCGTGGCGGCGCACGCTTGTAATCCCTGCACTTGGGAGGTGGAGACAGGAGGATCGCGCAGGTTTGAAGCCAGCCTCGCTGGCTTAAGAGACCCTGTTTCCAAATAAAAGTATAAAATAGGTCTGGGAGTGTAGCCCGGAGGTAAAAGGGTTTCCAGGAACCCCAGTACCACCACCACCAAAAAAAAAGTTTTAAGTGCTGCAAAGGGAAAGGGAATGGTACTATTAAAATACATAGTTTGGAAGTAGAACGCTCCTGGATTCAATCTCCAGCACCACACACATATACAAAAAAAGAATTGTCAAACACAAAATAAATGGCCGGACATAGTAGTGCACACCTGCAATCTCTGTACTTGGGAGGCTGAGACAAGAAGATAGAAGGATCCAGGACAGCATCAGCAATTTAGCAAGACTCTCAGCAACCTAGCAAGCCTCTGTTTAAAAAAATAGTGGTGGCACATGCTTGTAATTCCAGTGCTTGGGAGGTTAAGGCAGGAGGATCTGAGTTTGCAGCCAGCCTCAACTACTCAATAAGGCAACTTAGTGAGACCCTGTTTCAAAAATAAAAAGAATGAAGCCGGGTGTGGTGGCACATGCTTGTAATCCCAGCATTTGGGAGGCTGAGACAGGATATCGTGCAGGTTTGAAGCCAGCCTCAGCTACTTAGTGAGGCCCTTTACAACTAACTCAGTGAGACTCTGTTTCAAAATAAAGAATAAAAAAGTAGGGCTGGGGATATAGCTCAAAGGTAGAATGCCCCTGGGTTCCATCCCCAGTACCGAAGAAATATATATATAAACAAATAAACAAATAAATATTCTAAAAATAAAATTAAAATTAAAAGAATGAAAAATCAGGCTGGGGATATAGTTTGGAAGTAGAGTGAGTTCAATCCCCAGCACCACAAAAAATAAAAATAATAAGTGTTTCAAAAATAAAAAAGGATGAGGAGATAGCTCTGAGATAGAATGCCCCTGAATTCAATCCCTAGCTCCCCCCCAAAAAAAAAGAAAGAAAAAAAAAGAATAATGTACAAATAAGAGATGAAAAAAAATTTTTTTTGGAGGTACTGGGGATGAAACCCAGGGGCATTCTACCTCTGAGCCACACCCCCAGCCTATTTTTTATTCTTTATTTTGAAACAGGGTCTCACTGAATTGCAAAGGGCCTAGGTAGCTAAGGCTTTCCTTGAACTGAATCCTCCTGTCTCAGCCTCCCAAATGTTGGGATTACAAGTGTGTGCCACCATGCCTGGCTGAGAGATAAAATTCTAAAATCTACTAATTATATCTGTTATTTTAAAAGCAATTAGCATGTAATCCCAGCATTCGGGAGGCTAAGACAAGAGGATCGCAGTTGGTGGACTGCCTTGGCTACTTAGCGAGGCCCTTTGCAACTCAGTGAGACGCTGTTTCAAAATAAAGAATTAAAAATAGGGCTGGGGGTCTGTAGCTCAATACCCAGTACTCAAAAAAAAAAAAAAAAAAAAAAAAAAAAAAAAAAAAGCGTGAGCATGATGGCACATGCCTGTAATCCCAGTAATTGGGAGGCTGAGACAGGAGGATTGCAGGTTCATTATCAGTCTCACAAGAAGCGAAACTCAGCAACCTAGTGAGACCAGTCCCTATTTAAGCCTCGGCATGGTAGCACATGGCTATAACCCCAGTACTTGGGAGGCTGAGATGGGAGGATCTCAGGGTTATGGCCTGCCTCAGCAACTTAGTGAGAAGTAGAATGCCCCTGGCTTCAATTCCCTGTACCACGACAAACAACTCAGCTTCAGAAGGTAGTTATCAGAAGACAGAACAGATGATATAGACTAGAGAACCTAAAAAATACTGAACTTCTATTTTTCTTTTTTTTGTGTGTGATACTGGGTGGAACCCAGGGGCTTTTCTACCTCTGGGCTATATTCCCAGACCTATTTTATACTTTATTTGGGAAAGGGGTCTCACTAAGTTGCTGAGAGCATCACTAAGTAGTTGAGGCTGGTTTCAAACTTGTGCAATCCTCCTGTCTCAGCCTCCCAAGTGCTGGGATTACAAACATGCGCCACCACGCTCAGCATAAATATACTGAACTTTTCTAAGGTCGAATTCAGAACACATCTCCAAAGAACAATTTATATACAATGAAATATTACTATGTACTTAGTGAGTATACCATACTGATTATAAAACTACCCAGCTAATAACTTTTTTTGGTGGTAGTGCTGAGGATGAAACCCAGGGGCACTCTTCTTCAAGGTCACTTTCAACCCTATTTTATATTTGAAAATGGGATCTTGCTAAGATATTGAGGCTGGCTTCAAATTGGAGATTCTCCTATCTTAGCCTCCCAAGTATAGGAAGCTAAGATAAGCTCCTAGTGTACCACCATGCCCAGCTAAATAAATTTAAAAAAATTGAGCTGGAGATAATTCTTTTCTTTTCCTTTTCTTTCTTTTTTTTTTTTTTTGCGGGTCTGGGGATGGAACCCAGGAGCAAGCAATCTCTGAGCTACACCCCCTGCCCTATTATTTTTATTCTTTATTTTGAAACCAGGTCTCACTGAGTTGCAGAGGGCCTCACTAAGTAGCTGAGGCTGTTCTAGAACCGAGATCCTCTGGTTTCAGCCTCCCAAATGCTGGGATTACAGGGATTACACAAGCATGCGCCACCACGCCTGGCTTGGAGATAATTATTTTCAATGACATAATGTATCCAACATGGCATCCGTGTATTTCAAACTACCAATGTTTTCATATGCTTCTAAGTAAGACAAGAGTACAACTGCTAATAAAACAAGCCACTGACACAAATTTATATTTCAGGAAAGCCTTACCTTGTGCTCACATTTTTGATCAACTGGCAATTTCAACCATTCACTGTCATCTCCCATTATGCTTCCAGTTTTTTCTTGGAATTAAAAGTAGTAGTTCCTAGTTAAAAAAAAAAAAAAAAAAAAAGGTAACTATCACCTTTAGCAATCAATTTGTCTCTTAAAATGACTTTTCTCAGATTCTCAGATTATTATTTTAACATGCATGCACACCAAAAAAAAAAAAAAAAAAAAAAGCCCATTCTTTGGTCATGGAATTAAAGTGGTCAAATGCCAATTAACTATAGAACATCTTTTAAAAAGGAAAAATAAAAGGCCGGTATAGTAGCACAAACTTGTAATCCCAGTACTTGGGAGTCTGAGACAGGAGACCCTGGGTTCATGGCCAGCCTCATCTACTTAGTGAGGACCTCTGCAACTTAGTAAGACCCTGTTTCAAAATGAATAATATAAAATTGGGCTGGGGGTGGCTCAGAGGTAGAATGCCCCTGAGTTTAATACTCAGAACCACACACAAAAAAACAGAAAGAAAGAAAGAAAGAAAGAAAGAAAGAAAGAAAGAAAGAAAGAAAGAAAATAGAAGAGGAAAAAGTCAATCTAAATCAAAAGACAGGCATGCATCTTAAAAAATGATTATATATTTTCCCAAATGAGAACTTCATAGATACATGATAATGCTGAAAAGCTGAGCTAGTTGGCCTTTATAGGGTGTGGTAGACTAAAATATGCCACTCCCAAATCTATTTCTTTGGCTCCCTTCCATCTGGTTATTCAGAGAAAGTTCAGATACAAGAATATTTCTCAAAAGCTATCCTTTTGTAAAAGAAATCCACTTTAAAGAGGTAATCTAAGCTAGTAAATAGTAAGCAGATGATTTTTTCCATGAGGTCCCATTAGCTATCGCTATCTAAAGACAGGATCTTGGAACAATCATATCACAGGATAAGAGACTAGAGGTGCAAAGAGAGACTGCCACAGATGTCACCTATTCTTCTGAAGGTAGTTTACCTGAGAACTTTATCTGCATAAAAAGAGAAGCTTTAACTTTTTTTTATTTTTTGCAGTACTGGGGATGGAACCAGGGGCATCCTACCTCTGAGCTATACTCCCCCCAGCTGAGGAGGAAACCCAGGGGCACTCTTCTTCAAGGTCACTTTCAACCCTATTTTATATTTGAAAATGGGATCTTGCTAAGATATTGAGGCTGGCTTCAAATTGGAGATTCTCCTATCTTAGCCTCCCAAGTATAGGAAGCTAAGATAAGCTCCCAGTGTACCACCATGCCCAGCTAAATAAATTTAAAAAAATTGAGCTGGAAATAATTATTTTCTTGTTTTTCTTTCTTTTTTTTTTTTGCGGGTCTGGGGATGGAACCCAGGAGCAAGCAATCTCTGAGCTACACCCCCTGCCCTATTATTTTTATTCTTTATTTTGAAACTAGGTCTCACTGAGTTGCGGAGGGCCTCACTAAGTAGCTGAGGCTGTTCTAGAACCGCGATCCTCTGGTTTCAGCCTCCCAAATGCTGGGATTACACAAGCGTGCGCCACCACGCCCGGCCTTTTTTATTTTTTTTATATTTTATTTTGAAACAGGGTCTCACTAAGTTGCTGAAAGCCTCACTAAGTAGCTGAGGCTGGCTTCGAACCCGTGCGATCCTCCTGTCTCAGCCTCCCAAGTGCGGGAATTACAAGCATGCGCCAGCATGCCCGGCTATTTTTTATTTTGAAACAGGGTCTCACTGAGTTGCAAAGGGCCTAAGTAGTTGAGGCTGTCCTCAAAGTATGATCCTCTTGTTTCAGCCTCCCAAATGCTGGGATGACAAGAGTGCACAACCACACTGGTATGGCAAGTTTTTATTTGCTGTGCGTTCCTCCTCAGTCCCAAGCCTTTTCCTTTTTATAGCCCAGAGAGCAACTCCTATGTGTATACACATAGATAAATGTATTTTTCTTCCTGTTTGTCTATTATTCGTTTATTACATAGATTCTGTTATCAAACCTTCAGAGTGAAGAAAGAAATGTTTCTCTCCTCCACAAGGGAACAAGAAAAATATTCTGGAAGAAATCTTACTTTCAAATGTTTATCTAAAATTCCTTTTAGGAAATAAATTAATATGAAAAAAACTTCCCTGCTACACAACCCTCTACCTAAATCTGGTAAATATAACTCTAATAACTTTATGTGAACTAGCAAAAAAATCAAATTATTAAATAAACTATTGCTTTATAAATATTCTTTATAAACTTTTAGTGAGGTTTAGAGTCAATACTGCTTTAAAATTATACTATCTATTTAGATAACACCACTTTCTGATTATAAAAGCAATGTATGTTAACTGTAAAAAGTTTAGAACTATAGAAAATACATAAATAAGGAAAATATTAGCTGGACATAATCCAGTACTTCAGAGGCTGAGACAGGAGGATCGCTGGTTTGACAACATCAACGATGTAGTGAGACTCTCATCAACCTAGTAAGATGTTTCCAAAAAATACAAAGAGCTGGGCATGGTGGCACATGCTTGTAATCCCAGTACTTGTGAGGCAGAGACAGGAGGATCACGATCACAGCTTTGCAGCCAGCCTTAGGTACTTAGTAAGGTCCTCTGCAACTCAGTGAAACTGTTTCAAAATAAAAAACAGAGCTGGGGTGTAGCTTGGAGGTAGAATGCTCCTGGGTTCCATACCTAGTACTGCAAAAAAAAAAAAAAAAAAAGGAAAATAAAATAACATAAATAAAATAAATAAATAAATGGGGGGTGGGGGTATAACTCAGGCATAAAAAAGTTCCTGGGTTCAATCTCTAGTACAAAAAAAAAAAATAATAGAATTTCACCATCAACTAGTAACTGCAATGAACATAGTATATAAGTTATATGAAAAAGACAGGGATAGTCATCTTTTTCCTATCATAGACTTTCCCCATATTTGAGAATGTGACATAATATCCACATAGCAATCCATTTTAGGAACATACCATAATTATCAATTCTATTGTTGAATATTAAACTATAAACTGGGCCTGGTGGTGAACGCCTGTAATCCCAGTATTTGGGAAGCTGACAGAAGGATTGCAGGATCAAGGACAGCTTCAGTAACATCAGCAACATAGTGAGACTCTCAGCAACCTAGCAAGACCCTGTTTCAAAAGAAGAAATTTTTTAAAAAGGCTAATGGTGTAGCTCTGAGATAGAATGCCTTTTGGTCCAATCCTCAGTACCACAAATAATATAGAAAGGTCCTACTGAACTCTCAACTCCCAATACTGGCCTCACATAAAACATATTTTCAATAAATACTTGTCTAATGAATGTATACCTTGATGACTGGGAATCATGCTCTATTATGAATAGTGCACTACACAAAATTTGTCTGTGTGTGTTACTAAGGAATGAACCTAGGTCCTCACTCAAGCTAGGTAACTGCTCTCCACTGAACTATATCCCTAGCTGCCAAAGTTTTTTTGTTTGTTTGTTGTGTGTGTGTGTGTGTGTGTGTGTGTGTGTGTGTCTAAGTTACTCACAGTCTCACTAAGTTTTTTTAAGGTGGGCCCCAAACCTGCAATCTTGTCTCAGCCTTTTAAATATTGAGATTATAGGCATGAACCACCACACTTGGCTCTCACAAAATCTTTTTTAAGCATATTAATGCATTCTATGCAAATATTAACTACCTGAAAAAAAGAACCCCACCCTTACAAACTAAATTCATGAAGATTAAGTAACTTGCCAAAATAACAAAACTGGCCGGGCGTGGCGGTGCACGCTTGTAATCCCCGCGCTTGGGAGGCAGAGACAGGAGGATCGAGCAGGTTCGAAGCCAGCCGTGCACGCTGGCTTAGGAGACCTTGTTTCCAAATAAAAATGTAAAAATAGGTCTGGGAGTGTAGCCCGGAGGTAGAAGGGCTTCCAGGAACCCCAGTACCACCCAAAAGAAAAAGAAAAAAAAAAACCGGGTAGGCAGTGATATTATACTCAAAGTCTATGCTTCATCCTTTCCACTATTTCCTCCTATCGAATGGGAGGAGACATTCCAGGATAAGTTAGGCTTATATAAAAAGAAAGACTGAGAGCCAGGTGTGGTGGCACACACTTGTAATCCCAGAATTTGGGAGGTTGAGACAAGATTGCGGTTTGCAGGCAACCCCAGTTACTTAGGCCCTTTGCAACTCAGTGAGACCCTGTTTCAAAATTAAAAATAAAAAGCCGGGCGTGGTGGCGCACGCTTGTAATCCCCGCGCTTGGGAGGCAGAAACAGGAGGATCGCGCAGGTTCGAAGTCAGCCCCACGTGCTGGCTTAGGAGACCTTGTTTCCAAATAAAAATGTAAAAATAGGTCTGGGAGTGTAGCCCGGAGGTAGAAGGGCTTCCAGGAACCCCAGTACCACCAAATAAATAATAAATAAATAAATAAATAAATAAATAAATAAATATAAAAATAAAAAATAAAAATAAAAAATAGAGCTGGGGGTGTAGCTCAGAGGTAGAATGCCCCTGGATTCCATCCCCAGTACTGCAAAAAGAGACTGAATTGTAAAAGTTTGTTAGAATAAGTGGAACTTTAATTAGGCTTCTCTCCAAAATCCCCAGGCTCCTCAGGAAACAACAACAATGTGTTTTGGAGTGGGAGTAAAACCTAATACAAACCTGGCATGATGGCACACACTTGTAATCCCAGTACTTGGGAGGCTGAGATAGGAGGATTGCAAGTTTGCAACCAGCCTAAACTACTTAGTGAGAACCTCTGCAACTTAGTGAGACCCTGTTTCAAAATAAAGAATAAAGAATAAAATAGGGCTGGAGGTGTAGCTCAGAGGTAGAATGACACTGGCTTCAATCCCCAGTACCACCCCCCCCAGCACACAAAAGAACCCTAATATAAGGATCCACAGATGCTCAAATGCAGCAATGATGGGACATAAGAATAATATCTGACCAGGTGTGGTGGCACATTTTTGTAATTCCAGCATTTTGGGAGGCTGAGACAGGAGGATCGCAGTTTACCTACAGCCTCAGCTACTTAGTGAGGCCCTTTGCAACCAGTGAGACCCTATTTCAAAATAAATAAAAAATAGGGCTGGGGGTGTAGCTCAGAGGTAGAATGCCCCTGGGTTCTATCTCCAGTACCACAAACACACAAAAAAAGAATAATATTTTGGATAGTAGTATGAAATTAAGTTGAAGATGTATATATCCTTATCACTTAGCAATTTTATTCCTAGGTATATACCCTATAAATTGATGTCAATTGCACGAGAAGACCTGCACAAGGATGTTCATAGAAATGTTGTTTCTAATACTCAAAAGTTGAACATGTTCATGAAAAGGACAATGAATAAATAGTGATATATTCACAAAGCACAATATTAAACAGCAACGAAAACAAGTGAACTATGTGGTGGTACTGGGGGTGGAACCCTTCTACCTCCGGGCTACACTCCCAGACCTTTTTTCTTTTTTTTCTTTTCAAATTTTATTTGGAAACAGGGTCTCTTAAGCCAGCAAGGCTGGCTTCGAACCTGTGCACTCCTCCTATCTCCACCTCCCAAGCACGGGATTTCAAGTGTGCGCCACTACACCCGGCTTATGTGGTACTTTTCAAACTCTACAGTGAAGAACTAGTCTCCCCACACACAACTGCACAGTGGCAAGTTTAGAAAATACAATAACACTATCTGTGTATTTTTTATTTTTTAATTTATTTTGGTACTGGGGATTGAACCCAGGGGCATTCTACCTCTGAGCTACATCCCTAGCCCTATTTTTTATTTTGAAACAGGGTCTCACTAAGTAGCTGAGGCTGACCATGAACCTGCAATCCTCCTGTCTCAGCCTCTCTTCCAAGTACTGGGATTCCAAGTGTGTGCCACCACACCTGGCTCTGTATATTTTTAAAGTTTCCCAGGTAAATGCAAAAGGGTCCAGCTGCAATGGAAAACAACTGGTGCTTCCCCAAAGAGTTAAACATAGAATTATCATTTGCTCTTACAATTCTACTAGGTATATATCCAAAAGAACTAAAAATACTCAAATAAGTATTTGCATGTGCATGTTCATAATAGCACTATTCACAAGAGCCAAAAAGAAAAACCAGCCCAATGTCCGTCAATGGATATATAAATGGTGATATGTACATATAATACAATGTCACTCTGCAATAAAAGGGAACAAAATACTGATACATGCTACCTCATGGATGAACCTCAAAAACATTATGCTATATGAAAGAAGCCAAACACAAAAGGTACGCAACACACACCACCTCCATTTATATAAGCTATAATATAAAATAGAGCTCGGAGTGCAGCTCACAGGCAGCACGCCCTTAAGTTAAATCATCTGTTCTACAAACAAACAAAAACTGTTGTTTATGGTTTTTCTTCTTTTTACACAAAGGAAAGCAGTGCTTCATCTTAAAATTTATTGCGGCCACTCAAATAATGGATGCAGTGTTTGTGTATGCAAGTGACACTAAGAAATCTTGGTCTGTTTTGTGTGTGTGTGTGTGTGTGTGTGTGTGTGTGTGTGTGTTGGTCTTATTTCAGGAATGACATATTAAGAAAAAGAAACTTCATTATTCTTTCCCTGCAATTATTATTATTATTATTATTATTAATTTTTTTTTTTTTTTTTGCAGGTCTGGGGATGGAAACCAGGGGCATTCGACCTCTGAGCTACACCTCCTGCCCTATTTTTTTTATTCTTTATTTTGAAACCGGGTCTCACTGAGTTGCAAAGGACCTCACCAAGTAGCTGAGGCTGTCCGTGAAACGCAATCCTCATTTGTGAGGTCTCAGCCTCCCAAATGCTGAGGTCTCAAATTTGGGAGGTCTCAGCCTCCCAAATGCTGGGATTACAAGCATGCGCCACCACACCCAGCTTCCCTGCAATTATTTTAAAATTGGTATTTAGAAATTTTGTGGCCGGGCGCTGAGACAGGAGGATCGCGCAGGTTCGAAGCCAGCTGCGCTTAAGAGACTGGCTTAAGAGCTGGCTTAAGAGACACTGTTTCCAAAACTAAAAAGTATAAAATAGGTCTGGGAGTGTAGCCCGGAGGTAGAAGGGCTTCCAGGAACCCCAGTACCACAAAAAAAAAAAAAGAAAAGAAATTTTGACACACACATAACTCATATAATATACATAAATTATATAAAGCATTACCATAAAACTGACACACTAACCTACCACCCAAGATAGAAACTTGAAGATTATCATTACTGTACCAGTGCATTTATTTTCCAACCCATTGTTCTTCCCACAGAAGTGCTTTCCTGAAATGTTTAGTTTTATACATGTCCCTAAATAACAAAATTAACTCTGCTCATTTATGAGCCCTAGAAAAAATTAAATTATACAGTTTGTAGTCTTTTGTTATTGATTTTGTTGTTGTTTGTTTTTTGTAGTACTTGGGGTGGAACCCAGGGGCATTCTACATCTGAGCTACACTCCCAGCCCTATTTATTATTCTTTATTTTGAAACAGGGTCTCACTAATTGCGAAGGGCCTCACTAAGTAGCTGAGGCTATCTGCAAACCACTATCCTCCTGTCTCAGCTTCCCAAATGCTGGGATTACAAGCTTGCAAGCATGTGCCACCACGCCCAGCTTATTATTTTATTTTATTTTTTGTAATTTATTTTTTTTATTGGTGCACTGTATTCATACATCATAATGGGATTAAAAAAAAAAACACCTTTTGTAGACATACATGCAAACATGGCCCAATTAGCCCCTACCCGATCCCCAACCCGTTCCCTCCCCATCCCTCCTTCCCATGCTTGGCTTAGTGGTTGACATCTAGTATTATAGCAATTTATCCAAAATTAAAAATGATAATCTCACAGAACAGTTTCATTTGTCTGATACCAAGCTTTTGAGGACTTAAAGATAGCATTTCAATATTTCTTTTTGCTTTCTTTCTTACCAGAGAATAATTTTTTTCTTTTTTTTTTTTTTTTGGTGAAACTATCATACATTTATTTATTTATTTTTCAGAAAAAATCTATCCTAATGTGGAATATGGACTAGATACCCAAAACGATCTTGAAAAAGAACAAAGCTAGAAAATGTATATTTTCTGATTTCAAACCATATAAAGCTACAATAATTGAAACAGTGTAGTACTGTTATAAAGGCAGATATATAAACCATTGGAGTTAAATAAAAGCCTAGACATAAATTCTTCCATATATTGTCAAGTTATTTTTGACAAGGTTTCCACAAACATTTGGTGGAGGAAATAATAATCTTTTAACTAAATATTGTTGAAAAATAATAATTACATGAAAAAGAATAAAGTTGGACCCTTACCTAACACCATATACAAATATTAACTCAAAATAGATAAAAGACCTAAATATAAATCTTAAGACTATAAACTTTTAGAAGAAAATCTGGGTCATTAAACCTCACAACATTGAAACTGACAGTGATTTCTTGGATATGATTTCAATGACACAGACAACAGAAGAGTAAACAAACTCCCTAAAAATTAAAAAAAATTGTATATCCAAAGACAATGTAAACAGAGTTAAAAGTTACTGATAGAATGGGATAAAATATTTCCAAATGCTATATCTGAAGGTATATTAATATCCCAAATAGAAATCCTAAAAATTAGCAACAATAAAAGCAAATAATACAATTTAGAGATAGGTAAAAGACTAACATAAATAATGAATCTCTACAGATAACCAATCTTAGTAGTCTGTTGGGTGGAAAATCTTGTTCTGGTGTGTTACCTAATTCTTCTTTGTAGTTAATCTCTTTGAGTATTTTCTCTAGCGCTGGTTTTGAAGACATAAATTCCTTCAGTTTCTGTTTGTCCTGGAAGCTTCTTATTTCCCCATCGAATTTGATAGAAAGTTTTGCCGGGTAGAACATTTTTGGCTGGAAGTTGTTTTCTTTCAGAGTTTGGAATATGTTACTCCAAGCCCTTCTGGCTCTCATGACTTGGTTTGGGAAGTCTGGAGTGATTCTAATTGGTTTGCCTCTGAATGTAACTTGGCCCTTTGCTTTTGTTGCCTTTAAGATTCTCTGCTTGGCTTCCACATTGGTCATTTTGACAATTATGTGGCGTGGTGATCCTCTTCTCCGATCCTGTCTAAAGGGGGTTCTATAAGTTTCCTGGACCTGTGTATCAACCTCTTGCTCTATGTTTGGAAATTTTTCTATTACTTCCTTGAAGAGATTGTTGATCCTTTCGGTTTCACCTTCTTTTCCCTCCTCTATTCCAATTATTCTTAGGTTAGCTCTCTTAAAATGGGCCCATATTTCTTCAATGTCAGATTCCTGCTGTCGGATTTTTTTTTCTAGTTTAGAAACTATGCGTTCATTTTTGGAGTGATCATCTTCTAAGAGCGAGATTCTATTCTCCATGTGGTCTAATCGTTTGTTTGTGCTTTGAATTGAGGACTTTACTTCATTAATTGCATCCTTTATCTCTTTTTGGCTCTCTCTGAATTCTTTTCAAAACACCTCTATTATTTCTACAGTTATTTTCCTGATTTGATCTTCTAGAAATCTCTGAATTTCTGTTTTATCGGGTTCAGATGTTGTGGGGTTGTGGGCATTCATTGCTCCATTGTTATTCCTCTTTCCCATGATTTCGGAAGTTTGAGCCTTCTCTGGGTTTTTCCCTTGGGTCACTAAGACTTCACTTAAGGTGCTCTGGATCTCGAGTCTGTGGTATCTCAGTCCCTACTACTCCTTTACTAGGTTGTATGGCAGAGTCTCAGACCCAGGGAGTCAATCGAGGCTTCTTTAGACCATGGGGGGTGCCAGGTTGGGCGTTCTCCTATGGTGTGATATCTCTGCCACCGCCACTCCCCCACTGGGTCAAGTCCCTGGGGGTGCTGTACTGGGATTTCTTCTCTAGGGGCTGCAATTTGACTCACTGTTGTTGAGTGCGGCGATGGAGCTGTAGTGGACTCAGTGAATTCGCTGCTGCTGCCGCCAGTAGCAATATGGCGCCACTGCCACGCCCTCGGCCATGAGGCTGGCGTATTTCTTCTCTGGTTTTGTGCTCCGTTCTGAGTCCCTGCAGGGTGTGCTGAGCCCAGCCACTGGGAGCATTAGATGCTCCCTGTGCCAGAAAATCTGCCGAATCCCGCCTGGCTGTTCCACAGCGGCTCACCTTGGCTCGCTGTCCGCCGCTCCTCTCTGGAGCCTGAGTGTGTTGGTCTGGTGCTGTCTGGTGAACTCACCACAGCTGCAAGCAGTAAGGCGCTGCTGCCGCGTCCTCGGGTGTGAGGCCGGCGTGTCTCCTCTGTGGCTCTGAGCTCTGTTCTGAGTTCCCCGCCTCTCTGGGATCTGGTGCAGCAAGGGAAAATGGCGCCCGCCGCTCCGCGCCACAGCTCCAGCTGCAGCACTGCGATCTGGTTTCTTTCTGTGTCTCGCTTTTCCAGCCCTCTTTTTCTCTGTCCCTTGTAATTACATTTTTTCTCTGCTGATGGTGTTTTCTGACTTTGAAAGGCACTGATTTTGTAGTAATAGAGATTGGTTGTTAGGGGGGCTCGTAAGCCCCACTTTTCTCCGTCGCCATCTTCCTGGAAGTCTTATTCTTTATTTTAAAACAGAGTCTCGAGCAGGGCGTGGTGGCACATGTTTGTAATCCCCCCCTTGGGAAGCTAAAACAAGAGGATTACACAGGTTCGAAGCCAGTCTCAGCTACTTAGTGAAGCTCTCAGCAACTTAGTGAGACTCTTTTTCCAAATAAAATAGAAAATAGGTCTGGGAGTATAGCCCAGAGGTAGAAAGCCCCTGGGTTCCACCCTCAGTACAACCAAAAAAAAAAAAAAAAAGGGGGGGGTCTCACTTAGTTGCAAATGGCCTTACTAAGTAGCGAGGCTGCCTGCGAAATGTGATCCTCCCGTCTCAGCCTCCCAAATGCTGGGATTACAAGTGTGCGCCACCATGCCATGCTTATTATTTGTAGTCTTTTGTAACATGTTATTTCACTCACTATTTTGCTTATAAAATTCATCTATATAGTGTACTATAGCTCAGTGATATTTAAACTGTGGTCCAAGGCCTGGGCATGTAGTTCAGTGAACAACTGCCTATCCTGCTAGAGCTGTGGGTTCATTCCCAGCACTACAAACACACAAAACAACAAACCAAACATACCAAAGTGTGGTTCATAGTTTCATGCTTGATCACAACTGTTACCATTCCCAGATGAGTAAGGAAATAGAAATAAGTATTTAGAAACTTTCACAGCGAGTGTATTCATTTTGAGTCACCCCCCCATGCCATTTTGACATGGGGCTGTATTTCTATTTTCTGAATTTCTATCTTTCTAATAAACTTCTTTAAATCTTCAAAAAAACAAAAAAGAAACTTTCACAGCATCAGTGGTACAGTGGTACATACCTGTAATCTCAGTTACTCAGAAGGCTGAGGAAGGAGGATCTCAAGTTTGAGGCAAGCCTGGGATGGGGCAACTTAGCAAGACCCTGTCTCAAAATAAAAAGTAAAACTGGATATGGTGATGCATGCCTATAATCTCAGTACTTGAGAGGCTGAGACAGGAGGATCCCAGGTTTGAGGACAGCCTCAGGAAGCAGTGAGACTCTCATCAACCTAGCAAGACCCTGTTTCACAGTGGAACACCAAAGACAGAATTCAGATGAAACTAGCATTTATAGAATAGGTGGAAGATGAGCCCTTCAGTTCTTATACATAATACCTGGCACATATAAAGTGATCAATAAATGTCTGTTAGGGAGGGAAAATATACAGTAAAGCACAAAGCAATAAGTCTTACCAAACTAGTTTTTGTTCTTGTGAAAACAATTTTTTTTTTGGTGGTGCTTGGGATGGAACCCAGGGGCATTTTACCTCCAACCTACACCCCCAGCCCAGTTTGAAACAGGATATCACTAAGGTGCAGAAGGCCTAAGTAGCTGAGGCTGGCTGTGAACCCAGATCCTCCTGTCTCAACCCTTCACTATGAATATTTTTTATTACATTCAATATCTGTGTGGACGAACCTGTGAACCTTTATATATATATATATATATATATATATATATATATATAATCTTATTAATATATCTTATTATATATACATACATACATACATACATACAATCTTTTATCTTCAAAAGCAAGGTGTGGTGGTACATGCCTATAACCCAAACCTTGGGAGGCTGAGGAAGAACTGCAGGTTCAAGGACAGGCTCAGCAAGGTAATGAGACTCTCAGCAACTTTAGCAAGACCCTGTTTCAAAACAATAAATAAACTGGGAATGGTGGCACATGCCCGCAATTCCAGTACTTGTGAGGCTGAGACAGAAGGATCACAGGTTTGAAGATAGCCTCAGCAAGAAGTGAAACTCTCATCAAACTAGCAAGACCCTGTTTCAAAATAAAAATAAAATAGGGATAGAGGTATAGCTCAGAGGTAGAAGGCCCCTGGGTTCAATTCTTAGTACCACACACACACAAAAATAATAATAATAAATAAGCCAGGTGTGGTGGCACACGCTTGTAATCCCAGCATTCAGGAGATTGAGACCGGAGGATCGCGGTTCGAGGGCAGCTTCAGCTACTTAGTGAGGCCCTCTGCAACTTAGTGAGACCCTGTTTCAAAATAAAGAAAAATAGGGCAGAGGGTGTAGCTCAGATGTCAAATGCCCCTGGGTTTTATCCCCAAACACACACACACACACACACACACAAAATAAAACAAAAATAAATAAATAAATAAATAAATAAATAAATAAGAAAGGCTGTGGGTATAGTTCAGAGGTAGAATATTCCTGGGTCTAGACCCCAATACTACACACACACACACACACACAAAAAAAAAAAAAAAATTTAAATAATAAAATAAGCCAGGCATGGTGACACACGCTTGTAATCCCAATACTTTAAAGGCTGAGAGAAGAGGATCACAGGTTCCAGGACAATCTCAGCAAGTAGTGAGACTCTCATCAACCCAGTGAGAACCTGTTTCAAAATAAAAATAAAATAGGGTGAGGGTATAATGCCAAGGCAGAATGCCCCAGGATTCAATCTCTAGTACTACTACTACTACTACTACTACACACACACACACACACACACACAAACACACACAATAATAATAATAATAATAATAATAATAATAATAATAATAAAGCCTGGTATGGTCGCACGCTTGTAATCCCAGCATTCAGGAGGCTGAGACTGGAGGATCGTGGTTCGCGGACAGCCTCAGCTACTTAGTGAGGCCCTCTGCAACTCAGTGAGACCCGGTTTCAAAATAAAGAATAAAAAATAGGGCAGGGGGTGTAGCTCAGAGGTCAAATGCCCCTGAGTTCCACCCACAAACCCGCAAAAAAAAAAAAAAATGATGATGATAATAATAATAATTATAAAGAGCAAATGAGAATGTATGTGAAAAATAGTTTATTTGTCCCAAAAGAACTTGGGCAATTTATAAAAATTTAAAATACAGTTAGTTGGGAAAGGAGAATTATCTCTAGTTGGCAGCTGCATAATAACCGACCCTAAAAACCAAGTGGGCCTTAAAACACCAATTATGATTTATTGGTAGCTATACAGTTTAACTCATCCTCCTGGTAACCCTTGATTCCAAAAGAGTTTACTCCATCAATTGAAAAGGAAAAACCCTTTTCTTGAGATTAACAAAACTAAAAAGATGATAGGCTGTAATTTGTCTTGATTCATATTCTATGCAAATTATTAAAGATAGACTGAAGGGCGCTATATTAAAGTGGAAGAATCAATTAAGCCTTTGCATCTAAGATTGCAAGAATAGGAAGGAAATCTAACTGGGAGCAGAAGACTTCAATCTAGTCAGAGAAAATAATGGTGTAAATGAAAGAAAACCATGTAAGAAGGAAGTTTTGAACTATTTGTCTTTGGGGAGTGGAGGACAGGCTAAAAATACCATGAGTTTGGTATTTTAATGTATTTTATTTTGGTATAATAAATGTGGCACTAGGCATAAAAAGAGACATGTGGATTTCATAAACATAGAAAGCCAAAGATTTTATTAAATTGGAGGATTTGATAACTTGAGAGCAACTAAAATTGCAAAGAAAGGGAAGAAATAAAATTTGAAGGATACAACACACACACACACACACACACACACACACACACACACACACACCAGTTTATTTGATCTGGTCCCTACTAAAATATTCAGAAATTCAAAATTTTTCAGAGTTCTCATGAGTTTTTATCCCAGTCTAAAACAAACAAAGGAAAGGTGACCAGCTAAAACAAATCTTCTAGAGAAACAGTATCACTTTATACCACTGATATAGCTAATAAGGTCTCTCCAGGAGCTCTAACACTATATAGTCTACACTGCTCCTGAAAAATGACTAGACATAATTCCTTATATTTAGACCAGAGGCTGAGAACTGTTTTCAAGGTTATACATAAAGGTAGTACTTAGAATAAATTCCAAACCATCCAACTTTTCAGGTTAGTGTTCAAATAACAGTATTAAATAGGTTCTGTGTCCTACTGTAAAACATAAACCCAGTACTCTAGTATTTTCTCAATCTTCATCCAACTAAAAGTAAGGCAAAGATAAACCCTATCATGAATAATATTAGACCTGGGCATAGAACATTTTTCTTACTTCATAGTACATCCACTCTTTCCTAACCACCCAAGAGTGCAAGCGTGATATCCTGTATTTTAAATTCCTGTATTTTGACAGTGTGAAAGAATAATTATAGAGCTACTGAATAGGTTGTTTTGGCTTCTACTTGAAAAGAAGCATTGGCAGTGCAACTATTTCATGGCAAATTCCCAAGCTCTTGACCTACAAAAGCTCTTCACTATCACAAATGCAAAAAATCTGGACCTGATTACCATTCCTGGACTCTCATTTCTGGCTAAGGAGATGCTACTGCAAAAGCACAGTATGAGTCTGCAGGAAGTTTGAGGAAAATCTCTGCCCACTCAAAAAGAAACCCCTAATCCTGGCATACCTGTACCTACTTGGGAGGCAGAGGGCTCTCTTGAGTGCAGGTGTTTGGAGCCTGCCTGAGTAATATACCAATATTCATCTCAAAACAAAACAAACTCTCTGAACCCAGGCATGGTGGTACACGCTTGTAATCCTAATACTTGGGAGGCTGAGACAGGAGGATCCAGGTTTGCGGATATCCTCAGCTACTTAGTGAGGCCCTCTGCAACTTACTAAGACCCTGTTCATAATAAAAAATAAAAAATCGGGCTGGGGGTATAGTTCGGAGGTAGAATGCCTTTGGGTTCAATTACCAGCACTGAGGGGGGTAAAAAAAAAATCTACTAAGATGTGATCAGCCAGGTGTGGTGGCGCATGCCTGTAATCCCAGCATTTGGGAGGCTGAGACAGGAGGATCATGGTTTGAGGCCATTCTCAGCTACTTAGTGAGGCCCTTTGCAACTCAGTGAGACTCTGTTTCCAAATAAATAAATAAATAAATAAATAAATAAATAAATAAATGGCTATAGAAAGCCCCATAGTTCCATTCCCAGTACTGCAAAAAAAAGTGATCAAAGACTCATTAAAAAACAATGGTAATTATATTGTAAAATAAAGATAAACCAAAATGCATGAACATGCCCAGAAATCTTTACTCAAATTATGTTTACAAAGGACAACTAAAGAAGCATAGCAGTTATATAACAGTCAAGGAAAATTGAAGAGTTTTATTACATGGCAAAGCCAAACAAAATCTCATCTCTAAGTAGCAGATAAAAATATTGACAAACCTTTCCTTCTAAACTTAAAAAGTCTCACCACCTCCAAGTATTTGCCATTGGCAAGGACAAGTGTTAACCATCTTCTTTGAATATTCTGCATTACTAGGGGGCTAGAAAGTTGAACTGCTTCTCTAGCAGGTAATCTCCACAAACTTTGGTGTTTCTTTAACTTGTTCTTGATGGCCTCACATAAATTCCCTCAGAGACGAAAACCAATGAAGAGCTGTCTTTCTTATTATGCTATTCAATGAGCGGGAAAAAAGGTTAACTGGACTCTCACTAATAAATGATCACTGTAAATGTCTCCAAAGGGGGTACCGGATACCAACCCAGGCCTCTGGGGAGATAGAAAGCAAACTCCGGTTGTGAATTAGGTCAACTTTGAGAGTTACTGCTCAATTCTATCAAGACAGCTGAAAATCTAATGCTTACTCATCCCCGAGCTACCCAGGTCTCTAATTCCCAAGGAATGAAGGACCCAAGGCCCAGAGTACTTGAGTCAGCTCCATCCATCCAACTCAAAGGCATTATACCCCGGTAAAAGCAATCCTCTCCTCATTCCAAAAAGGAACCACACTGGGACTAAGCCAGGTCATGAGCACTGCTCACCCACTGCACATCCAAACAAGCACCCTAGGGCTGCTGTCACTACTCAGAAGCAGAGCAGATGCCCAGGCTTTCGCTCACTGCAGCCGGCATTGTTTACGCTCTTTCAGAGCGCTAGCCTGTGATAGGCCAGGAAAGTCCCCGGTCTTGTTCACAAGGACTTCCGGTAAGAGCACAGGATGCTTGCCCCAGGCCCGCAGTCTGACACTTACGCTCCCGAGCTGGGAGAGGTCGGGGGCTCTAAGGTCCAAGCAGGATCAGCAAGAATACCCCGCAGGCGGGCGGCGGCCGCATTGGTGCAGCAGGCCGCTGGGAAACGCCTCCTCCGGGGGCGGGGCCAGGAACTCCGAAGTCAGTGTGCCCGCCCCACCCTCCGTGCCCTATGCACTCACCCTGAAGGCTTAAAGGAGCCGCAGTACTGGGAATTGAACCCAGGGACATTCTACTTCTGAGCTACACTCCAGCCTGATTTTTTTTATCCTTTATTTTTTTATTATTATTATTATTTATTTTTTTTTTGGTGGTACTAGGGGTGGAACCCAGAGGCTTTCTACCTCTGGGCTATACTCCCAGACCTTTTTTTTTTTTAATTTTATTTGGAAACAGGGTCTCGCTAAGTTGCTGAAAGCCTCACTAAGTAGCTGTGGCTGGCTTCGAACCCCTACGATCCTCCTGTCTCAGCCTCCCAAGAGCGGGGATTACAAGCATGCGCCACCACGCCCGGATTTATCCTTTATTTTGAAACAGGGCCTCACTTAAGTAGCTGAGGCTGGCTACCTCCAGTCTCAGCCTCCCAAGTACTAGGATTACAAGCCTGAGCCACCACGCCTGGCTAGCTGCAGTGTATTGTTGCCCAGAGGTTTGCAGGCCTCAGGTTGCTGCTTCCTCAGGCCCATAAGCTTTCCAAGGGAAATGAAGGACCTGCTAGGAAGACTACTGCAGTTAAGTGGCTTTTTTAAAAAAAGTGGTAATACAGGTAATATTCCAGAGACAAAGGAGATGAACAGTGAAACAAATTACTGCAGGTGACAGCCAAACCACTAGAGTAAATATACAAAACCCATTTTGTAAGCTGCTTTTCCCATGAATCTTCCTTAGACTTGAACAATTCTTCAAATGACCACTCAAATGCTCAGACAGTAATTCTAGCAGCCTCCAATGCTCAACCTTTCCCAGACTTTGTTTTGTTTTCTACAACAGGAAGAATCCTAGGTAATACCAGACAAGTAGGAATGTAATAGGAAGCAAAAGAGAAAAAAGAGCCAAGCTGGGCGTGGTGGCGCAGGCTTGTAATCCCAGTGCTTGGGAGGCGGAGGAAAGGAGGATCGCGCAGGTTCAAAGTCGGCCGTGCTGGCTTAAGAGACCCTGTTTCCAAATTAAAAAAGTATTAAAAAATAGGTCTGGGAGTGTAGCCCGGAAGGGTTTCCAGGAACCCCCATACCACAAAAAAAAAAAAAAAAAAAAAAGGAGCCTTCTCCCTCCTTGTGAGTAAATAATGACCTTTCAAAAACTGACAAAGTGCAGTTCACGGACAGCCTCAGCTACTTAGTGAGGCTCTCTGCCAACTTAGTGAGATCATATAGAACGGGGGTAGCTTGGAAGTTGAATGCTCCTGGGTCCCATCCCCAGACCCAGAAAAAAAAATATTTTGACAAAGAACTCACCATAGTCTAAGTAAAGAAATATTGCATGCAAACACAATAGTGATTTGCAGTCATCTAATTTAATATAAAGGAATTCTGAGAAATGTATAGGAGAAAATATATTAATCTAAGCAAGTTAAGGCTTGGCTTTTGTAATATCCAAAGGTTATCAATGAGTTTCAATTTTATTTTCATAGGAGTTTCTGCATCACACCAAGAGGAAAGAGATTTATGTTCTTTTAAGCTTATATTCCTCCATCTAATTGAGATGAATAACACAATTTATTCCAGCATCAGGCAATCACCAAATCAGTATGGAATCAATTTAGTGAGCCTAAAGACCATTTATAAGTAACCTAACATCTTTAATCTGAACACAGGTTCAAGAAGAAATTTGAGTTCCAAAGGACAGACATGAAGACTAGGGAGCGAACTCCTTTTACCCTTGTTCTGAAGGTCTTAAAAGAATTCTAGGCTAAAGTCAGGAAGAAAAACAATCTGATTAGAATAGTCTGATTTTGAACTGCCAAGACAACCTCATTCTTTAATGTACTTAACTGTGAATAATACTTCTGAATTGAGTAATTAAGATTTATTTTTATATCCCCAACAAGCTTATCACTGTTCTGACAATAATGGTTAGCAGATTCACCTTCCTCATCAGATCAGTGCCTCAGGGGTAAGGGCTGGAAGGTATCTTAAACTACCAGTGTGTGATGCAAAATAGTAAGTGTGTACTTAATAGTTATCACAAAAGATATGACCAATACTTTGTTCTACAGCATTTTATGAGTCCAGATAACTTCAATACACATAGATGAACATATACAAATAGATAGAGCCAGCACTGTGCTTTTAAGTTAATTAAAAATTAGGAAAAGCTGGGCATGGTGGCGCACGCTTGTAATCCCGTGCTTGGGAGGCGGAAACAGGAGGATCACGCAGGTTCAAACCCAGCCTCTCTGGCTTAAGAGACCCTGTTTCCAAATAAAATATAAAACAGGTCTGGGATGGTAGCCTGGTAGAATGGTTCCATCACCAGTACCACCAAAAAAAAAAAAAAGGAAAAAAATTTTAATTGATTGTATAGCTCAGTCTCAGACATCAGAGCTCCAAATGATTATAGGGATTTCTATCATTGGCATACCTGTATATAAATGCTCTTGAATAATTCTTGGATTTCTCTTTTTCTTTTCTTCCTTTTTTTTTGGGGGGGGGGAGGTGGTACTACAGATTGAAGCCAGGAGTGTTTTATCTCTAAGCTAACTCCCAGAACTATCTTATTTTTTAGTTACAGGGTCTTGCTAAATTGCTGATATTGGCCTTGAACTAGACATCCTTCGGTCTCTACCTCCCAAGTACTGGGATTATAGGTGTTTGCAACCACACATGGCATCTTTTTTTATTTTTGCCTACCACCAACCTATATCCCCAGAGTTATTTTGGCTTTCTTCCTTTTCTTTACTATAATACAAAGAGACTAAACTAGATTATAAAACCTTCATAATTCAACAAATTATTGTACAGTAATAGTCTCTTTAACACACAGGTAATGATTTAGGAAATATGTGTGTGCATATATATGAATAAATACATATGAAAACATATATTCATATATGTGAATAAAAACTGAAAGAGAACAAGTATGGCATTTCTTGTGATTTTTTTTTAATTTTTTACTGTAGCCAGTTATAGGGGGGCATATCTGTAATCATCACAGTACTTGGGAGGCTGAGACAGGTGGACCACAGATCAGAGGCCAGCCTCTGCAATGTAGTGAGACTCTCAGCAACTTACCAGACCAAGATCCTGTTTCAAAAAAAAAAAAAAAGATGGGGCATGTATGTAGTTCAGAGGTAGAATGACTCTGGCTTAATTCCCAGTCACCCCTCCCCCAAATCTTCACTGTAATTTTTTTTCTGCCTATAATAAGTTAAAATAGAAGAAAAATACATAATGAATATTTAATCAGCAAGAGAAAAGGAAGTTTTAAGCACCAACTGGAATTCTTTATCATATCATATTCAATAAAGAAAAAGAAGCCAAGAATAGAGATTAAGGGCATGGATTCTGTAGCTAAAATGAGTTCAAACCCCGGTTTTGTCATTTGTTATTCGGCTTTGGACAAATTCTGACCTTTTTATGCTTCTGTTGTCTATCTGTAAAATGGGTAAAACAACATATAGTGTTAACAAGGACATAGAGGCTACTTTTGCTAAAAAGCACTGACCCTTCAGTTGGCCTGTAGATTTCCAATGGGTAACTAAAAGCACTGTAAAGGTTTGGCATCTCTGCCTTCATTTTACATCTGTCTCTTTTGCTAGCTTAAATTTCAGGTCAAGCCAGGCCTGGTGGTGCATGCCTGTAATATCAATACTTGGGAGGCTAAGACAGGAGAATCACAGGTTTGGGGGCCATTCTCAGCAATTTAGTGAGGCCCTCGGCAACTTAGTGGCACCTTGCTTCAAAAATAAAAAGTAAGCCGGGCGTAGTGGTGCACTGTAATCCCAGCATTTGGGAGGCTGAGACAGGAGGATCTGGGTTCCTGGACAGCCTCAGCTGTGAGGACCTTTACAACTCAGTGAGACCCTATTTCCAAACAGAGGAAAAAAAATAGGGCTGGGGTGTCACTCAAGGGTGGAATGCCTCTGGGTTCCATTTCCAGCACTGCAAAAAAATATTTTTAACTAATTAATTAAAAAATAAAATAGGGCTGGAGGTGTAGTTGAGAGGTAAAAACGCCCTTAGGTTCAATCCCCTGGGACGGACACACACACACACACACACACACACACACACACACACACACACGGTCAGATTCCTGCTTAACACTCAAGGAATATTCATCCAAAACTGGTAATCCTCCCCCTTCAAGGCTGAAGACACCAAAATTAGAATAACTAGGATGTTTTCAAGATTTGCAGGAACTACTAGCTTTTACAACATCCTGTTCCAGCCACAGGAGCAGCACCCAGAAGTCTTCAGTCATTGCCCTAAACCTGAAGGAGAACTCAGTTACTGTCCTAACTCCATCTTGCCTTTCTGACTTGTTTCTTCTCTGAGTCATTTTTTCCTGCAGTCACCTTGGATTCTAGAACCACAGGTCTAATAGCTAAACATCCTGCAGCAAGAGTTGAAACTAATCCCAAGGAGCAGCAATTTTCCTATTGCTAACAAGGTTCTACATGGCTGATTCTGACATGATGATCACCCAAATCACAGTCTGACCAAAAGTGCTGACCAAGCAAGCCCTCCTCCCCCATTTTGTTCCTTCCTATATAATCTTTCTTGTCAATACCCCAAGAACAGGGCTTAAGCCTCTGATCCCCATTTTTTTTTCTAGTGTGGCCACAATGAGAATACAATTTTGTTCTTACATTCCCCACCACTTGTCTCCTGTTAGGTCAATAGGAACAAATGGCTGAATCTAGTCTGTTGGAACTACCAGTTAGGGTTCCCTGGCAGGACTATGGTAACAATATTAGGATTTTTTTTAATGGTACTGGGGGTTTAACCTAGAGACCTTTTACCTCTCAGCTATACCCCAAGCCCTATTTTTAGTTTGAAACAGGGTCTCACTAGGTTGATGAGAGTCCATTTGCTGAGGCTGTCCTCTCACCTGCAATCCTCCTGTCTCAGTAGCCCATGTACTGGATTATAAAATGAGCAACCACGCCCAACCATATAACCACAATTTAACTAGTTATTTATTTAGAAGTACTGGAAACTGAACCCAGAAACACTCTGCCAGTGAACTACATCCCAGCCCTTTTTGTTTTTAATTTTTGGGGATACATACATATATGCTGTTTATTTATTTACTTTTATTGGTGCATTACAGTATCAAATCATAATGTAGCTGATAGTGATAGTAACATATATCACACAGCACATGGTGGGCTTTCCCTCCAGCTCTCTCACCATTCCCCCTTTCTCATAGAGGGTACTGAGATAGACATTGGTATTATCACATATGGACACAGTGTTAATGGAAGTGATTTCATTGTTATTCAAGACAGGGTTTGGCTAAGTTGCTCAGACTGGTTTAGAACTTGTGATCCAACTGCCTCCATCTCCAGTGTTGCTGGAATTACAGGTGTGGACTACCACACCCACCAATTTATTATATTTGTAAACTACTCAGAATAGTGCCTAAAATAAAGTGATACATATGTTAAATAAAATAAACTGTATTTAACAAATACTGTCTAGTTTATCTACTATATTCTTCTTGTATGTGTGTACGTGTTACTGGGGACTGAATCAGGGGCATTCTACCTCTGAGCCACACCCCCAGCCCATTTTGTTTTTTATTCTGAAACAGGGCATTACTGAATTGCAAAGGCTAGTTCTGAACCTGCAATCCTCCTGTTTCAGCCTCCCAAGTATTGGAATTACAGGTGTCCACCACCATGCTTGAGATGTGTGTGTGTGTGTGTGTGTGTGTGTGTGTGTGTGTGTGTGTGTGTAGTTTTTTTTTTTTTTTGCAGTACTGGGGATTGAACCCAGGGTCATTCTACCTCCAAGCTATACTCCCAGCCCTATTTTTTATTCTTTATTTTGAAGCAGGGTCTCACTAAATTGTGGAAGGCCTCACTAAGTAGCTGAGGTTGCCTGCAAACTTGTGATCCTCCTGTCTCAGCCTACCAAGTACTGGGATTACAAGTGTGCACCACCATGCCTGGCTACCATATTCCTTTTAAGGCTAAAAAGCAAATGTATTAGCCTCCTTGCACTGCTGCTCCTACCTCCCAGTATTCCCAGCTATCAGAGCAGCATTAATAAGGATTAGAGAGTGAAGAGAGATTGCTTGAGCTAAGAGCTTTAATTTTAAGTCAGCTTTAATTATAACTCATACACAGTAAAATTCACTCTCTTTTTATAGGGTCTGAGGTCTGACAAACACAGAGTCACATATTCATCACAATCAAGAATATCTCCATCAGCCCCAAATGTTCCCTGTGTCCTTCATAGTCAACTCCCCTCTTTACTCCTAGGCAATCCCTGATCAGTATTCTATACCTGTAGTTTTATACTTTCCATAGTGGTACATATAGAAACAGCATTATACAGTATAGTCTTTTGAGTCTGGAGTCTTTTGTCTGTTTTGGTACTAGGATTAAACCTGAGTGTTCAACCTCTGAGTAATACCCCTGCCCTATTCACTTTTTGTTTTGAAACAGGGTCTTGTTATATTGCTGAGGCTGGCCTTGAACCTATGACCCTCCTGTCTCAGCCTCCCAAGTACTTGGATTACAGGCATGTGCCACCATACCTGGTTTAGATTCTCTATCTAGTCTTTTTTTTTTTCTTTTGGGTGGTACTTGGATGGAACCCTTCTACCTCTGGTCTACACTCCCAGACCTATTTTATTTTATATTTTATTTGGAAACAGGGTCTCTTAAGCCAGTCAGGCTGGCTTCGAACCTGCGCGATTCTCCTGTCTCCGCCTCCCAAGCATGGGGATTGCAAGTGTGTACCACCATGCCCGGCTCTATCTAGTCTTAATCTGGATTCTTTCACTTAGTATAATACATCAGAGATCAAGGGCTGGGATTATGTACAGCTTAGTGATACTGTTTGTCTAGCATGAGGCCTTGGGTTTATTCCCCAGCACTGCAAAAAAAAAAAAAAAAAAAAAAAAAAAAAAAACACCTAAAAAGCAAACACCAAACCCCCCCATTTGAAACAAAGCAATGAGATCATCCATGTAGGTATATGTAACAACTGTTTCTTCCTTTTTATTGCTGAGTACTATTCCACTGTATGATATAAACACATTTTGTTCATTTACCAGTTGAAGATATGTAGGTAGTTTCTGCTATTTATTTATTTATTTATTTATTTATTTATTTGTGGTACTGGGGGTGGAACCCAGAGGCTTTCAACCTCTGGGCTATACTCCCAGACCCATTTTATATTTTACTTGGAAACAGGGTCTCATTAAGTTGCTGAGAGCCTCACTAAGTAGCTCAGGCTGGCTTCGAACCCGTGCGATCCTCCTGTCTCAGCCTCCCAAGCATGAGATTACAAGCGTGCGCCACCACCCCCGGCAGGTTCTGCTATTTAGCAATTATGAAAAAATGTTATCTATCAGGCTTCCCATATAGTTTTTTTTTTTTTATGTGTGTATATGTGTGTGTGTGGTACTGGGGATAGAACCCAGGGGCATTCTACCTCCAAGCTATGCCCCCAGCTCTATTTTTTTATCCTTTATTTTGAAACAGGGTCTCACTGAATTGCAAAGAGCCTAAGTAGCTGAGGCTGTCTGCAAACCATGACCCCCTTGTCTCAGCCTCCCAAATGCTAGGATTACAGGCATGAGCCATCATGCCTGGCTTCATATAGGTTTTTATGTAAGTTTTTATTTCTCTTGGACAAATATCCAGATGTGGAATGCTGGGTGGTATGGTGTTTACACAATTTCATAAGTAAATGCCCACCTGTTTCCCAAAATAGCTACATGAACTAGCTCTTTTCTTTTCTGTTCCCCCGGCACACCTGTGGTATTGGGGGTTGAACCCAAGGGCATTCTACCTCTGGGCTATACCCCCAGCCCTATTTTATTCTTTATTTTGAAAAAGGTTCTCATTTTGTAAGTTGCAAAGGGCCTTACAAAAATTGCTGAGGCTGACCATGAACTTGCAATCCTCCTGTCTCAGCCTCCCAAGTACTAGCATTATAAATGTATACCACCACATCTGGCTCATTTTTTGTTTTGAAACAGGGTGTCTCCAGGTTGCTGAGTCTTGGTACATGCTGAGGCTGTCCTCAAACCTGTAATCCTCCTGTCAGCTTTCCAAGTGCATTACAGGCGTGTGCTACCATACCCAACTACATACACCATTTTGCACCCCTATCTTTTCTAGTAATTATGAAACTAGTAATTATAGGGCTGGGGGGGGGTATCTCAGAGGTAGAATGCCCCTGAGTTCAATCTCTAGTTCCACACAAAAATAAATAAAGTATAATAATAATAATAATAATAATAATAATAATGTATTTAGAGATACATATATTTGTGGTAAATCAAAAGAAAAGCCAAGGGAGGATATTCTGAGATTTCAACATAGGAGAGGCAGAGATTAAAAAACAAAAGAAGAAGAGGCAGAGATTACAATCAGGTATGCAAGCAAGAAGGGTTACACGGGCTATTAGTAATAATCTAGTTCTTCAGCTGGGGGTGGGTGGGAGAAAGCTCTGCAATTAGCTAATAGGAGCTCATAATTTTATACACTTGCCAGTGTGGTGGCACATGTCTGTAATCTCAGTACTTGGGAGGCTGAGACAGGAGGATCACAGGTTCAAGGATAACCTCAGTAAGCAGAGTCTCTCAGCAACCCTAGTAAAACCCTGTTCCATAAACAGAAACTAAAAAAGGGCTGGAGTGTAGTTTGCAGGTAGAATGTCCCTGGATTCTTTCTCTAGTACCACAAATCAAATAAGCTTACACTTTACAGTATCCAGAAATGTAGAAAGAAAAAGAAAAACATTTTTAATCTAAGAAGTGAATTAGCCATGAAACTTGAGAGAAGTTACCTAATCTTTGGGGGTTTTAATATTCTTATGAATAAACAATGAGTTTCTACTGACAACTCTACAACCTCTAAACTGTTATGAAATAGTACTTTATTGCCAGGTGTGGTGTTGCACACTTGTAATCCCAGTATTTGGGAGGCTAAAACAGGAGGATCGTGGTTCGTACACAGCCTCAGCTACTTAGTGAGGTTATTTGCAACTCAGTGAGACCCTGTTTCGAAATAAAGAATAAAAAAATAGAGCTGGGAATGCAGCTCCGAGGTATAATGGCCCTGGTTCTATTCCCAGTACTATCAAAAAAAAAAAAAAAATAGTACTTTACTATTTATATTACTTATATACAATTAACAGCATGCCTATGATGTCAAATTTCTTAGTACTAAGTATAGCAGCAGTAAAAATCTCAACCCTACTTTCTTTGGCTCTTGGTTAAATTGCCACAAAGGATGGCAGCACATGCTTGTAATCGCAGTACTTGGGTGGCTAAGACAGGAGGATCCAGGTTCACAGCCAGCCTTAGCTACTTAGTGAGGTCCTCTGCAACTTAGTGAGACCCTGTTTCAAAATAAACAATTTAAAAAAAAATAGGGCTGGGGTGTCGATAGGAGGTAAAATGTCCCTGGGCTCCATCCTCAGTACTGTACTTCCAAAAAAGTGATACACTATAAGCCCAGGACCAGATTACTTCACTGAAAAATTCTATCAAGGACTTAAAGTGAAAGAATTAACACCAACAATCCTAAAATTAAACAGGGACACTTCCAAACTTATTCTACAAGACCAATATTATTCTGATATTAAAGCCAGACAAAAGGTATTATAAGAGCTGGGCATGGTGGCAAACACTTGTAATCCCAGTACTTGGGAGGCTGAGACAGGAGGATCATGAAGATTGGAAGCCAGCCTTAGCTACCTAACAGGCGCTCAGCAACTTAGTGAGACAGTTACTAAATAAAATACAAAATAGGTCTGGGAGTACAGCCCAGAGGAAGAAATCCCCTAGGTTCTATCCCCAATACTGAAAAAAAAAAAAAAGACAAATATCCCTGATGAATATTGATAGAAAAATTCTCAATAAATACTAGGCAAACTAAATTCAACAGCACATTAAAATGATTATATTGTGACCAAGTGGGATTTATTCCTAGGCTATAAGGAGAGCTCAATGTATAAAAAAATCAATCTACTATAACACATTAACAGAATGAAGGGCAAAAAGCATATGATAATCTCAATTGATGCAAAAAAAAAACACTTACCAAGATTTAACATCCTTTCAAGATAAAAATATTAAACTAGCCAGAAACAGTGACACATGCCTGTAATCCCAGTACTTGGAAAGCTGAGACAGGAGAACTGCAGGTTCGAGGCCAGCCTCAGCAGTTTAGAGAGGCCCTCAGCAACTCAGTGACACACTGTTTCAAGATTAAAAAAATAAAAAATAAAAAGGGCTGGGGGGTATAGCTTGGAGGTAGAATGCCCCTGGGTTCAATCCCAAATACAAAACAAAAACAAAAACATACCTCAGCAAACTAGGAATAGAAAGAAATTCCTCAACATAATAAATGCAATTTATAAAAAGCCTGAAGCTAACATCATACTCAATGGTAAAAGACTGAAAAGCTTTTCCTACTAGATCACAAACAACCCAAGTAAATGACCCACGCCACTTTTATTCAACATAGAATTGACAGTCTTAGAGCAATTAGACATGAATTAAAAGGCATCCAAACTGGAAAAGAAGTAAAAGTATGTATTCATAGATGACATGATCTTATATGTGAAAAACACTAAAGACTGCCCCCCCAAAAAACAAAGTAAATAAATTAAGCAAAATCAATACATAATGGTGCGGTGGTAGCGCACACTTGTAATCCCAGTATTTGGGAGGCTGAGACAGGAAGATTGCAGGCTTGCAGCCAGCTTCTGTATGGTCCTCTGCAATTTAGTAAAACCCTATTTCAAAATAAATTAAAAAAAAATAGGGCTGGGAGTGTAGCTTGGAGATAGAATGCCCCTGGGTTCAACCCCCAGTTCCACAAAAAGAAAAGAAAAAAAAAATCAATACACAAAATGGGTTACATTTCTATATACTAACAATTAACAATCCAAAAAGTAAATAAAGAAACAATTCCATTAACAAGAGAATCAAAGAGGAAGAAACAAAAAACCTGATACAAGATTGCAGGTTTGAGGTCTGCTTACTTTATTTTATTTATTTATTTATTTATTTTTTTTTGGTAGTACTGGGGATTGAACCCAGGGGCATTCAGGCATTCTACCTCTGAGCTATAACCCCAGCCCTATTTTTTATTCTTTATTTTGAAACAGGGTCTCACTAAATTGCAAAGGTCCTCAACTAAGTAGCTCATGCCAGCTGAAAACCTGTAATCCTCAGGTCTCAGCCCCTCCCAAATACTGGGATTTTAAGTGTGCACCACCACAACTGGCAGTTTACTGTAGTTTTGCAAGACTCTGTTTCAAATTAAAAAATAAAGCTAGCCAGGCATGGTGGCCCACACTTGTAATCCCCACACTTGGGAGGCTGAGACAGAAGGATCACACAGGTTCAAAGCCAGCCTCAGCTACTTAGTGAGGCACTCAGCAACTTAGTGAGACCCTGTTTCCAAATAAAAATATAAAATAGGCCTGGGAGTATAGCCCAGAGGTAGAAAGCCCCTGGGTTCCACCCCCAGTACCACCAGATAAATAAATAAATAAATAAATAAATAAATAAATAAATAGATAGATAAATAGATAAATAGATAAATAAATAAATAAAAAGAAAGAAAGAAAGCCAGCCAGCCATGGTGGTGCATGCCTATAATCCCAATACTTGGGAGGCTGAGACAGGAGGGTTCAAAGATAGCCTATTAAGAAGTGAGACTCTCATCAACCTAATGAGACCCTGTTTCAAAATAAAAATAAAAGGGTAAAGCTTGGAGGTAGAATGGCAGAATGGCCTTGGGTTCAATCCCCAGTACTGGAAGGAAGGAAGAAAGGAAGGAAGGAAGGAAGGAAGGAAGGAAGGAAGGAAGGAAGGAAGGAAGGAAGGAAGGAAGCAGGCGATGGGCCAGGATTGTAATCCTAGTATTTGGGAGGCTGAAACAGGATTGCAGGTTCATAGTCAGCCTCAGCAATTGAAGGAGGTCCTCCACAGTAAAAATAAATAAATAATTTTATTTTGTCCCCTTTACAAAATAAAAAAGGCTGGAAATGTAGCTCAGAGGCAGAATGCCCCGGGTTCAATCCGCCTGCATATAATGCAACACCTGCCCCCCACCCAAAGAAAGCAAGTTTCAATGTCTTTGTATGTATGTAGAGAGGGTACTGTGGACTGACCCAAGAGCCATTCTACCACTGAGCTATATCCCCAGTCCCTTTTATTTTGAAACAAGGTCTCCCTAAATTACTATATTCTAACCTCAAACCTGCAATCCTCCTGTTCTCAGGATTACAGATGTATACCACTATGTTTGGCAAAGCTCTTTTTTTTTTTCTTTTTTTGTGGTACTGGGAATTCAATCCAAAGGTATTCTACCTCAGAGCTACTCCCCAGACAGATTTTCTTATTTAGAAACAGCGTCTCACTAGGTTAGTGAGAGACCTACTTGCTGAGGATGTACTTGAACCTGTCATCTCCTCTCAGTCTCCCAAATACTAGGATCATAAGCATGTGCTACCACACCCTGCTCCTGCCAAGCTTTAATATCTTTATAACAGTGGTTTTTAATTTTTTAATTTTAAAATTCCAACTTGGAACCTTGAAGCTGGAGCTGCCCAAATTCACCCCATAAACTACAACTCACTTTTCCCTCTTGACATTTTTATGGACATCTTATCTTCTTTAAAAGAAAGAAATCTTGCTGGGCATGGTGGCGCACACTTGTAATCCCAGTACTTGGGAGGCTAAGATGGGAGGATCTGGGTTCACGAACAGCCTCAGCTACTTAGTGAGGTACTCCACAACTCAGTGAGACCCTGTTTCAATATAAAGAATAAAAAATCGGGCTGGGGGTGTAGCTCGGAGGTATAATGCCCCTGGGTCCATCCCCAGTACCACACACACACACACAAAAAAGTTAAGAAAATCTTTTTTTAATCCACCCCCTTTAAGAAGAAACTAAACTTTATTCATATCCTAGCATCTAGAATACTGCTTTGCCCTCTAGTAAAAATTCCTAAAAAGTCGCAATTCCATCAAGTTACAGAAGTATTAAACATACAAAAAGGTGTTCACTGAGTTGGTTTTTTTCTTTTTGGGGACTGTGGATGAAACCCAGGAGCATTCTACCTCTGAGGTACACCCCCAGACCAATTTTTAATTATTTTGAAACAGTCTCATTGAGTTGCAGAGGGCCTCACTAAATAGCTGAGGCTGTCCGAGAACCATGATCCTCCTGTCTCAGCCTCCCAAATGCTGGGATTATAAGCATGCACCACCACGCCCGGCTTCACTGAGTTATTTATAAAGAAAATTTTGTATGTTGAATGTGTTGTTCAAATGTGTTAGAAGCCGGGCGTGGTGGCGCACGCTTGTAATCCCTGCCCTTGAGAGGTGGAAACAGGAGGATCACGCAGGTTCAAAGCTAGCCTCTCTGGCTTAAAAGACCCTGTTTCCAAATAAAAATATAAAATAAGTCTGGGAGTGTAGACCGGAGGTAGAAGGGTTTCCAGGAACCCCAGTACCACCAAAAAAGAAAAAAAAAGTGTTGGAAAAGACACATTATATTTAATGCAATTATGAAGCAAATCTTTGTTGTTGTTAAAAAAAAACTATTCAGCAATATAATTTTGAGATTCTGGCCAAACCAACACAGTAGAACTGTTGCCTATAGTAAATCTCATTGTAGAGAACTTTAGTCAAGATGCAATTCATTCTAAACCTTAGACTCACAGTGGGCTCTGGAGTTAGATCTGAGTTGAAGTAGCTAATCCTGTTTCATCATTCATCATAACAGTACCATCTCTATATGGTCCCTTATTTAGCATATACTTCCTGAGCATCATGTGCCCTGCACTATTCTAAGCAATTCATATGTAGTCATTTAATTTTCATAACTCAAAAGCTGATATTATCATCCTCATTGAAGAGCTGAGGCAACTGGCACAGAGGGTAAAGAACTTGCATCAAAAATTCAATTAATTGTTGTTGTGAAGACTAATTAAGATCTCCCTTTGTACATGTTAAGAATTCCAACAAAGCCAGGTGTGGTAGCACACACTTATAATCCCAATACTTAGGAAGCTGGCGGGTTTGAGGCCAGCCTCAGCTACGTAGTAAGCCCCCCCTTGCAACTTAGTGAGACCTGTTTCAAAATAAAGAATAAAAAATAGGACTGGGGGCATAGCTCAGAGGCAGAATCGCCCCACCCTGTTGAATCCCCGTACTGAAAAAAAAAAAAAAAAAAAAAACTAACAAATATTCATGTTCTTCTCCTGACTCAAGTATACCTGAACTTGTCAGGTCATATGAGACTACTCTGTGTTAGACACTCCGCTAGGCACTAAGTATAGGCTGTGCCCAAAAGCATGGGGGCAAGTACTATAAAAGAGTGTAACAGAGATACCAGTCTAGATGGGGGGTCAGGAAAGGTCTCCCTGAGAAAATGATATTTTGGCTGAGAACTGTATGAAAGTAATAGCGATTGGCCAGGTAAAGCCATAATGAGTGAGTATAAGAGAATGTTTCAGGCATGTGTGAGAAAGTCTAAAACAGCTACAAAAAAGAAAGAACAGAAATGTGATCTATGTGGCCAAATAGAGGCTGAGAAAAGAGAATAGAAAGGGTCAGGTCATACAAGTGGTACTAACAGATTGCCTGCTTATTACCAAGCACTAAGTAAAAAGGCCATCACTGTCATGCTATTATTATGAGCAGCAAGCACGAGATAATGATATGAGTCATCTCAAGATTTTAGATTGACTTCAGACTTAACCAAACTCTTATTTCGTAAGTGCTTTGGTTCAAGAAAGGTCTAGAAGCCAGGTACAGTGGCACACGGTTCTAACCTCAGTAGGTGGGAGGCTGAAACAAGAGAATCACAGGTTCAAAGCCAGGCTCAGCAACTTTGTGAGGCCCTCCACCACTTAGTGAGACCCTGTATCAAAATAAAAATAAAGCTGGGCGTGGTGGTGCACGCTTGTAATCCGAGTACTTGGGAAGCTTAGGAGGGTCACAGGTTTGAGGACAGACTCAGCAAGTAGTGAGATTCTCATTACCTAGCAAGACCCTGTTTCAAAAATAAATATAAAATAGGGCTGTGGGTGTACCTTGCAGTAATGCCCCTGAGTTCAATCCCAGTACCACACAAAATAAAACAAAATAGGGCTCATTTTTGCAACTTTTAAATCTAAAATTATTCCAACTTGGGCATGACGGTACATACCTGTAATCCCAGTATTTGGGAGGGTGAGACAGGAGAATCACAGGTTCAAGGCCAGCCTCATCAATTTGGTGAGACCCTCAGAAACTTAATAAGACCCTGTTATAAATAATAAAATAGGACTGAGGGGTATAGCTTAGAGGTAGAAAAACCCTGGATTTAATCTCCAGTACCAAAAAAAAAGTTTTCTAGTAATAAATTATCATTCTCTTAGAAAAAAGGTTAATGGCATAAAAAAATGGGAGCACTACATCCTGCTAGAATGCTAATTTTTTTTTTAAGAAACTGAAAAAATGAGATAGTATAATCCCAGTACTTGGGAAGCTGAGAGGAGGATTTCAGGTTCAAGGACAAATTCAGTAACTTAGTGAAACCCTGTTTCCAAATAAAAAACAAAAGCCGGGCGTGGTGGTGCACAATTGTAGTCCCAGTAATTGGGAGGCTGACACAGGAGTATCACAGGTTCTCCATCAGCCTCAGCAATTTGTAAGGCGTTCTCTGTAACTTAGTGAGACCCTGTTTCAAAATAAAAAATAAAATAGGGTTGGGGGTATAGCTCAGAGGTAGACTACCCTGGATTTAATCCCCTGTGCCAAAAAAGTAAATTAATAAAAAATAAGAGACTCTCATCAACTTAATGAGTCAGTTTCAAAAATAAAAAAATTTAAAAACAGGGCTGGAGGAGGAGGTAAAATGCCTCTGGACTCAATCCCCAGCAACACACACCTGCCTATGAATGTTTAGAGAATCTTTGCATATAATTGTTAAAATCTAGAAGTGATCAAGATAGCATACAGAGGTAAATAGATAAACAAATTGGTAGATTCATAAAATGTACTAAATTATTTATCAACAAAAATAAATTAGCTTTCAAGCCATGATATATAGGATCTGGGCATAGTGGTACACACCTATAATCCCAGACTTGGGAGGCTGAGACAGGAAGTCCACAAATTCAAAGTCAGCCTCAGCAATACAGCAAGACCGTGTTTCAAAATAAAAAATAAAATAGGGAGCTGAGTGTGGTGGTACACACTTGTAATCCCAGCATTTGGGAAGCTAAGACAGGAGGATTGTGGTTGGTAGCCAGCCTTAGCTACTTAGTGAGGTCCTTTGTAACTTAGACCCTATTTCAAAATAAAGAATAAAAAATAAGGCTGGGGGTGTAGCTCAGAGGTAGAATGCGCCTGGGTTCCATCCCCAGTACTGCAAACAAACAAACAAACAAATAGGGCTGGGGGTGTAGTTCAGAGGTAGAATGGCTCTGGATCCCATTCACAGTAACACACACACACTCGTAGGAACCACAAATCAAATTGCAAAGTAAGAGGCCAACCTGAGCGGGGCATGGTGCTACTCTCCTATCATCCCAGTACTTGGGAGACTGAGACAGGAGGATTGTGGGTTTGAGGTCAGCCTCAGCAGCCTGGTAAGACTCTCAGCAACTTAGTAAGACCCTTTTTTTGAAACAAAAACAAATAAATAAAATAGGGATGAGGGTATAACCCGGAGGTAGAAGGCTCCTGATTTCCACCCACAGTACCAAAAAAAAAAAAAAAAAAAAAAGAGGCCAGCCTGAAAAGGGTACATACAGTATGACCCCAATTATATGACATTCTGGAAGAGGAAAAACCACAGAGCCATTAAAACAAATCAGTGGTCACCAAAGTTTGGAGGGAAGAATGACTAGAAAGGTGAATTACTGGGGATTTTTAGTATAGGAACTGAAGCTGAAGCTAAACAGCATTTGGAGCCTAGGCCTTGGTCTGAACTGTCCTTTACCAGCAGAGCTTCAGATTCTTAGCAATGTGGGCACAAGTACAGTTCCTGAGCTTGGGGTGGGCAATGTAGGCAGGCCAATTGAGCTTAAGGCTGACATCCTTTGGGATTTGGGGCTTAATCTTCTTGGGGTTTATAAGGAGAGCCTTTATAGTATTGGCATTTTAGTCAGGCATCATCTTCAAGCTCTTATATTTCTTGGCAAAATGCATGTTTGTTTGTTTGTTTATTTACTTATTCATTCATTTATTTTGGCGGGTCTGGGGATGGAACCCAGGGGCATTCAACCTCCAAGCTACATCCCTGCCCTATTCTTTATTCTTTAATTTGAAACAGGGTCTCACTAAGTAGCTCCAGTCTCAGCCTCCCAAATGCTGGGATTACAAGCAAGTGCCACCACGCCTGGCTGCATGTTCCTTAAAACTTTGGGGTTATATTCAATAGATTCATACCTTTGGTCTCCTATCTTTGTGATCAGGGTTTCTTGATGCTATTTCTGTGCCATTCTGGGGACTTGTTGTATGTGGTATGATTCTTAGACTTGACCATGTTTGCACCATAACCTGCAACTTTATGATATAATGTTTGGATAAATGCATCAGTCAAGACCTACAAAATTTCACAAGAGTAAACTTTAATGTGGGCAAATTTTAAAAAGATATTTAGGAAAATGAAGGATCTCAGAAAAGAATAAAAACTACAATACATTCTAACAATGTTATGAGTAAAACCACCTCACCAAAGGGGGTGGGGAAAGGTACCCACCTAAGTAATTTTGGAGATAAGTGGAGTTTGTAAAACTAAAGGCAAAAGCACTGTACACTAGTTTATAAAAGTTGTTTTCCACAAGAATCCAGGTTAATAATCCTAATACTCCCATACATGTATGACAGAACTGAACAATAAATGGTGAAAGTCAGCTGGGTGTGCTGGCATACGCTTGTAATCCCAGTACTTGGGAGGCTGAGACAGGAAGATTGCAGGTTTGCAGGTTCAAGGCCAGCCTCAGGTACTTAGTGAAGCCTCTGCAACTTAGACCCTGTTTCAAAATGAAGAAAAAAAATAGAGCCAGGGTTGTAGCTCAAAGGTAGAATGCCCCTGGGTTCAACCCCCAGTACCACCAAAAAAATAAAATAATGCCAGGTGTGGTGATGTACACTTGTAATCCCAGTACTTGAGAGGCTGAGACTGGAGGACCACAGGTTCGTGGCCAGCCTCAGCAACTTGTGATGCCCTCTACAACTTAGTGAGACCCTATTTCAAAATAAAGAATAAAAAATAGGTCTAGGAGTGTAGCTCGTAGGCAGAATACACCTGGGTTCAATCTCCACCTCCTTGATAAATAAATAAATAAATAGATAAATAAATAAATGATGAAAGTCAGGCTTTCACTATTAAGAGAGGAAATTCACAGGTTAGCAAAGGGAAGTTAGAATAAGTCTATGTGGTAGTGAATCATAGTTGGAGACATCAGTTAAGAACTCATGTTTACAAGCATTCGGGAGGCTGGGACCGGAGGATCGCCATTTGTGGACAGCCTCAGCTACTACTTAGTGAGGCCCTCTGCAACTTGGTGAGACCCTGTTTCAAAATAAAAAATAAAAAATAGGGCAGGGGGTACAGCTTGGAGGAAGAATGCCCTGGGGCCATCCCCAGACCCGCAAAAAATAAAATAAAATAAAAACCACCAACAACAACAACAAAAAAAAAATCCTCATGTTTAAACTAATATTTATACAGATTGCCACATATAGAAATATCTGTAGATATGTTAGTCATTTTTCTGTTATGATAATAGAGACCTCAGATAAATTAACTTATAAAGAAAAGGTTTATTTTGGCTTATAGTTTTGGAGGTTTCAGCCCATGACTGATTTGGCCTTGCTGCTTTTGGCTCTGTGGCAAGGCAGCACATCACCTCACAGTCAGGAAGCAAAAGAGAGGAAGGGACTAGGGTCCTAATGTCCCCTTCAAGGCCACAACCCACAGCAACTGTAGACTCTTAAAAGTTTCCACCAGCCGGGCGTGGTGGCGCACGCTTGTAATCCCCGCGCTTGGGAGGCGGAGACAGGAGGATCGCACAGGTTCGAGGCCAGCCGCGCTGGCGTAAGAGACCCTGTTTCAAAAATATAAAATAGGTCTGGGAGTGTAGCCCGGAGGTAGAAGGGCTTCCAGGAACCCCAGTACCACCAAAAAAAAAAAAAGTTTCCACCAAATCTCAATAGTACCAAGGTAGAGACTAGGTCTTTAACATATAGGTCTCTGAGAGACATACTTGGGAGGCTGAGACAGGAGGATCAAAGGTTCAAACCAGTTTCAGCAACTTAGTGATGCCCTCCACAACTCAGTGAGATTCTATTTCCAAATAAGAAATAAAAAAATCAAGCTGGGGGTGTAGTCAGAGGCAGAATGTCCCTGGGTTCAATTCCCAGTGTCTGTCTCTCTCTCTCTCACACACACACACACGCATGCACACACAGACACTAAAGATTAAAAAATCTAAAATATTTAGAAATAGGTAATTTCCTAGCTCTCCCAGCTGAAAGGACCTAAAATAAATGACATCCCAGTAGCAATGAGAATACTTAGTGCCCAGTTCTTGGTTCCTAATACCATTCTCCAATTAAAGGAAGCAAGGTTCTCTGAAGAAATGGCTGCTGTCCTAGCTCTGGGACAGGAAATATTTAAGATGAGCCTGGAGCGTCTTATAGTATCAAGTGTCAAAAAATAATTGTTCAAATATCAAAATTGTTCAAATCAATCAAAACACACACACACGCACACGCGTGCTTGAGGTGTTCCCACAAGCCTATAATCGCAGCTACCCAGCTACTTGGGAGGCTGAGACAGGAGGATAACAAGTTCAAGGCCAGCCAGTACAATTAGCAAGACTGTCTCAAAAAACATTTAGAACTGAATGTGGTGGCACTCTTCTTCTTCTTTTTTTTTTTTTTCTTTTTTTGGTGGTACTGGGGGTGGAACCCAGAGGCTTTCTACCTCTGGGCTATACTCCCAGACCAATTTTATATTTTATTTGGAGACAGGGTCTAAGTTGCTGAGAGCCTCACTAAGTAGCTGAGGCTGGCTTCGAACCTGTGCAATCCTCCTGTCTCACACTTCTAATCACAATACTTGGAAGGCTGAGACAGATTGCAGGTTCACACATGTTATAGGGCACAGTACCCAAATGAAGTAGCTCTCAGTGGACCAAGCTGGAACATTCTGATTAACAACACATAGTAGCATTGGAATAAACCCAAAGTATGAAATATCCTTATATCCACGTGATATAAATACTTGACTAAACTAATACATGGAGAAACAAATCTCCTAAGCACAATTCCAAATAAATTATGAGACAGTCCAACTTGGAAGGACAGGGAACATAATCCCCCATTCCTCAAGGGCTACACACAGTTCCTTTCAAAAAGCTCAGTATGGAAAGAGATGGAAAAAAAAAAAAAGTCACAGTGGAGAAAAATCACAAACACTATTTCAGTCAAGTAGTTGAGTTCAGTATTAGCAGTCATAAATCATGTTGACAGCATATACCCTTCATATGATAATAGTATATTCATAGTCCCAGTCTAATTATGAGGAAAACATCACATAACATCAGAATATTATAGTGATAGGTGCATATCCATGTTTATAGCAGCACAATTCATAGTAGCTAAATTATAGAACCAACTTATGTGTCCATCAACAGATGAATGGATTACAAATTATGGGATAAACACATAATGGAGTTCTACTCAGCAATAAAGAACAAAAGTATGTCATTTGCAGGAAAATGGATGGTCTGGAGAACATTATGTTAAGTGAGATTAGCCAGTCACAGAAAGTGAAGGGTCATATGGAAGTATGAGGGAGTAAGAGGGGCTTTAGATAATAGAAGAAAACCCCAGCGGACCAAGAGAGATGGTCCAAGGGAGGGTGGTGGAGTGGATATGGAGAATTAACAAAGAAGGCACTTTCACTGACATCATGGACATACGTGAGAGTACCAATGCCCATCTAAATAGCATGTCTGGGCAAGGGGGAAGCTCATGAAGTTCTGTGTCTATATCTGTCACTATCCCTCTGAACTACATTGTGATGTGAGACTATAATGAACCAGTAAAAAGAAAAAAAATCACATGCAAAGATACAGAGACACAGCGAAATAATATACACAGATTTTATTAACACAAAGACTATTCTAGTTTTGTTCAACAAATACTTTTTGACCACCTACTTTGTTCCAGGCATTTGTTTGAAGTACTGAGGTAACTTCACAGAGAAAAAAAATGTATAACTGACTTTCATTTCTGTGAGGAAAACTGACACAAGCCAACAATAAACAACCTATCCCATAATAATAGATGCTATCAAGTAAATAGAGGAAAGTGAGGTCAAAGTCATCAGGAGGATTACTCTAATGAGCTTAGAAAACTGCCTCTTGAAGGGGATGACATTTAAATTGAGACCTGAATAGAGCTTGTAATACAGGCTGAAGATAGAGGAACAGTGGGGTGGAAAGTTCCAAGTAGAGAAGAACAAATGTAAAAGCTAAAAAGAAAACTTAATGTGCTAGAGGCATCAAGCAGGTAGAGTACTTGCCGCTACAAGAATAAACTAAGTAACATATTTTGTGGGGGTTTTTTGGTGGTACTGGGGGTGGAACGCAGAGGCTTTCTACCTCTGGGCTATACTCCCAGACCTTTTTTATATTTTATTTGGAAACAGGGTCTCACTAAGTTGCTGAGAGCCTCACTAAGTAGCTGAGGCTGGCTTCCAACCAGTGCAATCCTCCTGTCTCAGCCTCCCGAGTGCGGGGATTACAAGCGTGCACCACCACGCCCAGCTAAGTAACATATTTTGAACTCAAGATGTTAGAATACAACAATCATTAAAACCCTCAAAAACTCTCCAACGCTGAACACCACGAATCTATCAGTCATACTGTCATAACTGTCTAACTCCTACATGGTAAATACTGTTTATTTGAACTGCCCCTCTAAAAACTACCATGCCTATCATTCACATTTCATCATCTCTCTCCAGGAATGTTTTGGTTTTTAAGGAGGGAATATTCTAATCAAAATCTGCTCTTGAGCAGGGTGTGGTGGTGCAAGTTTGTAATCCCAGTACCTGGGAGGCTGAGATAGGAGAATTGCAGGTTTGCAATTTATTGAGACTTGTTTCCAAATAAGAAATAAAATTGGGCTCGGAACATAACATGGAGGTAGAATGCATAGAGGTTCAATCCCTAGTAAACACACACACACACACACACACACACACACACACACACACACACACACACACACCTACCTACCTGTTCTTGAATTATCCAAAACAGAAGGAACTGGGTGTGGTGGTAAATGCCTGCCCAGTACTTGAGAGGCTGAGACAGAAAGATCACAGGTTTGAGAACAGCATCAGCAAGTAGTGAGATTCTCATCAATATAATGAGACTGTTTCAAAATAAAAATAAAATAGAGCTCTGGATGTAGTTCAGAGGTAGAATGCCCCTGAGTTCTATCCCTAGTATCTCAAAAGTAAACAATAAAGGCCCTGGAGACAGACTAACTTAGATTCAAATTCAAGTTACATGAGTTTTTTCATAACCTTCCTAACTCACTCATCTGTAAAAAAAACTAAAAGGATTAAAAAGAATAAAATGTGGAAAGCAGTGACAGTAGTCTGTAAACATTGACTACTCTTAGTAAAAGTATTCGAGTAAGCCTGGCATGGTAGTGCACACCTGTAATGCCAGTACTTGGGAGGCTGAGACATGAGGATCACAGGTTCTTTGTCAGCTTCAGCAATTTAGTGAGGCCCTCTTCTGCAAGTTAGACTCTGTTTCAAAAATAAAAAAGTAAAATAGGGCTGGAGGTATAGCTTGGAGGTAGAATGCCCCTGGGTTCTATCCTCAGTAAAACACACACACACACACACACACACACACACACACACACACACACACACACACACAGAGTATTTGAGTATTTTTGTTCAAGCACTGAGATTTAGCCAGAGGGGCTATGGAAACTACAATTTGCTATAGCTAATTGTTAGGAAGATAAAACTGTCAAACTCCCTTAGGTCAGGGGCTTTGTCTTTTTCTGGCTCACCAATATATTCCCTGAATCTAAAACAATGTTTAACACCCAGTAGACATCAATCTCAGTTTTTGTTGAGTGAAAGAATGAGACTCCATTGTGTCAAAAGAGAAAGAGCGTAGTTCTACTCAAATATAAAGTTTTCATTCTCCATGATTTTTCCCCCCTTTTTTTTGGCAGTACTGGGGATGGAACCCAGGGATATTATACCTCTGAGCTATAACCCCAGCCCTAGTGTTTAGTCTTCATTTCTTTCTTTTTTGCGGCACTGGGGATGGAACCCAGGGGCATTATACCTCTGAGCTACACTCCCAACCCTATTTTTTTTAGTCTTATTTATGTATGTATTTATTTACTTATTTTTTATTTGTGGCACTGGGGATGGAACCAGGGGCATTCTCTACACCTCCAGCCCTATTTTTATTCTTTGTTTTGAAACAGGGTCTCACTGAGTTGCAGAGGGCCTAAGTAGCTAAGGCTCTCCACAAACCACAATCCTCCTGTCTCAGCCTCCCAATGCTGGGATTACAAGCATGCGCCACCACGCCCGGCTTAGTCTATTTATTTATTTATTTATTTATTTATTTATTTATTTATTTATTGTGTTATTGGGGATGGAACCCAGGGGCATTATACCGCCAAGCTACACCACCAGCCCTATTTTTTAGTCTTTTTATTTTTGAAATAGCATCTTAATGAGTTGCAAAGGGCCTTGCTAAGTAGCTGAGGCTGTCCCTGAACAATGATCCTCTGGTCTCAGCCTCCCGAATGATGGAACTGCATGCTGGGATTACAATCGTGCACCACCATGCCTGGCCTCCTTCTCCAGGAATATTTTTAACACTATCCAAAGGTATTCCTAAAGATGTTAATTTTTAATTGTTTCCCAACTACTTAGAACAAGTGTTTATAATACGAAGGAAGGTATTCATATTTACTGTAATTAAAACATTGCTACTAAAAGTGAACTTTCAGTTGCAGACTACTTCTATAATGAAGTTACCACATACCACTGTTTATAATTCAAAGTTGATGAGACAAAAGCATTAGAGAAGCCAGAGGAAAGCTCACCAAGTGCTGTGTGCATGTATGTCACTATCACTATGAGCTACATTATGATGTTGAGATTATAATACACGAACAGAAGTATAACTAAAACAATATAAAAGCATTAAAGAATAAAATATATGGCACATTAATCATTATGGAATAGCTTTACTTGTCATTGCCTTAAATAAAAGGCCTTTAAAAACTTGAGTGAGCCAGGTGTGGTGGTGCACACTTGTAATCCTGCTACTTGGGAGGCTGAGACAGGATGATGGTAGGTTTGAGGCCAGCCTCAGCAATTTAGGCCTTCCACAACTTAGTGAGATCCTGTTTCAAAAATAAAATAAAGCTGGGCATGGTGGGGCATGCTTGTAATCACAGTACTTTGGAGATTGAGACAGAAGATTGCAGATTCACAGCCAGCCTCAGCCCTATGCAACTTAGTGAGACCCTGTTTAAAAATAAAGAATAAAAAATAGGGCTGGGGAGCCGGGCATGTTGGTGCACGCTAGTAATCCCAGCATTCAGGAGGCTGAGACAGGAGGATTGCGGTCCAGGGACATTCTCGGCTACTTAGTAATGCCATTTGCAACTCAGTGAGACCCTGTTTCCAAATAAAGAATAAAAAATGGGATTCGGGGTGTAGCTCAGAGGTAGAATGCCCCTGGGTTCCACCCCCAGTACGTACACACACACACACAAATAGGGCTGGGAGTGTAGCTTAGAGGAAGAATGACCCTGAGTTCAAAACCCAGTAACACACACACACAGAATAAAATAGGTGGAGGGTGTAGTTCAGAGGTAGAATGCCTCTGGGTTCAATCCCCAGTACCACAACAACAACAACAACAAACTTGTGTACCATTACAGTTTGTCCAGTCAATTAAGAAAAAAGTTTTAAAAGCCTGTTAATTTTATCTGCTCTTCAGGTCAAAGAAGGACTTTTCAGGGTGATGAAAATGGAGACAAAGAGGAGCTCACCTTTCTAAAAATGAATTTTCAGTTACCATAATTATGTATAATATAAGACAAGCATCATTATCTGGGTCAAGATTTGATGCCTTGGTTCCCATAAGAATTAAATTTAGAGCCATGCATAAATTTGGGGCAAAGTTCTGCAAAAAGCTCACTTTCTATTGATGCTGAATTAAGAAAAAAAAACCTCATTTTTAATATTCTTCAACACGAATATATCTCCTAACACACAGCAGCCACTCTGGCAACATCTCTTTCATCGTTTTCTATGTAAGAAACAAAACGGGATGCATTAAATCGTGCCTGACTAGTACCATGACTGCAGGTGGCTATCTCAGCAGCTAGCGAATAAAGGCCAAAAAGAGTAAGAATCTAGCTTACTGAGCCTCCACCTGAAGGTAACACGGTCGGCTTAGCCCACTCTGCTGGCTATGGTATGGGTCCCCCCTCACCCTCGGATCCGGAAAGACACCTGAACTCTACTGACACCTTTTGAGAGAGAAAGCCAGGCAGAAGGGCGGAGCAGCGAATGATCGGAATCGCTGAAACCGCAGCCCGAGGAACACAGGTGCGATGCAGGCCCTGGCACCGCCATCCCGGTCGCGCTCCGAGGCGACCAGGCCCTTCACAACCACCGCGGCCCCGCCGGGCCCTCTCATTCATTCATTCCGCAATTCCGCCAGGCGCACTCCCCAGGGCCGGCTCGCAGCCCCCGCCCCGGCCCCGGACGCGGCCGCCGCCAGGCGCGACCCAGCGCCGCCCGCCTCCCGGGTCGCGGCCGCCGCGCTCCGCGGCCTCGCGCTCGGCCCCGGCCCGGCCCCGCCGCGCGCCAGCGCCCACGCCCCCCGCCCAGCCGGCCGCCGCTCCCCGGCCTCCGCCCCGCGCCGCCGCCGCAGACCTGCCGGGTTCGCGGGCCCCGGGAGGCGCGCGTCCGCGGGGCCCGCGCCCGGGTGCAGGCGCCCTCCGCGCGCGCGACGCCCGGACCCCAGGGCCTTCGCCGGGGGCCTGGCCCGCCGCCCACTCACCTCCGTCGGGTCAGAACCGAATGGCCTTCTCCAAGCCGTTTGAAACCGCTTGGGCCGCCGCACACCCCGCAGTGTCCTCGTCGCTTATTGGTCCTCGACGGACCGCCCCTCGCCCTCTTATTGGTCCATTTGAAAGGACTGTGGGCACGCGCCGTACGCAGCCTTAAAGGGGCCGCGCGCAGCCGGGTTTCCCCCTTCAGGACCCGCTTTTGCCTTCTCTAGACCCTGTGGCTGGCAGGAAGGCAGGCTGCAAGACGACCCCGGAAAGAAGAGCGAAAGGCGTTCGTGGAACTGTCCATTCTCGCCCTTCAGCGTGTTTGTTTTACTTAATTATAAATGTCTAAACTGCTGTCAACACCTGACTGTTTGGGGGCCCTAGCTGCACCAGCTATTGGTTGTGCAGCCAATTCTGTGAGGGAAACTGGAGAGGTGGGTGGGATGTCCTAGAAGATGCAGAGAATGAAGCCAAGACGCTGTATTCTAGTTTTGGTGTGCTTTAAGAAAATCACTGTTCTCAGTAAGTCTTTTATATAATTTTCTCATCTGTAAAATGGGATAACAATGTTTTTCCTAATATGAGGATTGAATATGACCAACTGAATATTTGGGAAAGACCTTTATGAACTGTCATGCATTCTGCAAATGCTTAGTACGCGTTTTATTAAAATGAGAGCCTTGGTTACCGATCTCCAAAATTCTTGATTATCTCTACATCCAATGTGTCTGTAAGACCGGGTCCTTACCTCCCGAGGAATTTTGTGATCCACAGTGGTAGGAGGAGTAAAACATATCTTATAGGCCAGTCACTAGAATTCAAAACAATATGAAAACTATATAAGTGAAAAGCTATAGATGTTTAGCAAAGGGAGAATTTTAGAGCGGATCTATGAAAGGGGTGGACTTTTAAGGCTTAAAGGATATGCAAATTGCCTTGTCATTTAAAGGACATGTAAATTGGGGGGGGGTGCACACCTGCAACCCCAGTACTTGGGAGGATCGAAGTTTGGAGAGGCCAGCCTTAGAAATTTAGTGAGACTTTTAGAAACCTAGCAAGACTCTGTTTCAAACAAAAAACAAAAGACATGGTGGTGTACACTTGTAATCCCAGTACTTGGAAGGCTGAGACAGAAGGATTGTGTGTTTGAGGCCAGTCTCAGAAAGTTAGCAAGGCTCTCAGCAACTGTTCCAAAATAAAGACTCTGTTCCAAAATAAAGAGGGCTGGGGTAACCAGTCATGGTGGTGCACTCTTGTAATTGCAGTACTTGGGAGTCTGAGACAGGAGAATTTGCAGGTTTATAGCCAGCTTCAGCAACTTAGTGAAGCCCTCTGTAACTTAGTGAGATCCTGTTTAAAAAAAAAAAAAAAAAAAAAAAACAGGGTTGGGGGTGTTTCTCAGAGGTAGAAGAATGTCCCTTAGTTCAATCCCCAATACCACAAAACAATAAAAAATAAAAAGGGCTGGTGGTTTAGCCCAGAGGTAGAATGCCCCTGGGTTCAATCCCCAGCACCAAAAGAAATAATAATAACAATAATAACAACAACAACAACAACATATAAATAACCAACAAGCTAAATGATGGAACGGAGGTGGGTAAAAGTAAATAAAACAATTCCTTTTTTATGTTTTGTTTTTATCAAATTGGCAAAGATAAGTTCAACAACTTTTGGTTGGTCAAAATTGGGAGAAATGGATGCTCTAATTGTTGGTGAGAGTATAATTGCTAGCCAAGTATGAGCTGGAGCAGGTCTGTAATCCTGGTACTTGGGAAGCTGAGACAGGAGAATCACAGGTTTGAGATCAGTTTCAGCAAGTTAGTGAGAATCTCAGCAACCTAGTGAGACCCTACTTCAAAACAAAAATAAAAAGGGCTGGGGGTGCAGCTTGGAGATGGAAGGCCCCTGGGTTCAACCCCTGTACAAAAAAAAAAATATATATATATATATAATATAAAAGGCATATTATATATGATATATAATATAAAATGCATAGTATAAAATTATATATACATATATATAATTGCTGTACAGTTGCAAATAGCTGCAATCCCAGTGACCAGGGAGGCCTGAGCCAGAAAGAACACAAGTTCAAGAATAGCCTAGGCAACTTAGCAAGATCCTGTCTCAAAATAAAACTGGCTGGGCTGTACCTTAGTGGTAGAGCACCCCTGAGTCCAACTTCTAGTACTAAAAAAAAAAGCATTATTTGTGCAAACTTTTAGGAGAATAATATGGTTTTGGTTACTTTAAGTTACTCAAATATGAAATCCACAGAATCTCTGCCAGTAATGCCATTGTTGGACATTTATCCTACAAATGTAGTATGCAAAGTAAAATATACAAGAATATTTACTGAAGCACTGCTTATGCTAGGAAAACACAGGTCCATGAATAGGGAACTTTTTACATAAATTATGGAATATCCATTTAATAGAACACTATGCACCTGTTGAAAAAGAATCTGATTATATGTGCTGAAATATAAAATGCACAAATTTCAGCCAGGTGTTTCAAAACAAAAAATAAAAGCCAGGCATGGTGGTGCACACCTGTAATCCCCAAGACAGGAGGATCACAGGTTCGAGGACAGCCTCAACAAGTAGTGAGACTTTCATTAACCTGGTGAGACCCTGTATCCAAATAAAAATTTAAAAATAGGGCTGGGGATATAGCTCAGAGGTAGAATGCCCCTGCTTTCGATCTCCAGTGCCACAAAATAAAATAAAATGCACAAATTTTATTAATTGAAAAGAAGTTGCATAAAAGCATATGTGAAGCAATTGTATCATATATATTTCTAAGTATATGTGTGTGCATGCCAAAAAATCATTAGAACATTTATAGAATATAAAATAAACAAATTTTATTAATTGAAAAGAGGAAGTTATATAAAAGCATACGTGAAACAATTTTATTGTATTTGTTTATTTTATTTTATTTTATTTTATTTTTTGGTGGTACTGGGGGTGGAACCCAGAGGCTTTCTACCTCCGGGCTACACTCCCAGACCTTTTTTATATTTTATTTGGAAACAGGGTCTCACTAAGTTGCTAGAAGCCTTACTGAATAGCTGAGGCTGGCTTCGAACCCGTGCGATCCTCCTGTCTCAGCCTCCCAAGCGCAGGGATTACAAGGGTGCGCCACCACGCCCGGCTATTGTATTTGTTTATAAATATATATGTGTGTGCATGCTTAAAAATCATTAGAACATTAAGAAACTTAATGGTGACTCAACAGGGAGAGAATTGTTTTGCTATCGACATGCTACTTTTTCCTTTTTTGTAGATGGAGCAAGAATATTTAGTAGCGCAAAAATAACAGCAAGGGTACAGAGACAAGAAAGTGCATTCTTTATATGGGATTGGAAACACACACTTGATTTTAAGACAAGACTCATGTTGGGAAGCAGTGGGACACAAGATGAATGGAGAAAGTTAGGAACAGCCAGGCGTGGTGGCGCACGCTTGTAATCCCAGCATTCTGGAGGCTGAGACAGGAGGATCGCGGTTCCCGGACAGCCTCAGCTACTTAGTGAGGCCCTCTGTAACTCAGCGAGACCCTGTTTCAAAATAAAGAATAAAAAATAGGGCAGGGGGTGTAGCTCAGAGGTCAAATGCCCCTGGGTTCCATCCCCAGACCCACCAAAAAATAAAAGAGAGAAAAAGAAAGTAAGGAACAATTCTTAGTCTTGAATATCAGGGCAAGGACTTTGTACTTTATTAAATATATAAGGGAACCTATTGAAAGTTTCTGAGCAAGAGACTAATAAAACTCAAGATTGTACTTTAGGAAAATTAATTAGCTTGATATTCAAAAATAATTTAGACAGGTAGTCATGGTAGTTCACCCCTGTAGTCCCAGTTCTTGGGAGGCTGAGACAGGAGGAACTCACATTCAAGAAGAACCTCAGAAACTTAGCAAGACCCTATTTCAAAAGTTTTTAAAAAGCCAGGTGAGGTGGTGCATGCTCGTAATCCCAGTAATTGGGAGGCTGAGACCGCAGGATCGTGGTTTACGGACAACCTCAGCTACTATTTAGTGAGGCCCTTTGCAACTCAGCAAGACCCTGTTTCAAAAATAAAAGAATAAAAAATAAGGCTGGGGGTGTAGCTCGAAGGTAAAATGCCCCTGGGTTCCATCCCCAGTACCACAAAAAAATAAAAATAAAAAATAGCCGGGTGTGGTGTTGCAGGTGTGCGCTTGGGAGGTGGAGACAGGAGAATTGCACAGGTTCGAAACCAGCCTTGGTGGCTTAAGAGTCCCAGTTTCCAAATAAAAATATAAAATAGATCTGGGAGTATAGCCCAGAGGTAGAAGGGTTTCCAGGAACCCCAGTACCACCAAAATAAAAAGAAAAAAAGAAAAAAGAAAAAGAAAAAAAATAATAGAATAAAATAAAAATAAATAAAAAATAAAAATAAAATCTAGGCATGGTGGTGCACAATTGTAATGCCAGTACTTGGGGGGCTGAGACAGGAGGATCACAGGTTCATAGTCAGCCTCAGCAACTTAGATCCTCAGCAACTTAGTGAGACCCTATTTCAAAATAAAATAGGGTCAGGTATGTAGCTTAAAGGTAGAACGCCCCTGGGTTTAACCCCCAACACCAAAAACTAAATAAGTAAGTAAGTAAATAAATAAATAAATAGCCGGGCGTGGTGATACACACTTGTAATCCCAGTACATGGGAGGCTGAGACAGGAGGATCCAGGTTCTCAGACAGCCTCAGCCACATAGTGAGGCCCTGTTTCAAGATAAAGACCAAAAAATAGCCAGGCGTGGTGGCACACACTTGTAATCCTGGCTCTTGGGAGGCGGAGACAGGAGGATCGCGATCACACAGGTTTGAAGCCAGCTGCGCTGGCTTAAGAGACCCTGTTTCCAAATAAAAAAGTATAAAAATAGGTCTGGGAGTGTAGCCCAGAGGTAGAAGGGTTTTCAGGAACCCCAGTACCATCAATCAATCAATAAATAAATAAATAATAGGGCTGGGGTGTAGCTTAGAGGTAGAATGCCCCTGGGTTCCACCCCCAGTACTGCAAAATAAGAAAGAAAGAAAGAAAGAAAGAAAGAAAGAAAGAAAGAAAGAAAGAAAGCAAGCAAGCAAGCACTGGGGCATAGCTCAGAAGTAGAATGACCCTCGGTTTAATTTTCAGTACACTCATCAAAAATAAAAAATAAAAAGAGTAAGAATTGGAAGCCCGGAATCTGATGTGAGGTAGTAGCAGTGAAAAGGATGAGAACATATTCAAGATTTAGCAACCAATTAGATTAAGTGCAAAGGCAAGGAAGGGTGGGTCCCATTTAGAAAGATGAGTCAAAGAGAGTGCCGGGACTTGAGCCCAGAGACTGGGACGGCAGTGATTGTCCGAATGGAAGTGGAAAGGCAGGAGAAGCCAGTCTCAAGAGGAAGGCAGAGCTTAGTCTCAGCCGTTTACTTTCAAGTACCAATGACACATTCAACCGGAATCGATCTGAGCATGTCTAGAACATGCAGAATAAACACCAGGAGCCTAGACTCAGGCTCAAGAGAGAGAGATGTGGGGATGGCCTCTGCAGGGCGCATGAGACCCAGCAGGACGAGAGGCGAGTGTGAAGGACGAGCCATGAGGACAGAGCCCTGCGCGGGGAGGAAAGGAACCCAGAGAGGGGGGGTGAGGAAAGTACAGAAATAGTCTGCTCCAGTCATTGCTCATGGGCATGTTCACCTTATTTATTTATTTATTTATTTATATTTATTTTTGGTGGTACTGGGGGTGGAACCCAGGGGCTTTCTACCTCCAGGCTATACTCCCAGACCTATTTTATACTTTATTTGGAAACAGGGTCTCACTAAGTTGCTGAGAGCCTCACTAAGTAGCTGAGGCTGGCTTCAAACCTGTGCGATCCTCCTGTCTCAGCCTCCCAAGCACGGGGATTACAAGCGTGCGCCACCACGCCCGGCCACCTTATTTAAATATCACAAAAATAAATAGAAGATTACATGTAGGAGAGGATGTTGGTAACTTGGGATTTTCTCAGTAAAAGGATGCATGCTGGGTCCTGAAGAGTTTTGTTTTGGTTTTTTTGTGGTACTGGGTGTGGAACCCAGGGGCATTTCTACTTCTTGTATACTCCCACACCTATTTTATACTTTATTTGGAAACAGGGTCTCACTAAGTTGCTGAGAGCCTCACTAAGTAGCCGAGGCTGGCTTTGAACCCGCGCGATCCTCCTGTCTCAGCCTCCCAAGCGCGGGGATTACAAGCGTGCGCCACCACACCCGGCTCCTGAAGAGTTTTGAAACAAGAGGGCAAATCTTGTTTTGTCCTGGACTGTGGGGAGGCAGCTCTACTAGGAAGGGTTGTTAGATGGCTGATTTGTTTATTCATTCAGCCAATACTGATTAAGCAGTAGAATGTGGAGAGAATGTTCTAGACACTTGGAATAATTAGTGAACAAAGTAGACCAAATACAGTTCCCTTCACTCATGGAGCTCATGATATACTGAGGATCCTTAGATAATCTGTCAACACATAAATACATTATATCGCATGTTACTGGGCAGTATGTGCGGAGGGAAAGAGAAAAAAAGAATGACAGGATAATAGGGGCAGGAAAGTGGGGGAAAAGAGGGTAGTTCTGGGTTTGTGTATGGGGAAGGCTACGAGGGAGTGAACCCAGGGGAATTCTACCACTGAGCTACATCTTCTGCTCTTTTTTATTTTGAAACAAAGTCTCACTGAGTCACCACAAACTGGCTTCAAACCTGCTACCCTCCTGCCCTAAGGACTGGGATTGCAGGCATGTGCTACTGAGCCCAGCAAAGAATATAATTTTAATTTAATTTAATTTTTTGTACTGGGGGTTGAACCCAGGTGCATTCTACCTCTGAGCTACACCCCAGCCCTTTTTGTGTGTGCGTGTGGTATTAGGAATTGAACCCAGGGCATTCTATCTCCCAGCTACACCCCCAGCTCTATTTTATTTTTATTTTGAAATAGGGTCTCTCTAGGTAGGCAAGTCTTGTTACTTGCTGAGGCTGTCCTTAAACCTGTGAGTCTCCTGTCTCAGCCTTCCAAGTCCTGGGATTACAAGTGTGCACCACCACCACACCTGGCTTTTATTTATTTATTTTTTTGAAACAGGGTCTTACTAAGTTACCAAGTTTAGCCTTGAACCTGGAACCTGCAATCCTCCTGTCTCAGCCTCCCTGTACTGAGATTCCAAATTACAGGTGTGTGCTATCATGCCTGGCTAGGAATTTTAAAGGGGTGGTCAGTATAGGCTTTACTGAGGTTACAATCAAACAAATAGTTGAAGAAGGCAAAGGAGTTAGTCATGACTACATCTAGAGAAAGAAAGTGTCAGGCAGAGGGAACAGCCATACCGAGGCCCTATGTTGGGAGCATGCTTGGCAGGTTTGAGGACCTGGGATGCCAGAGTAGGTGGAGTAGAGTAGTTGGGAGGAGGAGGACGAGAGAGATGAGTTCTAACAGATAAATGGAGGAGAAATGGCGGGTCCTGTAGAGTCTCATAGAAACACAATACAGTTTCTGTGCTCATTGTAAGTGTTGAATATGCTTGGCCAGTCATCTTTGGCAGTCCAAGATTATCATCAAATAGTGTTCATCTGTATACTTATTAGTTATTCCAGGACACTCTGAATAGTTTTGTGTAGGAGCATATTCAGAGGCCAGTGCTCATTAGAGATCGAAGCGAGCACTGTATTTTTGCAGTGAGGGACAGGAAACCAATGTCAGACTTCGTGGCTGCTGAGTAACTGCTGTAACCATTTTTCAGAAGCCTGTTGCGGTTGTGACAGGTGCTCATTCCATTGTAAGCCCAAACTGCATTCTGGTGGAAGCATCCCTATCGTGGGACATGGATCCATATTTCCAGTCTCCTCTTCCCATTTTCCATAGCCTTCAGAATGCAGCAGGAACTTTAACCACAGAAACATCAACCCCACCAAAGAGGAAGGAGGCAGACGAGAGAGATAGGGACCTCATTAACAGGCTGGCAACGGGCTTTTAAGAGATGGAGGGGAAACCACAGGGAAGGGCAGGATATGTGAGGGTTCTTAGCTATTTATGTCTTATGAAATAAAACAAGCAGATTGTGTACTTTGGGGCAAACTTAGCCTTGAGTTTCAACTCAGACCCTTAATTAGGCTGTCTGGGTCTGTTTTAACATTAAGCCAAGGGGTCCAAAGTTGGGAACTTGAGCTTTGACTGGAAGTAAAGCTGTTGCTTATGCTGAGCTCTGCTTGCTTCTACCAGCTGGTCAACAGGAGAATGATGGAGAGAGAAAATGAACGGGTGAGTAAGGGAATGTTTCAAAACAAAGCCTGCCTAGAACATCCCCAAACACACAGTTAACCCATTAAGTGGATCAGTTAAATCATCTTCCCATATGAAGAACAGGCAGAGAGTCTTTGCTGTAAAAGGCATTTGACTGCATGTGCGTGTGTGTTTTGCAGGGCCTTGCCACATGCTCAGCAAGCTCTCTACCTGAGTTACATCCCAGCCCCTCAACCACATATCTTTTATCATTATGTCCATAAATAGAAATCTGAGAACCGTGGCTTGCTGGATACCTTAGAATGTCCGTGCATTACACTTAGAACCTTCTGCACCATCAGCTCTTGGATATGCTTTTTTTTTCCCCCCGCAGGTCTGGGGATGGAACCCAGGGGCATTCGACCTCTGAGCTACACCCCCTGCCCTATTTTTTTTTATTCTTTATTTTGAAACCAGGTCTCACTGAGTTGCAGAGGGCCTCACTAAGTAGCTGAGGCTGTCCGCGAACCGCGATCCTCCAGTCTCAGCCTCCCGAATGCTGGGATTACCCGGCGTGTGCCACCACGCCCGGCTTCTTCTAAATTTCTTTCTTTTTTTTTTTTTTTTTTTGGTGGTACTGGGGTTCCTGGAAACCCTTCTTCCTCTGGGCTACACTCCCAGACCTATTTTATATATTTTTATTTGGAAACAGGGTCTCTTAAGCCAGCACAGCTGTCTTTGAACCTGCACGATCCTCTGGTCTCAGCCTCCCGAATGCTGGGATTACACGCATGTGCCACCACGCCCGGCTTCTTCTAAATTTCTATTCATCACTGCCTTTCAGTTTTCTTCAGGCCTAGGTTTGGTGAAAGTGCCATTCGTTCCATGGAGACTTTCCTCTGGGCAGAGTCCTTTTCATCTTAGGTTCCAGAGTTTGTTCATATAATACAGAAAGGAAGGCAGTGAGTGACTTGACTTTGTAGTTTGCAAGAAATATGTCGTTTGTTAGGCTTTTTTTTTTTCTTTTTCTTCGCCCCCTCCCCCCTTGGCACTGGAGTTGAACCCAGGGGCATTCTTCCAGGCTATACCCGAAGTTTTGTTTTTGTTTTTTGTTGGTATGTGTGTCTGTGGTACTAAGAATTGAACCCAGGGTCCTTCTATAGACTCTCAGCTACAACCCTAGTACTATTTTATTCCAGCAATCCTCCTATCTCAGCCTCCCAGGTACTGGGATTACAAATGTGCACCATGAAACTGGCAGCTGCTGCTTCTGCTCTATTCTTCCTCTTCCTCCTCCTTCTCCTCCTTTCTTTCTTTCTTTCTTTCTTTCTTTCTTTCTTTCTTTCTTTCTTTCTTTCTTTCTTTCTTTCAAAACAGGGTCTTGTTAAGTTGCTAAAGCTGGCCTCAAACTGGCGATGATCCTCCTGCCTCAGCCTCCCAAGTACTAGGATTACCAAGTACCACTATGCCCGGCCAGATTATTAGGATTTGACCCACCTTCTGCCTAGGTATCAGTTTCATCTTCATATCTGAGAGCCAAATAAGGAATTCTCAACATTTATTTCATCCTCAAGATTCTTTCTTCTCTGTTTTCTGTTTTGTTTTCAAAAATTGTGGGGGTGGTAGTGATGGTTATCCTTGAGCAATTCCATATACTTTTGCTCTGGCACACCTACCCCTTGCCAGAATTGGGGAAGTTACGTGGCATAGTTTATTTTAAGATCTCTTGTCGCTTAAGTACCAGAGGCTTCAGGCTTTTTGTTTTTATTATCTTTCTTCTTCATCCTCTTGGGGGAGCTAGTGGTGCTGCTAGATTTTAATCCTTGTAAGACTATTTCTTATTTAGCTGCCTGCAGTGCCTGATCCATCATAGGAGATGAATGAATGAATGGGTCATTATCCTATCAATGGTTTGTAGTTTATTTATTTATTTTTTAATTTTTGTGGTACAGATGACTGAGCCCAGGGGCATTCTACCTCTGAGCTACACCCAGTCCTTTTTATTTTGAAATAGAGTCTTGCTAAGTTGCTGAGGCTGGCCCAGCAATTATTTGTAGTTTATATAAAATAAACTACTGAGACTTGACGTAATCTTCTACATATGAGCTGGTCGTAGTGGTGCAAGCCTGTAATCTCAGTACTTGAGAAGCTGAGACAGGAAGATTGCAGGTTCAAGGACAGTCTCAGTAACTTAGTGAGACCCTGTTTCAAAATAAATAGGACTGGGGATATAGCTTTGAGACAGAATGCCTTGGGTTTAATCCCCAGCACTAATAATAATATTATCTTTTTTTCTTAGATATTGGGGATGGAACCCAGGGGCATTCTACCTCCAGGTTACACCCCCAGCCTTATTCTTTATTCTGTTTTTTTTTTTTTTTTTTTTTTTTTTTTTTTTGGTGGTACTAGGGGTGGAACCCAGAGGTTTTCTACCTCCGGCCTATACTCCCAGACCTTTTTTTAAAAATATATATTTTATTTGGAAACAGGGTCTCGCTAAGTTGCCGAAAGCCTCACTAAGTAGCCGAGGCTGGCTTCGAACCCATGCGATCCTCCTGTCTCAGCCTCCCAAGCGCAGGGATTACAAGTGTGCGCCACCACGCCCGGCTCTTTATTCTGTATTTTGAAACAGGGTCTCACTAAGTTGCAGAGGGCCTCACTAAGTAGCTGAGGCTGGTCTGGGACCTGTAATCCTTCCTGTCTCAGCCTCCCATGTATTGGAATTACAAGTGTAAGCTACCACACCTGCAATATTAATAAAAAAAGAAAATAGGGCTGGAGATGTAGCTTAGAGTAGAATGTCCCTGGGTTCAACCCTAATATGAAAAATAAAATAAAAAAGTTCTCTGAGAACAAAAATAGAAGATAAATGGTATACATACTATTATCTTTCCTTCCAGGCTAAGAATGTCGCTAATGATTATGACATTTTTTCTGTTATTTTAGATAGGACCTCAGGTAGCTACTACCAACCAGTGAGTCAACACTTAAGATAAAACCTGTTATCCCTCCAGTAGAGGAAATAAGTCAGTGATCGCTGGTCTTGGCCTATCTTATCAAGATGAGCTGAACTTCCAGCTGGACCCTCACACTCTTTATTGTTCTCCATTGTTCCCACATCCCCAGAGAACTTAGAGGTGATATCTGCAAGTAGGTTTTCCGCAGCATGGGTCTGCCACACGGAGCAGGTGCAGGATTAGTCATGACTCCAAGCCAGGCGAGGTAATTAAGAAAAGCTAAATTTATATTAAATTATCATAAAGTCCTAGAATACTGAACATAGTGGTTAAATAACTCCAGAAAGTCCAATCTCTCCAGTGAGTAACGTTAAAACCATTACACATGAGCGCGGGAGAATCATTTTCCATTAGTTTAGGACAGAGAGATTTTGCTTTTTTACAGAGTAAATCAGTGCTCAAATAGATATTTCCTCAAATAATGTCCTTTCAACATTCTGAATAGCCCAAGTGCAATAAGAACCTTCCCCCTTTCCAATCAAGAAGAACGCCACTTTTCTTTCTCCTCCTCCCCACCTGTGACTCTGAAGACTCATATGCTCCTTTTACTTTCTCATTTCCTCCTGGAAGGGCCCCCCTCCTTTCCTACTTGGTGCACTGGAAAAGCCTTCTTGGCCTCTATGTGTAGACCCAGACGTGGTGATGGTTACTGAGAGCAGGGCTAAGGACTTGGCATCTGTCTCTAGCAGTTTTAGAAGTGACCAGAAAAGATTGATCTTGTCTTTTTTTTTTTAAACCCACATGTTTGGCTGCTGATTTCTCAGTACCAATAACTATAGGAGATAATTCAAATCAGGAAATTTTCCCTAAAAAAATCTCTCCTCTCCTCTCAGCCCCTGATATCCTTTCCTGCCGCTTCTAATTCCTGGGGAGAAGAGTTCTGGGTCTGACCTGGACTGGGAGAGCTTCATCCATGGGCCTTTCTACCTTGATCACCCCTCTGCGTCTTCATTCGGCCCTCATCACTGAAGGACTGGATATTGCTGGGGCCCAAGGCTAATTCAGAAAAAGCAAATCAAGCTCTTCGAAAAGTGGAAAGGGGCTGGGGGGGAATTTTAGGGCAGCAATAAGTCTCAACTCCTGTGATACAAGCCTGAGACACAGCCCTTGTTGTAAATGAGTGGGAACCAAGCAGTGGCTTCTCGGCGTGGAAAGTAAGTCACTCAGCTGAGGGAGTGCTAGATTAGGAACTTCACCAGCCCAGAGCTCTCTGTCCATAGACGTAGATCCCTGAGCACTTGAGAACACAGGAGGCTCAACTTCACCATACTTCTGTTTAGCCCCTGGATGTCCCACATCTCTAATTGTGCCTTCTGACCATTTATAAAAAAGAAAAGTCTGGTCCTTCATGGAAAGACTGCTGCAGGATCTCTTTCTGCAGAATCCCAGAGAATCGGGAAGAGAGTGGAAGAAGACTGAAGTTCAGGTGGGATGCTATGTTTGGTCTAGGCAAAGCTTTTTAGATCCTTTAGAGACTTAGTCTCTCAAGCCACTGGCTCACAGCTTGGTGACTTAAAAGGCTTAGGAAAGGGACTGGCCAGTGGTGGCACCAGGAAGGAATTCCTATGAGCCAGCAGCCATGTGGTGGGGGTCCCCAGTCATCTAAGATAGAAGACTCCAGACATTCCAGCAAGAAGAACAGGTTGAGTCATAGCCACATCTCAACAGTACCAGCAGCTGACAAAGCAGTGACTCCTCGGGTAAGGATATTGTCCACTGCCAGCAATGGACAGGACACCCAGGCCCAAGAACTCCCCACAGCCTTTTCATATTACCAAAACACATGCTGGAAGTTACCCAGGATGCCCAGACCAGCTGGGCTGGCTCTTCTCTTAGCCTCTAGCTGTCACCCCACTCTTTACCCATCACCCCCTACTACAGCCCCTGGCGGGCAAGTTGCAGGAGAAGCCGTCATGCTAGCTGTGGTGGGGCAGTTCAGTCCTGTATCATCAGTTGCATCGGTGCCATGGAGCAGGCACTGAGGGTCCCAGGGGAAGAGGAGATGGAGCTTCATGGTGACAAATCATTACCGAGCCCAGTCTCAGGGAGCCCAGGACGGAGTGCAAGAGTCGAGGTTCATGGTAAAATCCAGGCCTAATTCTTGAGATGCACCCTCATTTCTTGTGCCCAGGTACTTATGGACTTAGGTGGAAAATGGCTCCCCTGGAGGGCTTGGGAGCAGTTACGGGGCAGGAGGAGGAGGACGAGCACACAGGAAGGGGGCCTGCTGTAGCAAGCACGAGGACTGGAAGTCCACAGAGGAGGAGGAACAGGCAGGCAGGGAGAGAACGTGGGCATTTAGACCTGGCTCTCAGAGGAGAGCTTGCGTTCGTGTTTCCAGCCCGTGTCTGGCAGAGAGCCCCGTCTTTCTGGAGTGGCTGCTGTGTGGACGCTGCTACACTCAGACTGCTCTTCCTGCAGTAGCTGCTCCGTCTCTGTGTCATCCAGGGAGCCAGAGCTGGCCTGGATGGACACTGTGTCCGTCTTCATGCACACGTGATCCCGCAGAAGCCCTCCCCGGGAACTGCGCAGCTGCTTGAGGTCATCCCACTCAGCATCATCCCCAGACAGGAGGCAAATGCCCTCTACGATCTTGATCTTCTCCTTGGTGTAGTTATGGTCAGGCCCACCCTAGGGTAGAGAGTGGGGACACAGAGTCAGTCAGTTGGCCTTCTACAAAGAGTCGCATGGTGAACTAAGAAAGGAAGTGGACAAGTAAAAGCAGGCATGAAGAGCAGAAAACCCCACAAACTGATGTGGGCAAAGCAATTTATGAGGCCTCGACTAAGGAGAGGGCAGCTATGATGATCATCACCATTATCATACAGCAAGGAGAATGATGGCTTCCGGTCATCAGCCACTCACTGGACCTGTCACCTTGGGCAAATGACAACATCTCTGAAACTCAGTCTCCACATCTGCAGATGTGGAGAAAACAACAGTATCCCAACTTCACAAGCTATTGTTGTGAGGATTAAATGAGGCGATACATGGAATGCAGTTGTTAGGGTGTTAGATATAAGACGCACTAAAGTGTGTGACCACGGTTTATTAATGGGACATCATGCCAAGTATAAACAATCAAAGTAATTGGCAAGCTGGGCATGGTGGCGCACTGGTGCGTGCCTGTAATCCCAGTACTTGGAAGGCTAAGACAGAAGGATTGCAGGTTCAAAGCCAGCCTTGGCAACTTAGTAAGGCTGTCAACAATTTTAGCAAAAAAAAAAAAAAAAAAAAAAAGAGAAAAAAAAGGCAATCTAATGTGTATTTATTCAGGATTTTTTTTTTTTTTTTTTTTTACTAGAGATTGAAACCAGGGGCAGTCTACCTCTGAGCTCTACCCCTAGACCCCATTTCTTTTTTTCAGTACTAGGGATGGAACCCAGGGGCATTCTACCTCTGAGCTACACCCCCAACCCTATTTTCTATTCTTTATTTTGAAACAGAGGCTCACTGAGTTGCAAAGGGCCTCACTAAGTAGCTGAGGCTGTCCTCAAACCACAGTCCTCCTGTCTCAGCCTCTCTAATGCTGAGATTACAAGTGTGTGCCACCACGCCCAGCTCAGAGCCCGATTTTTTTATTCTTTATTTTGAAACAGGGTTGTTGAAGGCCTCACTGAGTAGCTGAGGCTGGCTGTGAATCTGCGATCCTTCTGTCTCAGGCCTCTCAAGTGCTGGGATTAAAAGTGTGGACCACCATGACTGGCTTTTTTATTTGGGTTCTAACTGTTTGTCCACTCAGGCCTGTAACCTTGTGACCTCTTTGGGGAAGGTTACTCTGGACCTGCTCTCATGACCCCTGGGATCATTCCCAAGCAACCTGTCCTCAAAGATAGTCCTGACCTTTTTTTTTTTTTTGGTGGTACTGGGGTTTCTGGAAGCCCTTTTGCCTCTGGGCTACACTCCCAGACCTATTTTTTTTATTTTTATTTTTATTTGGAAACAGGGTCTCTTAAGCCAGTGAGGCTGGCTTCAAACCTGCACGATCCTCCTGTCTCCACCTCCCAAGTGCGGGGATTACAAGCGTGCATCACCATGCCCGGCTAGTCCTGACTTCTGCTCAGGCTTCTCCCTTTATATATTCCTCAAAGGGTAGCCTCACTGTTGGCTTTTGGAGATTATTAGTCAATGAGCCACCACTGCCAGGAACAAATGGGCCATAGCTTGAGTTCTGGGATACTGTCTCTGTCCAGAGTCTTGCAACTACTGCATTATATTAGTAACAATTCGTTTCTGCAGATAGTTATTAAACCCCTACACTGAGCAACATACTGTTTGGGGTTTTAATGATGGTCCCTGTCCGCTGGGAGTGACAGTTCCCTTGATCAGGCAGAGAGAGAGACAGAGACAGAGACAGACAGACAGCAACACACAGGCCAACAGCCATTCACCTAGCACATCCACCAAGCTGAAATTAGTTTAAGATGCAGTCCACTCAAGAGTGCTCACTACAGAAACACACTGAGTAAGTCAGGGAAGGGTGGCACACATGGCACTAGCAATTCTGGGGACAGCACTCCCTCCACACACATACACAGCAATAGGTACCTGAAATCAAGAGGAAATCAGAAGAGAAAGGGTGAAAGGCTATCAGAGGGGTGAAAGAGCTGCTGAGGAAAAAGCAGACAATAGAAGATGTCACACAACTTTCCTTCCTTCCTTCCTTCCTTCCTTCCTTCCTTCCTTCCTTCCTTCCTCCCTCTCTCCCTTCCTTCCAAGGTGCTGGGGATGGAACCCAAGTCCTTGAGCATTCTAAGCACACGCTCTACTGTTGAGCTATACTTCCAGCTCCATTTTTAATTTTAATTGATGGCCCTCACTGTGGTTCTTTTCTAGGGCATCTAACACTCCAAAGGCCCCCAAAATCTTCAAGAGTCCTTCTCTAAAAAAATATTGAGGAGGGGTTATCCATTCCCAGAACTGCAAGCTGTTCCTGCAGGTTCTCTTTTGAACTATAGTGGAAGCATTTTTAATATGGAAATTCATGGATACAGAAAGCACAGGATTACTGTGTAAAGGGTATTCATTATGCATGAAAGCCCTGCAGGGAAGTAGAGAAGTAGACTGATTAGGGTCTTCACAGCGAATAACTTCTGATGAAGGTTAGAGGATTTTTAAAAGAAAACACGGGTTATATCAGATAAGAACATCTAAAATCTCAGACTACAGGTCCTTTGGGGGAAAGAGGACTATTTTCCATACCTAAACATTCAGCAAATGGTTTTCCATTAAAGCAACAAAGGATTTAAAAAAATCAAAAGTACATACATTATCAGAACTCTAGAGAAATCCCTTAAGACCCTGTGATAAGAAGAAGGAAAGCAAAACCAGCCATTCCCAGCCATAGGTGCCACTTGCTTGGATCCCAAGTAGAAAAGGGAGAGTTTAGGAGCTCTTGGGTTTGAGAGGTATTGTCCTGGGGCTCTCCCTTGTTTTAGGGGGGCACAGCCTCACTGCAGGGTAAGGATGATTCTAGGAAGGAAAGAATCAATGAGCCCTGAAAAATATCTCCTGGCATAGAGATATATACTTGGTGTTTTCAGACCTAAATCTTCTGGGATCTGCTTTCTAGCCTTGCTCTTACTAGGGTTTCTCAAAAATTCTAGGTCTCCCCAGAAACCCAAATTATACTCAATTCCTCTGTTTACTCTGACTTCCAAAATGGTAAATGAGACCACCCAATAACCCATACTGAACCATTCAGGCAACTGGAACCCAAGTCCCCACCTACCCCTGCCCTCCAAGAAACACTGAATATAAATTTTCATTTTTACCTCTTTCTTATAGCAGAGTTGATTGTACATGGCGGGTTTGGGGATTGCTTCAATTTTTACTTCCTGAGTGGAAGTTCTGTAAGAGGGGTTGCTGTAGGTCAGGTTCCCCATTCCAGGATCAGTGAACTTGGATTTTTTGTGTCTTTAGGAAGAAAGAGTGAGAAATTAGTTCTGGTCTTACTGGAGGTGATACCTAGGGAAGCTGTAGCCTGTGTGTGGGAGGGAGCATCTATGCAGGGCTCCGTGATCTTCACCTCCTGGTATTCATGTCCTTCGGAGTCCCTCCCTTTGAGTGTGGGCTGGACCTGGTGACTCACTTCTTAGGCAAAAGTGATACAAGATTAGGTTACAAAGAAACTAGCTTCCATCTTGGCTTTGAGCTTCTTTCTTCCTCCTCCTCCTCCTCCTCCTCCTCCTCCTCCTCCTCCTCCTCCTCCTTTTCTTCTTTCATGTTCTCTCTCTCTCTCTCTCTCTCTCTCTCTCTCTCTCTCTCTCTCCTCCCTCCCTCCACTCCCTCCCTCCCTCTCTTTCTCTTTCTCTTTTTCTGCTTTTGCTTTGGGGGAAGCAAGCTGCTATGGTATAAATTCTATAGAAAGACTCCCAGGCAAGGAAATGTCAATAGTCAGTGAGGAACTGAATACTACCAAAGATTTACATGGATATGTTTGGGAGGTAATCCTTCCCCCATCAAGCCTTCAGGTGAGACCACAATCTTGGCTTATATACCTGGGTTGCAGGTGTGAGATCTTGAGGTAGAGGCACCCAGCTAAGCTGCACCCAGATTTCTGACCCACACAAACTGTGAGATCATAAAGAGCTCTCATTTTAAATCTCTAGATTTTAATTATTTGTTATGAAAAAATGAAAAACTAATACACTTAACTTTATAGTCAAGGCAGATCTCTGTTTCAGCCCCACCTTTCTTACTTACTAGCTAGGATCCTAGTATATATAATCTAAACTTTTTGAGCCTCAGATCCTCATCTATAAAATGAGGAATACCTGAATTACGAAGTTGTGGCATTGATACATATTCATTAAATGTTGAGAGATGGTATTATTATTAGCAACAGCAAAATCCAGACTTTTTTTTTCCTGTTTGTGTTATTGAGATTGAGCCCAGGGACATTCTATCTCTGAGCTATACCCCCAGCCCTTTTTTTTTGTTTCTTTGTTTTTAAACAGTGTCTTGCTAGGTTGCTAAAAGTCTCACTGTGTTGCTGAGGCTGTCCTTGGGTCTGTGATCCTCCTGTCTCAGCCTCCCCCAAATCCATACATTTTTGTTTTAAGCTATGTATGTAAAACATTTGGGGGAAAATATAAAGAGAGAGGCACATAAAGAGGTCTTATATTAAAAATGTCATATTCTTCCTCCCAGGGTGATTACTACTGATCACTATGTCAACCATTTTTGTAGTGAAGGGTTGTGTTGTGAGGGGAAATAATTTCCCATTTCAATGGTTTGAAGTAATATGGAAAAAGCAAAGATGCTAGTGTCAGTCCCAGCTTTTGTCTCCTACTGTGTGAGTAACATCCGGTGTGTCCTCAGCATCCTCGTCTATAATGAAAAGCCTAAGGGTGGTTTTGCTGTGGTCATTAAATCAAACTGTACTGGGCTGTGACCATGACCAAGCAAGAAGAGTAAGTATTCAGGTTTCTATCTTTTCCTTCCACTACTCCGACCAAGGACCCAACCTGAACCAAGGCTGTCTGGGGATGGATGTAGTGCACTGTGACGCTTCAGGAGATCTCAGAAGTGCTAATGAAGACCAAAGAGCACATGGCCCCTGCAGCAAAGCTTAGGTTACCTGTATAGCATCAATGCTGCAATCACCACCAAAACCAGCAGAATGCTGAGGAGTCCACCGATGGCATAGCTGATATGAAGTCCTTCCCCTAGGAAGAAGAGAGGGACAGAGGCAGGGATCGCTAACAGCCTTCTAGCTGGTGCTGGTTGGAGGGGTAGGAGGACGAAGGGTTCGTCTTGCTGGGTGGTTGGTTGGTATTGAGCCCCAAGGGCACTCTATCTCTGAGCTACACCCCCCAGACCACCTCCTATTTTGTTTTGTTTTGTTTTGTTTTTTTGATACAGGGTCTTTCCAAATTGCTAAGGATCTCTGTAAATTGCTGAGGCTGGTTTTGAACCTGTGATCCTCCTGTCTCAGCCTCACAAGTACTGGGATTACAAACGTGCACCACGATACCCAGTTGTTTGTCTTTTGAAGACAGGGACTTGCTAGAGTGTGATCTTCCTGCCTCAGCCTCTTGAGTAGCTGGCACTACTGGTGTGTGCCCTTGTTACCAGCTTGAAGGGCTCCTTTAGTAGGTGTTGGCTCCCTACCATCTGAGAAGAGTGAGGGCCTCCTCCTCAGAGGTGAGGCCATAGGAAGTAGGGTAAGGAGGCTGAGGAGAAACCGTCACTCGGCGTCTCCAGTCCCAGCTCTACCACTTAGTAGCTCTGTGACTTAAGGCAAGGTGCGTAAGTTCAAGCTTCTACTTTTTTTCATCAATTAAATGTAAATAATAAATTGCTCATAGGGTTGGTAGGTTAAATGAGAGTATCTATATACATAAATAAAGGAATTTTGCCTTATTTATGGTTTTACTTTCCATGGTTTCAGCTACCCACAGCCCCAAAAGATTATTATAATGCAACAAGAAATTATAAGAAATTAAGATTCTGAGAGGCCACATTTTCATAACTTTTATTATAATTTATTGTTATGATTGTTTTATTATTAATTATTTTTGTTAACCTCTCACTCTGTGTGGGTGGGTTACTGGAAATTGAACCCAGAAGCATTCTGAGCTACACCCAGTCTAGTGTGTGTGTGTGTGTGTGTGTGTGTGTGTGTGTGTGTGTGTGTTACTAGGGATGGAACCCAGGGGCATTCTACCTTGGAGCTGCATTCCCAGCCCTATTTTTTATTCTTCATTGTGAAACAGGGTCTCACTAAGTTGCAGAGGGCCCCCCCCCAAGTATCCGAGGCTTACTGTGAACCTGCGATCCTTCTGTCTCAGCCTCCCAAATACTGGGATTATAAGCGTGTGCCACCACACCTGGCTTACACAGTCTTTTTTTCCTTTGAAACAGAGTCTCACTGAGTTACCATGCACTACACTCGAACCTGTGATCATCCTGTCTCAGCCTGAACTGAGATTGCCAGCATGCACTACCATGCCCTGCTTATTTTTAATCTCTTACTGTAACTAATTTATAAATTAAACTTTCTTGTAGGTATTATATGTATAGGAAAAAAAAAAACCAGTACATTTAAAGTTCAGTACTGCCGGGCGTGGGGGCGCATGCTTGTAATCCCCGTATTTGGGAGGCAGAGACAGGAGGATCGTGCAGGTTCGAAGCCAGCTACGCTGGCTTAAGAGACCCTGTTTCCAAAAATTAAAAAAGTACAAAATAGGTCTGGGAGTGTAGCCCGGAGGTAGAAGGGCTTCCAGGAACCCCAGTACCACCAAAAAATAAATAAATAAATAAATAAATAAATAAAATAAAAATAAAGTTCAGTACTATCTGAGGTGTCAGGCCTTCATTGGTGGTCTTGGGATGTATCCCCCGTGGATAAGGGAGACTACTGCATTCACATAGACATATATATATATATATATATATATATATATATATATATATATATAGTATGGTTTATAGCACTTGCCTGGCATATGGAAAGCACATCATAAGTGGTGACTATTATGATTATTATTTCTGTGAGTTTAATTTATAAAAAGAGTTCACCAACCCTACTGGAGACTTAGATTCCTTAATTTTCTTTTTCAAAACAGTGGGGCACTCAGGGCTTACCTGGAGCAGCAGGTACGGCCTCATTGGAATGTGCACAGAGGCCCAGCTGGGCATCCCTTTCAGAGCATCTGTGGAGCATAGAAGACGGAATATGAAGTCTACATGTATTCACAGAAGTTCTCACCCTCCTCTGGGGAGGGGTGGAAAGGCTGCAGGTATGAGAAAGTACCAGGTGAGAGATAGCAGAAGCATAGAGAAGGCAGGATCAGGAAACAGAGAAATCAGTGGGATTCACTACTGTCAAGCTGTTATACCATGTCCAGATGTGTTTTCAATTACGTACCATCAAAAATGAGAAGCAGGTTTTGGAGTGAGCTGGAGGTCTACTCAGAGAATGCTAAGGACATCAATCCTAGGTTTTCTTAAACTACGAGGATGAGTGGGAAGCAGCCACTAGCTAAGCAAATCTGACTGCATTGTCACAAGATTCAAATGTCACAAAGCAAAAAAGCGTCTTTTCTTCCCTTAATTCTTTCATGAGAGAATATGCAATATATCCAAAAGGGCCAGATAACTAACTGACCTTATTTTTTTCCTTTCTTTCTTTTTTTTCTTTCTTTCATTGAACCCAGTGCATTCTACCTACAAGGGCTACATCCCTACCACTTTTTATATTTTGTTTGGAAACAGGGTCGTGCTAGGTTTCTAAAAGTCTTGCTATGTTGCTGAGGCTGGCCTTGAACCTAGGATCCTCCTGTCTCAGCCTCCCAAATGCTGGGATTACAAGTGTGAGCCACCATGCCTAGTTTAGATAACTAAATTTAAATATTCAAAAGCTAAGTTATTTGGAGCTGGGCATAGTGGCACATGCTTGTAATCCCAGCATTTGGGAGGCTGAGACTGGAGGATCGCCGTTTCTGGACAGCCTCAGCTATTTAGTGAGGCTCTTTGCAACCCTGTTTCAAAATAAAGAATAAAAAATAGGGCAGGGGGTGTAGCTCGGAGGTCGAATGCCCCTGGGTTCATCCCCAGATACACACACACACACACACACACACACACACACACACACACAGAGCTAAGTTATTTGGGGTATATTATGAGGAGCTAATTAAAGGCATCCCCTAAAATCCTACAGAAAAGCCACTTGCAAGATAAACTGATAAAAAGATGTGTTGAATCTTCAAATAGAACTCTGACATTAAAAAAAGGCCTGGAAGCCAGGCGTGGTGGCGCAGGCTTGTAATCCTTGCGCTTAGGAGGCTGAGACAGGAGGATCACACAGGTTCGAAGCCAGCCTCAGCTACTTAGTGAGGCTCTCAGCAACTTGGTGAGACCCTATTTCCAAATAAAATATAAAATAGGTCTGGGAGTATAGCCCGGAGGTAAAAAAGCCCCTGGGTTCCACACCCCCAGTACCACCAAAAAAAGAAAAGGGCCTAGAAGCCAGACACAGTGTCACACACCTGTAATCCCAGTACTTGGGAGGCTGAGATAAGAGGATCAGAAACTTAGCAACCTAGAAAGACCCTGTTTCAAAATACAAAAATAGCCAGGTGTGTGGTGCATGCTTGTAATCCCAGTACTTGGGAGGCTGAGTTAGGAGAATCCAGATTTGAAGCCAGACTCAGCCAGCAACTTAGGCTATCAGTAACTTAGTGAGACCCTGTTTCCAAATAGGAAATAAGAAAAAATAGGGCTGGGGTGTAGCCCAGAGGTAGAAGGCCTCTGGGTTCCATCCCGAGTACTACCAAATAAAAAAACAAAACCAAAAATGAGTAAAAAGGGCTGGAGTATAGCTTGGAGGTAGAATGCCCCCGCGTTCAATTCCCAGTACAAAAGAAAGAAAAGGAAGGAAGGGAAGAAGGAAGAAAGGAAGGAAGGAGGAAGGCAGGCAGACAGACAAAATATCTATAGAGGGGTCAGAAGTTTAGTAAACCTGGACAGTGGAGGTGTAGTTCAGTGGTAGAGCACAGCCCTAGCATGTATGAGGCCCTGGGGTTCAATCCCCAACACTACAAAAAACCTAAAGAAAATCCAAGAATAATGATGACTGCTAGTATTTCAAAGTTAGAATGTACATGAGTGTTTATAGTTGGGTATTTGCTTTTCTTTACAAACTACTAAAGAGAGTGATGCACACAGCATATGCATTTGATCATGTGCAAATCTTGTAACTTTTAGAAACACTGAGTTTAAGTATTATTTGGAATTATTGTTTCTGCTTTTATAAATGAAATTGTCAACTACATGTAGGTGTATGTGTGTGGGGGAGGTTGTTACTGGAGATTAAACCCAGGGGCATTCTATCTCCGAGTTATACCCAAAGTCCTATTTTATTTTTTATTTTGAAACAAGATCTAGCTAAATTGCCATGGCTAACCTTGAACCTGTGATCCTCCTGTCTTAGCCTCCCAAGTACTGGGATTATTGACGGTGCCATTGTGTCCTGCTATCCTTGCTTGTATAATAATAGTGCATATATGTTTGAGTGTAGGGTCATTATTATAAGATAAGGTCATATGCCGGGCGTGGTGGCGCACGCTTGTAGTCCCCGCACTTGGGAGGCAGAGACAGGAGGATCGCACAGGTTCGAAGCCAGCAGCACTGGCTTAAGAGACCCTGTTTCCAAAAATAAAAAAGTATAAAAAAAAATAGGTCTAGGAGTGTAGCCCAGAGGTAGAAGGGCTTCCAGTACCACCAAAAAAAGAAAAAAAGGCATTTTCCAAAATAAAGACTAATGTTAAAAAAAAAAAAGATAAGGTCATCACACCTGTGGGGAAACCTTTGTGTTCCAAGTCATAAAGCTACAGTCCAGAGACCACTGTAGGACAAGGACAAGATCAAATACTATACCTGAGACAGGAGAGCAAGTGTCACGGAGACAGAGGAAGAAGGAGGGAGGCGTGTGGAATGGGAGATCCTCCTAAATGATTTCTCTCTCTCTCTTTTTTTTTTTTTTGCGGGTCTGGGGATGGAACCCAGGGGCATTCGACCTCCGAGCTACACCCCCTGCCCTATTTTTTATTCTTTATTTTGAAAAGGGTCTAAGTTGCAGAGGGCCTCCCTAAGTAGCTGAGGCTGTCCACGAACTGCGATCCTCCAGTCTCAGCCTCCCGAATGCTGGGATTACAAGTGTGTGCCACCACGCCCGGCTCTAAATGATTTCTCTTTAAAGCCATTCCTAAAACTTGCCCTGAGAGCTAAAGAGAAAATCACTTGCAACGATCTACAAGTTGAAATATCATCTCCTATCCCAAATAGGAGGGATTGGTGATTAACAATGTGATCTACCTCCTATCTGTCAGAATTATCAAGCTGGGATAATGGTCTCCTGCTGGTGGGGCATGGTGACTTGAGTCAAAAGATCCTAAATCCTGAACTAACCCTACTTACCTTTCTTCCTCCTCCTCCAGAGATGTGTGGGTCCTGGTGGTAGACGAACGCAAGGTGGTGGGCAGTGTGTTGGGGAGCACTGGGTTTTTTTCACTCATGCTGGTAGCCCTGGGAGCTGGGGGCACCATTCCAGGTACTGAAGAAAAAAGAGAATTGGATAGGCCACGGGAGCCCAAAACATCTAGATATGGTCTAAGTAAGAGTAGCAGCCTGGAGACTTAGCAAAGGAATCTTTTATCTGCCCCAATCCCAGGCATCCTCACTTAATACTATAAATAACAAGGATCTGATTTATTACTACTAGTTCTGTATGGGTAGCTGGCCCACAAAGTTCAAGAAGAGATAATAAAGCACAGGCTACTCACAGCAGGGGTCTGGAATCTGAAGACCTGAGTTCTGTTCTAGTCAGTGCCAGAAGCCAGACAAACCTAAATCTTGATCCCAAAGCCCAAACACATTGCTTCTCGTTGTTCACTCTCTGCCCTTCTGTAGGGGGATCCCAGCCAGAAGGATAGGGATGCTGATCCCCTGCCCTTCCAGGAACCACTCAGTTCAACTCACCCAGGGAGCAGGGCCGGCTGTCAGGCTCATCAGGACAGGCACACACGAAGTCCAAGGCTCTGGCGAAGCAGAGATGGGTGCAACCACCATTGTTCACACCACAGGCATTGGTCCCTGGAGGCAAAGCAGATGAGTGTCTGGTCTGGGACAGAACTGGGTCTCCCAAATGAACACATCAAAAAAAAAAAAAAAAAAAGAAAATCTAAAGCTACCCCACCCCCAAGGACAGCAGGGCAGGAAGGGGATAAGCAGGGGAGTGAAAAAGCCTAAGAGCTTACCACAGGAGCCAAGGGCTTTCGTGTGGCCCTAATTATCTTGGTCACTAACCGCCCTTAGGGTAACCACTACTAATCCCGTTGGTGGTGAGGAAGCAGGCTCAGTATCCAGGGGCTCACCTACCTGTCTGTCGTAGCGGGGAAACCACGATGATATCCATGAGCCCTTCCACATTTGCCAGCACAGTCTCCTTGTTGCGGCCTGAGTATTTGTCAACACGCTGGATGGATTTGGTCTGCCAGTCTGTCCAGTAGATCCACCTGTCCTGCTACTCAATATAGAGCCCCCAAAAGAGGAACTGTTACCCAGCAGCCTGACCCTGGTGCTGCTTCTGTGACTCGACATGTGCTCTGCCTTCTGCTGAAATGCCCTCTCTATCTCATCCACTGGGTCAACTTCTGTGCATCTCCCCAATCATGATAACATCCAGGAAAGCCCCCCAACCCGCTCAGCTCACCAATGTCTCCCCCATGCCGTTCAGTGCCTGGCAGTCACTTCCATGTGTGGGTTTGGAACACTCTATTTAAGTTATTTATTTGTTTGTTTATCTATTTATTTTTGGTAGTACTGGTTTTCCTGGAAACCCTTCCACCTCCAGGCTACACTCCCAGACCTATTTTATATTTTATTTGGAAACAGGGTCTCTTAAGCTAGCTGAGGCTGGCTTCCAACCTGCGTGGGATCCTCCTGTCTCAGCCTCCCAAGCCTGGGGATTACAAGCTTGCGCCACCACGCCTGACTCCCATTCTTTATTTTGAAACAGGGTCTCACTGAGTTGCAAAAAAGGGCCTCATTAAGTAGGTGAAGCCTGTCCTTGAGCGGCACTCCTCCAGTCCCAGCCTCCCAAATGCTAGGATTACAAGTGTGCACTACCACGTCCAGCTGGGACAAAGATTTTTAAGTGACTGAGAATCCCTTTTATAGCCCAAGGCTTGGTTGATCAACTTTATCCTCTCCCAAATAATCTTACAGTGTTAAGAGTTCTCAAAAAATCATGCTAAAAATAATTAAAATGGTTAGAGATCACATGCATTTCAAGCTATATGCTGGGTACTATGCTAATGCTTTGTGTATATTTTAGAAGGACACTATTATTAAACCGGTTCATTCTTTAAGTAAGCTGAGAGAGGTCCAGTTTCTTGTTCAAAGTTATTTAATACAAACAGAATGTGAACCCTACAAACAGAATGTGAATGTGTACCTGGCTAGAGGCCTCCAAACTCTGGCTTTTGGCCACTGCACCTTACCCCAATTAAAAGTTACCTGAGTTCCAAATGTAGGAACACAGCATTAGGCTCAACAGAGGAACATGAAATGTATGCCTGGGCCCAATCTTCAAAAGGAGATTCTCTATGGCCAGGGCCCAGGCGTCTGCATTTATAACAGGCTGAGTGTGTGCACTACTGTTTGAAAGCCGCTACTTTGAATGCTAGACATAGGAGTGGTGGGGCGGGACTAGCAGGGCATTTGTAGCTTAGAACCCCAAGAAAACACTCAGTCAAGGAGGTCTAGTTACCTCTCTCCTGAGCCAGTACCTGTGTGAGGGCAAAGGGGTGGGACACATGGCTGACCAAGACCTGCCGCAGCTTCCCATTGAGGTCAGCACTCTCAATCCGGTCCAAATGTGCATCTACCCAGTAGATCCTGTGAAGAGAAGAGAATGGTGATTGCTCCAGACGCCTGCAGGGAGCCCAGCGCTTTCCCATGAGGAGCTGTCTGTTGCCTCCTGAGCTGAACTGACAGGTGCCCTGAGCACTCAAGAAGCACACACACATGATTGTAATCTGGGTACTTGGGAGGCGAAAACAGGAGGAATGCAGGTTCAAGGCCAGCCTCAGCAAGTAGTGGGACTCTCAGCAACCAAGCAAGCCCTTGTTAAAAAAAAAAAAAAAAAAAAGCTAAAAGAAGCTGGGGTATAGTTAGAACATAGAATGTCTCTGGGTTCAATCCCCAGCACGCCCCTTTTCCAAAAACAAAAGGATGAGATGAGAGGTCACTGTAAATCCCAAAGCTGAAGAGGGAAGTTGGTGATTCACATCTAGGGAGGCACAGAAAGACTAGTGTCTTCAGAAAGAATACCGACCTCCACCTCTAGCCTCCATTTCGGCCACTTGATTCCCCTTTGGCTCTTGTCCAAAATTCTAAGTGCCAATTTTTATGAATAGTCTTCAAAAAGAGTTCACTCTATATGGTTCCCACCAAGACTAAAATAAGCGGGACATGCCACTGACCTTGCTTCCTTTCCCTTTTTCCGAGGGGTAGAAAAGGTAATCAGCTGCTTCAAAGCCCCTTTTACCTCTTTTCCTGACTTACAGCATTTAAAAAATCTAGTCCAGGGTTATAATTTCCAGTGTCTGAAGAGGTCAGGTGAGCAACAAATACAAGAATCAGCCCTTAAGAGGATGGGAAGGAGCCTGGCTTGGTAATGCATGCTTGTAATCTCAGTAATTGGGAGGCTGAGACAGGAAGACTATAGTTCTCAGACAACCTCAGCTACTTAGTGAGGCCCTTTGCAGCTCAGTGAAATCCTGTTTCAAAATAATAAAAAATAGGGCTGGGGGTGTGCCTCGGAGGTAGAATGCCCCTGGGTTCCATCCACAGTACTGCAAAAATAATAAATAAATAAATAAATAAATAAATGCCCTCAAATTAAAAGATATGTGAAATAAGGCATGATGTTGCACACCTGTAATCCCACTACTTGGGAGGCTGAGACAGGAGGATTTCAGGTGGGAAGCCAGCCTCAGCAACTTAGTAAAGCTCTCAGTAACTTAGAGAGACCCTGTTTCCAAATAAGAAATGAAATAGGTCTGAGGGTGTAGCCCAGAAACAGAATGCTCCTGAGTTAAACCCTCAGCACAATAAACAAACAAACCACCCACTAAGAGTTTTCTTCAGTCTCAACCATCTTTCTCTGTGGCCCACCTGATTTCCAGGAGGCAATTTGGGACAGGATTCCTACCTGCGGGTATCGTAGTCCAAGGTAAGGCCATTGGGCCAACCCAGGTCTGTGTTGATGAGGACCTTCCTCTCGGAACCATCCAGGTTTGCCCGTTCAATCTTGGCAATGTGGCCCCAGTCTGTCCAGAAGAGATACCTGAGACACAACAGTACCATCATCACCAAAGCGTGAGGAGATGGTACCCAGCGTTGGCAGAGTCCAGGGGAAACACCAATGCCATCAATATATATGCACTCCAGGGGCCTCCCTGCCACCCTGCCCTTCTTCCCTGGATCTCTTTTCTATTGGCCGTGAACTTACCCCTTCCTGGGGAAAACAGCAATGGCCCGGGGCTCATCCAGGCTGTTGTTGATCAGTACTTTGCGGCAGGAACCATCCAGCCTCGATGCTTCAATGGTGTTTCGGCCTGTGTCTGTCCAATACAGGTTCCTGGCCACCCAGTCTACTGCTAGCCCATCGGTGGTCTTCAGCCCACGCCCAATCACTGTCTCCATGTTGCTGCCATTCAGGTCTGCTCGCCTTAGGGAGAGCCCAGGGTGGGATGAGAGAGCAGACTGACCAGGAATACACTGAAACTCCATTAATCCATAATTGGACCCCCACTAGACTGTAAGCTCCATAGAGACCAAGTATCTCAGGTCCCAGCATGATAAGTGCTCCATAAAATATTTGTAGAATGAATGAGTGAATTCTTAGGAGAACAGTGTTTTGGCAAATTGGAAACATTGGGGGCTGCCAGAGGACAGGTTAATCATCCACCATATATCTTTGGGAGGAAGCAAGGATTGCTGGGAGGTAATTAGAGAAAGGCAGATTGGTCAAAATCTACCTGTGCATTTTCACAAAGCCTCACACCAAAGAACTCAACCTCATGGTGAGGAATGTATCACAATTACCTAGGGGACTTCTCTAAACTACAAATCCCCATCTGCCCTAGAATGGGATTCTAATATACCCTCAGAACAAAGGCAAATACCCCTTGTTCCCACATGAGAATCTCAGCCATGGGACACCACTCTTACTGGTTGCAAGACATCATGTTTCTGAGCTTAGTTTGAATAAAAACTTTAAAGAATGATAAGAATCATTAAAAACACCTCTTTGTAAACTACCATGAGCTTTGACATTTGGTCGGGGCTCCTGTGAGGCAATACAGAGACTAGCTACATGGCCTCCATCAGTGAGTCCTAGGCAATTCTTGGAGCTCCCTTTTCAGGGTATGGAAGACTCCAGGTCTTCAGCCTAACTTTAAAAAACCTTTTTGTTGTACATACTCAAATTTTATTTTTATTTTTTACTTAATTATTTATTTTATTCTTATTTTTTATTTTTTGCGGTAGTAGGGATTGAACCCAGAGGCATTCTACCTCTGAGCTATACCTCCAGCCCTATTTTTCATTATTATTATTATTATTATATTTATTTATTTATTCATTCATTCATTTATTTCGTGGTACTGGGGACATAACCCAGGGGCATTGTACCTCTGAGCTACACCCCCAGCCCTATTTTTTATTCTTTATTTTTGAAACAGAGTCTCACTAAGTTGAAAGGGCCTCACTAAGTAGCTGAGGCTGTCCACAAACCGCGATCCTCCTGTCTCAGCCTCCCAAATGCTGGGATTACAAGCGTGCGCCACCACGCCCAGCTTTATTTTTCATTATTTTGAAACAGGGTCTCACTAAGTTGCTGAGGGCCTAAGTCGCTGAGGCTGGCCACGAACCTCCGATCCTCCTGTCTCAGCTTTCTAAGTTCTGGGATTACAAGTGTGTGTACCATGCCTGGATACTTGACTTTTACTTAATTTTTATTTTCATTTGTTTATTTTTGGAGAGTCTCTCCTTTATTTCCCAGGCTGTCTTCAACCTCGCAATCCTCCTGCCTCAGCTTCCTGCGTAGCTGGGATTCATATAATTATTTTTGTTTTTACTTTTTTCTTTGTGTATGCGCATATGGTACTGGGGATTGAACCCAGTGGCTTTTGGCCTCAGCTATACTCTCAGCCTTAGATTTATTTATTGATTGATGTGCTGGGGACTCAACCCCGGGGCATTCTACCCTTAGTTATACCCCCAACTCTACCTGTGATACTTTTGTCTCAGCCTTCCCAATACTAGAATTACAGGCGTGTGCCACCACACCTGACTATATACATACATACATACATACATACATATATATATATATATATATATTTTTTTTTTTTTGGTGGTACTAGGAATTGAACCCAGGGGCTTTCTACTTATAAGCTATACCCCCAGCTCTCCTTTTTATTTTTATTTTGAAACAGGGTTTCACTAAGTTATGGAGGGCCTCACTAATTATCTGAGGCTGGCTGCAAACTTTTGATCTTTCTGTCTCAGACTCCCAAGTACTGGGATTACAAGTGTACATCACCATCTGGCTTTTATTCTGTATTTGAAACAGGATCTCGCCAAATTGCCAAGGCCAGTGTTGAACCTGTGATCATCCTATCTCAGCCTCCCAAGTACCGAGATTATAGGCATGCACCATTGTACCCAGCTAGATTCACATAATCTCAAAACAAGAGTTTGGAGCGCTGCTCTAAGTGGTAATGTCACAAATAAACAAGTCAGAATTACCACTTACTACCTGAACTGCCAAATAACCCAGTCCATTTAGATATTAACACAGAACACACACGAGGGTTTATAAGCAGGTGTGTGCGACATTCCTACCTGATAACATCCAGGAACACATCTGTGTAATATACCTTCCCATCCACACTGTCATAGTCCAGGGAGATGACATTGTTGAGCTCAGGAATAGGGACGTGTACATCTGTGTGGTCGCTGGTGTCCAGGGAGATACGCCGGATGGAGCCTCGGCTGGAGAAGAGCAGGTAGGTCTCGGGAGAGGGGTCGCAGGTCTTCCCGTCCCCCTTCAGCTGGATGCCAGTGGGGCAGGCACAGGAAAAGCCAGATGGCCGGGGCAAGCAGAGGTGGGAGCAGCCACCATTTCTCGAGCTGCACTTGTTAAAACCTGGTGAAGAGAGGGGAGCACATGTTTCACACCAAGCCTGGAATGTGGTCTGACTCTCAAAAGTCTTAGTTTCCTGTGGCTGACTCCTTGCTATTCTGACAGGATTCAGTGTCTGGCAGCGGTGAGGTAGAGGGACTCTCTCCAGGAGTCCTTTGGAGGTGACAGCATCATGCATTTTTAGTATCAGCCATACCCAGAGGGAACACAGCCTGCCCTGGATAGGTCCCAGGCAGGTTGCTGTCTTTCTGACCGTAAAGGAGTTCTGTACTTTGCAGGTATCTCTGCTGTTTATAGCCCCAGAAACCAAGAAGCCCCAACCCATAGTCCAGAGGTCTTCTCACCCAGTGGCTGTGTCCGGTCCACAGCCTGGATGTCCATGAGGCCTGGCAGATTGGACCTCACCAGAACGACGTTGCCGCCAGTTCCCTTGTCAGCACGGTGGATGCTACGGGTCTGCCAGTCAGTCCAGTAGATATAGGAGCCAAGCAGGGTGAGGCCGTACGGGTGCTGCACAGGTGACACCAGTGTGTGCCGGTTGGCGCCATTTAGGTCAGCAGCCTCAATTCTCTGCAGAAAAGAGGGTGGGAAGCAGCAATCAGTGGACCGGGAGCCCGCAGTGCGGACTGGAGACAGGCCTTCGCCATCTTCCCAGGCTTCTGAGAAGCAGCGAGGACAGGCCTCTCACCTCAGTGTGGGCGTCAGCCCACAGCAGCTGGGAGCTGGCCTTGTCCACTGTCAGCCCGTTGGGCCATCCTAGGTTGTGACTGATGAGTACGGTGCGGTCTGAGCCATCCATCCCAGACCGCTCTAACTTGGCGTTCTCACCCCAGTCTGACCAGTACATGAACCTGAGAGAGGAAAAGCACGAACTGATTACTCTGGCAAGGGCCACAAAGTATGCACAAAGGTCCAGAAGCCAAAGATGAGAGAAGCTAAGCACTATATCCAAAGTGATATGACAAATAAATGATGAGGGACTTTGGATCCTGGTTTTCCGAGCTCAGGGCTAAGGCTTTTAACCTCCATGCTTGGCTGGCACCCTGAAAGGATCCACGAGTGAATGGAATGGTCGCGGGGAGGCCAGTAAACAGTGACCGACCAAGTCCGCAGAGTCCCTGTGACACATTCTTGCCCTCCATTGCCCACCTTCATCCCGTCCACAGCCCCAGCAGAGCTGGCCCACACCACCACCTAGAGCGTCAGAGCCAGCTCTCACCCCATCTCATGGTACAGCACGATGGCCCTGGGACTGTCAAGGTTCTGCCACACCAACACTTTCCGCATGGACCCGTCCAAGTTGGCCACTTCAATCCTGTTTGTCCCTGTGTCCGTCCAGTACACTTTCCGGCCAATAGCATCCACTGCGAGCCCATCTGTGGTCTGCAGCCCTGCAGGAAGTCAGAAGAGCACACTGGCTCCTGCTTTATGACAGATGGGATATTTCCCCAGCTTTGTAGCCAGACAGGTGGTCCCTGGGCGGGGAGGAAGGCCCACCTGTGGTGATGATGTCTTCATGCTGTGAGCCATCCAGACTGGCACGGCTGACCCGGTGTAGTGTGCTGTCAGACCAGTACACTTTTCCTGGAAAGGGAAAGCTTGGCTCAACCCAGGCCCTCCCCTCTCACAATGGCACACACAATTTGAGTATGTCCTGAAATACCAGGGCCTGTCAGAGAGCCCATTAGCCCCTACCAGAGGAAATCAAGGGAAATGGAGAACTCTAACAGGATAGCTCTTGGTAGAGATGGAAAGAGGAGGGCCCAAACCACATCCCCACAACCAGAGAGAGTGCCGAGAAGACAGGAGCAGGCACTATGCCAGAGGGGACGGTCAGTCTCTTAGCAGGAAGCAAAAGTAGCAGGAAAGGAAGGCCCATAGCTGGGTGCGGACAGAAGGCCAGGTGGGAAGGGAGGGCCGCACAGACCTTCCTGGGGGTCCACGCCGATGGCAATGGTGTTCTTCATGGTAATGTTGATTGGTACCACCACATCAGCAAAGTAAGGGATGTCCAGGGAGACCATGCGTATGTCTATCCTCCTGGCGAAGATGAGGAAACTATTCATGCCTGCCCAGACAGAGAGAGGAGGGGGACAATCACGCAAGAGAGCCATTGAGAGGACTTGGAGGCCAGGCGTGGTGGCACACGCTTGTAATCCCAGCATTCGGGAGGCTGAGACAGAAGGATCGCGGTTCACAGACAGCCTCAGCTACTACTTAGTGATGAGGCCCTTTGCAACTCAGTGAGACCCTGTTTCAAAATAAATAATTAAAAAAAAAATAGGGCTGGGGGTGTAGCTCAGAGGTAGAATGCCCCTGGATTCCATCCCCTGTACCACCAAAAAAAAAAAAAGGATTTGGAGTCAGGCAAACCAAAGCTCATCCTGTAACCCAGCTAGTTCCTAGCTGTATGATCTTATGCAGGTCACTGAAATTATCTAAGCCTCAGATTCCAGATCTATAAAATGATAACAGGGTGGCTACGAGGGTTAACAGAGATCATGTCCACATAGCACTGAGCCTTAGGTCTCATACATATTCATAAATGATATCTAATTAATATGGAAGCAGCTCTCTTGGAAGGATCCTTTACCATGAAGCTCAAGAAAGGGAGTAAGGGGATCCCAGAGGACCTTACTCACAACCTGGGAAACACTCAAGTTTCCTGAGGGGTTAGAGTTCCTACCATGCAGCATTGCCTAGGGAGAAACCTTGACTTCCAACATCTGAGGAGCCAGGTCCTGCATCTGGGGCCCTCCAGTAAGGCTGTCTTATAGGTCATGCATTCACAAAAGGAGCACATCTAAGGGGAAGGGGAGACTATTGTATTGTAGATATTATATGTGTTTAGTATGCCAATTTTTCTTTTCTTTTGTGTGTGTGTGATACCGGGGGAAAAAAACCCAAGGGTATTCTACCTCCAAGCTACACTCCCAGACCTATTTTATTATATTTGGAAACAGGGTCTCACAAAGTTGCAGATGGCCTCACTAAGTTGCCGAGGCCAGCTTCAAACGTGTGATCCTCCTGTCTTAGCTTCCCAAGTACTGGGATTACAAGAGTGCGTCACCACGCCCAGCTTAGTGTACCAATTTTTGAGCAGAGGAAGTCAAATGTCATTCTAACCAAATCAGCACATTACAATTTCCCAACAGATGAAAGGAAAGCATATTGAGACAGGAACTTTTTTTTTTTTTTTTTGTGGTACTGAAGATTGAACCCAGAGGCATTCTACCGCTGAGCTATACACCCAGATCCTCCCCTTTTTAAATTTTTTGCCTTCCCTAAAAAAAAAAAATTTTTTTTTTTTTTTTATGGTACTGGGAATAGAACCCAGGGGCCTTCTACCTCCAGGCTATACTCCCAGACCTATTTTATATTTTATTTGGAAACAGGGTCTCTTAAACCAGCTGAGGCTGGCTTCGAACCTGCGCAATCCTCCTGTCTCAGCCTCCCAAGCACTGGGATTGCAAGCTTGTGCCACCATGCCCGGCCTTCCCTAAAAAAATTGAGTCTTGCTAAATTGCTTTGGCTGGTCTTGAACTTGAGATCCTCCTGCCTCAGCTTCCCAAGTACTGGGACTACAAGTATGTGCCACATGCCTGGCTAGAAACACCTTTTGCTTTCTTTTGTGTGTGTGTGTGGGGGTACTGGGGATGGAACCCAGGGGCATTCTCCCTCCAGCCCTATTTTTTTGTCTCTTTATTTTTGAAACAGGGTCTCACTGAGTTGTGAAGGGCCTAGCTGAGGTTGTCCACGAACCATGATCCTCTGGTCTCTGCCTCCTGAATGCTAGGATTACAAGCATGAGCCACTAAGCCCAGATCTATTTTTTATTCTTTATTTTGAAACAGGGTCTCACTGAATTGCAAAAAGCCTCACTAAGTAGCTGAGGCTTTCTACGAACTACAATCCTCCGGTCTCAGCCTCCCACATGATGGGATTACAAGTGTGTACCACCACTCCTGGCTTCTGGCTAGAAACATCTTTTTCTAAAATGCATGAAGACTACGCTGGGCGTGGTGGCGCACGCTTGTAATCCCCGCGCTTGGGAGGCTGAGACAGGAGGATCGCACAGGTTCGAAGTCAGCCTCAGCTACTTAGTGAGGCTCTCAGCAACCTATTGAGACCCTGTTTGCAAATAAAAGTATAAAATAGGTCTGGGAGTATAGCCCGGAGGTAGAAAGCCTCTGGGTTCCACCCCCAGTACCACCAAAAAAAAAAAAAAAATGCATGAAGACTACAAGAACCAATGGGACTCTGTCTACCCCTTCCCTTGGGCCCCTCTCCTCTTCTAAAAGCTCTAGTTTCTTCTCTAATTCTCTTGAAGTACCAGGACTCATGGTTTCTCAGACAACGCTGGACACATCTTCAGGGGAGAAAGGCAACTGTACCCAGATGTGACTCTTCAACTCACCTGGTGAACAGGTCTTGCCATCAGGCAGCAGGTTGATGCCTGTGGGGCAGGTACAGCTGAAGCCACTCAGGTTTGGGGACCGAAGACACAGGTGGCTGCAGCCGCCATTCTCCACAGCACACAGTGTGGTCACTGCGTAGGGAGAGGAGGGTCAATGGGACGGGCCAGGGCATAATAGGGCCAAGGAGAAGCCATGTCTTCTCAGGGATGCTCACCTGGGGGCCGCCTGCGGTGGAAGACATGGATGTCCATGAGATTCTCCAGGTTTTCCTGCAGCGTCTCCCGGTCCAGCCCGGTCAGCCGGTCTGCGCTCTGTATGCTTTTGGTCTGCCAGTCAGTCCAATAAATGCGCTCTCCATAGAGGGTCAGCCCAAAAGGGTGCGGGAGCTGGCTTCCGATCAGCACCTGCCAGAGCCACCACACTTGTGTCAGCCCCAGCCAAGGTTCAACAGCACAGAACCACATTCAAGAGATCCAAAAGAGATCCGCAGGGGGTCGAGAACGCAGATCTGTCACTCCCCTCTACTGTGTGACCTTGAGCAAGAGCCAGCTGTGTCCTCTTTCAGAGGCTTGGTCTGCCAATCGGTTATGTGACTGTGACAGCGCCTGGCTTCAAGAGTCATGTGACTTTATTTTATTTTACTCTGTTTTATTTTTGTGGTACTGGGGATTAAATCTAGGGTATTATACTACTGTGTCACATCCCTGGCCCTTTAAAATTTTTTATTTGTTTGTTTGTTTGTTTGTTTATTATGTTGAAGCAGGGTCTTGCTAAGACAGAAGGATCACACAGGTTCAAAGCCAGCCTCAGCTACTGAGTGAGGCTCTCAGCAACTTAGTGAGACCCTTTCCAAATAAAGTATAAAATAGGTCTGGAAGTATAGCCCGGAGGTAGAAAAGCCCCTGGGTTCCATCCCCAGTACCACCAAAAAAAAAAAAAAAAAAAAAAAAAAAAAAAAAAAAAGATCATGTATTATTCCAGTACTTGGGAGGCTGAGACGGGAGGATCACAGGTTTGACGTCAGCAGTGTATGGTAGCTTAGCAAGATCTTGTTTCAAAATAAAAACTAAAATAGGGCTGGGGGTGTAGATCAGAGGTACAATGCTCCTGGTTTTAATTTCCAGTACTGCCAAAAATAAAGTAAAATAAACAAAAGATCATACATTACTTATGTAATTTCAAAGTTTCTCGGCACAAATTACAAAAGAAAAAATAGTTTTATAATGGACACCACTTTAACTGTGCAATCAAAACAAATATAATAAGTCGACATCTGTGTCCACTAATGAGACACAATGAGGACTTAGGGCATGACTGCATTTAATATCACATTCCTGCCCCAATGTATAATCTAAATCTAATTATAAAGAGACACCATACAAACCCAAATGAAAAGAAATTCTATAAAATAATTGGCTTTTACTCTTTCCTCAGCTACTTAGGCCCTCCCAAACTCAAAATAAAGAGTAAAAAATAGGGCTGGGGTGTAGCTAGGAGGTAGAATGCCTCTGGGTTCTATCCCTAGTACCGCAAAAAAAGAAAGAAAGAAAAAAACCAAACAAAACTCAGACTGAGAAATGTTCCAGATTAGAGATTAAAGAGGCATGATCATTAAATGCAATGGGTGAGCAAGCATGCTGGTGCATGACTGTGATCCCAGTTAGTACTTGGGAGTCTGAGATAGGAGGATCATAGGTTCAAGGCCTGCCTCAGCAACTTAGTGGGACTCTGTTTTAAAATATAAAATAGCTGGGCATGGTGGCGCATGCTTGTAATCCCTGTGCTTGGGAGGTGGAGATAGGAGGATCACACAGGTTTGAAGCCAGTCCTGCTGGCTTAAGAGACCCTGTTTCCAAATTAAAAAAAAAAAAAAAAAAAAAATATATATATATATATTACTATATAATATATATATTATATAGTAGGTGTGGGAGTGTAGCCCGGAGGTAGAAGGGTTCCATCCCCAGTACCACCAATAAATAAATAAATAAATAAATAAATAAATAAATGGTCTGGGGGTATAACTTGGAGGTAGAATGCCCCTCGGTTTAATCCACAGTACCACAAAAAAAAAAAAAAAAAAAAAGAGAGAGAGAGAGAGAGATTAATCATAGGTCCAGTGTGCAACTGATGATTTACTCGTGTTAGTTGTGATAGGTATTAGGAAGGTCTGTGTATTTATGCCCCCAGCCCACAATCCACACAAATCTTTAGTTTGCTTTTATTATCAATCAGCAGCCCCTTCCCCTACTGCTAGCACTAGAGGGCAGCCACAGCCTCAGAGAAACAGCTCAGGCTCCATGCTGAGTCCCCCAGCTCCTGCCAGGTGCTGGCCAGGGAGTGTTTCCGGGTGGCTGTCAGGACTGTGGGAACATGCCTTAGCACCACCCTTACCTTCCTCTTGCTGCCATCCAGTCCAGCAAATTCAATCGTCTTCATTCCGGCATCAGCCCAGTACAACCTCTGGGACCCATAGTCAATAGCTAATCCATTAGGCCAGGTCAGATTAGAGGAGATGATGACCTGGCGGTTGGAGGCATCCATGCCAGCTCGTTCAATCTTGGGACTTGCACCCCAGTCAGTCCAATACATGTACCTGGGCACAGGCAAGGGAGGTCTTATAAGCCTTCCAGTCCACACCCAGTGGGGATCCAAGGTACCTAGAATTAGGGTTCCTGCTTCACTGTCCAGCCAAGCACTAGGCTCAGAGCTACCTCTGAAGGCCTCCTGTCTTCTACCTCTATGGAAAGGTACCACAGCATTTTGAAGGCAAAGCCCATTGCTCAAGAGTACATGGCTCGGGCCAGGCGTGGTGACACATGCCTGTAATCCCAGTACTCGGGAGGCGGAGACAGGAGGATGGATTGAAGGTTTTAAATCAGTCTTGGCAATTTAGCAAGGCCCTCAGCAACTCAGCAAGACCTTCTTTTTTTGGTGTGTGTGTGGAGTATTGGGAATGGAACCCAGGGGCATTCTACCTCTGAGCTACACTCCCAGTCCTATTTTTTATTCTTTATTTTGAAACAGTGCCTCACTGAATTACAAAAGGCCTCACTAAGTAGCTGAAGGTGTTCACAAACCTTGATCCTCCTGTCTCAGCCTCCCAAATGCTGGGATTACAAGGGTGTGCCACCACGCCCGGTGACTGTTTCAAAATAAAAAAAAATAATAATAAAAAGTGCTGGGGACGTAGTACAGAGGTAGAATGCCCCTGAGTTCAAGCTCTAGCATAAAAAAAAAAAAGCTTGGCATAGTGGCATATGTCTGTAATCCCAATACTTGGGAGGCTGAGACAGAAGGATCACAGGTTCAAAGCCAGTCTCAGCAATTTAGTGAGGCTCAGAGAGGCTTTCAGCAACTTAGTGAGACCCTGTTGCCAAATAAAAAAATAAAAAGAAACAAAAAATTAAAAATAGGACTGGGAATGTTGCTGGGAAATGGAATACCCTTGGGTTTAATCCCAAGCACCCACCAACAAAATTAAAATAGAACTGGGGGTATAGCTCACAGGTAGAATGCTACTGGGTTCAACCCCAGTACTCCCTCCCATCCAAAAAAATAAAAATAAAAAAAGAAGAGTATATGGCTCAAGACTACTTGAAAAGAAAGAAAGAAGGAAGGGTTAAGACTAAGAAATGGTTTGTATTTTATTTTGATACTGAGGATTGAACCTGGGAATATTCAAGCTCTGAGCTACACCCTTTCTAATAGAACTGGGGGTATTTTGAAACAAAGTTTCACCAAATTGCTGAAGCTAGCCTCAAATCTGTGATCTTTCTATCCCAGCCTCACATATACTGGGATTACAGTTTTCAGTAAGAGACATTTATGTGTCTTTGTGTGTGATACTGGGGATTGACTCCAGGGGAGTTCTAACCCTGAGCTATAACCCCAGCACCTTTTTGTTCTGAAATAGGATCCCACTAAGTTATTATGCACTCACCTATACCTGTGATCCTCCTGTTTTAGCCTCCCAAGTATTGGGATTACAGATGTATACCACTGCACCTGGCTGAGGACTGAGGAATATTTTGACTGGGTGGGTCAAATAACTATGACACTGAAGTTTAACAGAATTCCATATAATGGTGATGAAGAACAAGACTGAACTATGTACTTAAATGGAAAGTTATATAGCCAAACTAAAAAAAGAAAAGTCTAAAAGTACTATGTGATTTTTATCAAACCAACCCCCCACCACCAACAACAAAGATTTATATAATTTAGAAGAAAGTCTGAGTTCGGCATGGTGTGCACGCCTGTAATCTCAGTCCTTGGGAGGCTGAGACAGGAGGATCACGGGTTAGAGAATAGCCTCTGTAATGTGTGAGACTCTTTCAAAACAAAACAAAAACAAAAGGCTGGGGTGTGGCTCAGAGGTAGCATGGCCCTGGATTCAATTCCCAGTAAAACACACACACACACACACACACACACACACACACACACACACACACACGAAAATCTGGAAAAAAATATCTTAAACTGTTAAGAGTGAAATGATAGAGAACTTTCACTTTTTACAATTTGATCTTTCTTCCTTTCCTTCTTTCTTTAATGGGGGGACTGAACACACGAGCGTTTTATTTCTGAGCCACACTCCCAGCTCTATTTTATTATTTATTTATTTATTTATTTATTTATTTATTTATTTTTGCAGTACTGGGGATAGAACCCAGAGTTACACTCCCAGCCTTATTTTTTATTCTTTATTTTGAAACAGGGTCTCACTGAGTTGCAAAGAGCCTAGCTAAGTAGCTGAGGCTGTCCATAAACCACAATTCTTCGGTCTCATCCTCCCAAATACTGGGATTCCAAGCGTGCGCCACCACGCCTAGCTTCTATTTTTATTTTTTTGAAACAGGGTCAGTTTGGCACCATAGTGCATACCTATAATCTCAGTACTTGGGAGGCTGAGACAGGAGGATCACAGCTTTGAAATCAGCCTCAGCAATTTAGTGAGACTCAGCAACCTAGTGAGTTCCTGTTTCAAAATACAAAATAAAATAGGGCCGAGGGTATAGCCTGGATGGGTTCCACCCCTAATACTAAAAAAGAAAAAGAGAAAAGAAATAGGGTCTCACTAGGTTGCCAAGGTTGGCCACAAACATGTGATCCTCCAGTCTCAGCCTCCCAAGTCCTGAGACTGCAGGCATGTGCCCCACACCTGGCTCTACAATTTAAGTTTTTGAACAACCCCCCCAATAAATTAACTAAAAATAAGTAAATCAAATATTTTAAATTTAAAAGCTTTCCTTGCCCACAGAGGACACAGGGCTGTAACTGTCCTCTATGGTTCTTACATCCTTGATGTGCCTGCAACATCTGTCCACTCTCCCTAACCTCCAGATCATCCCCTGATAGCACTCAGGTCTCACGGGGTCGGAGCTCCTGGGGGCAGCGCTCACCCGCCCATGGGTTCCACCACGATGTCCCGAGGTCGATCCAGGTTCTCCCAGATGAGTACTGTCCGCATGCTGCCATCCGTGTTGGCCACTTCAATCCGGTCTGTACCTACCAAGAAGTAAGGGCAAAGATGTTAACTCCTGTCTTCTTCATTCACAGAGCATGGAATGCAGTAGATGCTCAGTAAAGATTCTGTGACAGATGCAGAATGCCTATTTAGTAATGATTCTGATTCAGCAAGTCTTGGGCGGGCCCCAGAATCTGCATTCTAACATCTTCCCCAGGAATGTCGATGCTGCTGGTCCAGGGACCACACTTAGAGCAGTGCTGGTATAAGGCCTTCCCCTCGCCTTCCACACCCACCTGAAATATCTGTTGTACTCAGACAGCGATGAAAGGAAAACCATAAGGCATATGTTCATTATCTTTAAAAAATTTTTTTTTTTTTTTTGCTGGTCTGGGGATGGAACCCAAGGAATTTGACCTCCAAGCTACACCCCCTGCCCTATTTTTTATTCTTTATTTTAAAACAGGGCCTCACTAAGTTGCGGAGGGCCTAAGTAACTGAGGCTTTCTGCGAACCGCGATCCTCTGGTCTTAGCCTCTCAAAATGCTGGGATTACAAGCGTGGCCACCACGCCTGGTTTACCTTCAAAACATTTACAAGCATCAACTATATCACCAAAGTAGCTACCATTTGCCAAACAAATGCCAAACCCTCAGATATGAGCTTCTTGCTTCAGCTCTAGAGCAGCCCAGCTTCTCAACAACCAAAGACTTCAGTCCAGGAGGGGTACTGGGCCTGCAAGATCTGTCCCGAGACAAAGGGGATCCTGCAAGATTCCCTTCTACCTGAGGCCAGGGGCATTTTGCTTATTTGATACTGGGGATTGGATCCAGGAGTATTCTGCCTCTGAGCTACATCTCCATCCTTATTTTATTTATTTTTTGTGTGGTACCGGGGCTGGAACCCGGGGGCATTCTACCTCCGAGCTACACCCCCAGCCCTGATTTTTATTTTTAATCAGGGTCTAAGTTGCAAAGGGCCTCACTAAGTAGCTGAGGCTGTCTGCAAACCGTGATCCTCCTATCTCAGCCTCCCAAATGCTGGGATTACAAGTGTGTGCCACCATGCCCAGCTATTTATTTATTTATTTATTTATTTATTTATTTATTTATTTTGCAGTACTGGGGATGGAACCCAGGTGCACTGTACCTCCGAGCTACATTCCCAGCCCTATTTTTTATTCTTTATTTTGAAACAGGGTCTCACTAAGTTGCAGAGGGCCTAAGTAGCTGAGGCTGGCCATGAACCTGTGGTCCTTCCTGTCTCAGCCTCCCAAGTACCGGGGTACAAGCGTGTGCCACCACGCCCGGCTTGCCCGGCTTATTTTTTATTTTGAAACAGGGGGTAAGTTGTTAAGAGTCTCACTATCTTGCTGAGGTCTTGAACCTGTGATCTTCCTGTTTTAGCCTCTCCAGTTCTGGGATTATGGCATTTACCACTATGCCCAGCAAGGCATTTTTTTTTTTTTTTTTTTTTTTTTTTTTGGTGGTACTGGGGTTCCTGGAAGCCCTTCTACCTCCGGGCTACACTCCCAGACCTATTTTATACTCTTTTACTTAGAAACAGGGTCCCTTAAGCCAGCGCGGCTGGCTTCAAATCTGCGCGATCCTCCTGTCTCCGCCTCCCAAGCGCGGGGATTACAAGCGTGCGCTACCACGCCTGGCTAAGGCATTAGTTTTAAATAAGAGGAATCCCAGGCAGCCAGACCATGGCTCCCTGTACATACCTGCATCTGTCCAGTATAGCTTGTTGGTGACCCAATCAATGGCCAGGCCTGCAGGGCTTTCCAAACTGGTATCCACTACCACCTGGGCAGGAAGCAAAGCCATATCACCAACAGCACTACCAAACTCCACCAGTGCCCCAGGTATGGGATGCCCTTACCCTGGAGATGGCGGGTTCCGCCCCTCCGTCTCTACCCTCTCTGAGTGCCTGGGTCCACGATGGCCCTACCTCCTGTCCTGTTCCATCCCACTTGGCCCTGCTGATGGTATCAGTGCTGACATCTGTCCAGTACACATGGTCATCCCGGGAGTCCCAGTCAAGGGCCACAGCACTGCGCACGTCAGCCAGTGGGATGACGTCGTCGGACAGGTCCTCTGTGTCAAAGCTGATCCGACGGATGTCCATCCTTCGGGCAAAAAGCAGGAACTTGTCAAGACCTGATCAAAGGCCGAGAGGGGTCTTCTTTTAATGCTCTAAATCCAGTAACAGTGACAGACACAGACGCTCACCTGCGTGACACCTGGGTCAATCACACTTCTTGGGACCTGGTGCCCTTTGCCCCCTACTCTTTATGTGTGTGTGTGTGTGTGTGTGTGTGTGTGTGTGTGTGTGTGTGGGTGACTGTGTGTGGATGTGTGTGGCACTGGGGATTACCCAGAGATTCTACCTCGGAGCTATCCCCCAGCCCTGTTTTGCTTTTTATTCTGAACAAGGTCTCACTAAGTGGTGAGAGGCCTCCCTAAGTAGCTGAGGCTGGCCGTGAGCCTGCAAACCTGTCTCAGTTTCCCAAGTACTGGGATTACAAGCATGTGCCACCACACCCATATTGCCCCCTACTCTTCACACCCCAGGCCCCACTGAGCAGTGGGCAGCCCGCGCGGGCAGAAACAGCCTTAGAATTCAATGGAAACAGACCCTACCCAGGGCCCTGGAGGTACGTGTTGTTTCAGTGTCTGTCGGCTTCATCTAAATTCTTCTCTCCTCTGACTTGTGTGGATCTCTAGCCGCGCCCTGCCTCCCTGACTGCCATGGCCTCAGGACTTCCGCTTCTGCTCTATCATCTAGCTGCTTCCTCTTGCTGTTCTCCTCCCAGCGTCAGCCAGTGACTGTTTGCCGAGCACCTTCGACTGAGCTTAGTGCTTAGAAAAGCATGACATCTCACACCAACCCTTTATGCTACGTGTTACTCTTGTTCCCATTTTCTAGATGAGGCTAACAGAGATCAAGTGACCTGCTCAAGGTCCCGTGGCTACAGAGCACCAGAGCTGAGACTCGGCAGCTCCGGGGAGGGCGCTCAGGCCGCTGCTCGGGAGTATCTTCCCAGCAAGCTCTTCTCCATCCTCTGCTCCACTGTGGTCTGTCTGAGTATTTTCCCAGTACAGATGTCCCTTGGTATCTGTGGGGCACTGGTTCCAAGACCCCCACAGATACTCAAGTCCCTTATGTAAAATGACACGGTGTTTGCATATAACCTAAACACATCCTTGCATATGCTCTTTGTATGTGCGTGAAGTAATGAAGACTGAACCTGGGAGCGTTCAACCTCCAAGCTGTACCCCCAGCCCTACTTTATTTTCCATTTGGAAACAGAGTCTTGCTAAGTTGCTGAGGCTGGCTTCGAACCTGTGATTCTCCTATCCCAGCTTTCCATGTACTGGAAATCTAGGCGTGCACCACCACACACAGCTTGCGTGTACTTTAAATCATCTCTAGGTTACTTATACCTCATGCAGTATATTTGTTTGTTTGATGTTGGAGATTCCTGTTGCAATATAGTCTAGGTAGATAGTTGTTATATTGTTTAAAGAATAATGACAAGAAAAATGTCTGCACATACTCAATACACACACTTTTTAAGTGTATTTTCTCAGTCAGCAGTTGATTGAATTTGTAGATGTGGAACCCACAGACATGGAGGGCCGACTTTTTCTACTCAGAAAGGCTCCCTAACTTTAACAAGTGTCTTCTTCTAAGCTCTGGGAAGTGTGTAGGGAAACATCTTGCATCTTCCTAAGACAATAGGGGAAGCAATGGACACTTAGGGGGAAAATGTATTGCCTGAAACTAGGTTCTCAATCAGCATGTTTGAATGAAACCTCTGCATGTTTTCCCTAATTGTGCTTTCGGGAAAGCATCCAGGTCCGAGGAGAATGTGATTTTAACTAGATTCCAGAGGCCCGCGAGGTGCACGGTGGTAAATAAGGAGTGTGAAGCATAGCGGTTATCCTAGGCAGCTTGCTACTGATGCCACATGCCCATCACTCCTCTCTGGACTATTCTTGGAAGAAGCCAGCTGAGGTGCTGAACACTCCAGGGCCAGCCTAGCAAAACAACAAGCCTGCAGGAGCTCAAAGAGAGCCCAGTCCAGGGAGAGACCAGGGAACCCCATTGTCTTTTACTTGCTAGCTGCATAATTATTTGGGGTGTACAGAGTATCAGCAGAGATCCTAATTTTGGCTCCCCGTCTAAAGGCTGAAAGAAAGTCACTTTGTTTTACAGTACTAGGGATAGAACCTAGGATTCTGCCTCTGAGCTACACCCTCAGCCTTAATTTACTGCTTTTTTTTGTTTTTGTTTTTGTTTTTGTTTTGTGTGTGTGTGGGTCTGGGGATGGGACCCAGGGGCATTCGACCTCCAAGCTACAACCCCTGCCCTATTTTTTATTTTGAAACAGGGTCTCACTGAGTTGCGGAGGGCCTCACTAAGAAGCTGAGGCTGTCTGTGAATTGCAATCCTCCGGTCTCAGCCTCCCGAATGCTGGGATTACAAGCATGCGCCACCACGCCTGGCTTCTTAATTTACTTTTTATCTTCAAACCGGGTCTCACTAAGTTGCAGAGGGCCTCATGAGGTTGCTGAAGCTGCCCTCGAACTTGCGATCCTTCTGTTTCAGCCTCTCAAGTACTGGGATTACAGGTGTGTGCCACCATGCCTGACTTGAAAGAAAACTTTTAATGGGGAGAGGCTAAGAGTGAAGAGGTTGGAAATCATAGCCCTGCTTTCTAGAAGAGCCTAAACCTCTCGCTGCCTACCTGGTGAAATCACTGAGCCTTCAGCAACTGCTGCTGGGTCCTCAGGCCTCAGCTCTAATTCAGGGTCCCCCCGCCTCTTAAGTTTTCCCTCTCGGGGGGCCAGCTGGGGAGTCTGGTGCTTGCCTACGACAGGCCATCCCTCCAACTCTGAGCCCTCTTCCTCCCGCCCGCGCTCACAGGCGCCTCCACGGAGGCCGCCGTCCCAGGCCCACTTACTCTGGGCGCAGGCGTGGCTGCTGATCTTGCGGAAGCCAGTGGGGCAGGCGCAGGTGTAGTTCTGGCCGCTGGGTAGGCACAGGTGGGTGCAGCCTCCGTTGTTGTCTCCACAGCGGTTCTTCCCTGCTCCGAGAGCCCAGAGGGAAAGAGAAAGGGTCAGGGAAGACTAAACATTTAGGAAGGTAGCCTCTAGACCAGAGAGTTGGTTATAAGTTCTCCAAAGAGAGAAAGTATGTCTTTTTTTCTTCTTTCTTTCTTTCTTTTTTTTTTTTTTTTGTGTGTATAGTACTGGGTTTTTTTTTTTTTCTTCTTTTTTTTCTTTTTTTGGTGGTACTGGGGTTCCTGGAAACCCTTCTACCTCCGGGCTGCACTCCCAGACCTATTTTTACATTTTTATTTGGAAACAGGGTCTCCTAAGCCAGCATGGCTGGCTTCGAACCTGCGCGATCCTCCTGTCTCTGCCTCCCAAGCGCAGGGATTACAAGTGTACGCCACCACGCCCAGCTAATACTGGGGTTTGAACGCAGGAACATTCTGCTTCTGAGCTACACCCCAAGCCCTATTTAACTATTTTTAATTTGGAAACAGGGTCTCCCTAAGAGCTGAGAGCCTTGCTGAGTTGCAGAGGCTGGCTATGAACCTGCGATTCTCCTGTCTCAGCCTCGAAGGACTAAGATTACAGGCGTGTACCACCATACCTAGCTGTCTTATTTATTTTTATATATGCCCCCGCTGCTAGCACACTGAGTGCCAACAGACACATAGGAGATCTGTAAATGTCTGTATGAATTAAATGGGAATGGTAAGGCCACTAGGAGTCTTTCTCCTGAGTCTTGATGTTGTACTACCCTAATTGTCCAGCAGATGGCGGAATTAGCCCATGTCAATGGCAGCCCTGGTTCCCCCCCCCCCCCCAACAGAAGAAATGGCAAAAGGAAGGGCCTGAGAGGAGCAGCAGCCACATCTTGGCTGAGGCTACTCGGCCTCACCTGAGGAGGAAGTTTTTACCTGCAGGCTGGCGCTGCGGGTGCAAGGTATGAATGTCCATGGGGAAGTGGAGCTTGTTGCGAATGATTTCCTGGTTCTTCCCAGTAAACTTATTGGCACTGTTGATGCTCTTGGTGTGCCAGTCTGTCCAGTATAGGCTGTCTTCAAAGACCGTGATGGCAAAGGGATGAGGAAGGCCTGGGGAAAGTCCAGAAAAACTTCAGTCCAGACGTGGACTTCCATGGCCCCTGGACCCAGGCCCGGCAACCGCGTAACTCCCACCCTCTGCCAAGGCTCCCGGGCACAGGGATGGAAAAAGACGAGAGTGGAGGAAGGCGCTCACCTTGGCTAATGACGGCCTTGCGGTGACTCCCATCCAGGTTGGCCCTCTCGATGACATGGTGCTTGGCATCTACCCAATACATACGGCGGCCGGCATAGTCAATGGTGAGGCCGTTGGGCCAGAAGAGATGGGTATCGGCGATGATGTGACGCCCCGAGCCATCCATGCTGGAGGCCTCAATGCGGGGGGTGTTGCCCCAGTCTGTCCAGTAAATGGTACTAGGAAGAGAGAAAAGGAAATTGAGAGGTGGACATCACAGGATGGCCCAGGAGTGACCAGGAAAATAATCAGATAAAGGCTTCTGTCCACTGAACCCAGGGAACGCGAACTTTTTGCCCAGAGTGGCTTTTTATATTTGTTTTTTTTTTTGTTTGTATGAAAGGTTGAACCCAGAGGCATTTTACCTATGACCTACACCCCTCGCCTATGTATATATATATATATAAATGTATTTTTTTAATTTTGAAACAGGGTTTTACTGAGGTGCTGAGGGTCTCACTAAGTTGCTGAGACTGGCCTGTGATCCTCCTGTGTCAGCCTGCCGAACACTGGGATTACAGGTATTTTTTAAATGTTTGAATTTAAATGTCTTTAGACAGGGCGCTTACTCATTGAAAACATTTTTCTTTTTTGAGCACCTGCTATGGGAAGGGCACTATCTTAGGTACTGGAAATACAGCGGTGAACAAGACAGATAGAAGGCCCGGCGTTCATGGATCTGACAGTATGGTTTAATGTTAGGACAGACGGTGGTCCTGGGGACTGAGCCCAAGGCGGTCTACCTGTGAGCTACAGTCCAATTTTAGTTTTTATTTTGAAGCAGGTTCTTGGGAAGTTGCTGAGGGCCTTGCTAAGTTGTTGAGGCTGACCTCAAACCCACAATCCTCCTGTTTTAGCCTCCCAAATACTGGGATTACAGGCTTGCACCGCCATGCCCTGCAGGCACTTTCTTTTTTTGTCTCACTCTCTTTCAATGCCCTTGTATTGCCGGGCATTGTGGCTCACGCTTGTAATCCCCGCGCTTGGGAGGTGAAGATAGGAGGATCGCACAGGTTCAAAGCCAGCCGCTTTGGCTTAAGAGACCCTGTTTCCAAATTTTAAAAAAAGTATAAAATAGGTCTGGGAGCATATCCTAGAGGTAGAAGGGCTTCCAGGAACCCCAGTACCACCAAAAAAAAAAAAAAAAAAAAAAGCCCTTGTATTTTCTACACACTTACACAAACACACATTATTCCTTTCCCCTGTACTGGGGATTATACTTAGGGCCTTGCGCACGCTAGGCGAGTGCTCTACCTCTGAGCCACAACTCCAGGCCTTTACATCTTTATGTTGAGACAGGGTTTCACTAAGTTGGCCAGGCTGGCCTTGAACTTGCAATCCTCCTGCCTTGGCTTCCCCAGTAATTAGGATTACGAGTGTGCCCCACTGCACCCAGCACATATTGTTCTAAAACAGTTGACACTCAAGTGCAGGATCTTACATCTCTTCAGTTGACAGCAGTGAATTTTTAAAAGCTAGAGGCTAAGAATTTTAATTTCAAGAGACTTCAGTTCAGAAGACTTTTCTATTAACTTTTTAATTATTGTAAATTAGTGATAATTTATATCAATTAGACTATTGCATTTTTAATTATTTTAAATTAATAATAATTTTGATCAATTAGCTCAATCCTTTGAGTTCTATAAAAACACTAACCACTTCAAACTTACTTAATATGTGCCATCATATTCTATTTATTTATTCATTTAGAGTGGTATTGGGAATTGAACTCAGAGTCATTCTATTACTGAGCTACACTGCCAGCCCATTTGTGTGTGTGTGTGTGTGTGTGTGTGTGTGTGTGTGTGTGTGTGCGCGCGCGTGGTACTGGGGTTTGAACCTAGGGTTGTTCTGCCTCTGAGCCACAATCCCAGCCACTCCCCCCACCCTTAAAATTTTGAAACAGAGTCACACTAAGTTGCTGAGGGTAGCTTTGAATCTGATTCTCCTGTCTCTGCCTCCTAGGTACTGGGATTACAGGTGTGGTACCACCACACTCAGCTATTCCCAGGCCTTTTTATTTACTTATTTTTATTTTGAAATAGGGTCTGGCTAAAGTACTCTGTGCTGGCATCATACCGTCAATCCTCCTGCCTCAGCCTCCCAACTATTGGTATTTACAGGTGTGCACCACCACGCCTAGATTTTTATATTCCATTTAAAATACATCATCTGCCAGGCAAGATAATGAATGCTTGTAATCCCAGTACTTTGGAGGTGGACACAGGATGATTACAGGTTCAAAGCTAGCCTCAGCAACTAGTGAAGCTCTCAACAATTTAGGGAGATCTATTTCCAAATGAAAATTTAAAAATAGGGCTGGGGGTATAGCTTGGAGGTAGGCCTCTGGGTTTGATCCTCAGTACCAAGAAAAAAAAATAAATATCATCTTATTTATTTTTGTTTTATTTTGTTTTGTTTTGTGGCACCGGCAGTTGAACCCAGGGGCATTCGACCTCCAAGCTACACCCCCAGCCCTATTTTTCATTCTTTATTTTGAAACAGGGTTTCAATAAATTGAAGGCCTCACTAAGTTCCTGAGGCTGGCCACGAACCCGGATCCTACTGCCTTGGCCTCCCAAGTAATGGGATTACAAATGTGCGCCACCATGCCTGGTTTATCATCTCATTTAATCCTCATGCAACGATGAGGCAGGTTTTTTTTTTTATCGCCCATTTGGAGAGGAGTAAAGGGAGAGCAAATAAAGATTGTGTAGCTCCACGGCCCGTTGTTACAGAGCCACCACGGAGACCCCGGAGTGTGTCTGGGTGCAGAGCCCACGTGGTTAGCACATCGCTGTGAGGACTGCTCCATGAAACCTGGCTCAGGCAGCCTGGGGACTGTCCCTACAGGTTACAGGAGAGATTCGGGAGCCTGAGACACAACCTACTCACCCCTCCATGGGGTGCAAGGCAATGGCCCGGGGCTTCTCCAGGTTCTGCCACAGCAGCACTTTCCGGTGGGCCCCATCCAGGTTGGCTACTTCAATCCTTGATGTCCCCGAGTCGGTCCAGTAGAGCTTATCATGGACCCAGTCCACCGCCAGACCCCCTGGCGAGAAGAAAAGTGTCTGCGATTCAGCCTGGGTTCCTCTGTGCCTCCAACAGGGAGCCGTGAAACGAGAAGCCAGGCACCTTTGTAACGATTTGACATACGGTAACTCGGTCATGACAACTGTGTGAGCCAGGTACTATACTTCCCACAAAGATGAGAAAACGAAGGAGGAGGAGGAGGAGGAGGAGGAGGAGGAGGAGGAGTCTCGTCCAGCAACCGTCCAAGCGCAAGCATTTCCTTCCTAGCAGTCAGCACACCTCACTTCCTGAAGCCTGGCTCCTGACCCATACCCAGGGTTCCCCACTGCACAGATTTGGGGTTTTCAAATTGTCACCTAGGGTTTTACGAAGCATTTTGGAAGTTCCAAAAGCATTGAGTCAACTATGTTCAATACTTTCTCCTCCTCTTCCTTCTCTTTCTTTTGCAGTACTGGGAACTGAATTCAAGGGCATTCTGCTTCCTCCGAGCTACACCTTCAGCCCTATTTTATTTTTATTTTGAAACAGGGTCTCACTAAGTTTCAGAGGGCCTCACTAAGTAGCTGGGGCTGGTCGTAAACCTATGAACCTCCTGTCTCAGCTTCCCAAGTACTAGGATTACAGGCATGTGCCACCATGCCTGGCTATTCTTTTTTTTTTAAGCAGGGTCTCACTCGTCAGTCGTGGTGGCGCAAGCTTGTAATCCCAGCGCTTGGGAGGCTGAGACAGGAGGATCGCACAGATTCAGAGCCAGCCTCAGTTACTTAGTGAGGCTCTCAGCAACTTAGTGAGACCCTGTTTCCAAATAAAATATAAAATAGGTCTGGGAGTGTAGCTCAGAGGTAGAAAAGCCCCTGGGTTCCACCCCCAGTAACACACACACACACACACACACACACACACACGCATGCACGCACGTGCGCGCGCGCGCGCACACACACACACACGAAGAGAAAAAAAAAAGGTCTCACTAAATTGCTGACAGTTTTGCTAAGTTTCTGAGTCTGGCTTCAAACCTACAATCTTCCTGCCTCAGCCTCCCAAGTACTGAGATTATAGATGTGAGCCACCACACCTGGCTTCTGTCTCTGGCTTCCTCTCTCTCTCCCTCCCTCTCCCTCCCTCCTCTCTCCCTTTCTCTCTCTCATTTTCTTTGCAGTGCTAGGGTGGAACCCAGGAGTTCATGCATACTAGGCAAGTATTCTACCACTGAACCCAGCACCATCCTAGATACCAAATTCTAATCCACTTCACCTGCTTGTAGAATAGCCTGAGATTATAGAGTTAGCTGTTGCTGATTTTAAATTTGTAAACCATTTAGATTAGAAGATTAGAGTCAATCAGAACAGACTTACTATTAAGCAATCAAAACAAAACTTGGAAGTGAACTAGATGCTAAGGCCAAAAGAGAACTGTAACAGTTATTCATAAATTTCCTTTTTGGGGGGAGAGGGTCAAATCCAGGGGCATTCTACCTCTAAGCTACATCCCCAGCCCTATTTATTTATTTATTTATTAACAGTACTGGGGATGGAACCCAGGAGCATTCTACCTCTGAGCTACAGCCCCAGCCCTATTTATTTATTTATTTATTAACAGTACTGGGGATGGAACCCAGGGGCATTCTACCTCTGAGCTACATCCCCAGCCCTATTTATTTATTTATTTATTTATTAACAGTACTGGGGATGGAACCCAGGAGCATTCTACCTCTGAGCTACAGCCCCAGCCCTATTTTTTCTTCTTTATTTTAAAAACAGGGCTCACTAAGTTGCGGAGGGGCTCACTAAGTAGCTGAGGCTGTCCGCGAACCTACATCCTCCAGTCTCAGCCTCCTGAATGCTGGAATTACAAGCCCGCGCCACTACACACGGTTCAGTCCTTTTTTATTTTGAAAGAGGGTCTCACTAAATTGCTGAGGGTTGGCCTCAAACCTGGGATCCTCCTGTCTCAGCCTCTCAAGTACTATAACCTGAGATTTTAAGTGTGTACCATCACACCTGGCTATTACCCATAAATATCTGATTTCAATTAATTATTTATTTGCTTTTTTTTGCAGTACTAGGATTGGATCCAGGGGCATTTTACCTCTGAACTACACCCCTACCCCTATTTTACTTTTTATTTTGAAACAGGGCCTCTCTAAGTTACAGAGGACCTTGCAAGTTGCTGAGGCTGGCCGAAAACCTGTGATCCTCCTGTCTCAGCCTCCCAAGTAATGGGATTCCAAGTGTGCACCACCACGCCCAGCTCGTTAATCTCTGATTTCAATTATGACATTGACCAAACATTACGTCTGAACCTTAAACACTTGCTCACATAAGCTAACAAGTGTTTTCTGCATCGGAGCTCCACCTAAGATTTTACTGCAGGATGGGTGCTTGCGGCAAAAGGTTTGCAAACACCGGCTTGCCCTCAGCACCACTGCTCCGCGCGCACACAGTGCAGCCCTGTCCCTCTCCAGGAGCCTGGTTCCCTACCTGGGCTCTCTAGCCCCGTAGACACAACTTCTTCCACGTTGCTGCCATTGAGATTGGCACGGAGGATCCGGTCCAGGGTGACATCGGACCAGAAGACGAGCTCCCGCCGGTGATGAAAGTCCAGGGCGATGGCGTTCTCCAGGTTGTTGAGCAGCAGCGTGTACTCAGAGCGGTGCGGCAGCACCTGCCGGATGTCGATGCGATTGGCGAACAGTAGCACAGGCTCTGGCCCTGGGACACGGCATAGAAAGGGGCCCCGCTGGGCTTCAGGGCCACCAGATACCCATCTGGCACGCATCCCCAGGGCCTCAAGGGGTCCGTGGGTAGGACCCCTTGCCCGCGAGGGCGTGCCCTGCGCTGCTAGCACCTGTGCTCGAGAGTGGAAATCTCTCCTACCCCGGCCCACCATGGTTTTTCTCAGGGTAGATTGCAACTTGCAGCCCAATTTGCCAGTGCCGGGAATCTTTCTAACGCTCAGTAAATCCCTGAGCTCCCAAGCACCTGGAGTTTCTCCACGCTGGGTCCTCAGCCCGCCCAGCCAAATGCCAACACCCTTACCCAGAGCCTTGCAGCTGCGCCGGTCGGGCCGGAGCTCGTAGCCTGCTTCACACCAGCACTGGAAAGCCCCTTCGCTGTTGGTGCAGCCCTGGCTGCAGTGCCCCTCCTCAGCACATTCATTCACATCTGAGAAGACCGGGCAGGCTCAGGAGGTCTCCCTCCGTCACCCTCCCACCCCAGCTGATTGGCTGTTTTCCTGGCCCCATTCCAAAGACTTTCTTTTTTTTTTTTTTTTTTTTTTTGCGGTACTGGGGATGGAACCCAGGGGCATTCTACCTCCAAGCATTACCCACAGCCCTATTTTTTATTCTTAATTTGAAACAGGGTCTCACTGAGTTGCAAAGGGCCTCACTAAGTAGCTGAGGCTGTCTGCGAACCACGATCCTCCTGTCTCAGCCTCCCGAATGCTGGGATTACAAGCCTGCACCACCATGCCCGGCTTCCAATCTACTTTACAGGCCTCATAGGAAAACTGTAGCAATTAAGGGCTTTGAGGACAGGCAGACCTGGGCTGGAATCCCAGCTCTGCTACTCGCTAGCCCTGTGGCCCATGATAAATTACTTGACCTCTCTGAGTTTTCTCTGAGCTTTAGCTTTCCCATCTGTGGAATGGGAAGGAGGATCCCCACTTCCTAGAGTTACTGTGATGATCAAATAAGGTCACACCCATCAGATGCCTGACCCCTAGCAAACACCCCTGCCCGGCACCCTGACGGCTCCACACAGGGCCCCAGCTCACCATGGCACGTCCTCCCGTCCTCCATGAGCCGGTAGCCCGTGTGGCAGGTACACTGCACTGCCCCGCGCACCATCTGACACTTCTGGGCGCAGCCACCATTGTTAACGTTGCAGTTCTCCTCGCCCGTCCGGGGCCCTGCGCCAGGGGAGCCAGAGTTGGGAGATGAGCCCAGAATCCTCCCCCAGCTGGCCCACTTGGCATCCCACCTGGACCACGAAGAACAGCTCCCAAGGCTGCAGGAGTCCCTGGGGAGGATTCCCCTTGAACACTGCGGGTGGGGTTCAGCCACAAGCCACGGGCCAGTGCCGCCCGCCGGGGACACTCACGGCAGTTCTGCTGTGGGCTCTCGTCGCTGTGGTCACCGCAGTCATTGACCCCGTTGCACAGCTTCCTCTGCCCAATGCAGCGCCCATTCCAGCACAGGAACTGGTCGGAGGCACACTGGGGGCTGCCTGGAGGGAGACAGGGAAGGAGCGGGGACGGGAGGGTCAGGTCGCTCAGGGCAGGGCTTGGGTCAGCAAGGGATGGGCACCTGTCATTTTCCAGGGCCAGCTGGAGACAGAGAGACTCAAGGTGGGAGGGTTGGGGTCCAAGGCAGGAAGCAGCTCAGACAAGGCTGAATGTCTGCGTCGTTTTCTCCGCAGTGGATGAGAGATGGGGGGGGCAGAATAAAAAGTGCAAGCCGAGCCGGGAGCGGTGGCGCAAGCCTGGGATCCCGGTACTTGGGAAGCTGAGAGAGAAGGATTGCAGGTTCAAGGCCAGCCTCAGCAACTTGGTGAGACCCTGTTTCAAAATAAAAAAAATAAAAGCCGGGCGTGTGGCGCATGCTTGTAATCCCAGCATTCGGGAGGCTGAAACCGGAGGATCGTGGTTCACGGACAGCCTCAGCTACTTAGTAATGCCCTCCACAACTCAGTGAGACCCTGTTTCAAATATAAAAAAGACTAAAAAATAGGGCTGAGGGGTGTAGCTCGGAGATACAATGCCCCTGGGTTCCATCCCCAGTACTACAAAAATAAATAAAAAAATAATAAAAATAAAATGGGCTGAAGCCAGATGTGGTGGCTCACACCGGTGATCCAGTACTTGAGAGGCTGAGACAGAGGATGGAAGGTTTGAGGACAGTCTCAGCAAGTAGAGAGACTCTTAGCAACTTAGAGACTCTGTTTCAAAACAAATAATGTGTGTGTGTGTGTGTGTGTGTGTGTGTGTGTGTGTGTGTGATACTGGGGATGGAACCTAGGGGCATTCTACCTCTGAGCTATACCCCCAGCCCTATTTTTTAATTCTTTATTTTGAAACAGTGTCTCACTGAGTTGCAAAGCACTTCATTAAGTAGCTGAGGCTGGCTGTGAACCGAGATCCTCCTGTTTCAGCCTCCCAAATACTGGTATTATTAGGGTAACCCACCACGCCTGGCTAAAACAAATACTTTTTTTTTTTTTTGGTGCTACTGTAGGTGGAACCCAGAGACTTTCTATCTCCGGGATACACTCTCAGACCTATTTTATATTTTATTTGGAAACAGGGTATCACTAAGTTGCTGAGAGCCTCACTAAGTAATTGAAGCTGGCTTCGAACCTGTGCGATCATCTTGTCTCAGCCTCCCAAGCGCTGGGATTACAAGCATGAGCCACCATGCCCAGCTTAAAACAAATACATTTTTAAAAGGAAGCTGGGGTATAACTTGCAGATAGAATACCTCTGGATTCAATCCCTAGTACCACCACCAAAAGAAAAAAGAGAACAAAAGAAAAAAAAGAAAAGAAAAAAAAGGACACCCACATACCCAGGGTGGGCGTGGCTAGGGCAGCGGGCCTGGGGGTGTCGGCTGGAGTGTCCTTCCTTGCTAGGCCAGCAGGAAGGGCACTGGCTTAGAGTTAAGACTGTAACACTGTGCTTCAGGCCAGAAGGCTGCAGGTCTGTGGTGCACCTGGATCGAACCCTGGTCATTGGGAGTGCAGGAAGAATCCAGGCCATGGAAAGGATCTGTACAGTGTTGCCTCAGCCTAACGGGGAAAGCTGCAGCGGTGCCCTCTTTCCACCCTTCCCCTGCCCCGTCTCCAGGTACGGGGGCCTGGGGCACCCCAAAGACCCTACCTGTGTTCTCACAGTTCTCTTCATCGCTGTTGTCTGCACAGTCGTCCTCCCCATCGCAGCGCCAGGACAGGCGGACACAGCGGCCTGAGCGGCAGCGGAACTGCTCCGCGGTGCACATGGAGGTGGCTGGGCAAAGCGAAGCCTGGTCAGGGGCTGGCCCCGCCTCAGCCGGAAACTCCGCCCAGCGCCCGGGGCTGGACTTTGTGTCAGTACCCGTGCCGCCCTTCTTTATTACTATTATTTGCAGTACTGGAGATGGAACCCCAAATTAAAGAGCTACACCCCCAGCTCTTTAATTTGAAATAGGGTCTCACTAAGTTGCAGAGGGCCTCACTAAGTAGCTGAGGCTGGCCGTGAACCCGAGAGCCTCTTGTCCCAGCCTCCCGAGTACTGGGATTACAAGCGTGCGCCACCACGCCTGGCTTCCCATGACATCCTTTTTGACTCTGGTGGCATCGTTATGAGTCAGAAAAGGCTGCCCTTCCTCAAGACATTTTCCTGCATCTGCGGGAAAACTGCCACAATGAGTACATAAGCCTGACCTCTGTTTTGTGGCCGACACCCCGTTGGACATCCAGCCTCTGCAGTGCACAACCTACACCACTCGACATGGCGGTCCTGTCTGATTCGTCCTCGAGCTTTCTCAGCAGTGGCCTCTCTGACCTTCCCCCAGCTCCCTCCAGCCGCTGGCGCCATCTCCCCACTCACTGCAGTTGCGCTCATCAGATTGGTCATCGCAGTCCGCGTCGCCATCGCAGCGCCAGCCCGCGTTGATGCACAGGCCACTGTCGCACATGAACTCCCCAGAGCGGCAGGGCTGGTGGGAGGCTGGGGAAACACGAGCCTTCTGTCTCGAGGGGTATGTGCCCACGGTGTCCCATGGGAGAGCAGAAAGCCGAGCTCCTGCCCCTTTCAAGGGCACCCCAGCTCCTCTCCACCTCTGCTAGAGAAACCAGGGAATCCTGAAACCCGCCCTAGCTCCTGCCTGCGCGGGCACCTGGGCCTGCCCCCCACCCCCACCGGAGCACTCACAGCAGTCAGACTCGTCAGACCAGTCTCCACAGTCGTCATCGCCATCACAGTGGTAGATATCTAGGATGCAGCGGCCATAGGCACACTGGAACTCCTCCAGGTTGCAGGGGGGCGCCGGCACCGCTGAGGCTGGAGGCAGGACAAGGTGGGCAGGTGAACACTCAGGCCCCGACCAGGAGACGGGCCAGGCCGACTCCTCAGACCCGAAAGGTGCTCGGGCAGGTGCCTCCCCCTTCCCCCGAGATGTAGCAGTTTCACTTGGGATGGTTCTTACAGACTGCCACATTCAGGTAGACCAACAGGAGCCCTCCCTCCCAGCTGTGGCACCTGTTCCTACCCTAGCTTGTTCAGGAGCTGCTGTGTGTGCGTGTGCGTGCGTGCGTGCGTGCGTGTGTGTGTGTGTGTGTGTGTGTGTGTTTATTGCTAGAGATTAAAATCAGGGGGGCATTCTACCTCCAGTCTACCCCCCCCAGCCTTATTATTTGTCTTGAAACAAGGTCTTGCTAGGTTGCTGAGAGTCTTGCTATATTGCTAGGGCTGCCCTTGAACTTGTGATGCTCTGTCTCAGCCTCCCAATTACAGGGATGACAGGCGTGTGCCACTACATTTGGCTTCAGGAGCTACTTCTCAGAAACCTGCCTTCCTTGCCTGCTGCAGCCTGGGGTTCGGAGCCTCTGCCCTCACCCAGCCCCACGCCTGAGGTCAGGGGTCACTCACGACAGCTCTCCTCGTCAGAGCCATCCTTGCAGTCTGTGTCCCCGTCGCAGTACCAGTGCTCAGCAATGCAGCTCCCGTCACTGCAGCGGAACTCCTTGTCGGAGCATTTGCGCATGTCTGTGGGATGCATTAGGACAGCCGTGCTGAGGGCCCCAAAGATACTTCTCCCCTGACACCCAACCTCCCGGGCCCCTAAGAGGCGCCAAGGCTTGGTGCGCGCTCTCTGGGGCCTGGACTGCTCAGCCCTCCTGGCTTCTCCTAGCTGCTCCATAACCCGGTGGCGGTTCGAGGCCTGGCGGTGCTGGGGCCTCTCAGTTCGAGGCCTGGCGGTGCTGGGCCTTCGCTGCGCCTCTTCCCACCGCAAGCTCTCCCCAAGACCCGGGACTCACCGCACTGCTCGTCGCTGTTGTCACCACAGTCGTTGTCACCATCACAGTGCCACAGGCTCCGGATACAGTAGCCGTTCTGACAGGGGAACTCATCTTCCTCACACTCTCGGGGGGCTGTGGGCACAGGGCGGTCAGGCTGCTGCAGGCAGTAGGGTGCAGTGCCCAGAGCCCAACACAAAGCCTTCCAGAGCAGCCCAGTGGCTCCAATGCTGCCCCCGGGCTCCGGAGGAGCTGGCCGCCTCCCTGGGGCTTATCTGACCGAGAAAGGAGGTAAAGGGACAGGACAGATTGCTGAAAACCCAAGGGCTCCTGTGGGCCTGGGGCATCACTTTGTGATTGAAAATCCTTTCCCAATAGGGCCTGATGGAGTCGGCCTGGCCCCGCAACACTCACGACAGTCCTGCTCATCCGAGTCGTCCTCACAGTCGTTGTCGCCGTCGCACACCCAGGAGCGGCGGATGCACTTGCCGTTGTCACAGTGGAAGTCCAGAGGGGAACAGGTGGGCAGCACTAAGTCCCGGGAAAAGAGAGGTCAAAGTGAGTGAACCAGGCAGGTTAAAAATGGGCCAGACATCCTTCCCCAGCATCCCTCTTCCAAATCCCCGTCTGTCCTGTAGCTCTTTCTCATTGGCTCCTATGAATGTTCGGAGAAGCTAAGCAGAAACTGCAGCTAGGAAGAGAGGGGTAGCAGAATGGAATTGGGGTGAAGGAGCCACAGGGCAGCAGCAGAACAACCCAGAGAGCTCAGAGCCACTAGGAACGCAGTGAGAGCCGGATGCAGCGGTGCAGGCTTGTGAGCCCAGATACTCGGGAGGCAGAAATAAGAGGATCAAAAGTCGGAGGTCAGCCTGGACAACTCAGCGACATCCTGTCTCAAAACAGAAAGGATTTGGGAGGCTGAGACAGGAAGATCTCGGTTTGTGGCCAGCCTCGGCTACTTAGGGAGGGCCTTTGCAACTCAGTGAGACCCTGTTTCAAAATAAAATAAAAAATAGGGTCAGGGGTGTAGCTTGGAGGTAGAATGCCTCTGAGTTCTATCCCCAGTACCATAAAAACAAACAAACAAACAAAAAACCCAGAGAGGGCTGGGGATGTAGCTCAGTGGCAAAGCACTTGCCTGGAATGTGCAAGACCCTGGGTTCAATCCCACTGCAAGAAAGAAAGAAAGAAAGAAAGAAAGAAAGAAAGAAAGAAAGAAAGAAAGAAAGAAAGAAAGAAAGAAAGAAAGAAGCAGTAAGAAATTCATGAGCAAGAGAAAAAAGTGCTTTTTTTCTCCTTTCCTCTTAGTGATGATTGGCACATCGGAGCTCAATTTCCAGTTCTAGAGCTCATTACTTATTATACTGAGCAAGCCATTTGCCCTCCCTGAGCTGTACTTTTTTCAACTGTACAATGGGGATAATTATACTCGGCTTATAGAGGTCTTTTGAGATAATATATATGAAAGTGAAGCACTTATCATTATCACAATTAGTTTAAGTGGCTAGGGTTAGTGAAGTCCAGGTTGCGAGTTCATTCTTATTAGACTAATTAGCCACCCTCAGAATAGATGCTGTAGGTCAGAGATTGCACCCCTAAATCCAGACAACTGGTTTAGAAATGATAATTCTATATATCCAAGATAGGCCATTCTGGGCCATCATCCACAGGGTACTATAACAGAGAAAAGGAAAGATTTAAAAAGAAGAAAAAGAAATACATACATATATACATACATACATATATATATATATATATATATATATATATATATATATATGTGTGTGTATCTGTGTGTACGTGTGTATGATTTCTTAAAAAGTTTATATCATTAAAAGAGGTATGCCGGGCATGGTGGCGCATGCCTGTAATTTCAGTACTTGGGAGGCTGAGACAGGAGGATCTGAGTTCGCGGCCAGCCTCAGCTACTTAGTGAGGCCTTCTGCAACAAGGCCCTCCGCAGCTTAGTGATACCCTGTTTCAAAATAAAGAATAAAATCGGGCTAGGGATGTAGCTCAGAGGTAATATGCCCCTGGGTTCAATCTCCAGTACTGCAAAAAAAAAGGTATGAGCTGGGCATGGTGGCACACACCTGTAATCCTAGTACTTGGAAGACAGTAGAATCTCAGGTTTCAATCAGCCTCAGGAACTTAGTGAGGCCCTTCACAATTTAATGAGACCTTCTTTCAAAATAAAAATTAAAAAATAGGGCTGGGGATGTAGCTCAGAGGCAAAATGCCCCTGGGCTCAATCCCCAGTACCACACACACACACACACACACACACACACACACACACACACAAGGTATGACTGTAAAGAATACTAGAAAAAGAAGCATAGAAATAACATGCATCTGTGTATAGTATATAAAATTTAAAACGCACAGATATGTAATCCATACACAAATGCATATTCACATAAATACAGAGGGATCTGTTTAAAGAGACCATCTAAACTGGGTATGCTAGTGCACGCTTATAATCCCAATACCTGGGAGGCTGAGTCAGGAGGATCATAGGTTCGAGGACAGCCCCCAGTAACTTAAGTGAGGCTCTCAGCAACTTAGTGAGACCCTGTTTCCACAATAAAAAAAATAAAATAGGGCTGGGGGTATACCCTCTAGGCCCCTGGGTTCCATCCCTAGTACCACACACAAAAAAAAGAAATGAAAAATAAAGAGACTGTCTATGATGGCTTCAAGCATGTTTTCTTCTATACTTGTTTCAAAGTTTGTTTTATTGAATATATAGGTGTGAATCACCCAAAAGAAATATGAGATGATTGGAGGAATATCCATTGTGAAGAGCCCCACTTCTAGCCTGGCATGGTGGCGCACGCTTTTAATCCCAGCATTGAGAGGCTGAGACAGGAGGATCCATGGTTTGCGGACAGTCTCAGCTATTAGTGAGGCCCTCCACAACTTAGTGAGACTGTTTCCAAAAAAAAAAAAAGGACTGGGGATGTAGTTTGGAGGTAGAAGAATGCCCCTGGGTTCCATCCCTAGTACGGCAAATAAAATAAAATAAAATAAAATAAAATAAAATAAAAAAGAGCCCCACTTCTCATCAATACCTGTCCCCCAAGCTGGCCGTGGTGGTATAGCCCTGTCATCTCAGTTTTTGAGAAGCTAAGAAAGGAGGAGCCCAGGTTTGAGGACAGCCTCAACAACATGGAAAGATTCTCAACAACCTAGGGAAACCCAGTTTCCAAAAAAAAGTGTGGGTGAGTATAGCATACCTTTGGTTCAATTCCCAGCCCCTCCCACACACACACAGAAAAAAAATGGTGGGGGAGAGATCACATATGCCCCTCCAGCAAGAGTCCAGCTCTCTGGGCCAAAGCAGGGGAAGCGGGGCACGCAGCCTTGTCGGCGCCACCCCCAGGTTTCTCTCCCACAGCCCCTGGGCAGTACTTACTACAGCCATCCTCATCGCTGTGGTCTCCGCAGTCGTTGTCCCCATCACACTGCCACTGTGCCGGAATGCACGTACACTCGCCGAGGGCGCTCACCGCACACGTGAAGTGGCTTCGACCACACGCACACTCGGGGCTGCTGGCGAGGCCTGGGCAGAGGAAAGGAAGGAGGCTGAGCGCCTGTTTCACCAAAGCCCATGGCACATGTGCGCGTGTGGGAGGGGTAGTCCAGGGTCACTGTCACCTAGGTGACAGTGTGAAGGAGACGCTGAGGCAAAAGATTCTCTCTGTCTGTCAGCTCATAGCAGCCCAGGTAGCTGTCCCATGATAGGGCTTGTCACACAGCACCCCCAAAGGCCCAGAGGCAAATGTTGCTACCTAGAAAATGGTACTCCTGGATGTGGAACCTGCCGAGGGGTTAGGCCGGTGCTGGGGCCAACGAGGCCGGCATTGGAGCCTGCCGTGAGGCTAGGCCGGTGCTGGGGCCTCCGAGGCCGGGATTGGAATCCTGCCAAGGGGTTAGGCCGGTGCAGGGGCTAATGGCCAGCATCGGAGCCTGGCGTGAGGCAAGTTCACTCCTTAGGCCTCCAAGGCCGGGACCAAAGCCAGCTTAGGGGTTAGACCGGTGCGGGGGCCAGCAAGACCAGAACTGGGGCCTCCCATGAGGCAAGGCCGCTGCTTGAGCCAGCGAGGTCTGGATCAGTCCACTGAGTAGCCAGGCCACTACTGGGGCCGTCAAGAGTGGGATCGGTACTTGCAACGCAGCATGCACAGAGAAATATCACAGAAAATATAAATCAGACGCTTCTCTTAATCAGCAATAACTAGGAGGAAAGGGGCAACAGGAAGAGGTTGAGCTATAGAAAGGGCCCTATAGTGAAGCAACTAATGTGACCAATCAGAGGGTATGTAATAGTGGAGGAGGAGCCTCTTTAAAATGCAGGAGGTACATAAACAAATGTATCAAAGTTAATCACCAAAGAAGCATGGGATGAAGGGAGGGGGAGGGAATGGGATGGGGGCTGGAGGAGGGCTAATTAGATGATGTGTGCTTGTATATCCTCTCAAGTCTTGTACTCCAATGTGATTGATATATGACTACAATACACCAATTTAAAAAATAAATAAATTAATTTTTTAAAAAATGGTGCTCCTGGAGAAAGGGTAGCAGGTGACAGGCAGGACAGGTGGGGCTGAGAGGCCTCCATATGAGTCTCTGCAAAACCAAGTTGAGATATGGACGCTTTTGCTTCTATGTGAGAATAGACCCTGGCAGGCTGGTAGGAGAGCCAGTCAGAATCATGGAACTAAAACGCTGGAACCTCTTTAGGTTGTGGGATGCACACTGGGAGCAGGAAGCAGCCTGCTCATCCTGAGGAGGGTGACCAGGAAGAGTGGGGCAGGGGCAGAGGAGACCAGGCCACCTCGGGGCAGAGTAACTGGGCCCAGCTCAGGCCTTCCTGTCTGTGGGACAGGCCACAGAGGAAGACTGGCAGCCACAGCCCCACCCCCAGCCTCGGCAGTGTGCAGCTGGGCTTCCCTATTGAGCATCAAGCTATCTGCCTGGCCAAGTCCCATGACCGGCTGCTGTGCCCCCTCCCCAGCATGCCCAGCAGGATGCCCTGGGATGGCGTGTGAATGGCTCAGTGCCCCTGCTCCAGCCTCAGCTGGAACAAAGGGTTCTGCCAGGGTCACTTTCCCCTCCCAGCATTCATCTAACCCTCTGGGCGGCTTGCAGCTGGGGAAGGAGGGGGCCAGGCCCATTGCTCTCTCCCCCTTGCTTTTTCTCCTCTTCCTCCCTTCATCTGGGCCCGGCCCTCGGGCTGGGCTAGAACAGGCAAGAAGTCGGCTCTGAAGTGCCACCCCTCTTTCCCTTACACACATCCTTGCCTCCTACTAGAATTATTTGCCTGGCCTAAGGCTTAGGGCCCAGAATGCAAGGTGTGCTTCCATGTCCTCCAAAAGCAAGGTGAGGGCCTAGACCCCTCTCTCTCTCCACTTCATCTCCAAGGGGAAGAGTGAGCGTAAGGCAGGGTTTCCTAACCTGCAGTGAATGGACGGATGGACAGATGGATGGATGGCCAGCCTTTGGGCTCTGTGAACATCTAAAGCTAGAAGCAAAATGTACATTTCTGGGGTGTAGGACCACAAATTTTTAGATTCTCAGTTGAGACCTGGCCTCCCCCTCCACATACTGAGAGAACCAGCTGCCCTAGAAAAGACGCAGGATTTCCTGCAGAAGGCAAAGGGAGTCCCTTTGGGAGGTGTGGCATCCCTCCACACCTCATAGGAAGGCCTCAGTGCAAGCCCAGTGTTCCTGTCTCTCTGCAAATGTAAACCAGAGAGTTCTTCGCCAGGGATGTACTGAAGACCTAGCTGATTTCTGGCCTGTTCTGAGAGCACTAAGAAGGGATGAGGGCTTCTCAGATGCTGGGCAACAGAGTCTGATGAACACCAGCTCACCACAGTACAAGCAACAAGCACCCCTTTAAGGAACCCCGGCTGGATTAAACAGCAAAGAATACCCCATGCAATGAGGCTCCCCCACACTCCATCCTCTTCATGAGGGGGCCTGGTGAAGAGGGTAAGGCTGTCTCGGCCGGTCTCAGCTGGGCATGATTTTGCTTTCAGGGGACATTTCACCCTGTTTAGGGACATTTTGGTTGTCATGACTGGTGGTACTACTGGCATCTGGTGGGTAGAAGACGGGGATGCAGCCAAACATCCTACAGTGCGCAGGACAACCCCCTCCCCTCCCTGTCCCTGCTATCAACTGAGGTCCTGCAAGAACTGCTAGCCACATGCGGCAGGGAGTGAAGATACACCACCAGAGGGAGTTGGGGGTAAAGGATTTTAAGATCAGAAAGGAAAAGGGAGGAATTAGAGGAGGACAGAGGAAAAAGCCCTGGATTTGGAGCAGACAGGCCTGGCTTCTAACCCACTAGCTGGATGGCCTCATGCAATCACGTAGCTCCCTGAGCCTCAGTTTCCTCCCTTGTGTAAAGGGGGGAAAAAGTCAGAAGGGTTGGACAAGAAAATAAAAGTGGAAGAAACTAACTTTGTGCATGGCACAAAGTTGCTCAATAAATAGAGACTAGGGGTGTAGGGATAAAAGGGCTAAAGTTTTCCAAGAGGCCTTGGTTTTCTGTATCTAGGGTCGCTCAATGGTAGAGCACTTGCCTGGCCCACACCAGGCTGTGGGTTCAATTCCCAGCACCAAACAAAACAAAACTTATTTTTGTAGTACTGGGAATTGAAACTGGGGGGCATTCTACCTCTGAGCTACACCCCCAGCCTTATTATTTATTCTTTACTTTGAAACAGTGTCTCACTAAGTTGCAGAGGGCCTCACTAAGTAGCTGAGGCTAGCTGTGAACCTGCAATCCTCCTGTCTCAGTCTCCCACATACTGGGATTATAGGCATGGGCCATCATGCCTGGCAAAAAAAATAAATAAACATTTTTTTAAAAATCCTTTTTGAGGTTGGGGAAGCAGCTCAGTGGTAGAATGCTTGCTTAGCATGCACAAGGCCGTAGGTTCAATTCCAAGCACTGAAAAAATAAAGAAAAAAATCTGAGAGTTGGGGATGTAGGTCAGTGGTAGAGTATGTGCCTAGCATGCACAAGGCCCTGGTTTGTTCCCCAGCCCTGCAATTAAAAACAAACAAACAAAAATTTAAAAAAAAACCCGAGTACTAAGACGGGGGTCTTAGTACTCTGCTAACTGCAAGGTCAGCAGTCCCCTGGTGCTGTCTGCAAGTGAGAAAGGAGCACGGAAGGTGGAGAGGCGTGTCAGCTCCTGTGCTCGGCCCCACCCCCACCTGTGGCTGAGTGATAGCAGAAGCCCAGATTTCCTGGTGCAGACCTCAGGAACAAAGCATTCTATCGGATGGGCATTGAGTTCGTTGCAGGTGGCTGAAGAGTCACAACTTCCTGCATGTCAGTGCGGCGTCTGAAGTCAGCGCTGCAGGAAGGTCAGGCGGCCAGCAGTCAAGCGAGGCCTGGACTTGGGCACTCAGACAGGAGGTGGACACATTTTATGCCAAAAGGCCGGCTTCGCTGGACACTGCTGCCCCTCTGGGGTCCCAGAGGTGGAATTCAGCCTTTTCACACAAGCCCTGGCTGAGATCATAAAGGGCAGCTTTTAACCCTTTTTGAGTACAAGAATGGTGAGTGAAGAAAGGAAACAAGTGACCGCTGGATTAGAATACTCGGCTGTGCTTCTGTCCTTGAAAGCTGTTTGCCAGCCAGGCTGCAAATTCCCTTGGCCTCTAGGGGCTCGGGCGTAAGCCCTTCCCCCTAATGGAATTCCATAGGGAAAAGGTCTCTCCCTAAGGTGCTCAGGATCAAGTCATTAACGTTGAGGACACATGTGAACTACTCATGCATGGGACCCTTGTAAGAGGTTAACTCACATTTATATCTCCTCTCCCGCGCCCCGGCCATCATAGCAATTTCTCTGTTCTATTATTTCCTTCCTCTCTTCCTTCTTTCTTCCCTCCCTCCCTTCCTTTTTTTTTCTTTCGGTAATAGGGATTGAACCTAGAGGCATTCCACCCCCAGCCCTATTTCTTAATTTTTTTATTTGGAAACAGAATTTCATTAGGTTGTTGAGGCTGGCCTTGAACCTGCAATCCTCTTGTCTCAGCCTCCCAGGTACTGGGATTACAGATGTGTGCCACCACGCCTGGCTCCAATGCTTTTTTCTTTTGAAGAAAAGGGAAACAGCCATCTGGTATACCAGACTCACTGTGACATGATCATACCACTAATTCTACAGCTTTGAGCAAATTAGTTAATCTCTCAAAGTCTCAGTTTGCTCATCCACAAAATGGGAATATGAATCGTTCTCCCTTAAAGGATTTGGGAAAGCTTAAACTAAATAATCCACATAAACTGCTTAGCACAGAGCTGGCACACAGCAAAAGCTTTATAACAATCCAGTTGTCTCTGGATTTTTACTAGGGGCCCTTCCAGAACATCTCTAAATACTTTTCAAGTGCCATATCACTGAATGCTCTCCAGTGCACTACCCTTGGAGGTGGCACTCTTGTTAGGATTACCGTCACTTCACAGATGAAGACGAGACCAGTCAGTCTGTAGACTGGTCACCAGGGGCCAGCACTTACCCCGGGAGGGGGAGTGTAGATCCCTCAATAAATGGCACAACCATGGTGAGACTCTCCAAAGCCTCAAGGTCAAAGAGGGGGACCACAATTCCTGGGACCCTCTCCCTTATACATGCTTCATTAGCAAATGTGCAGTGAATTTATGAGTCTCCAACAGTGACCTCTCCTTCTGGTTACTGCTAAGGTAAAGACCAATTTCCTTTGCCCTAAGGTAAAGTAGTAAAGCTGGGAAAAGTCTGGAGTCCCAGCTCTTTTGAACCAAGGCCTCGGTGTTCTGTAGATCCAGGAAGGAACGGGGCTTCTGACAACAAATAATTATACTCTGTAGTTTCTCTTTGCAGTTGGCAAGCTACTTTTGCAATCTACACTTGCATTCTCGCTTAATTGCTGCAATAACTTTGAGCAGTTCCTATAGTGCCCATTTAACAGGTGAGGCGGGGCTGGAGTAGTGTGCGTACCGAACAAGTGCGTGGACCTGGGTTTGATCCCCAGCACTGCAGAACAAAACAAAAACAAAACACCAGGTGAGGTCATCTGCTCTGACCAAGATAGGACGCGAGGTAAGTAGGAGAACTAGGAAAGCAGCCCCCTTCTGACTCTTAGGCCAGCAGCACTCCTTAAATGTGATCTCAGAATTCAGACTTCAAGCTTTGCAGGTGACACCAACGCACACTCAAATGCCTAGAGGCGCTGCACTCTATCATCCTACAGAATGGGGACCACACCTGTCACGTGGAGACACACGGGTGCACGGTGACTACACACAGCCACAGAGCAGCTTTTTCAAGTTGAACCAGAGACGAGAAGGCTTAAGGAGTGCCCCGGGAGTGTTCAGGAGGATGCAGGCTGCCCCAGCAGCGGGATTAGGATTTCAATGGGAAAGGCAAGAATCATCACTTCAAAGTGAAAGACGGTTTTTCTTATAACCTGCTAAAGCCCTTTCTTCACTGGAGGCAACGGTGAGGCTATAGATCTTATTTAATGAGGATAAACTATTTGATATTTCGCTAAACTATATCAAGGCCAACAGAGGGACACTGATTTCGGAACCTTGGGCAGCCTTTCCCTGGAGGGGATACGCTCGCAGCCAGAAGAAATCGACAAAACTGAAGGGAGTGACAGCGAGAAGCCACATGGAATCAAACTTTCCTAATCTAAGAGATACCAGGCACCTGGAGGGACCTGCACAGAGCCACTGTTTGAGGGCAAAGCTTACCCAGCAAGCATTAGCACCAATCCCAAAACAGGAAGGGCAAGCTGCTGGCAGCAGGAGGAAGTGGACCCTTTCCTGGCACTGCCCCAGCGGGTCCCTGTTGGCCCCGGCTGTGTCGGAAGCCCCTGCTCAGTGCCTGAGGCCCCCGGTGCTATTCACCTGCTAGACCTGAGCTTCTTGGCAGTCGGGGTTGTGTGATAGGTAGCTTTGTGTCTGTGTGCACAGAGCGTTCATTCGGTACTTGCTATGTACTTGGTGGTTGAGTGAGTGAGTGAACAAGGGATACATTCCTCTAAGCTTCATGAGAGCTAGTGTCAAGAGAAGAGAGAGACCCAAGAAGATAAAAAATAAAGTCATTTCCTAACAGTGCCCCAGAGGACAGGAATCTTCTCTTTTTCCAGGCTGCTCAAAGTCCTATCCAGGGGAAGATCGCTCCTTTCTGCAAGAGCTCCTTTACTCTCTACAGTATTGGGCTGAGACACCTACGTGCCGTGACTCAACTTACTTCTGTCCAAGGTCCACTTTATTCCCCTGATCCCTAGAGGCCAGCTTTACTTGGCTGGTTCCTTAGTGGGACCTTTCTAAAGGGACACATGAGACACATGAATTCTGGTCCCAGAAAGTTCAACCCTCTCTCCACTCTTTTTTTTTTTTTTTTTTTGGTACTAGAGATTGAACTCAGGGGTATTCTACCACTGAGCTACACCCGCGGCATCAGCGCCTCCCGTTTTTTTTTTTTCTTTTTTTCTTTTTTAGAGTATTTCTCTAGCATCTGAGATGCCCTAGGTTTGATCCCTAGTACTGCAAAAATTTAATTTTTTTGTAGTACTGGGGATGGGACCCAGGGGCATTCTACCTCCAAGCTACACCCCCAGTCCCTATTTTTTATTCTTTATTTTGAAACAGGGTCTCACTGAGTTTCAAAGGGCCTCACTGAGTAGCTGAGGCTGGCCGCAAACTAGTGAATGTTGGGATTACAAACATACACCACTATGCCCTGCCAAAAATGTAAATAGTTTATTTATTAAATTTTTTAAAAAATCAGCTGGGTATAGTGGCACATGCCTGTAATCCCAGTACTTGGGAGGCTAAGACAGGAGGATCGCAGGTTCAAGGATAGTCTTATGAGACTCTCAGCAACTTAAGAAGACCCTGTTTCAAAACAAAAAATAAAAAAGTGGATTGAGGATGGAGCTCAGAGGAAGAATGCCCTGGGTTCAATCCTGAGTACCACAAAATAAATAGCTAGAAAGTAAAGGTAAAAATCAGCCAGGTAGCTGGGCATGGTGGAACACGCCTGTAATTCCAGTACTTGGAAGGCTGAGACAGAAAGACTTTAGATTCGAAGCCAGTCTCGGCAACTTAGTGAGACCCTGTTTTAAGCTAAAAATAAAATAGGACTGGGAATGTAGCTCAGAGATAGAACACCCCTGGTTCAATCCTCAGTACCACACACAAAAAGAAAACCCAGGCACCAGTGGCTCAAGGAACTTTATCCTGGCCGGATTTATCTTCAGCTGATTTCTAGGAGGCACATATAAACGACAGAATTCTGAACCTAAATTGCAGAGCAATTCAGAAATGGAATTTTTTTTTCTCTTTTTAAAATGGGAGTAACAATAGTATCTATTTCATAAGGTTGATGGGGTTTAAATGAGGCAATGAAGTTCACAGCAAGCAGATGCTATTGTTGTGATGGTTATTATTATTACTAGCCCTGGACCTAATCATGTAGTTAGGATACTCGGCTTTCTCTATACTGGTCTCAAAATTCTTCTTGTCAGCCGGGTGTGGTGGCGCACGCTTGTAATCCCCGTGCTTGGGAAGCTGAGACAGGAGGATCGCGCAGGTTCGAAGCCAGCCTCAGCTACTTAGTGAGGCTCTCAGCAACTTAGTGAGACCCTGTTTCCAAATAAAGTATAAAATAGGTCTGGGAGTATAGCCCGGAGGTAGAAAGCCTCTGGGTTCCACCCCTAGTACCACCAAAAAAGAAAAAAAAAAAATTCTTCTTGCCCTATGCAGAAGTTGTCAACAAATTTCCCAAATCCAGCAGGGTTTGGCCGGGCGTGGTGGCGCACGGTTGTAATCCCCGCACTTGGGAGGAGGAGACAGGAGGATTGCACAGGTTCGAAGCCAGCCGCGCTGGCTTAAGAGACCCTGTTTCCAAATTTAAAAAGTATAAAAATAGGTCTGGGAGTGTAGCCCAGGGGTAGAAGGGTTTCCAGGAACCCCAATACTACCAAATCCCTTAGGGTTTGAACATGGCTCCGCTCTGTGAAGGCTGCTCAAAATACTGCTCTCCTAGGCAGGCGTGGTGGTGCACACTTGTAATCCCAGCATTTGGGAGGCTGAGACGAGAAGATAGCGGTTCGTGGACAGCCTCAGCTACTTAGTGAGGCCCTTTGCAACTCAGTGGAACCCTGTTTCAAAATAAAGCATAAAAAATGGAGCTGGGGGTGTAGCTCAGAGGTAGAATGCCCCTGGGTTCCATCCCCAGACCCACCAAAAAAAAAAAAAAGTTCTTTCCTCTCTCCTACATCTCAAAACAAGGTCCACCCAGTAACTTGCGACTTCAGGAAGTGATCAACCACAGTTCCTAGGACCCTTTTAAAGTCTAAGTAACTCTGTATTGTTGAGGTTCCCTAAGAAGATGACTGAAAACAGAGGAAAGCCAATCCTTGTGTCGATCTTCCCAACCTAGACCTCTCGGTCGGCCTGAGTATCAAATGCTCTGAGCGGCAGCATGGGTTGGGAGTTCCTAGCTCAACTCTGGGTTCAAATCTTGATGCAGTTACTCAGTGTCTGGGTGGTGGCAAGCCAGCAATATAACGGTTGTTTTCCTCCTAAGACTACCGTAAGGAGCTTATCACAGTGCAAAGCTCTCAAAAATGGGGACTGACCCAAGTGTATTTGTATTTTTTAGAACACATATCCCAGTTTGTGGTGCAAAAATGGTTACCAGAGAAGATCGTTCCCACAAGGACAGAAATTCCCACTTGGAAGCCGGGCGTGGTGGCGCACGCTTGTAATCTCAGCATTTGGGAGGCTGAGACAGGAGGATAGCGATTCGAGGACAGCCTAAGCTACTTAGTGAGGCCCTTTGCAACTCGGTGAGACCCTGCTTAAAAATAAAGAATAAAAAATAGAGCTGGGGAGCTGGGGGTGTATCTTAGAGATTGAATGCCCCTGGGTTCCATCCTCAGTAAAGAAAAAAAAAATCTCCCTTGAGGGAGACACATTTTCGAGTCCTTTGCTTGTACTGCTTTCCTGAGCCTGCAGCTGAAGCTTCTTGTTCCAGCTGCTTGGGATGGGAGGGTGAGAAGAGGAAGAGGAAGCTCCCTATTCCTTTTGCTAGGCTGATGGATCTGACAACCTGATGCCTCCGTTTGAGGTCTAGAAGACTCTAGTCAACAGAGAGACTGTCTCTTGTCTTCATCCATGCCCACAGGTGGTGGCAGGCAAGATCCCCAGGCAGGGGCCATGGGAAGGGAAGACTTGGCGACTGCACGCGCGCACGCACACACACACACACACACACACACACACACACACACACACACACACAGGCTTGACAGGAAGTTGAGCTCCTGAGCAGAGAGAGATCACTGGAGACACCTACAACTTCCCAGCTTCCTTATTCCACACACTAATCAGGTGTCTCTCCCAATACCCCACTCTGTACCTGCCGGGCTCTATACCCAGACAAGGGGAGGGTCCCTCTCTCCCCAAAAGGCACACTGCTTGGAGCCAGGAGCTTCCTGGCTCCAGAAAACCTCCGGTGATAAATTATGCAGCAGCACCTTTGTGTGGCTGCCTCTCAGCCAGATGGGAGGTTTGCTCCTAGTCTTTTGTTTCCGGCTTGGCTTGCAGCTCTGATCTCACTCTGCACAGAGGTGAGGGGGAGCTACCAGAGGCCAAGTCAGGGCTTGCTTCAAGTCCCGGGCTTTCCCCTGCTGGGTCTCCAGCAGCACCTCGCTTTCACCTGAAGGCTGGGGGAGCCATGGGAGACTCCTGGGGAAGGACTCCTGGGGAAGCAGGGCATCAGGGAGTGCTGACAGTCAACCGCTCATCTGTGAGCATGTTGTCGGCGATGCCTACGTGCACTCAAAGAATGAAATCTGCTCGGATGAGCGGAAGAGGAGCCCAAGGCACCTGGGATGTTTGCTTCTTGCTAAATCAAAAATGCAAAACATGAAATAGACTCAAAGGACTGCCAGGAAGTGAGAGAACCGGCTCTGGGTTCTAGTCAACTTTCCCCAGCTCCCAGAATCACCACGTTATTGGCCTCAATTTAAAAGGAAGAAACAAAGAGATACTAGGGGTCAAGCTATGAGGTGAAGGAGCTGGGGACTGGGGTGAATTCAGGGCTGGAGACCCATATCAATTATCCCTGCACAGGCAGAATTCCTAGTTGAAGACAGTAGTCCTGAAAGATGGAGGCTCCGGACAGCCCAGCCCCCAAATTGGGGCAATTACTACCTTATGAGCTCTGGGACCTGACTCCCTTCCTCAGGCCAGCGGGAGGCAGAGCTTGGAATTCTAAACTGTTCCAGCTACAGGAGACGGCAGCCAGCACCTCTTACCCTGGGTCATAGCAATCTTAGGATGTGAGGTTGCAGGGTCGCACCCCTGACCACCGGACAGGGACACTCTCAGAGAAAAGCCGCATCCCTGGGACCTCTCTCAGCAAAAAAATATGAAAAGAGTGGGCTGCCCTAGACTCATGTTATAGTTTAATAGACCTCTTTTCCGGAAGTATGGGCAGGCGGAAGCTATGCTTGGGTTTCATTAGATTTTCAGGGTGGGGAAAAGCAGAGGCAAGATTTTTCAAAGATAACAGCAAAATCACAAAGGAACAAAAGAAAATCCCAGCTGAAATGAATAAAGAACCAAGCCTCCATTTTTTTTGCACAGGACACTGCAGCGTAATTATTTGTTTGCTTGGCTCCCAAATTCCAAAGGGAAGAACCATCTCCAATCCACTTAGGCAACTTTGCTAACAAATAGCTGACATTTATTCAGGCCTAGAGCAACACAGTATTGTGCTGAAAAGTTTGAGCATACTGCTATTTCATTTAGTTTTCACAGTATTTTAATGTGAAAATGTATTACCATTCCCCTCCTCCCATCCCACCCTCATTTGCAGATAAGAACCCTGTCTTCTGGGGAAAGATTCAGTGTTTTGTGCGAAGTCACCAAGAAGTGCCAGATCCAAGACCCATCCCCAGGTCTGCCGGTGCTTCTTAACTATTGCACTACGTAGCGATTAGTGATTGACAAATGTGTTTGCTGAATGAATGGACAAGTGAATGGGTGCAGGGCCCAGTTCAGGGAATGCTCCTGAGCGTAGTAGGGAGAAAGGGCCTGAGCCTGCCAGCTCTAAGTTGGAGAGAGAGCAGTGAGCACAGGCAGTCATCAGAGCTATTTATAGGACCAAACTCAGGCTCTGCCAGCCATCCAGTCAGCACAGAGTCTTCCTGGGACACCGAATCCCACTAGGCTGAGAAAGAAAGGGTTCTACTGCTGAGGATGAGACGGAAACTTACGCTTGAAACCCAGATGCCCCATGCCCAGACAACTGTGACAAAACTGGTGGCTAAACTGCGTCAAGGAATGTAGAGAGACCATGCTGGCCCGGACTAGCAGACATAGCTGACCAAGGGCATGGAGTGCTACCATAATTATGAGATCTGCCCAACTGTAAGAGAGACAAGACCACTTCTTAGTGTATTCCCTGAAATAATTCCGTTCCCATTCAAGAACTCCGAGTATTGATTTTCTCTTTATTGTTTTATTTATTTATTTATTTTTGGTGGTACTGGGGTTCCTGGAAGCCCTTCTATATCCAGGTTATACTCCCAGACCTATTTTTTTATTTTTGGAAACAGGGTCTCAAACCAGCGCGGCTGGCTTCGAACCTGCACGATCCTCCTCTCTCTGCCTCCCAAGCCCGGGGATTACAAGCCTGTGCCACCACGCCCGGCTTGATTTTCTCTTTAAAGGAACAGCAGCATAAACAATCCTTCCCATTTTCTTCTTCGTCTTAGAGATCCAGAGTAGCAGTTAATCAGTAGAAAGTAGAAATCAGTGAGCAAACAGCTATAAAACACCCTGTCCTCTGTGACCTCCTGTGTCCTTTGCAGGCCCACAAGATGAACATGCCCAGAGAGCTCTGTTTCAGACATGGCCAGACTTGGTTCCCTTGCACCTGTCATTCTTAATATCACAGGCCGGTCCCAAAGATGTTATCCGATACTCAACAGGGGACAGAAGAGGAAATCCAAAATCAGTGACAAGCCAAGCATCTTTTGCACGTCCAAGAGATCAGGGACAAGGTCACTCAGGCACCATGACAACCAAGACAACAGCCAGATGGAAAGGAGAACCAGTCTCCACTCAACGCGTTTGCACGCATCCTCAAAAACAACCTTTTATCAACCTAAATGCTCCTAGACAGAATTTTCAACTTTTCATTTACTCGAAAGAGAATTCCAGGACAGGACAGTTTCCATTCTTCAAATAGAACCCCTGCGGATGAAAATAGCCATGACTATTCCCTGCCATTAAGTGTCCTTACAAAATGTTTAAGGGTAGAGTGCTAGGTAGGCTGAACCCAACCCTAGAGACTCCGGACTAACAGAATCCAGATAAACACCTTAAACTTTAGTGTCTTGAATTCATTCCTAGGTGAGGTCAGATCTGCCTAGCTGATCCACTATTACTTTTCCAGAACTCTCATCTCCCTACGGCCCTGGGATTTAGTGTCAGGGATGCCCGTGACAGTATTTTGTGTTGTGCTGGTTCCAAGTTCTACCACTGCCCAGTCTCACTGTGAATCTCTCCCCTCCAATCTTCCAAGGGTGGCTCAGTTTCAGGTACAGCAAAATATAAATCTCCCTGCCTCTGCCTCTACGATGTGCACAGGATGCTTCCTGGCTTAGACGTTCTTATTAAGCATTGTTCCCCTTAAAAAGGAACCTAAAAGAGTCACCAAGAACCCTCTCACCCCTTTTTCTGTGACACACTAAAAATACATGAATCTCTACCTCCATCTTCACCCCATCCTCTATGTGGATGTAATGTATGCAGTTTTGACAGCTCTGGAGCAGTTAAATTCTCTTGGCCGGTGTCAGCCCAGAACCTTCCAGCTCCCCCTTCCCTGGGGCAAAAGGCGACAATCTCCACTCTGGCTTTGTTAGTATCCGTTTTAGCGCCCCCTCTCCCCCCCTCCAGCGCCTTGCCGTTTCCCTTGATCTTTTTTCAAAACTTCCTCCAGGGGGCCAAGAGGAAAGTTCCATCCCCTTCCCTTGCAGCCTAAAAGGGGGAAACCCCCCAAAAAGTATAGCTGTCCCTTTAAGGGGCCCATGTGGTGGGAAGAACAGCTACATTCCTACCCCAGTAGGGCCGCTGTCCCGACACGCCGAGGAGGCTACAAATAACCTTCCAGGAGGGAGCCGGGGAGGGGGAGAGCACCGAGCACAGAGGAACGTGGGTCGGCCAGGCTACCGCTTCTGAGAAAGAGCTCAGTCGGTGGCGCTGGAGAGGGCTCGGAAAGCCATTGAAAACGCACGGGCAGTTTAAATAACAGACACGAGAACTCTGTTTGGGATTCGGGAGGCAAAACAGTCTTTAAAACAAGTGCCCAGGCATCTCCACGCCCTGCCAGGCAAGTCCCGAAATCTGCCCCGTTTCCACACGAGCTCTTCCACACTCAAGGGAGGACCGCTGCGAGGCCAGGGTCTGCAGACCCCTCCGGCCCGAACCCCACGCCTCCCCCTGCACAGAGGAGAGCAGAACGAGGAGATCCGGGTCTCCCCCAGGTTGAAAAGCGGTGGGAGAATGGGGCTGGGGTTCAAAGATCAAACGTCTTTGATCTTTGGGCACGAACTCAGAGGCAGCTGCTCAATCACGGGGTGCACCTACGGGTCGTGTGCGGCTGCAGAGAAACAGATTCCACCACAGCCCTGATCACACACAGCCCTGGCGTCCGGGCACGAGCACGCTATTAATAAGGAGCAGATGAAGCGGCAGCCCTGCTGCCGTCCGCCCCGCTCCCCCGAGGCCGAGGCCCCGCCGCCCGGCCCCGAGGCTGCCGGCGGAGGCTCAGCCTCCTGCCCCCGGCCCCCGGCCCCGGCCCGGACGCGTCTGCGGGAGCCTTCCGGCAGTTTCTTCCCAATGTTCCCCCTCAGCCCCTTTTCCAATCCTCTCCCCCACCCCTCCCCTGGGAAGGATCTGGGGCAGGACGCTGATTGGCCGCAGCCAGGAGAGGGAACCCAAAACACCACGAAGGGGAGATGCTACAGCCAGCAGTGCCCGGAGACCCTCGCCGAGCGCCGGGGCCGGGGCCGCAGGCTGGTTCTCCGAGTGGGGGCATCCCCGGCGCCCACGGACTCAGACGGCGCCCGGGCCCCTGTCTGCAGTGCCCCGAAGCCCCCAGCCCCGGGAAGGACGCCCATTTACAACTTAGGAGTTTAGCGACCATCCTCCCCGCCCCCCTCTCTTTGCACACGTTCATTCGCACCCAGGACACCGAGACCCCGACTCAGCCTGAAAGGGGAGCAGCCCCCCGCTCTTGAAGAGCTGCGAGCGAAGGCGAGCCAGCGCCTGGGATCTCACCCCCCGGCCCTGCCCGGAGCCCCGCCGCCGTCCCCCCGACCGCGGGGCTCGGTCCCTCGCGGCACGCGACTCCGGGGCAGACCGGCCGCAGCGCGCCGAGGGCGGGGCCGGGCGGCGCCGTCCGGCCCGGGAGGCGAGGGCTGCGGCGCGGGACCCGAAAACTTTCCGCGGGCGGCCGGGCGGGCGGGCGGGCTTACCGTGCGCGCAGAGCAGGGCGCCGAGCAGCAGCGCGCCCCACCGCCGCCTCATGGTGCGGCCGCCCGCGCGCCTGCACCCGGGGTCCCGCGCCCCCTGCGGGGCGGCGCGGCCCACGGCGTCCGCGAGGTCCCGGAGGGAGGCGGCCGGCTCCCGCGGCCCGCGCCCCGCAATGGCCCTCCGGCCGCCGCCGCCGCCGCCAGGCTGCCGGAGCCGAAGCCGCCGGCCGGGGGCCGGAGGGGTGTCCCGGGCCGCGCCCCGCCCCGCGCAGCCCCCGCCGCGCACCGGCTGGCCCCGCCCCGCCCGCCGGCCCCGCCCCCCGCCCGCCCGCCTCAGCCCGCCCCCACATTCCTCGGCCCCGCGAGAGCCCCCTTCTCCGTCCCCGCGACTGCCGCTCAGACGTCCCGAACTTTCTACAAGAAGAATCCTAGCGACAACTCTCAGATCCCGTTCACTCCCGCTGCAGGCCGGGGAGGAGCCCCCCCGCCCCCCCGGGGCTGACCCAAGTCGCCTGGACGTGACCCCGGCCCCCCTACCGGCCCCGCGTCCAGACTTTATGGATGTCTCGGAAGACGCAAAGCTTGCGAATGCATAATCCTCTAGGTCTTCCCTGCCATCCAACGAGGGCCGTCAGGGGGCCCGCGGCGCTCTAGCTGAACCCGGGCGCTCACTGTCAAAACTTCTTTTCTGCGATTTTCTTCTCGCACCCTCTCCCCTCCCCCGGTCTCGGCAGTGTTGTTCTAGGGCTGAATGATTCCGCGACCTCCCCTTCTTCATTTACTCATTTCCTGAGGTGGTTGTCTGGGTCCTGTCGCCCCAGCTCAGACGTCCAGTTTGGGCTCAGACAGACACGGCTCCTCCCCGCTGCCTTGGTAAATCAATGTTGTTAGCCTCTTCACCTTCTCTGACTTTCTGATCCTGGCAAGGAAGGGAGGGGATAAGAAAATAAGTCTTTACTTGCAGTTGTACTCCCCCGAAGACCTCGGCCTTCTTCCAGCTTCCGTCTGCGGGACCTTCCAGTAACATTTAACGTTTGGGTTACTACAAACAGTTGTAAACTCTGTAGCCTGGCTTTGTGACCCATCCCTCTCGCCCAGGCACATTATAACGTGGGTTCATTTGATCACCTTACATTTTCCTAAGCTGGATCCCGTTTTGTACTTTTACCCCAGTCCCCCACTTTCTTAGGACCTGGGCTGTCACACACACACACACACACACACACACACACACACACACACACACACACACACACACACGGTAGATATGCCCACATGTTGGATGGTCTGTGGACTTCATTAGATCACTTTCCTCTCACCAGTAACTACGGCCAGGAAGAGCCACATGCCCCGAGTGAGCTGAGGGGAAAGTAATTTGGCATGATGCAAAGTGGATATTAGGCGATCTCTCAAATGGGTAAGTTATTCCATTCTTGCTTGTTTTCAACTTTTCAAGGCTTTCACTCCAAATCTCCATCTTTGACTATATAGATAATATTAACTGTACTTTGCGATAGCTACCAAAAAAAAGTTAACTCTTTCTTAGTACTCTACTATTTTGCCTGAAATTGTTATCCAGATGCAATGTGGCCGAATTAGCATCACCATGGTAACTAATAATGTGGCTTTTTTTTCCCCCCTGGGTATGTAGTTCTTCTTGCTGACTGAAGGCGGCAGTAGAGTCAGGTCAGGTTTCCATGATCTGAAAGTGTTTAGGAAAGACAGGACCTGCCTGGCCTACCTCAGTCACTGTAGCCTAAAATCCGAGGAGGAAAAATATGAAAAGTAGAGGCTGATTCCTTAGCCCCTCACCTCTTTCTAATGCAGTCCACGGTTGGTCTCAGGGGTTCAATATATGTTGCTATGAAGATTGCTTTTAAATCTGTTGAGAAAGACCTTGTGATTCTGGAGGCCATATTTGGTTCCAAACGAAAACTAGGGACATGTGGTTTAATGAATACAGTTGTCCCAACAAATCCAGGACAGGCTGTCCCCATACTTTCAATGTCAGGAGATTAAAAATTTATAAACAGAACCGGGCGTGGTGGCGCATGCTTGTAATCCCAGCATTCGGGAGGCTGAGACTGGAGGATCGCGGTTCGTGGACAGCCTCAGCTACTCAGTGAGGCCCTCCGCAACTTAGTGAGACCCTGTTTCAAAATAAAGAATAATAAATAGGACAGGGGGTGTAGCTCGAAGGTCGAATGCCCCTGGATTCCATCCCCAGACCCGCAAAAAAAAAAAAAAAAAAAAAAAGAATTTATAAACAGTTTCCACTCTTGTATGCAAAGGACAGGTTCCTTCCCAGAGGCGTGACTGGTGTGGTTTTTCTGGGATGGGAGAAGGAGGCAGAGGCCGCCTGTCCCTGTGTGACTCAGGAGAGAGGACTGTTTTCTGTGCGCATCGTACGTCCTCCATGGTTGAGCACAGCCCCGGTGCACAAAGCCATCCCTGCTGCTCTGAGTCACTGGAACATGGACGGGTGGAATAACTGCATGCGTAGTCGTGCCTGGTCACCCCCTAGAGTGAGTTAAGAATTGGCTGTCAGAAAATGCTCTTGTGCCAGGAAGACTGAGCCATATTTATTTTTACCAGGCTTCTCAGACTTTCTTGTTTGTAGTGAGAGATCCTGAAAAGCATGCCAGAATGGGCTGTTTGTCTCCCTTTTACTGTCATCTGGGACATGCCCCTAGAAAAGTTATAGGGGACTGCCAATTCCTGGGGTCTCAGAGGCATCGGTTTCCTCAGAAACACCACCCCTTTCCTTCCTCCTTCTAGGACAATCCGGGGAGCCGAATTGCTAAGATCAGAATATTGCTCTGAATTAGACCATCACTAATGGCCTTTTCAAAGGAAACACAGAGAACGCTACAGAAACAAGATAGAAATGGGCATGATTTTGATCCAGCTGGGTTGGTCGAATTCTCTTGTAAGCCAGGCATCCTTCAACAACCAGAATTTATAAACGTAAATCTTCTGAATGAGAAAATGACCTGAAGCTTCACACTTTTGAACAGTGATTCTCAACCAGGAGTGATTGTGCAGGCCTGGGACAATAACTGGAGACATTTTTGAGAGCAGGTACTACTGGCATCTAATGGGTAGAGGCCAGGGATGTGCTAACCATCCTACAATGAACAGGACACGCTCCCTCCACAATGAATATTAGTGGTGCTGAGACAGAAACTCTGCTTTAAAAGATCAAGACTGTGAGTCTGCAAAGAAGTGTGTCACCACTTCTCTGGACTCACTCTCTTGTTAAGAGAATGCAAACGAAGAGGCGTTCTTAAAAAATTTTAAAGGGAAAAGAAGACACAGCTAAAGGGACCAAGGGAGTTCTACACGTATCTGCCCTCAGGAGGTGTATTTCTAGGGTTCATTCACTCAGTGACTGGTCTTTAGGGGTGCTGCACTATGGAGGTGGTGGTGAAGGATGGAACTTATGACCTGATGGCTACAGGGAGCTGCGACTGTGCAGAAGCCTTACAAGAATGATCCCAACAGTGAATATAAAGTTACAAATAAGCCGGGCATGGCGGCGCATGCTTGTAATCCCAGGACTTGGGAGGCTGAGACAGGAGGATCGCAGGTTCAAAACCAGCCTCAGCAACGTAGCGAGGCCCTCCACGACTTAATGAGACCCTGTTTTGTCCTCCCCCCAAATATCAAAGGTAAAAAGCCTCTGAGTTTAAATCCCAGTACCACTCACAGCCACAAATAGAATAAAACAAAAAATAAAGTTACAAATAATAGAAGCAGCAGCAGCAGCAAAGGAAAAGTATAGGGTTCTGTGAAAGGAGATACTTAATTTAGACTTGGGGGTTTAAAGAAGGCCTGTCAGAGGTACTGACACATAAACTGAGTAAGAGTTATTGGACAGGCTGGGAGTATAGCTCAGTGAAAGAGCATTTTCCTAGCATATGTGAGGCCCTGGGTTGGATCCCCAGCAGTGAAAAAAAAAAAAAAAAAAAAAAAGAGTAGTCAGACTAAGAATGGATGGGAAAACTTTCCAGACAAAAGAAACAATATATGCAAAGGCCCTGATCCAGGAAAGAATTCATAGGACTTATGGAAAAGTATCAGTAACTTTTAGCAATGAGTGTGCATGTGCTTTTACTGAGGGTCAGAGGACTAGAGATCGGAAACAATGACATCCTCGGGGAACAGTCTGCTTTGCATTTCTTTGATTGCACAGCACCATTTCTTTCCTTTTGTGGGTATATGTGTGGTACTGGTTATTGAACCTAGGGGCATTCTATCTTTTTTTTTTTTTTTTTTTAATGTACTGGGGATGGAACCCAGGGACATTCTACCTCTGAGCTACACCCCAGCCCTATTTTTTATTCTTTATTTTGAAATAGGATCTCACGGAGTTGCAAAGGGCCTCACTAAGTAGCTGAGGCTGGCCCTGAACCTGAATCCTCCTGTCTCAGCCTCTCAAGTGCTGGGATTACAAGCATGTGCCACCACGCCCGGCTGCATTTTACCTTTGAGCTACATCTTCAGCCTGATTTTTTATTCCGTATTTTGAAACAGGGTCTCACTAAGTTGCAGAGGGGCCTCTTGAAGTAGCTGAGGCTGGCCACAAACCTGTGATCCTCCTGTCTCAGCCTCCCAAGTACTGGGATCACAAGCGTGGGTCGCCACGCCCAGCTACACACCACCATTTCTAGTGCCTTCTTTTTTTCATCTTGCAGCTCAGCAGTGCTTCTTAAGTCACGATCTTGGACATGTGGCTGATCCTGTTCCCTGGCATAACTTGAGGCACGCCCTGAGAGAGGGGATTTTCAGCATATTTTTATCTCCTGAAAGCTTGGTATTTACACATCTGGCACAGATAAATAGAGCTTTGTAGACAATAGCTCAGAAGATATTGCTTATTGTAGCGGCAAAGATAAACTTTGGTAGATAAATCAATCAATCAGTAAACAAATGCTCATTTAATAATAAACATAACCAAGTATCCACGTGTGTGATCTCTGTTTCCACACTTGTTCCTTTGTGATTTGTTCTCTACAGAGTAACATGTGTGTGTGCACACATGTTTTACTGGGGTTTTCTTTTTTTTTTTTTTTTTTTGGTGGTGGTGGTACTGGGGTTCTTGGCAGCCCTTCTACCTCCAGGCTACACTCCCAGACCTATTTTATATTTTATTTGGAAACAGGGTCTCTTAAGCCAGCACGGCTGGCTTCTAACCTGCGCGATCCTCCTGTCTCCACCTCCCAAGCGCGGGGATTACAAGCGTGTGCGCCCCCCGCCCAGCTTTTACTGGGCTTTCAACCCAAGGCATTCTACCTCCGAGCTACATCCTCTATCCCTTTTTATTTTTTGTTTGGGAACAGAGTTTCACTAAATTACTCAGAGTCTATGTTGCTGAGGCTATCCTTAAAACTGTGATTCTCTTGTCTCAGTCTCCCAAAGACATGGACCACACACCTGGGTTGAAGTGATTTTTTTTTCTTTTCTTGCACTGGGGATGGAATCCAGGGGCACTCTGCCTCAGAGATACACCTCCAGTCCTTTTAATTTTTTATTTTGAAACAGAGCCTCACTAGGTTTCTGAGAGTCTTTCTACATCGCCAAGGCTGTCCCTGAACCTGCAATCTTTGTATCACAGCCTTCTTATTACTGGGATTACAGGTGTGAGCCACCATATCTGGTTTGGAGTGACTTTTTTTTATATGATTGGGGTGTGTGTGTGTGTGTGTGTGTGTGTGTGTTACTGAGAGTGGAACACAGGGGCTTTTCTACCTCTGGGCTAAACTCTCAGACCTATTTTATACTTTATTTAGAAATAGGGTCTCACTAAATTGCTGAAAGCCTCAGTAGGTAGCTGAGGCTGGCTTTGAACCTGTGCAATCTCCTGTCTCAGCCTCCCAAGAGCTGGGATTATAAACGTGTGCCACCATGCCCAGATTGGAGTGACTTTTTTTAAAAGAGAAAGCTGCAGCGTTTGGGAGGCTGAGACAGGAGGATCACAGTTCGCGGCCAGCCTCAGCTACTTAGGCCCTTTGCAATTTAGGAGATCCTGTTTCAAAATAAAGAATAAAAAATAGGGCTGGGGGTGTAGCTTGGAGGTAGAATGCCTCTGGGTTCAATCCCTAATACGAAAAAAAAAAAACAAAAAGAAGAAGAAAAAGAAAAATTTGTGGAGCATGGTAATCCCATTGTTTGGGAGGCTGAGACAGGAGGAGGCAACTAAGAAGACCTTGTTTCTTTTTTTTTCTTTTCTTTTCTTTTTTTTTTTTTTTTTTTTTTTTTTTGCAGGTCTGGGGATGGAACCCAGAGGCATTTGACCTCCGAGCCACACCCCCTGCCCATTTTTTATTCTTTATTTTGAAACAGGGTCTCATTGAGTTGCAGAGGGCCTCACTAAGTAGCTGAGACTGTCTGTGAACCGCGATCCTCCAGTCTCGGCCTCCCAAATGCTGGGATTACAAGCCTGCGCCACCTTGCCCGGCGGAAGACCTTGTTTCTAAATAAAAAATAAAATAGGTCTGGGGATGTAGCTCAGAGAGAGAACCATTCCCCTGTAAATACCCACGCACGCACGCGCACACACACACACACACACACACACACACACACAATCAGAGCTGGGTGTGATGGCTTATGTCTTCAATCACAATACTTGGAAGGCTGAGATAGGAGAATCACAAGTTTAAGGCCAGCCTCAGTAATTTAGCAAGAGCCTCAGCAACTCAGTGAGACCCTGTTTCAAAATAAAAAGTAAAAAGGAATCCGGGTATGGTGCAATGTGCCTCCAATCCCAGTTATTTGGGAGGATGAGACAGGAGGATAAGGCGTTCCAATCCAGCATCTGCTACTTAGTGAGGCCCTCTGCAACTCAGTGAGACCCTGTTTCAAAATTAAAAAAAAAAATAGTGGTGGGATGTAGCTCAAAGTTAGAATGCCCCTGAGTTTAATTCTCAATACCACAATAAAATAAAAAATAAAAAGGGCTGGGGGTGTCGCTGAGAAGGTAGAATTCTCCTAAATTCAATACCCTGTAGTAAAACAAACAGAAAACAAAAACAAAGAAACAAAAACCAGGCTTAAAACCTTCCAGTGGCTTCTTATTACACTTAGAATAAAATCCTTAACTTCTCACATGACCTTCAAGGTCCTTGTTCTGACCTTGACCTACCTTCACTACTGCTCATTCCGCTCTGGCCGCACTGACTGGCTCTCAGCGGTGGAGCATGCTAACATTTCTGTCTTGCAACTTGAGCGTGTTCTGTCTCCTCTACTTACAATGCTGTTTCCTATCTAGAACTTTCCTCTGGCTAGTATCAGGCTAACATCAGTCTCAGAGGACCTGACCACCCCGAAGTTGCCTTGAACTCACTCACTGCCTTTACCCTATTTTTTTCTCCCTATCATTTATCATTCTCTGAAATGATCTTGGTTGTTGTTATACGTTTATTGTCTGCCTCCCAACCATTAGGTAATAAACTCTGATGGAGTGAGGAATCTTGTTTTAATCTCCCGTATCTTAAAATTGTACCTGTCAGCGGGGCATGGTGGTGCAAGCTTGTAATCCCAGTACTTGGGAGGCTGAGACAGGAGAATCACAGGTTTGAGGCTAGCCTTAGCAACTTAGCAGACCCTGTTTCAAAGTAAAAAATAAAACAGGGCTGGAGGTATAGCTTGGAGGTAGAATGTCCCTGGGTTTTATCCCGTGTAACACATGTGTGCGCGCGCGCATGCATACACACACACACACACACACACACACACACACACACACGGGGGGGGTGTGGAGTCAGGGTGGGAGTGTATCTCAGAGGTAGAATGTCCTTTCCTTGTTCGGAGAATGAGCAATAATTTTATGTGTCCAGAAAATCTTATGTGTCTAGAAAAACAGAGGGTGATTAGGGAATTCTAAAAAGGGAGCTCTTGCTGGGCGTGGTGGCGCACGCTTGTAATCCCTGCGCTTGGGAGGCAGAGACAGGAGGATCGCACAGGTTCAAAGCCAGCTGCATGCGCTGGCTTAGGAGACCCTGTTTCCAAATAAAAATGTAAAAATAGGTCTGGGAGTGTAGCCCGGAGGTAGAAGGGCTTCCAGGAACCCCAGTACCACCAAAAAATAAATAAATAAATAAATAAATAAATAAATATAAAAAGGGAGCTCTTAATAAACAGCTACTGTTGAAAATTGTTTCTGGATTAAATTCCCCGTATATATTTTGTATCTGATTATTCAGTGACCATTTCCTGAGTTTTTATAACTCAATAAATGGGAGCATACTTTTCTTATTTTTTAATTCATCTTTCTGTGTTTTATATCTCTGACTCTAAATAATTGGAGTGATACTTTCCCAGGGAGAGAGATGGGATAGGTAGTGGATTAACTGCTGGTTCTCTTTAATGAATATCTGAAAATTTACTCTAGGAAAAGCTTAAAATTATTATTATTATTATTATTATTATTATTATTATTATTTGCAGTACTGGAGATGGAACCCAGGGGCCTTCTACCTCTGAGCGATACCCCGAGTCTATCTTTTTTATTTTTTCTTTCTTTCTTTATTTTTTTGGTGGTACTGGGGTTCCTGGAAGCCCTTCTACCTCCGGGCTACACTCCCAGACCTATTTTTACATTTTTATTTAGAAACAGGGTCTCCTAAACCTGCGCGCGCGGCTGGCTTCGAACCTGCGCGATCCTCCTGTCTCTGCCTCCCAAGTGCGGGGATTACAAGCGTGTACCACCATGCCCGGCTTTTATTCTTTATTTTTGAAACAGTATCTTACTGAGTTGCAGAGGGCCTCACTGAGTAGCTGAGGCTGGCCGTGAGCTGCAGTCCTCCTGTCTCAGGCTCCCAAATGCTGGGATTGCAAGTGTGCACCACCATGCCCAGCTCCTTTCTTTCTTTCTTTCTTTCTTTCTTTCTTTCTTTCTTTCTTTCTTTCTTTCTTTCTTTCTTCTCCTTCTCCTCCTTCTCCTTCTCCTCCTTCTCTTCTCCTCCTCCTCCTCCTCCTCCTCCTCATTATTATTATTATTATTATTATTATTATTATTATTATTATTTGCGGGTACTGAGGATGGAACCCAGGGACATTCTACCTCTGAGCTACACCCTCAGCCCTATATTTTATTCTTTGTTTTGAGATAGGGTCTTACTGAGTTGCAAAGGGCCTCATTAAGTAGCTGAGGCTGTCCATGAACCGCAATCCTCCTGTCTCAGCCTCCCAAATGCTGGGATTACAAGCATGTGCTACCATGCCTGGCTTCTTAATAAATTATTTTAAGCATTCTTAAGAAAACCTTCCTAAAAGATTAAAAGAACTGCAAAATTAAAGCCTAAATCCTTACTCAGGTTTGTATCTCTGATGATGTCCTCTAATGTGTATGTCATAGAAAGCAGAATTAGCCTTTAATGTCTTCCTCAAAACTACAGCACCGCCAGGCATGGTGGTGCACACTTGTAATCCCAGAACTTGGGAGGCTGAGAAAGATCACAGGTTCGTGGCCAGTCTCAGCTATGTAGCAAGACCTCAGCAACTTAGTAAGATCCTTTTTCAAATAGAAAATAATACTGGAGGTTCAATCCTCAGTATCAAAAACAAACTAACAAAAAACTTGCATGAGCTTATCTAAACTCATTTTTTTTTTTTTGTTGTTGTTTTGTTTTGTTTTTTCTTGGTGGTACTGGGGTTCCTGGAAGCCCTTCTATCTCCGGGCTACACTCCCAGACCTATTTTATATTTTTTATTTGGAAACAGGGTCTCCTAAGCCAGCGTGCGCGGCTGGCTTCGAACCTGCGCGATCCTCCTGTCTCTGCCTCCCAAGTGCAGAGATTATAAGCGTGCGCCACCACGCCGGCTCTAAACTCATTTTGAAACTATGAATACTCATCATTTTTTATAAGTCCCTTAAGTTTATGACAGCCAATACATAGTTTGGAAATATTTGTCTTATATTTGCCAATTTCAAGCTTAAAATATTCATCTTTATCCTGACCTTCAATAAATATTTATTCTTTCTGGGCAGGAGAAAGTCTATAACAGCAAATAAAACATGTCCCATGATCTTAGCTTATAGTCAACAAAAATATCCAGGTAAATGTATAAATATAGAATTTATTTACTGTTTATTGTATAAATACTGTTTATACAATATAGATATATATATATATATATATATATATATATATATCTCAAGTAGTAATTGATTCCTTGGAAATTTGGATAAGGTTTCATAGAGGTGGAGATATTAGCTTCGATCTTATAGATGGATTAGTTCACTAGAGAGAAAACCTAGGGTAGTCACGTTTTCGGGAGAGAGCTGACGCCAAAGCAAGGGGGTGTGAAAGAATGTAAGACGTTTAGGGATACTGGTAGGAAGGTCTGGCTGGAGCAGGAAGGATGCAGGGAAGAGTGAGTGGCAAGGTGGCTGGGAAGAAGGTTGGGAGCAAACTGTGAAGGGGTTTATATGTCTGCATGTCAAGTTTTGCTTCTTCCTAGTAATGGTGAGACAGCAGCATTTAAAAAAATTTTTTTCTGCAACACTGGGGATTGAGCCCAGGGGTGTTTTACCACTGAGCTGTACCCCTGGACATACATACATACATTTATTTATTTATTTATTTATTTATTTATTTATTTATTTATTTATTTTTACAGTACTAAGAATTGAACCCAGAGCTGCTGCTTCTCCTCTTCCTCTTTCTCCTCCTCTTCCTCCTTCTTCTCCTCCTCCTCCTCCTTCTTGTGGTAACACACACACACACACACACACACACACACACACACACACACACCAACAACAAATAAAATCATGCTGGGTATAGTGATGTATGCCTACAATCCCAGTACTTGGAAGGCCAAGACAGGAAGATTGCAGCCTCAGCAAGTAGTGAGACTCTCACCAATCTAGTAAGACCCTATTTCAAGATGAAAATAAAAAAGACTTGGGAGTATACCTTGGAGGTAGAATGCTGCCCCTGGGTTCAATCTTCAGTACTTCAGAAGAAGGAGGAGGAGGAGGAGGAGGAGGAGGAGGAGGAGGAGGAGGAGGAGGAGGAGGAGGAGGAAAAAGAAGGAGGAGGAGGAGGAGGAGGAGGAGGAGGAGGAGGAAAAAGAAGGAGGAGGAAGAGGAGGAGGAGGAGGAGGAGGAGGAGGAAAAAGAAGGAGGAGGAGGAGAGGAGGAAAAAGAAGGAGGAGGAGGAGGAGGAGGAGGAGGAGGAGGAGGAGGAGGAAAGAAGGAAAATCTTCTCCCCTTTCAAATTATATGAAAGTGTAATTCTCAACTCATTTTAGCCTTTGAAAGTATGAAATAACAAGAAGGTACAAGCCTGTAATTGTCTTTGAGCTCCAGTTTATGTCTTAACCATTTTCTTATAATGCACTAGTTATTCTTAACTTCCCAAGAGTTTGTGAACATTTCATTTGCAGATTTTTCCAAAGTTCTGACGTGTTGATTTGTGGCAGTTCAGAATTACTTTTCTGAAGGTAGCGTTTTAAATTTAAACACGTTAATCTCAGACAGTGTCATCACACTTCGTTTGTTCTTTGGTCTTGTGAAAGACAAGTCTTTTAAGAAGAGCCTCATGAATTTCATGACCTGTATTTCTTAGTAGCTACTTTGCCGGTAGCATCTCTTCTGCTTGATGAGTTGATAAAAGCTTGTCCTACTTTCCTGAGCCTGTTTCATAACAATAGTTCATCTTGCATCTATTTTATTCTTTCCTTATTGCTTTCTTGAGTTTTAAAACTATTTCGTACATTCATGTTTACTTTTCTGTAGTGTTCAATTTCAGGGAGGATTTTTCTTTCTTATGAATCATTTGATAGATTCTCTGCAGTGACAAAAGTGTCTATTAATTTCCTCTTTATGAAATAAGGAATTATAATCTGATAAATTGACATATGAACATATCCTCCCTCTTGTGGGTGTTATTCTTATTGTTCCAAGACCTCTCTTTCTCTCTTTCTTTCTTTCTTTCTTTCTTTCTTTCTTTCTTTCTTTCTTCTCTTTCTTGTGGTACTGGGGGGTTGAACCTAGGGGCATTCTACCTCCAAGCTATACCCTCAGCCCTGTCTTATTTTTATTTGGAAACAAGGTCTCACTAGGTTGATGAGAGTCTCACTACTTGTTGAGGCTGTGAGCTCCTGCCTCAGCCTCCCAAGTAATGAGATTACAGGCACGTACCACTAAGCCTGGCTTTTGTCTTTCTTTTTGTGGTACTGGGGATTGAACTCAGGGACATTTTATCACTGAGCTACAGCCCTTTTTATTTTTTATTTTGAAACAGAGTCTCACTAAGTAACTGTGTGCTGGCCTTGAACCTGTAATCCTCCTCTTTCAGCCTCCCAAGTACTGGGATTACAGGTGCTTAGGAGCCATGTTTAGCTTGATGTTTCTACTGTGTGTGTGTGTGTGTGTGTGTGTGTGTGTGTGTGTGGTACTGGGGATGGAACCCTTCTACCTCTGGGCTATACTCCCCCCCCCCAAAAAAAATATATATATATACACACATATATTTATTTATTTGGAAACAGGGTCTCTTAAACCAGCGAGGCTGGCTTTGAACCTGCGTGATCCTGTCTCTGCCTCCCAAGCACGGGGATTACAAGCGTGCGCCACCATGCCCGGCCTGATGTTTCCATTTCTTTGCTGTAGTTCTTGCCTTAAACATCTCCTGTTTTATATTTTTTATCAATATACTATCGCTTGCTTTTTTCAGGATTATAGAATTGTCTTCTGACTTACTGGTTTTTAATTGGTAATTATTTGTTTAGGTAAATTTTTTAGAAATACGTTATGATAGTTGGGTGTAGTGGTGCACACTTGTAATCCCAGCACATGGGATGCTGAGACAGGAGGATTGCAGGTTCACAGCTAGGCTCAACTACTCAGTGGGGTCCTCTGCAACTTAGTGAGACCCTGTTTCAAATAAAATAATAAAAAATGGGTCTAGGAGTGTAGCTCAGAGGTAGAATGCCCCGAGTTCAATCCCCAGTACTGGAAAAAAAAAAAAAGAAAGGAAGGAAGGAAGGAAGAAAGAAAGAAAGAAAAGCGTTATGATGATTTAGGAAAATTTCATTTAAATTGAGAGCTGGTATTTTTTCTTTCATCAACATTCAACAGGATCACAAAAAATATACCAATTTTTAGAACTTCTGTATGTTTTCATTCTTAAGACTGGTATTTTATATATTTCACTAAAAAATTTCCTCCACAGGTGATATGTTACCAAAATATTTTATTATGTAATCTATGACCAAAGAGAAATCTAAAAGTAGTGGCTTCTTAGAGAAAACAAACACTCTCTGGAATGTCATCACATCTGCCTAAAATATATCTTAAAGTTAAGTGGGGCATGGTGGTGCACGGTTGTAATCCTAGTACTGAAGAGGCCGAGAGAGGAGGATAGCAGGTTCCAGGCCAGCCTTAGCAATTTAGTGAGACCCTCAGCAACTCAGAAAGACCCTGTTTCAAAAATAAAAAATAGAAAAGGCTGCCCCCCTTCTATGCTACTTGTTCAATGCCCGTGGGTTCAATCCCTAGCACTGGAAAAAAAAAAATTAAAACTAGCTACCATGGCATTCGCCTGTAATTCCAGTAACACAGGAGGCTGACATAGCAAGCTAAAAAGTTCCAGGCCAGGTTGAGCAATTTAGAAGACTTTGTATAAAAAAAAAATTAAAAAGGGCTAAGGATGTAGTTCAGTAGTACAGTGCCATTGGGTTCAATCCCCAGTATTGAAAAGCAAGTTGATCATGGTGGTGCACTCCTATGATTCTAGTACCTGGGAGGCTGAGACAAGGAGGGTTGCAGGTTCAAGGCCAGTCTCAGCAACTTAGTGAGGCCTTCAACAACTTACTGAGACTCTCTTTCCTAGTAAAATAGGGCTGGGGGTATAGCTCAGAGGTAGAATACTCCTGGCTTCAGTCCCCAGTACTCCCCCTACACACACACACACACACACACACACACACACACACACACACGAGATAGAGAATATGAATATAGAAAAACATAAAGAAGAAAAATGCAGTCAGTAATTCTACCACCAGGAAAACCACCTGTTATTTTGATGAAACCCCAATTGCTTGTTTTCCTTTTCTTTTTTCTTTCTTTCTTTCTTTTATTTATTTATTTATTTTTTGGTGGTATTGGAGATTGAACCCAGGGACACTACACCACTGAGCCTTTTCTTATTTATTTTAAAACAAGGTCTCACTAAGTTACCTCACACTGGCCTCAGACATGTGATCCTCCAATCTCAGCCTCCCAAGTCGTGGGATTACAGGCATGCGCCACTCCTCTTGGCTCCCAAATTCTCTAGTGACCTCCTTCCTTTTTCTAAGTCCTCCTCAATAGACTATTCAGGGTATTTAAAGAAGACTGACTTTAAATTTAAGGGTCCTTAGGATTTTTACGGCAGAGATGGGACCGTAGGAAAAACCTACAAATTGCTCCAGAGATGACATCTTGTTCTTATTTAGCTTTCTTTGAATCATTAACAGTCGGGCGCCACTGGTGCTGAAACTTATCATTATTATAACCACAAATGGGTTAATGCCCAAACAAAGCTATATTCTTGGGGCCGGTTCCCAGTTTTACCACACAGACCCCAATAGCAGCACCCTTCACGTTCCAGAATAATGCTTCACAAATAAGAGATGCCAAACGTTCAGCCAGACCCAAAATTCTTTTCTTTTATCTGGTAGCTTCCAGTTGCTAGCAGGGCAGAGAGTAAAAGGAAAAATAAATAAATAAACATCAAGCCAACAGCTCCTAAAAAAAGAGGCTGTGTGGTTTAGTGGTCAGACCACTAGCCTAGATGTTAGGACAGTTGGTATCCAGTTCCAGCTCCCCCACTGACTGGATGATGATTCTAGATAAGTAACTTTTATGACTCATGCCTCAGTTTCCCTCCTTAGAAAAAGGGAAAGTGGCGGGGCACAGTGGTACATATACATCTGGAATCCCAGTATGTGGGAGGCTGAGACAGGAGGATTGTAGGTGAGAGGTTAGCCTCCGCAATTTAGCAAGGCCCTCAACAACTTAGCAAGACCCTATTTCAAAACAGCTCGGATGTAGAATGCCCCTGGGTTCAAGCCTAAGTACTACTACTACAAAAAAAAAAAAAAAAAAAAAAAAAAAAAAAAAAAAAAAAGGGCGAAGTGCTTTACTATCTGCAAATAGCTTCAGGCTGCTTGGGAATAAAGTAGAACTATCATCCTTAATCATTACTATCCTATTACTTTATTAATATTATAGTAATAAACCACAGGTATAAAACTTATGGAACTCAGCATACCCCCGAGCTGCATCACGGGAGTTGTAGATGGGGGAGAAAAATACTTTTTTCTATCAAACTTGCAGGCCTTCTCATCAAATACCAACTTAGCAAACTCATTACCTCAAAGTACTAAACACTGCTCCTAGTTTGGCTCTGTCCTTTAGTCCTTACCACATCCAAGCTCAGAGTGAGTCACAGGAGCCTAGAATTGAGACACATAAACAATTTTAAGGGAAAGGGAGAATTAGGAGGTTGGAAGCTCCTTGGCGGAGGAGGCTAAGAATAGGACATCAGAACACAAAGGAAGAGCCTCGCCTTCCTCCTCCTCCCAGGGAAGGTGGTCTGCGGGTTTCCCAGGCCTTTGATGACATGGTTGTTTTCTTTCTTTCTTTTTCACCAAACCTCACCTCCTTGGAGGGGAGGACACTTACTAAAAGTGAGGGCAGAGTGGTTTTTTTTTTCTGCTAGGTTTGAAACTCTGGCGATTGCTACAGATCTTTGACCTTTTGTAAGGAGTGGAAAGGAGCAAAAAGAGAAATATCTAGGAACTTGAAAACCAATGAATGTTCTTTGCTTTTTTTTTTTTTTTTTTTTTTTCGGGTCTGGGGATGGAACCCAAAGGCATTCAACCTCCGACCTACACCCCCTGCCCTATTTTTTATTCTTTTATTTTTGAAACCGGGTCTCACTGAGTTGCAGAGGGCCTCACTAAGTATCTGAGGCTGTCCGGGAACCGCGATCGTCCGGTCTCAGCCTCCCAGAAGCTGGGATTACAAGCGTGCGCCACCACGCCTGGCTTGTTCTTTGCTTTTAAAGGAGAAATAAGAAATTGGCTATATGACGAAAAGAAAATCGAATGCTGTCCTCGTTTCTCCACCTGTCACTTCAAAAAGTGAAGTGTCTTGGTAGGAAAAAAGGAAAACATTTGGGAAGGGTATGAAATAGTAAGGGAGAGGAGTAGAAGGAGGAACTAAAGACAAAGAGTACTTTGAGAGGAAATGACAATTTACAGAGGACTTAATGAGCACTTTCTGTGCATCCAGCACCCTTAGGATAAAAGGCGCACCCCTCACCTCAAGAAGTAGCCAGGATATAATTTGCACGGGAAAGCACTTTGTAGCGGTTTAAGATAGTAAATACCAAAGGGAGGGCTAAAAATAGGTAAGCAGATGCTGTTATGGGAGATCATGGGTGGAAACGATTACTGTGAATTAGAATAACAGCTGTATAAAGCGGGAATAGTTATGAAATTCAGAAACTGTGGATATGGGCGTCCGATCGTAATTCTTCGACATCAGGAAATATGACAGATTCAAAGGATTCTTCACTTCAGATATTTCTAAAACCAGATCCGCAAGAACTGGAGTCCAAAGAACCTAGACGGCCGGGAAGCAATAGCTTCCGGAACTTGCGTGGTCTGCTCAGCGTTGCCACACGGAGACTTCTGGCGTGACACTCCCTCCACCTCCCATCCCGCCTCCCGCGGCCTGGGTGCCATGGCAACGGAGAGAGCGGGCAACCTGGGTTCCGGAAGCTAGAGCGCTGGAGCTTGGAAGCTGCCCCGGTCAAAGGATGCTGAGTCCCGAGCGCCTAGCCCTACCGGACTACGAGTATCTGGGTAGGCGCTTCCTTCAACTTCGGGGAAGGAAAGTGAAGACAAGTTAGGCCGGCGTCTGGGAGGAGGCGGGGGCGGAGGCGGGGTCTGAGTGCGGAGGGGTCGGGTGGGACAGGGAGGGGCGGAGAGGCGGGGCGGGGGGGGGGTCCAGGGCCCTAGCATCAGATGTAGGGCCTAGTGGGGAGGAAAAATGATCTAGGGGGTAAAGAATGTCTTGTACTGGCTGGAACTCAAGCAATGAGGATCGTGTTCAAAGTGGGACAGGTTGGAGTTGAGATTTTGGGGCCCTGTTGGGGTATTTTTAATATGCTTGTGGTAGTGGAGTAAGTTATTCCATGAATAATTATTTTACCGTTATCGTGGCAGCTAATATTTTTAGCATTTCTTTTACATTAGGTACTGTGCTAAGCATTTTACATACAGGGTTCTTTATTTGAATCTTCTCAACAGTCCTGGGAAACATTACAGTGTTTCCTTCCATTTTGCAGATGGAGACATTAAAGCTGAAGAGTTGACGAGCATAAATAAGATGCGGTGGCACTAGAATCAGAACCTTATTTCCTATTCCAGTACTTGACTCTTTAACTCTAGAGCTAAAGCTGTAGTTGTAGTACTGTGCTTTGTTGAGCTCCTTCAGGGTATAGGGAATTTGCTGCACGAAAAAAGATGCACACACATATATGCACACACGTGTATTTTTAAAATTCATAGTCTTAAAGCGAGTGTGGTGATGCACCCCGCTATTTCTAGTACTTGGGAAGCTGAAACAGGAGAATCCCAGGTTTAAGGACAGCCTCAGCAACCTAACAAAACCCTGTTTCAAACCAAAAATAAAAAATAAGGCTGGGGGTGGAAACTGGAGGTCAAATGCTCCTGGGTTCAATCCCCAGTATAAACAACAACAACAACAACAACAACAACAACAACAACAACAACAGGTCAACAATTCATTGGCTTAAATTTTTAGAGGTGTTTTAAACTTATAGAAAATTGAACAGAGAGTATAGCGTTCTCTCTTGTGCCCTCTGTCTCTTAGTTTCTCTTATTATTAGCATCTTGCATTTTGTGGTAGATTTGTTACACTTAGGAAACTATTATCAGTACATTATTATAATTTTTTGTGTGTGTCGCAGAAGAGTGAACCCCGAGCATGCTACTTCCAAGCTTCATCCATTCCCAGCCCTCTTTTATTTGGAAACAGGGTCTCACTAAGTTGTTGAGGGTCTTGCTGAGTTGCTGAGGCAGGTTGTCTACCTAAAGTTTTGCTTCTTCCAGAATATCATTTATTTGGAGTCCTACAGTGTACAAATTCTTCAGATGGGCTTCTTTTTTCTTTCCAATAGGCATGTAAGGCTTCTTCATGTTTTTTTAATGGCTTGATATCTCATTTCTTTGCATCACAGGATAATGGTCTATTGTATGGCGCTACCACACACATTTTGTAATGAAAAACAATTGTTAACGTTTTTGAATTGCTAATATGGAAACTTGATTTTTGGGGTTTTTTTTTTTTTGGCGGGTTTGGGGATGGAACCCAGGGGCATTTAACCTTCGAGCTACACTCCCTGCCCTATTTTTTTTTTTATTATTCTTTTATTTTGAAACAGGGTCTCACTAAGTTGCAGAGGGCCTCATTGAGTAGCTGAGGCTGGCCGCGAACCGGGATCCTCCAGTCTCAGCCTCCCGAACGCTGGGATTACAAGCGTGCACCACTACACTTGGTGGATACTTGATTTTAAAAAATTAAAAAAATGTAAGCCCGGCATGGTGGCACACGCTTGTAATCCCAGTACTTGGGAGGCTGAGACAGGAAGAGTGCAGGTTCATGGCCAGCCTCAGCAACTTAGCGAGGCCCTCTACAACTTAGTGAGTTCCTGTTTCAAAATAAAGAATAAAATAGGGCTGGGGGGTGTAGCTAGGAGGTAGAATGCCCCTGGGTTCAATCCCTAGCAACACACACACACACACACACACACACACACACAGTAGCTGGGCATTGTGGCACATGCCTGTAATTCCATCCACTCAGGAGGCTGAGGCTGTAGATTAACAAGTTTGAAGCCAACCAGGACAATTTAGTGGCACCCTGTCTCAAAATAAAAAATAGGGCCAGCATACAGGTCAGTGGTAGAGCATCTGTAGGTTGAGTTCCCAGCATTACACCAACACACACTCATATATACACACTCACTGTATATTTATCCCAGCCATGCTTGCCTCCCTCAGTAATTACTATTACTGGTTTCCTGAGTAACCTTTTAGAGTTTATTACTTACACAAAGGAGTGTACAGTGCATACTTATTATTTAATATAGCTCAGAATAATTTATGTGTCAGTAAATTTCTTTATTCTTTTTAAAATTTATTTTTAGTTACACAATATTTAAATAATGCATCTAACTAATTCCATATTAATAGATAATGAGTTGTGGCCTTTTTCTGCTATTAAAAATGCCTTAATGAATAGCTCTCAATTATGTTCATTCATAAGTATGTCTGCAAAGATGAATTCAAGCTGGGTATAGTGGCACACACTTGTACTCCTAGCATTTGGAAGGCTGAAACAGGAGGATTGTGGTTCGTGGACAGCCTCAGCCATTTAGTGAGGCCCTTTGCAACTCAGTGAGACCCTGTTTCAAAATAAAAGAATAAAAAATAAGGCTGGGAGGGTAGCTTAGAGGTAGAATGCCCTGGGTTTCATCCCCAGTCGCAAAAAAAATAAATAAATAAATAAAAAAGATGAATTCCACAAAGTAGAATTGGTAGGTGAAGGACATGTGCATTTGAAATATTGATAGATATCACCAAATTGCCTTTCATAGAGGTTGTACCTTTTTACTGCCACTAATAGTGTGAGAGAATGCCTGTTTTTCCACAGTCTTTCCAACAAAATAGGTAAAAATTTTCTTTGAATTTTTTCTGTCTGTTAAGTGACAGTCTCAGGGTAGACTTAATGTGCTTTTCTTTTATGAATTTGAATGCCTTTTTACCAAGGTTAAGGGATATTTGGTCACTGAAAGAAACATGTATATTTCACACATATATGCATAAACATATATCAGGGAGAGGATCAAGGGGAAAGATAGCTTAAGATAGCGATCACCTCTGTTAATCAGCCAAAAGGAGATATTTGTATTCAGTGTATATCAACTCAATGTCTAGCAATATCTAGACTTTTGTTAAGGATTTTGTTTTTGTAAGCTATGAAGTCTTTGAAAAGCCTGTATATTGCTCACTCCCTTGGGTGTTTGCTCTTTGAATTCTGGGTCTCAAAGGCTTGGGATATTTAGCATAGTGGCTCTGTGGTGAATAGAAGTTGATGGTCTCTTCCTAAGTGGCTTAGAGTGGAAGACTAAATTAGTGGCATTGTTGACAGTGGATTTACAAACAGAATCAAAGTCTCAGGTTGGTTGAGAAAGCTTAGGTATTCAGAGTCCACCCACCCACCTGATACTTGAATTCTAGACCAATGTTCCTTCAGCATTTAAAGCAAAGAGATGTTGCATGTTTAAGTGTCTTAACCCCGTCGTGGCAATCATCTGGACATCCACACTGCCCTTAGCAGAGTCATGCTACTCGCTGGATTGCTCATGGCTCATCACACCATGTGATTTTGCTGCAGTGCATTTGTTCTTAGACAACCCTTGCATGTTACAAATTGGCCTCTCTTAAAGACATTCCGTTGTGAAGCATTCACCCTCAACTTAATAACCTTTAAAAACCACTGCCTGAACTGGACGTGGTGCTGTGTAAGCATTAAATCTACCTGCTTGGGATTCGGAGGCAGGAGGATTTCAATTTTGAGGCCAGCCTGGGCAACAGAGTGAGACCCTATCTCAACAAAACAAAACAAAAAGCCACGTCCTATTGGTTAGATTATACTTGCTGGTTTAAAAATTTTAATATCTATGGGCAGCCAGGCTTGGTGGCACATGCCTATAATCCCAGTGCGTGGGGCTTTGAGACAGGAGGATAGCAGGTCTGAGACTAGCTTCAGCAATTTAGCAAGATTATCAGCATCCCAGCAAGACCTCGTTTCAAACAAAAATTTAAAATAAAAAGGGGAGGCCGGGCGTGGTGGCGCAGCTTGTAATCCCCGCGCTTGGGAGGCAGAGACAGGAGGATGGTGCAGGTTTGAAGCCAGCAGTGCGCGCTGGCTTAGGAGACCCTGTTTCCAGATAAAAATGTAAAAATAGGTCTGGGAGTGTAGCCCGGAGGTTGAAGGGCTTCCAGGAACCCCAGTACCACCAAAAAATAAATGAATAAATGAATAAATAAATAAATAAATAAATAAAAGGGGGCTAGTGGGTATAGCTTGGAAGTAGAATGCCTCTGGGTTCAATCCCCAGCAACACACACACACACACACACACACACACACACACACACCAGTATAAAACCCTATGGACTTTCAAATTTGTCTCTATGTTATTTTTACAATTATAAATTCACTTGCATTAGTAGGCAAAAAAGAAAATACATGTAGAAAAAAAGTTGCAAGCCAGGCACAGTGGCACATGACTGTAATCCCAGTACTTGGGAGGCTGAGACAGGAGGATTGCAGGTTCGAGGCCAGCCTCAGCAATTTAGTGAGACCTTGTTTCAAAAAAAGAAAAGAAAAGAAAATTTCAGAGACAGGGCTGCCCTTGGCATTCAGTGAACCAAAAAAGTTAAAACTGAGTACCCTTTGGTAAATGCATCTAGAACCTCTTTGGGTTAAGGTATAAATCACAGGGATGCCTATAGAATAGATATCAACAGTCCTTCCTTCTTGCTAGTTGGGGATTGTATTTGCCTTTTTTACTATTAGAGAGGAGGAAAACAACCTTCCATCATGTTGGGTAAACTGATCCTTTCCCAATGACTCTGTGGACTAGACATCTTTAATCATGGCTTGGCATGGATTAGGATTTTAAGATTATCATAAAAGAAGAGCTTAGTGATACTCACGCCCGCAGTCATCAGAATGTAGTAATGGAGATTGTGTTAATGCCCAGGCCTAAGGGGGGAAGAGTTGGAAGAGGAAGAGAGAAAGAGAGAAAAGGATAGAGAAGGGTGGGGTAAGAGAAGGAGGAGTGGGCCGGGGTGAGGAGAGTCTGGTAAGGAAATGGTATAGCAGCTTTTGTGTAAGACCCATGGAAGCCTTTTGAAGCTGCTTATTGGCGGCTTCCGCCAGAGGCTGAGGTGTGTCTGCGTATCAGGCTGGGTGTGGAAAACTCTCTAGAGCCGAAGGGCAGCCTGTTCTGGTCCCAGATTTGCCAAAATACACCACCTACGTGCTGACCTGAGAATAAGCATTAGGGTGTGAGGTTTATTTTGACTCCACCTAATCTGGCGAAGGGCATGTTCACTTCTGCTCCGAGGTGGCTCTTCTGTTTCCCAGGACCCTGCTTGTTCTCACTGAGGTTGGTAAGGAGTTGGCGTAGTAGGTACCTCTAGGCCATCAGAGATTGTCCTTGTGCTTTGGGGTCTATATATGCATTTATAGAAACGCAGGGGCATTCCACCTCGGAGCTACACCCCCAGCCCTATTTTTTATTCTTCATTTTGAAACAGGGTCCCACCAAGTTGTGGAGGGCCTCACTAAGTAGCTGAGGGTGGCTATGAACCTGCGATCATCTTGTCTCAGCCTCCCAAGTACTGGGATTACAAACATGCACCACCATGTCTGGCTCTTAATTTTTAATTTTGAAATAGGGTCTTGCTAAATTGCTGAGGCTGGTCTCAAACCTGTGATCCTCCTGTCTCAGACTTCCAAGTACATGCCTGATATTACCATGCTTGGCTAAGATATAGATGTATATTGTGTGTGTGTGTGTGTGTGTGTGTGTGTGTGTGTGTTACTGGGGATTGAACCCAGGTGTTTTTCCCCTCTGAGCTATATACCTCAAGCCCTATTCTATTTTTTTGTTTTGAAACAGAGTCTCACTAGGCTGGCCTCGAACCTGCAGTCCTCCTGTCTCAGCTTCCCAAGTAACCAAGTACTGTGATTACAGGAATGTGCCACCACACCTAGCTATTCTTTTGTATTTTTAAGCCGTAGTTTTTGAACTCTGTCTATGCCTGGCAATACTTTGTCTTGTTTAATGTTTGCAAACATCATATGAAGTAAGTACTACTATTAGTCCCATTAAATAATTATTACTATTACCTCCTCATTTATGCATAAGGAAACGGAAGTTTAGAAAGATAGGTTCATTTGCACATGGTCACATAGGCAATGATGTGAAATAAAGCAGGGTTCAGACCTAGGTTTGTCAGATTCTGTAACCTGTATTTTTTCCTCTCCACCAGAGAGATAAAAACAAACAAACAAAAACAACTATTGGCTCAAAGATCAGTGATCTGGTTTCTCTGTTAAGTATGGAGCTCTTAAACAGCTCATTAGTTGCAAGTTTCCTGGGAACAGGAATTATTTTACTCATCATTTTTTTTTTTTTGGTGGTACTGGGGTTCCTGGAAGCCCTTCCACCTCCGGGCTACACTCCCAGACCTATTTTTACATTTTTATTTGGAAACAGGGTCTCCTAAGCCAGCGCGCGGGGCTGGCTTCGAACCTGCGCGGTCCTCCTGTCTCCGCCTCCCAAGCGCGGGGATGACAGGCGTGCCCACCGCGCCCGGCCTCACTCATCATTTTATACTCTCCTTTCACAATGGAATATATAGACATATACGTGTATATGCATACACACACACACGCAATGGAACATGACTACGCCTAGATTTAGGGTACCCCAAGTATGAATAGCTAGCAGCAACAGCTAAGACTTACTAAGGATTTTCTTGTACCAGGTACCTTCTTTAGTGCTTTAGGCATATTTATGCATATAAAGATAGTTCCCTTTGTTATCGCCATTCAACGGGTGAGGAAACTACAGCATAAAGACACTGAATACCTACTAGTTAATAAGTGGTGGAGGCAGAATTCTAATCCAAAAGTCTGATTCATGGTTAAACTCTTAGGTTATAAATACCATGAGCAACTTCCTAAGTCTGGCTTCAACTCTTGCATAGACCTATACATGGATCCTGGAGAAAGTTCAGTCAATTCCAAAGGCTTCATTTTACATTTCGGCCATGAGAGGGCATCATAGGAATCAGGATGGATCAGGAAATGTTAAATTTTCACTTCTCCCTTGCCATTGGACTCATTCATCAGAGGCAGGCAACGAGGAAGATAACTTCTACACCATTTGAGATAGTCGTATTGACAATAATCTATGTTCTTTGGGTAGCTGTGTGACTTTGAAGATGTTACCTAACCTCTCTGTTCCTTGGCTTTCACATCTGGAAGATGTGGATAATAATAGAACTTATTCACATAAGTATATGTGGAAAATGGTAGAACTCATGCTTATGAACATTTAGAGCAGGGCCTGGTTGCCACATGGTGTCTACATTATGAAGAGAGTGTACAAAGAAGAGTGAGACATCCTTTTAGAGCATCTGTGTGGTACTCAATAATTATTACCTGCTATTACTATTTTTTTTTTTTTCAGTACTAGGGATGGAACCCAGGTGCATTCTACCTCTGAGCTATACCCGCAGCCCCATTTTTTATTCTTTATTTTGAAACAGGGTGTCTATGAGTTGCAAAGGGCCTCACTAAGTAGCTGAGGCTGTCTGAGAACTGTGATCCTCCCATCTCAGCCTCCCACATGTTGGGATTACAAGTGTGGGCCACCATGTCCGGCCCCCTGCTATTACTATTGCTATATAATTTGTGTGTGTGTGTGTGTGTGTGTGTGTGTGTGTGTGTGTGTTGCTGGGGATTGAGCCCAGGGCATTCTACATCCAAGCTACACCCCAGCTCTATTTTTATTCTTTATTTAGAAACCCCTGCTATTACTATTGCTATATAATTTGTGTGTGTGTGTGTGTGTGTGTGTGTGTGTGTGTGTGTGTGTGTGTTGCTGGGGATTGAGCCCAGGGCATTCTACATCCAAGCTACACCCCAGCTCTATTTTTATTCTTTATTTAGAAACCAGGCCTCACTAAGTTGCTGATGACCTCAGTAAGTAGCTGAGGTTGGCCTTCAGTTCACGATACTCCTGTCTCAGCTTCCCAAATGCTGGGATTACAAGCATGCGCCACCACACCAGCTTACTATATAGTTTTATAAAAGTGCAATTCATATCTGTGGCAACATTAAATGTGCCTCTCACTTTTCCTACTCCAGGGAGGACAGGGAAATTGGCCCCCTAGTTCAGGTATAATTCATTTCCCATGGGCTGTTCCCAGTGATGACTGGGCAGAATGGATTCCACTTCTAGGAGTTCTGTGGCTCCTCTGGTGGGCGACTTTGGCTTGAAGACCTCATTGCACTGATAGGCCCCTCCCTGCCTTCTTTCTCCCTCACTAGAGGCAGACCTGCATGTGGTCCTCTCCCAGGTGCCTCTGGCTTTTTCTTGTTTTCTGTTGTATATCTTGTATATCTCTGACATGTTGGATCCTGTTTTGGCCTCTGCTTCTCAGTTACCTGGACTGAGACAGTGTCAGCAGTCACTGATACAGTCCCCACTGATACAGCCATGAGGCTGATACAGTTTTATCCTTGGCAGGAGACTGTATGTGGAAGTCTCTTAAGTGTTATTAATCTTTTTTATATTTGTTGATAGGATAGCACATGAAATTTACTAGTTTGACAACCTGCCACAACTTTAATTTTTTGCTTTTGGGTGAATCCCAATAAGCATCATCATCATCATCATTATAGTAGTAGTTTTGTGGTACAGGGGGTTGAGCCCAGGGGCGTTTTACCTCGGAGCTACACTTCCAGTCCTTTTTATTTTTTATTTTGAGACAGAGTCTCACTATTTGCTGAGACTGTACTTGAACCTGTCTCAGCCTCCCAAGTACCGGGGTCACAGGCATTGCTACCATGTTTGGCCTGATAAACTTATTTTTGTTTGAATTTTATTAGTGAACCTTCCATCCTATACTAGGAAACATTGCTATTTAATAAGCAATAAGCTAGCAGAAATCTTAGGACCCAAAAGTGTTGAGTCATTGCAGAAGGAAATGAAATAAAATATTATAGATGTTACACTGACTTCCTAAATCTTTGGAAACTAGACCTGAGGGGGATGGGAGGGAGGAAGAGGGAAATTCCCTAATGTACGTGATGTACATTCATAAACACATCAAAGGCAATCACTACACCAAACACGAGGAGAGAAGGGAAGGGAAATGGGCTGAGAATTGGGGAAGGGCTAAACAAACAATGTGCACATGTATACCTCTATCATCGTGTGCCCCATTCAGATGTATGACTACAATGCACCAATAAAAGATAAGCAAAAAATATGTAAAGCTAATAAAACTAGTCACTTTAAAATAGTCATAGACATGTTCACAAAATCATCTTTCTTTTCCTCTCCCCCTTCTTATTTTTCTTCTTTTCTTCCGGATACTTTCTCTTTATAAAGGAAGGCATGAGCCGGGCGTGGTGGCGCACGCTTGTAATCCCCGCGCTTGGGAGGCGGAGACAGGAGGATCGCGCAGGTTCGAAGCCAGCCGCGTGCGCTGGCTTAGGAGACCCTGTTTCCAAATAAAAATGTAAAAATAGGTCTGGGAGTATAGCCTGGAGGTAGAAGGGCTTCCAGGAACCCCAGTACCACCAAAAATAAATAAATAAATAAATAAATAAATAAATAAATAAATATAAAGGAAGGCATGAATATAAAGTGTCCCTTAAAGCCACAAGAAATATGCCGTCTATGGGAGATGGGGCATACTTGTAGATGACCATCGCCAGTGACAGGGTGGTAGGTGCCTCTGTGGAGGTTGAGCTACGGTTCTGGAGCCTGCAGCTCACTGGGCTCCACCCTAATTCGGTCAGCAGCTTCTCAAATCCCTCTGTGGCCCAATTCTGGCATGTGCATTTCGAAAGTTCCTGGAAGTTCAGCCTGCACTCCCTTCCACCTTTCCAAGGACCCTGTAAGCTTTTTAAGCTTTTTGTTGGAAAAAGAGGGGACATGCAAATGAATTCTGAGGCATGTTGTTCCTGACCCTTGGTCACTCCCATTTTTCCAGAAGAAATTGCAGGGTCATTTCAGTGTTGTTCCAAAAATAGCTCTTTGAATTTTTGACCTTGGTTATCAATTCTGTGTTTAAGTAATCTTTAAAACTTTGCTTCAAATGCTGTCTAAAAGTTGGGGATCAATTTTTTTTTTTTTGCACAAATACTATATTTGCTTAGTAACTCTAGGAAGCCAAGTAAATAATTGAAGCTTAAAAGGTAATAATAGTAGGTCAGAAGAGACATGATCCATTAGCCTCTTTAGTTCATCATTCTGTTTATATCCACAGGCACTTAGCACAGCTATCTTGTTTTTCTTCTTGGATACTTGGTTATTGTCTGTTTCTTATTAGAATGTAAGCCATGAGGGCAGGCTTTTTCTCTCAGTATCTCTCAAATCTAGCACAGTGCTTGGGCCAAGTGAAGTGCTCAATTGTTGAATGAATGGTCTGCTTTAAGTAACAGAATAAATTTTAAAATAAATGGAGGAAAGGAATCCAGTTCAACAAATAGTTATTGAATTCCTACCATGTGAGAGACACGATGCCCCCCCCCCCCATCTTCATGAATGAAAAAAGGACAACTGATTAAAATCTGCCTGGATCCCTTTGGATTTTAACTTTGTACTTAAGGGTAATTTTTTGGGTTGATAGCATAGTTTCCACATTTTAGTTACCCAACAGTAAGATTTTTATCCACTTTTCAAAAACTGGTATTTTAAGACAGAAAGAAATTTTATACTGTTTTGGGATATCTCTGTGAGAACCTGCCCTTAAATTGGGTAGAGTGATATGCTTTGATTACAAGTAGTGTTACCCTTGTAAACTAATCCCTGGTCCTCTGTCTGTGTTGGGATCACCCTTGTACTACTTTTTTAGCAGCCTTAGGAAATAGCTCATTCTATGATTGGAATTTCAAGTCAAAACACATTTATCTGAGCAGAATTTTAATGATTTATCAAAGAGAGGAGGGATTTTCCCAAACACTTCTGAACTTACCAAATTACTGATCCCATTAGCTGTGTTTTTTCTTAGGCACCTTTCTTTAAACAAAGCAATTACTGCTGAAATCATCAGATGTATTTTTCATAAAAGCTTTTGACTAAGTTTTGTTTGATTAGCAGGAACTCAGTAAAAGTAAATATTGTTTGAAAAGGCACTTTCAGAGCCCTTTCTTTTCCTTCATTGAATTAGCTTTTAAAAGCACTGTTCTTTGGAGAGAGTAAGAGCCTTTTTTCCAGCTGTCCTATTGTGTAGCTCAAGGTCTTGTTAATACTATTATCTGGCCCTGAGATTACAGGTAATTGTGATAAAACACAAGATTCAGTTTCTGTAATCTCAGACAGAAATCTGCTTGTGCCCCAGGACTTTATATCAGGTGTTTGTTTAATTCAGACTTCTCTCACCTGGGATAACCCTGTTGCCCTCCAGTAAACAGAGGCATCTGGCGGGAACTGGACTGCATTAGGGCCCTCTGCATTAAAAAAAAAAAAAAAAAAATTCATGTGGTAGAACGTCTCCTGTGGCCAGCTTACATATAACGTGCTCTAAATAGGAAAATTATATATTTTAAAATAGGCATGTTTGAAACAATAACACTTTTGAATGTGAAATATACCAAAGGCCACATGTCTTTGGCTCTGCTCGTCAAATGGAGAGGCTGCCAGAACCGCTCGGCTCCATGGTTCTCATGCCCCAAAGTCCTGCAAACTGACGCATAAGTAGGCAACACACAAAAGAAATGCAGCCCATGAGAACGCGAGCTTGGGCGCTCGGACTAGCCTCCTTTCTCTTGTGTGAAGTTCTTTCCAGCTTTGCTTCTTCTGTCCCATCTTAGTTCTTCAAAAAGGAGAGATTAAATGTGTCTGGTATTTCAGCATGTTAACTGCATGGGCTACACGAGGCCAGCACTCAGGCCACTGTTCGGCCTGTCATATGGAAGGAATTGCTTTTCAGAGGAGATTATAATTGTGTATGTAGACACACAAATGCACATTCTGCCTGAAGGAAAATGCACAGACGAGGAGGCCGTATGCTGCCACTCAGGTCTCTTTGTGGAAAGCTGCATAAGAAGCCCTTACATGACATAGTCACCTCTTTTGGGCTTAATGAGTCATCTTTTTGTGTGTTAGCTACTTAAAAAACATAAAACATAAAAGGAAAGAAGAAATGCACTCTTCCCTCGTGAGCTGCTTTTACTGGCCCGCAGCTTTGTCTCAGAGTTTTGTACATTCCTGATGACATCATTTACAATGCTGCTGCACAGACAGTAAACAAAAAATAATTTTGCTCTTGGGCATCTCGTCAAAACTTTGAAGAGAGAAACGATAGCAGTATGCTTTATACACAGTGACGCATGAGCTGAAATAGCATGTACGACTGGTCCTTTTTGGAATGGGATGCGTTGAAAGATGGCTGTAGAGAAAACTGGTGGCTCAACATCCTTGAATTTTTTTTGTGTGTGTGTGTGGTGCTGGGATGGAATCCAGGGGCATTCTACCTCCGAGCTACACCCCAGACCTATTTCTTATTTTTTATTTGGAAACAGGGTCTCACTAAGTTGCAGGGGGCCTCACTAAGAGCTGAAGCTGGCCGCTAACCTGTGATTCTCCTGTCTCAGCTTCCCAAGTGCAGGGATTCCAGGCGTGCGCCACTACGCCCGGCTTATCTTTTTTATTTTAAAACAGGGTCTCACTCAAGTTGTGGAGGGCCTCACTAAGTAGCTGAGGCTGTCTGCGAACCTGCGATCCTCCTGTCTCAGCCTTCCAAGTACTGGGATTACAAACGTGCATCACCACGCCTGGCAACACCCTTGAGTTATGTGCAGTTCAGACTCGAGTCCATAGTTGAGTTAGTCCCAAAGGGTATGTCCTAGCAAGTGGCAAGCGGGCTCACCACATGAATAAGTCATTATGTTCCTTGAGCCTAGCATTTCACCTATGAAAAGGGAAAAGGAAATATTGCCACCTACCTCACAGGAATGTGAGACGATTGAGAAGATAAAGGTGGAGTTCTTTATAGAAAGGTGTTTTGTAAATATAAAGTACTATTATTACCCTCCTTGATCAAATTTCCCAACAAATGGGGTTGATAAAAGCTACCTCACAAGAGTGTTGAAGAAGGTGAATTAATTTATGTCAAGTATCTTGAAAGTAAATTATTTAATGAGGCCTAAATTTGATTTTCCTTTTGATTGTCTACAAAGCCATCAAGCCTGCTGTTTAGACATGTGATTGCTGTATAAAACCTCACAAGCGCAGTCTTCTGGCTTGTCTTCAAGGCCGGCATGGTCGAGGATGGTGACTGTACAGTTAAAAGTCTTCAGGGAGAATAGCCCCGCCTTTTTTCTCTTCAAGGTTATGTCTACAAATAGCTTTTGGAGTCCTGATAATCTTTGTTGACATGTCTGGACATAGAGACTATTTTGACCTTTGCTCCTCCAGCAAATATTTATTTTTTATCTCATATTTTTAAAGGAGAAACCAACTTACAAGGAAAAGAAGTGGTTGATCTCTTTCCCGTTGTGCACTTTTTCTTACCTTTCCTGATATGAAGAGAAAACTCTTATTGAAGCCGGACATGGTGGCCCATGCTTGTAATTCCAGAATTTGGGAGGCCGAGACAGGAGGATAACAGGTTCGTGGCCAGCTTCAATAAACTTAGTGAGGTCTTCTGCAACATAGTGAGAGCCTGTTTCAAAATAAAAAATAAAATAGGGCTAGAGATCTAGTTCAGAAGTAGAATGCCTCTGGGTTCAATCTCTAGTACACACAAAAAATAAAAAAACAAAACAAAACAAAGCAACAGTCTATTATTGATACTCACCTCTTTACCTCGAACAGTCTTAAAATCAGCCAAGTTATAGAAACAGCTTTGGTTGTTATTGTTAGAGAAGAAGGGACACCAGTAAATAATATATATATATATATATATATATATATATATATATATATATATATATATATATATATATATTTGGTGGTACTGGGGTTCCTGGAAACCCTTCTACCTCTGGGCTACACTCCCAGACCTATTTTATACTTTTTTTAAAATTTGGAAACAGGGTCTCTTAAGCCAGCACGGCTGGCTTCGAACCTGCCTGATCCTCCTGTCTCCACCTCCCAAGCGCAGGGATTACAAGCGTGCGCCACCACACCCGGCAACAATATATATATATATATATATATATATATATATATATATATATATATATATATATTTTTTTTGGCAGGTTTGGGGATGGAACTGAGGGGCGTTTGACCTCTGAGCTATACCCCCTGCCCCATTTTTTATTCTTTTATTTTGAAACAGGGTCTCACTAAGTTGCAGAGGGCCTCACTAAGTAGCTGAGGCTGTCCGCAAACCGCGATCCCCCGGTCTTAACCTCCCGAATGCTGGGATTACAAGCGTGCACCACCATGCCCGGCTAGCAATTTAAAATTTTGTATGACAAAATTATCACTGATATCTCTTCTTCGATTTTTTTTTTTTGGCACTTTCCTAAGATTTTAGGTAGAAGATCTTGAGAAGACTCCTAGGGTACATTTAGATAGTCAGGATTTCGTCACTCGTTTTCAGTATGATTGGTAGTACTTGGGAGTCTTCATTTCTCAGATTTTGTTTTCTATTAAGTAATACCAAAAGAGAAAAGGCCCTTTCATTTAAATCCTAAACCCTTATGCAGGCACTTTGTTTGTTAAGCTTTTTTCTTTTTCTTTTTTCTTTTAATCATAGAGATAAGAGTGAGTCCCTGGATTCATCCCAGCACTATAAAAAACAAATAAATGTTTGTTTAATACTCCCAAACAAACACATACACACAGAGATACTATTTCAACTTCCAAGTGGCATAGCTACCCTAATATTGTCTTAAGCAGAATTTGGGTTTAAATAGATGTTTTTGGTGTGCCAACTCCAATTCTCATGTCCAAGAGCCCTGGAAGTGGACAGCAATCTCGGTCCTCACAACATTTTTATGAGGAGATCCCTGGCGTACCCCCTTTTCCTGGAGGAGCCCGAGATTTCGCTTACGTACCTTATCCGGGGCCACTGAGCTAACGTGTGGAGCTGTCGTCTGAGTGATGTTTATTCGGCTGTCCCTCCAGTGTGAGCCTTGGCTGCGCAAGCACTCTACCACTTAGCTGAGCCCTCTGTTTCATTGTGAGACAGGGTTACCTCAGTTGCCTAGGCTGGCCTCACACTTGGAATCCTTCTATCTGAGCCTTCCCAGAAATTGGGATTATAGGTATACTCAAGCCGAGGCTGGCTTCAAGCTGAAATCATCGGGTCTCAGGCTCCCAAATAATGGGAGTACAAACTTGCTGTACCACTTCCGGCTGGGTTTTTGGTTCTTTATAGTTAGTTGGTGCTGGGAATTGGGCGTAACCTAGCTTCTATATTTATATACATCATATGCATATTTATATGTATATAAATGTATTTACATACATATCTATTTATATATGTTATGTATTACCAATGTATATATTTCTATTGGGAGCTAGAGACCCATTGTAGGACCCTAAACTTTGTCACTAGAAAGCTAGTTTTACAGGAAATAAAGCTATTTCTCTTCCTAGACTGAGGGTAATTGCTCAGAAATTGAGGAGGAGAACCAGGAAAGGGCAGTGCTACAGGACCCAGGGGAGCAGAGTTTCAGGATGGGCTGTTGAGCGAGACTCGGTGTCTCTGAGAGGCAAAAGGAGAGGAGAGCTGCAAAGGAGGCTGCAGACAGGCGGTTCGGGAAGTGTCTGTGGAGTAAGATGGCAGGATGCCTGGTTTTCTTGGATTGAAGAGTAAATGGGAAGAGTGGAAGCGTAGAAACGAGGCTAGATTCTTTTCAAGAATTTTGGCTTATTACAGAAGGAGAGGAGAAAGCAAGAAGAGGGAGGGAGAAGTTTGTTGTTTTTAGTTTTTAGATGGGAGCACTTTGAATATGTTTATAGGCTGAAGGAAAGGAGCCATTATGGAGAGAGGGAAGATCCAACAGAAGGAAAGGATGAATAATAACTGAGAACACACTTTCAGAGGTGGGAGGGAATTCTGGAGTCAAAGGCAGAGGTGCAGGGCTGTTTTGGAGGTGAGAGTCAAGGCCATGTAGAGATTAGGCACTGTAGACATGGTGCCTAACCTACAAACTATTATGAGGTGTTTTTGTGTGTATTGATGGTACTGGGTATTGAACCCAAGGCCTTTCTATCTCTAAGCTATACCCCCAGCCTCAGCCCTTTTTATTTTTGTTTTGTTTGTTTTTGGTGCTGGGGATTAAACCCAGGGGTATTCTACCTCTGAGGTGCACCCCCATCCCTATTTTTTATTTATTTATTTATTTATTTATTTATTTATTTATTTATTTATTTATTTTTGATAGTACTGGGGTTCCTGGAAACCCTTCTACCTCCAGGCTACACTCCCAGACCTATTTTATACTTTTTATTTTATTATTTATTTATTTTTATTTATTTATTTTTGCGGGTCTGGGGATGAAACCCAGGGGCATTCAACCTCCGAGCTACACCCCCTGCCCTATTTTTTATTCTTTATTTTGAAACCGGGTCTCACTGAGTTGCAGAGGGCCTCACTATGTAGCTGAGGCTGTCGGCGAACCACGATCCTCTGGTCTCAGCCTCCCAAATGCTGGTATTACAAGCGTGCGCCACCACGCCCGGCTTCTATTTTATACTTTTTATTTGGAAACAGGGTCTCTTAAACCAGTACGGCTGGCTTCCAACCTGCGTGATCCTCCTATCTCCGCCTCCCAAGTACAGGGATTACAAGCGTGTGCCATCACACCTGGCCCTATTTTATTTTTTTATTAGGAAATAGGGTCTTGCTAAGTTGCCAAGGCTGGCTTTGAACTTGCATTCTTCCTGTCTCAGCTTCCAAGTACTAGGATTACAGGTGTGTGTCACCATGCCTGGATTATTTTTTGTTTTGAAACCGTGTCTCACTAATTGAGGCTGTCCTGGAACCTACAATCTTTCTGTCTCAGCCTCCCAACTATTGGAAATACATGCCCAGTTGATTATGAGATTTTTGAAAATATGTGATACATGACAAAAATTTACTAGCACTAAAGTATAGGTGAATGTTGTTATATATCTTTAATATATAATATTACCTTCATGTTACATTTAGTATTTTCAAAGTTCTTACTGTATTTGAAAGCAACTTATATAATTAAGATTTTTCTTAGCAGTGAGAAATAAGACCCTAAGATGGTCTTAGAATGGCTCTGTAAGAACTTGTATCTTTGAACAATAACAGTAGACAGTGAGGATAGTGAAGGACATAGATAAACTTAGAAGTGGATCTAGGAGTTGCTTGTCTTTATCTGATGACTTCGTGTGTGTGTGTGTGTGTGTGTGTGTGTGTGTGTGTGTGTGTGTGTGCGCATGTGCGTGTGTGTGTGTGTGTGTTACTGGAGACTGAACCCAGGGACCTTCTACCTCTGAGCTACAGCCCCAGCCCTCTTTTATATTTTACTTGGAATCAGGGTCTCATTAAGTTGTTGAGAGTCTCCCTAAATTGTTGAGATTGGCCTCAAACTGGCAATCCTCATGTCAGCCTCCCACGTACTGGGACTGTGGGCATGCACTACCACACCTGGCTTTATACTTTCTTATATTAAAATTCACTTGGCTAGCCAGGCGTGGTGGCGCACGCTTGTAATCCCCACGCTTGGGAGGCAGAGACAGGAGGATCGCGCAGGTTCAAAGCCAGCTCGCTGGTTTAAGAGACCCTGTTTCCAAATAAAATATAAAATATAAAATATAGGTCTCAGAGTGTATCCCAGAGGTAGAAGGGTTCCATCCCCAGTACCACCAAAAAAAAAAAAAAAAAAATTCACTTGGGTCTTTGCATTTCAAAAGGATCTTTTACTTTTGCACATTCACTTAGAAAATACTAGTTCACTTAAGTATGGCAGATCTTCCAAATGTATACTTCATTATACACTATCAAAACATCATATTCAGCCAGCAGAGGTGGCGCATATAGATAAGCAGGAAGGTCACAAGTTCAAGGCTAGCCTGGGCAATTTAGTCAGACCGTATCTCAAAATAAAACATAAAAAGGGTTGGGGCGGCTGGCGGGGTGGCACACACTTGTAACCACAGCATTTGGGAGGCCAAGACAAGAGGATGATGGTTCGAGGACAACCGCAGCTACTTAGTGAGGCCCTTTACAACTCAACTGCTTCAAAATAAAGAATAAAAAATAGGGCTGGGGGTATAGCTCAGAGGTAGATGCCCCTGGGTCCCATCCCCAGAAATGCAAAATAAATAATTAATTAATTAATTAAATAAATAAATAAGGCTTTGGAATGCAGCTTAGTGTAAAGCACCTATAGGTTCAATCCTCAGTACTAAAAAAAATTATTACTTTCACTATAGATCTATAAGAATTGGGAAGCTGTCAGGCTCATGGTAGATGCAGTTCTTCAAATTTTTAATTTTTCTCTTGGAAGGTTGGCCTTTAGCATTGATAACAAATACCTTCATTTGTTTTACTTAAAGTAACAGGCTTATTTTGCTAATTTTTGAGAATTTTTTTGAGCCAAATACCCACGTCTGAATAACCCTGCTTTGTACTTAGATCTCTAAAGTAAGATGTTTAATAAAAACAAAAAACCCAGATGGCTGAGTTCACATATCGGTCTCCAAGCACTTTTCTATAAGATGACTGTCAAGCCTCGGTACGCGTCAGAGCTGTTTGTACAGTTGGGAATAGTGACGCATGTCTGCAGTCTCAGTGCTTGGGAGCTTGAAACAGGAGGATCACAGGTTCAAGACCAGTCTCAGCAATTTAGCAAGCGTCTCAGCAACCTAAAAAGGCCAGGGATGTAACTTGGAGATAGAACGCCCCAGTGCCACGCACACAAAACAAACAAAGAGGGCAGAGGATGCCAGGCATGTGGTACACACCTATAATCCCAGTACTCGGAGGCAGAGACCGGAGGATCGCATGTTCAAGACCAGCTTCAGCCACTTAGAAAGATTTTTAGCAATCTAACAAGACCCTGTTTCCATACAAAAGCTATAAAAAGGGCTGGGGTGTGGCTTAGAGGTAGAATGCCCCTGAATTTAATCCCCAAATCCTCAGCACTAAGATAATAATAATAATAGTAATAATAATAATGTTTTTATACATACATCTTTATCCATAGATGTTAGAAGACATGTATTTAAGGGTTAAGGGTCAAGATTTGATGAAATTTGCCAGGTGTGGTGGTGCATGCTTGTAATCCCAGCATAAGATGAAGAAATAGGGTTGGGGGTGTAGCTCAGAAAGTAGAATGCCCCTGGGTTCCTTCCCCAGCACTGCAAAAAAAAAAAAAAAAAAAAAAAAATATATATATATATATATATATATATATATATATATATATGATGAAATTAGTGACATTTACTGTGTCTTTAAGAATAAGACCTTGGGTAAATTAATTATCCTCTCTGTGTACAGTTTCTGGATTTATAAAATGAAAATTAATTAGAATGTTATGACCACAAAATGAATACAACTCTTAGAACTGCTTCTGACAGATAGGAAGAACTCCATAAATTTTACCTAATCATGCCATTTTTCAGTTTATTTGATGAGGTAAATATTGTATTGATTCTTGTGTGTGTGTGTGTGTATGTGTACTGTGGTACTAGGATTGAACCCAGGGGCATTGTACCTACGAGCTTCTGTACTCCCAGCCCTATTTTAGTTTTATTTTGAAAAAGGGTCTCACTAGTTTGATGAGTGTCTAACCTACTGAGGCTGTCCTCAAACCTATGATCCTCCTATCTCAGCCTCCCAAGTACTGGGATTACAGGTGGGTGCCAGCACTCCCAGTTTGTATAGATTCTTAGATCTGGGACTGTGGATGTAGTTTAGTGGTAGAACACTTCATTGTCTAGCATGTGTGAGGAGACACTGGGTTTGAGCCCCAGCACTGCACAAAGAGAGGGAGAGGGAGAGAGAGGAAGGGAAGGAGGGAGGGAGGGATAGAGAGACACTGAGAAAGAGAGAGAAAAGAAAAAAACTACTGAAACAAAAAAATCCTAAAAGAAGAAACTATAAATTATTGTCGACAGGTAAAATGTTAACAAATTTAGCTGAGAGATTGAATTGGCTTTTATAAGTAATGGATGAAACAAGGCAGCATCTCCTCTAAAAATTTAGGAAAAGTGTTCCATGGGGCTGAGCAGAGGAGGTTGGTTTTATAGGCAGAAAGAGTAAATTTACACCTTTCTGCATATTTTTATACTTAAATAAAAAGTTTGAAAATGTATGTTAGTTTTTAGCACTAAAATAAGCAAATGAGCTGGGCATGGTGGTGCACGCTTATAACCCCAGCGTTTGAGAGACTGAGACAGGAGGATCCATGGTTTGCAGCCAGCCTCCTTAGTGAGGCCCTTTGCACCTCAGTGAGATTCTGTTTCAAAATAAAGAATAAAAAATAGGGCTGGGGGTGTAGCCTGGAGGTAGAATGCCCCTAGGTTCCATCCCCAGTAACACACACAAACAACAACAAAAAAAAAAAAAGAAAAGAAAAAAAAAAAGAAAAAGAATTGAGAGCCTAAAAATAGATGCCAAAGTACAAATCTGTTTACTCTGTGACAAACTAAGTATAACAAAATGTCAAGAATTAATTAGTTGAGATAACTACATTTCAATATGAAAGGAATAAATTTAGATTCATACCTCATACCATATGATACATTGAATTGCTGTTGAATTAAAATGTTAAAATATCTTTATACCTAGGGCTAGGAATATGGCTCAGTGGTTGAGCAGTTTCCTAGCATGTATAAGGCCCTAGATTCAATCTCCAGCACTGTAGAACACACACACACACACACACACACACACACACACACACCCCTCTGAAATTTTTAAAATATTTACTTATTTATGTGTTATTTTTATGGTACTAGAGATTGAGCCTAGAAGGATCCTACTTCTGAGCTACACCTCCACATCTCCAGCTCTATTTTATTTTATTTTGAAACAGGGTCTTGCTAAATTACCACTGTCTGGCCTGAAACCTGAGATCCTCCTGTCTCACCCTTACAAGTACTAGGATTATAGATATTCACCACCAGACTAGCCACATTAATTTAAATTAAAAAACGGGGTTGGGGATGTAGCTCAGTGGTAGAGCTCTTGCCTACCATGCATGAGGCCCTATATTTAATCCCTAGCACTTAGAAAGAAAGGAAGGAAGGAAGGAAGGAAGGAAGGAAGAAAGAGGGACAGAGGAAAGGAAGGAAGGAAGGGAAGAAGGAAGAAAGGAAGGGAGGGAGAGTTGGAAATAATCAAGAAAGATTTTTGTATGTAAGTGATGTTTTGAAATGCAATAATAGTAATGATATTTATTTATTTATTTATTTATTTATTTATTTATTTATTTATTTATTGTGGTTCTGGGAATGGAACCCAGGCTACACCCCCAGCCCTATTTTTTATTCTTTATTTTGAAACAAGGTCTCACTAATTTGCAGAGGGCCTCACTAAGTAACTGAGGCTGTCTGTGAACTGCGATACTCCTGTCTCAGCCTCCCGAATGCTGGGATTACAAGCGTGTGCCACCATGCCCAGCTTAGAAATGACCTTCTAATTTTAAAAAAATATTAAAATAGTGGATGTGATGGCACACACACCTTGTATTCTCTGCACTTGGGAGGCTGAGACAGGAGGATTACAGATTTGAGGCCAGCCTCAGCTATTTACTGAGATCCTGTTTCAAAATAAAAACTAAAATAGGGCTAAAAATGTAGCTCAGAGGTAGAATGCCCCTGGTTTCAATTGCCAGTACCACCAAAACAAAACAAAACAAAAAAGCTACCCGATTCATGATTGTATAATCTCAAGAAAATGAAATTGAAAGAAAGTTTGTTTGGTCTTCTCTCCACCTTGGCATCATTCATGTTCTGTTTGTTTAACATTTTCCTTAAACTAGTTCTGTTTAGCAAGGCTTTCTACTAGTCATTTTGTTTTGTTAAGACAAAGTATAAATCCAGAGAAGTGGAAGAGAATGTAGGAATTTCGTTCTCCATGTCTACTTATAGTAAATATTGTAGAAGCCAAATGCTTACTTATATTTATCAGGCTTCCAAATTGTTCTGGAGAGTAAAAGCCCTTCTCCCCCATGATCTAGTGAAAAAATTAAGTTGGAGACGTAAATACACTTTGCATAATGCTCCAAGGAATCATCCTTAGGACCAGGTGAGAAACCGGATCTCACGTAATGAGCCTCCTCTCCCGCTGCTGAGCCCGGCGCCCGTCTCTGGGATGGCAGTGCAGCAAGCTCTCTTAAGATCTGGACTCCAGGTCACTTCTGTCCATGATGAATTGCATTACTTGGGGAATAGAAATGTTCTGAACAGAGATCTCTGGAAGCAATTGCAGAAATGTCTTAGGCTGGCTAGATGGGTAGAATACGGTCCTTTATTTGTGTCATGATCCAAGAACAGAAGGAACTTCTTTCTACTTCCTAGGGTCAATAAGGAACATCTCAGCAGATTCCCTTTCCTTTAAGTACTTTCTAGAAGATCCACACCTTTTTTTTTTTTTGGTATATGGGGATTGAACCTAGGAGCATTTTATCTCTGAGCTACAACTCCACTTCTTTTTATTTTTTATTATTTTTATTTTGAAGCAGGGTCTTGCCAAGTTGCTGAGGCTGACCTGGAAACCTCAATCCTCCTGTCTCAGCGTCCCCAATACTGGAATTACAGTGTTTCAACTCCTGCCTTCCCACAAAATATTTTGCGTAAGTGTTATAAATTGGCCACATGGATAAAGTCTATTGCAAGAGAAGCTAAGAGATAGGATCTTTATGCGCATGGCTACCAGCCCGAGGATGTGTGTGTGTGTGTGTGTGTGTGTGTGTGTGTGTGTGTGTGTGTTATGGGGGTAGTTTATAATAGAAAGCATTTATATATTTATATAGTGCTGATGTAGAGACTTCTAGTTTCTAAGTCCAGCATCTCTTCCTCCTTAGAAACATAGTCCAATTTATATCTAAAGATTGGAGAAATTAGAGCTGGAATCAAGGAGAATATATCTCCGTAGAGAGATAACAAAATGATTTGGTAAATCTAAAATGTTAAAGTTTTTCTAGAAAAAATTAGAAACTCTGAGAACATTTTTTAAACTTAGAAATATTTGTACGAAGAAATATCTCAAAATTGGGTACCCCATTAGTTTCTAAAATTATTTTTTGTAGGGATGGAACCCAGGGGCATTCTACCTCTGAGCTACACCCCCAGCTCTATTTTTTATTCTTTATTTTGAAACAGGGTCTCACTAATGTGGAAGGCCTTACTAAGTAGCTGAGGCTGCTGTGAACCCAGATATCCTGTCTTAGCCTCCCATGGACTGGGATTACTGACATGTGCCACCAAGCCTGGTATGTGTCACTGTGTCCAGCTGAAAAATATATTAAGTAAAGTAAAAAAAACCCAAAACAAACAAACCAAAAAAAAAAAAAAAAGGAAGAAAAATGAGAAAGGAAAAACTCTAGAAATACAAGGGTTACTTTGATTTAATTTGAACCCTTTTATGTACACATGTGTTACATGTGTTTAGTTCCTTTTTCTTTAGCTTTTCTGGTCTCCAATGAAATAAAAGTATTCAGTTCTTGCCTTTTTTTTTTTTTTTTTGGTGGTACTGGGGGTGGAACCCAGAGGCTTTCTACCTCTGGGCTATGCTCCCAGACTTATTTTATATTTTATTTGGAAACAGGGTCTCACTACGTTGCTGAGAGCCTCACTAAGTAGCTGAGGCTGGCTTTGAACCTGTGCGATCCTCCTGTCTCCGCCTCCCAAGCGCGGGGATTACAAGCGTGCGCCACCACACCCAGCTCTCTTGCCATAATTTTTTTGCTTGCTTTTACAAAGAGAAATTTTTGCATCATAGTTACAAGATGGACAAAGATGGAAATATGAAAAACTTTATAGAGCTACATTTGAATAAACCTAAGGACTTTATATCCCTAAACAAGAGGAAAAAGTGAAGAAAGAATTTCTGGGTATAAAATGTGCTTAACTATTATAGCCTTTAAGTCACCATCTTTATTAATTTAGGGCTAACTTATTATGTCTTACTCTACTTAACAGATTCTGATATATCCTTTTATAAACATTAATATATTAAACTTCCTCTACATTAAAGCAAATAATAAATATTTTTACTTGAATTATATATATGAATTGGGTGTTATCACTAGTTAATTTTGTTTATGGTATTAGAGATATTTTCACTGAACAAGGTCAGTTGGTTACCTCAGTGTTACAACCAATACACTTCAAGAGACATTTCCCCCCCAAGTCTGTGTTATCCTTTATTGTGTGAAGTCTGTGTTTTTGTGACTCTTCAAGCTATTGGTGAGACACTTGCTTCCCGTGACAATAAAGATTTTCTTTGCCTCAAAAAATAAAAAGTGAAAACTTTAATTTTTTTTATCTGTAAAATGATAGGAGCTGAACAATATGACCCTAAAGTTCTAATTCTTAAGTTTATATAATTCAGAAGCAGTGGGGAAAATGATAATGAAACGTCTGACAACTTCTTTCAAGTGTAGTAGTTCTCCCTTATTGCAGAGGATGCTTCTAAGAACCCTGTAGTGCGTAGCTAGAACCTCAAATCGCATCCCAAACTGTACTTAGACACTTTGACTACAGTCAGCTGAAACTGCAGAGAGAAAATGTGGTGAAGGGTGGGGTGGGAGACTAATAGAGGCCGGCAGAAGAGAGCGTGTGGGAGACTTCATCAATTTCTTTCTGATGAAGAGGAATATAGTACATTCAGTGTTAACTGAGGAGGACAAGGAGTTAGCAGATCAGGGGTTTAATGGGTTATTATGTTTGTTGCAGAGCTTAAAAGGATCATGGCAGGAAAAAAGATGGAGCAAAAGAAAATGGATTATGTGCTTCAAGGATAAGAGGTGTGGGTTTTGGGGTCATCTTCTAGTGTGTGTGTGCAATGAGCCTTCAAAGGAACTATGGATGAGTTTTAGAAGATTCTTGAATGCTCTGGAGTATTAAATCATATCTATTTTTCCCATGAGAAGGCATTTATAGTTTGAATCAAATTCTTTTTTTTTTTTTTTTTTTGTGGTACTGGGGTTCCTGGAAGCCCTTCTACCTCTGGGCTACACTCCCAGACCTATTTTATACTTCTTTTATTTTTGGAAACAGGGTCTCTTAAGTCAGCAGGGCTGGCTTGAACCAGGAAACAGGAGGATCGCGCAGATTTGAAGCCTCTCGCTGGTTTGAGAGACCCTGTTTCCAAATAAAAATATAAAATAGGTCTGGGAGTGTAGCTGGACGTGGTAGTACATGTTGTAATCCCAGCATTCGAGAGACTGAGTTAGGATGATCACAGTTCGCGACAACCTCAACTACTTAGAGGCCCTTTGCAACTCAGGAAGACCCTGTTTCAAAATAAAGAATAAAAAGTTGGGCTGGGGGTGTAGTTCAGAGGTAGAATATCCCTGGGTTCCACCGGCAGTAACACACACACACACACACACACACACACACACACACACACTGGATGATAAAAGCTGGGCATAATGGCACACACTTGTAATCCCAGTACTTGGGAGGCCGAGACAGGTGGATGGCAGGTTCGTGGCCAGCCTCAGCTACTTAGTGAGGCCCTCCACAACTTAGTGAGACCTTGTTTCAAAATAAAGAATAAAAAATAGGGCTGGGGGTATAACTTGGAGGTAGAATGCCCCTGGGTTCCACCCCTAGTACCACACACACACACACACACACACACACACACACACACACACACACATTAAAAATGAAAAAAGGTGCCGGGCGTGGTGGCGCACGCTTGTAATCCCCCGCGCTTGGGAGGCGGAGACAGGAGGATCGCGCAGGTTCGGAGCCAGCCGTGCTGGCGTAAGAGACTCTGTTTCCACATAAAAATGTTAAAAAATAGGTCTGGGAGTGTAGCCCGTGGGAGTGTATACCGGAGGTAGAAGGGCTTCCAGGAACCCCAGTGCCACCAAAAAAAAAAAAAAAAAAAAAAAAAAAGAAAAAAGGTGATACTTTAGTGGTGCTGCAATAGTGAATATGTTCAATGTGATATTTTCAGAATAAGCTAAGTTTCAATTTTAAAAAAGGGGAGGAGGGGTGTGAGAATACGTGAAATGGAATTTGCTACCAAACAATTTTGGGTCTTGGCTTGCCATCACTAGCTGTGTGAACTTGAGCAAGTTACTAACTCCCCAAGCCTCAGTTTCCTCAGCCGTAAAACGGAGATAAATATCCAGCTTGCGCTGTGATTGTGAAGCTCACATAGGACGAGGCCGGTTGAGCACAGCGTGCGCTGCTTTTGCGCATCGCGGCCAACCCTCTGACCCCATCGGTTTTGTGTCTTCTGTGTTTACTTGAAGGCCTTTATTGCACATTTCACTCTGAAGGACTGGCGCTCAGCAAATCCATCTTCTGAGAGCTGCTCAATGCTGCCCACACTCGAGAACTACACATCTTATTAAGTGGTTAGTTTAAGGCTCTTTCCCATGCAGATTTGCAAGCCAACTGTGTAAAAATCACACGTTGCACTTGTTGCCTGGCAGCACGTGGCCCTGAGTGGTAGTACACGGCTTGCATTGTGATGTTATCAGTGCTGGGCCAGCTGGCTGAACATGTCCTGCCACTTGGGCTAGGGACTCCATTCCTCAACAGAACGTCAGCCAGCACTCGGGTTAACAGAAAATGACAAACCAGGCATGGATGAGGGAGGCGCCAGCAGAGCAGCGGGATGTCCTTTGATTTGCTTCTGTTATTTGCATGTCTTTCTTGTGATGTCTGTGAAATGTTGAGAATGACAAAGTTTTTAAAAGACCTGCTGACTCTGCCTGGAAAATGTGAAAAACCTCCCGTTTAGAGACCTATTATGTCCAGCTAGCCTGCATTTTCTATATCTTTTTCTTCATTTTTTATTAATGCAAACATTTGCATGAAGACAGAACCTTTGTTTCTTAAAGAGTTCATCTGCTCCTGCTGCTTACTGGCCCTGCTATGCAGGAGCACAACAGAACCTTTGTTATGCTTTCAGCAAAGCTGTTTATGAACGGTGGCTTACTGAGGACTGCTTCCTGTGCTGTGTGCTTCCATTTTGTCTAGAAAGAAGAAAAGAAAATAGTTCTTAGGAGTGAAAAGAATTTGGACTTTCTTTTATTCAAGTCCTGGATGTTGAAATGACAAGTCGCCCCCAAATTTGTGAGGACTGGTAATTGCATCGAATGCATTTTTTCACTTTACCTCCAACATAATGAGGCTCTTAGTAACAATAGCAGGAACAAGTGCCTTCTTATTGGAATAGAGAGAAGGAACAGTAAAAAGGCGACAGAAAGAGTGGTTGAGAACAGGACAAAAGTGGCTTCCTGTAAGAACTCTGATATTTTAAAAGAATGTATTTTGGTACTTAGTGTTCCCACCTGGGATGCCCAGTCCTGAAATGGTTGAGTTGAATAAAGAATAGCCCCACAGTTTATAAATACTGGATACAGTTTATGTAGCCATTCAGTAAATATTTGAATGACTGCTGTGTGGAAGACACTGAATGGTCCTGAGTGTTAAAAGTGGATAAAGGAGAAATGAGTCAGGCTACCTGTCTATCTTTTAAGGAGCAAGGTGTCTAGCAAAGATAGCAAAATATCTCTATTTGCTATTTTGTATACCAAAAATATCTCCATATCAAGGTAGAAAGTTGTATGGAAATATTTAAAATAGGCGTTTAGGCATTTGGAAGAAGGAAAGATTGCTTCTGGCTGGGAGAGAAGCAGGGGAAGCCTCCTTTCATGAAGAAAATGGCATTGGAGTTGGGCCTGGCAGAAAGGGAGGGTTGGACATTGCAGTATTCTTAAAAGTGATGAGTCAGAAATTTATAGGTGTTGTAAAATAAATCCAAAGTATATTTTATAGGGTTCTTTGTTACTGTTTATACCATTAATTTAGACTGATATGTTAAATGTTGGCATGAGTTTTCTGTGTAAACTAATCTGAGACCTCCTTGTCTAGCCTGTGCTGTCCCAGTCATTCATCCTGCATGGTTTTTGTGCTCTTTGGCCTGGGCCTCTAGGGCATTTATAAATATCTACAATAGCATCCTTTACTTTCATTACCAAAATAGAAGCTCAGTGGAATTATTGAGTATTCCTATAGCTATATCCCGTAAGCAATATGTGGACATAGTTTTTAGTGGTTATTTCACAGGTGAGATTCTCATTTGAAAAAACAATCCCCATCTTCATTGAGAGGCATTATCACCCAGAAGAGAAGGACTGGGAATTCTCAGCTCTTGAGTTTCAGCTACTTAATTGAGAACTGTTCTGTATCAGTTTGTCATTGGAAAAAAAAAAATGAGATCCTGTTGCTGTAATTTTAGTTGTGAATACCAACTAATTTCTTTTTTGGTACTAGGGGTTGAACCCAGGGGCCACCTAACTCCAAGCTATACCCTATTTCTACTTTATTTTTATTTTGAAACAGGGTCTCACTAGGTTGATGAGAATCTCACTACTTCCTGAAGCTGTCCTGAAACTTTCAATCCTCTTGTTTTAGCCTCTGAAGTACTGGGATTACAGGCGTGTACTGCCATGCCCAGCCCCCCCAAAAAATTGTGTGTGTGTGTGTTTGTGGTACTGGGAATGGAAACCAGGGACATTCTACCTTCAAGATATACCCCTAGGCTGATTTTATTCTTTTATTTTGAAACAGTGTCTCACTAAGTTGCAGAGGGCCTCACTAAATTGCTGATGCTGGTTGCAAACCTTCCATCTTCCTGTTTCAGCTTCCCAAATACTGGGATTACAAGCATGCACTACAATGTTCGGCATATATATATATATATATATATATATATATATATATATATATATATATATATATTGTGTGTGTGTGTGTGTGGTACTGGGGGTAGAACCCAGGGGCTTTCTACTCCTGGGTTATACTCCCAGACCTATTTTTATATTTTATTTGGAAACAGGGTCTCACTAAGTTGCTGAGAGCCTCACTAAGTAGCTGAGGCTGGCTTTGAACCTGTGCGATCCTCTTGTCTCAGCCTCCCAAGCGCTGGTAATATAAGTGTGCACCACCAGGCCCGGCCCAAATAATTTTTTAAAAGTATTTTTAATATAAAATGCCAAGCAAATGATAAATTATTGCATTAGTATGTTATTGTGTTACTATCACTAATCTGCATATCATGGTTAAATTGCATATTACCAATTTAACAAAAATCCATAAATTGGATAATCTATAAATATAGTTTCCTCCCAAAGATTATGACTTTGTTTTTATTGTGCTGGGAATTGAGCCTAAGGGCATTTTACCTCTGAGCTATAGCCCTATTCTTTTTTTTTTTTTTTTTTTTTGGTGGTACTAGGGATGGAACCCAGGGGCCTTCTACCTCCAGGCTACACTCCCAGGCCTATTTTATATTTTATTTGGAAACAGGGTCTCTTAAGCCAGCAGAGGCTGGCTTCGAACCTGCGCGATCCTCCTGTCTCAGCCTCCCAAGTGCAGGGATTACAAGCGTGCACCACCACGCCTGGCTCTATTTTTTTTTTTTTAATTTTGAAACAGGGTTTCACTAAGTTACTGAGGGCCTGCCTCACACAATTGAAGAGGACCTGCCTCACTAAATTGCTGAGGCTGACAGTGAACCTGTAATTCTCCTGTCTCAGCCTCCCAAGTACTGGGATTACATACATGTGCCACCACAGGTGGCTATTTTATCAATATTTTTGTGTGTGGTACTGGGGATAGAACCCAGGGGCTTTTCTACCTCTGGGCTATACTCCCAGACCTATTTTTATACTTTATTTGGAAACAAGGTCTCACTAAAACCTATGTGATCTTCCTATTTTAGCCTCCCAAGTGCTGGGATTACAAGCATGGGGTGCCACCACACCTGCTTTATTTTTTTAAATTTTGAAACAGTGTCTCACTAAGTTTCAGAGGGTCTTTGGAAGTTGCTGAGGCTGACCATGAACCTATGATCCTCTTGTCTCAGCCTCCCAAGTACTGGGATGATAGGCATGTACTACCCCGCCCATCTAGATTATGACTTTTTTTGTGTGTGTGGTACTGGGGTTCCTGGAAACCCTTGTACCTCCGGGCTACACTCCCAGACCTATTTTTTATATTTTTATCTGGAAACAGGGTCTCTTCGAACCTGAGTGATCCTCCTGTCTCTGCCTTTCAAGCGGGGGGGATTACAAGCGTGAGCCACCACGCCCAGCGTTAAGTTATGACTTTTGATGACTATATAGCGTGATTAATTTTCACCCCACAACCTCACTTCTTCCCTGCCTGATAGGGAATGCAAGTGATGCAAGTGGCATGTGATTGACTCCATGTTTTGTCAATTTTCAGACTTTTAAAAAAAAATTTATGGTCCTCTCTGGAAAATCATTTTGTGAATGTTTGTGGAGTTGATTTGATAACTGCAGTGCTCCATGAGCAACTATTTTGCAGTTATTGTCATGTCTGTTATTACTTGGGTTCTTCATGTGCTCCTTAGCTTGTCACTGTGGGAAACCTAAGTACTATTTTAGATTTCTCTGGCATTCAGGGAGTACATTTTGTTATGATCAGCTTGCTAAATGCTGTAAGTTTGAACCTCTGTGAAAAAAAAGGCTGTAGCTTCTGGCACTTGAAATTGCAGGACTTTAAACTACTGATTATGTATTATGAGATGTAAGCTGGGAACACTGATGTTACAGGATTTAAGTACTTACAGCCTTAGTTGACATCCTCCTTTTTTTTTTTTTTGGTGCTGGGGATTAAATCCAGGGACATTCTACCTCTGAGCTATACCTCTAGCCTTATTTTTTATTTGAAGACATGCTCTCACTTAAATTGCTAAGGCTAAGGCTGGCCACAAACCAATGATCCGCCTGTCTCAGCCTCCCAAGTACTAGGATTACAAGTGTGCACCACCATGCCTGGCTCCCATAATATTTTTTTTAAAACATCACTAGAGCTGGGTGTGGTGGTGCACGCTTGTAATTCCAGCATTTAGCAGGCTGAGACAGGAGGATCACTATTTGCAGACAGCCTCAGCTACTTAGTGAGGCCCTCTGCAACTCAGTGAGACCCTGTTTCAAAATAAAGAATAAAAAATAGGGCTTGGAGTCTAAGGTAGAGTGCCCCTGGGTTCCATCCCCAGTACTAAAAAAAAAATCAATAGATTTGGAAGAAGGAGAACAGGGAGGATTAATGGTTGACCAGAGACTGTTTGGTTGTCAGGGCTCTCAGCCTTGCACAGTTATTAACTCATACAATACCCCTTTTGGTTGAGGGACGTAGACTTTGGTTTTTGATCCTCTGCTTTACAGAGAGATCTTTTGTCACCTCTTGTCTTCTGGTTGTCACAGGTGATGTTGGCCTGTGTGTAATGCTTTGTTTGCCTCTGGCTTGTGTCTTTCGGAATTTGAGTTTGACTAGCTATATAGCAGCACTCTGGGAGTTTGGATACACAGATGCATTGTATTAGTTTTGTTTGTTTTATAATTAATTATTCATGTGAAAGATCATTCCTAGATTTGTAAATTTGTTCTCAGAAAACTCCACGTGGTACATGTCACGTCACACACTCCTGTAAGGATGGTAGTGTCAGGCAGTGACCAAAGGTGGGCTGGCAGCCACTTGCTGCTTACTGGCCTTTAACCTTAGGTAGTTTCCATTACATATCTGAATCTTTCCCCTTTTTCTCTTTCATTTATAAAATGGGGATAGAGCCGGGCGTGGTGGTGCACGCTTGTAATCCCAGTGAATGGGAGGCTAAGACTGGAGGATTGTGGTTCTCAGACAGCCTCAGCTACTTAATGAGGCCCTCTGCAACTCAGTGAGACCTGGCTTCAATATAAAGAATAAAAAATAGGGCAGGGGCATGTAGCTCGGAGGTCAAATGCCCCTGGGTTCCATCCCCAGACACCCCCCCCCCACTATATATATAATGGGGATAATAAAATACCTAATTCATAGGATTGTTGTGAGTAAAAATGAATTAATACTCACAAAAAGCTTAGATTGATGTCCTGCACATGAAGCTTAGTAAATGTTGGCTATCATTACATTGATAGGTTTAACTACCATTAAGTGAAACTTGTAATGATTAAGAACAAATAAAGCCAAAAGAAGGAAATTTTGCCATTTGTGATCATGTGGATGGAGATGGAGGATATTGTGCTAAGCTAAATAAGTAAGACAGAAAAAATACTGAATGATTTTTTTTTTTTTTTTTTTGTGGTACCTGGAACTGAACCCAGGGGCATATATCCAAGCTACTCCCTCAGCCCTATTTTTTTTTTATTCTTTATTGTGAAAGGGTCTCACTAAGTTGTGGAGGGCCTTGCTAAGTGGCTGAGGCTGGCCGTGAACCTGTGATCCTCCTGTCTAAGCCTCCCAAGTACTGGTTACAAGCGCACACCACCATGCTGGCTTGAATGAGTAATTTCACGTGTATGAGAATCCAAAATAATCAGACTCTTAGAAGGGGGGGGTAGTCTTGTGGTTGACTGGATATAGGGGAGAAAGAAATGGGGTGCTATTGGTCAAAAGGTATCAAGTTTCACTTATGCAATTTGAATAAGTTCTATTTATCTAATGCACAGCATGGTGATGAAAGTTAATAAACTATTATACAGTTGATATTTGCTAAAAGGGTGGATCTTAAATCTCATCACGCAGAATTGAGAGCCATGTAAAGTGATGATGTATTAATTACAGTGACATGATTTTTATAGTATATGCTTATATCCAAACATCAAGTTATACATCTTAAATATACAATTGTATATGCTAATTCTATCTCAAAATTGTTTAAAAAGAGCCAGGCGTGGTGGTGCACACCTGTAATCCTAGTACTTGGGAGGCTGAGACAGGAGAACTGCAGGTTTGAAACCAGCCTCAGCAACTTAATGAGGCTGTCCGCAATTTAGCAAGACCTTGTTTCCAAGTAAATAGGACTGGGGTATAACTCAGAGATAGAATGCCCCTGGGTTCAGTCCATAGAACCAAAGGAAGGAAATTGTTTAAAAAAATTAAAGGAGGGAGACCTCCTACATTTATATTAAGTATGTTTCTGGGAATCAAAATTAAACTTACACACAGTTGCTTTATATTCAGAAATTGTTAGTGTGTTTTTTAAGAAAAGACTGACTTTAATTAATCCTTTTTATTTTTTTTAATTGCAAGATCTAATTTTGTTTTGTACCATACTCATTGTATTAATCATGAAGTAATGATTTTGATGAGGAATATAATTAGTGTAATTTAAATGTCACGCCAAAGAAAATATAGGTTATTAGGTTTATAAACTTGGATAACACCTTTTTGAACAGGATACAACACACACACACAAAGCCAAAGAAAAACTTTTGAGGCCGGGAGTGGTGGCGCATGCTTGTAATCCCCGCGCTTGGGAGGCGGAGACAGGAGGATCGTGCAGGTTCAAAGCCAGCCACGCTGGTTTAAGAGACCCTGTTTCCAAATAAAAAATATAAAAATAGGTCTGGGAGTGTAGCCCAGAGGTAGAAGGGCTTCTAGGAACCCAGTACCACCAAAGGAAAAAAAAAAAAAAGAAAAACTTTTGACTATGTCAATATTTAAAACATCTATATAATGAAAGATAAACAAACTAAAAGTCATAAGGTAAATATATGTACTTGTGACATATATAGAATTAGAAAAGTCTACAAGTCCAGAGAAGACAACCAGACAGGAAAGTTGGAGAAGGATACTAATATATTATTCGCACAAGAAGAAATATAAAGAAACATGAAAATGTGCATTACTTTATTTGTAATCAAGAAAACTAAAAATGACAAACTATTTCATAACTATTCATTTGACAAAATTACAAAGTTTTAGATCAAAGATAGTGAAAACAGATACTCTGATGGCTGGCAAGAGTGTAAATTGGAACAAACACTTTGTAAAAACAATTTTCCATATCTAGTAAATGTGAAGATGTGTCTTATGAAATTCCAGGTCCATTTTGACATATCTACCTTAGAAGAACTCTTGCACGGATACACAAAGAAGCATGAAACATGTGCAAGAATGGGGCTGGGAGCCGGGCGTGGTGGCGCACACTTGTAGACCCAGTGCTTGGGAGGCTGAGACAGGAGGATCGCAGGTTTGCCGTCAGCCTCAGCTACTGAGTGAGGCCCTTCACCACTCAGCGAGACCTTGTTTCAAAATAATAAAAAATAGGGCTGGAGATGTAGTTTGGAGGTAGAATACCCCTGGATTTCATCCCTAGTACCACACACACACACACACAAAAAAAAAAAAAAAAAAAAAAAAAAAAAAAAAAAGAAAGAAAAAAGAAAAGGAAAGAAAGAAAAGAAAAGAAAAATGGGGCTGGGAGTACAGGTCACCGGTAGAGCAGTTGCCTAACATGCAGGAGGCCCTGGGTTTGACTGATGCAACCTACACACATAAAAAAGTTGTTCAACACTGCAGCAGGGGTTTTTTGTTGTTCATGTGTTTGTTTGTTTGTTTGGTACTGGGAACCGAACCCAGGAGCATTCTATATCCAAGCTGCACACCCAAATCTATTTTATTTATTTATTTTTGTGGTATTAGGGATTGAACCCAGGAGCATTCTACCTCTGAACTACATCCCTAGCCCTATTCTATTTATTTATTTATTTTACAGGTCTGGGGATGAAACTAGGGGGAATTCAACCTCTGAGATACACCTCCTGCCCTATTTTTTATTCTTTATTTTGAAACCGGGTCTCACTAAGTTGCAGAGGGCCTCGCTAAGTAGTTGAGGCTGTCTGAGAACTGCGACCCTCCGGTCTCAACCTCCTGAATGCTGGGATTACAAGTGTGCGCCACCATGCCCAACTTCTTTCTTTCTTTTCTTTCTTTCTTTCTTTCTTTCTTTCTTTCTTTCTTTCTTTCTTTCATTGTTTATTTATTTATTTATTGGTGGTACTGGGGATGGAACCCAGGGGCCTTTTACCTCCGGGCTACGCTCCCAGACCTACTTTATATTTTATTTGGAAACAGGGTCTCTTAAGCTAGCTGAGGCTGGCTTCGAACCTGTGCGATCCTCCTGTCTCAGCCTCCCAAGCACGGGGATTACAAGCATGCGCCACCACACCCAGCCTCTTTTTATTTTTAAACAGGGTCTTGTTAAGTTGCTGAGGGCGTTGCTAAGTTCCTGAGGCTGGTCTTGAACCTGTGATCCTCTTGTATCAGCCTCTCAAGTACTGGGATTATAGGCCTGCATGACCACTTACAGCACAGTTTTTTTTTTTTTTTAGCCAAAATATGGAAACAACAGAAATATTTATCAGTAGGAAAATACTTACCTTTGAAAAATATCAAAAGGATTGTTTCTGTATTGTTTTATGTGAGATTTTCACATAATGTTGAATGAAAAAAGCAAAGTACAGGAAGTATCTATCATTTACTTAAAAATAACTTAAAACCAACTTATAAACTGTTTATTTCTATGTTTTTGAAAGTATGCATCTCAAAGTGATAATAGGATTTCGGGACCTGGGTTATTAGTTAATCAATAACTCATATCTATGGGAACTGGGATTGGTCTTTAGCCTTTTGTGTATCATTTGAACTTTTAATTACATTTGTTATTAAAAAGAAATATTTGTGTCAGGAATGTGGCTTACACCTGTAATTCCAGTGCTTAGGTGGAGACAGTAGGATAGCAAGTTCAAGGCTAGCCTCTGCAAATTAGCCAGACCCTGTCTCAAAAGAAAAATTAAAAGGGCTGGGGGCGCCACTCAGAAGTAGAGCATCCTTAGGTTCAATCCCCAGTATCACAACAAATAAAACTGTAAAAAAAAATCTTGCTAATACTTTATCTGACTTACCTACTTAAAGTTCTTTTCTAGTATTATCCATGAAAACCCAGCAATTTCTAGTAATTAACTTAAGAAGGGGCACATTGTAAGCTTTTGGGTTTTTCTTGTGTTGTTTTCATTTTGGTCTTGAGAAGTATTAGAGTTTAGTAGAAAGGCCTTGCCTTTGGAATCAAACCCAAGTATTAATCCTAGCTCAGTCATTTATTTATACTTTGGGCAGGTTTCTTAAGCTCTCTGAGCTTCAAAAATGATTACCTACTTCACTGGGTTGTGCTAGTTTTTCTCATTTCCTCATCCCCTTGAGTCAAGGGAAATTGGTCTAGCGTGGTTTAAGATCAAAGATGGTCTTGAATGGATGATAATGTTTCACCAGATCACACAGAATACCAGTAAAAATGGAGGATGTAAATAATTAATTTTAGAGGTCAGTGACTTTTTAAACCATTAAGATATATACTTGTATCTCAGAACAGCAAATATTATGTTAGTAATTAATTTTTTTATTTTTATTTTTTGTGGTACTGGGGATGGAACCCAGGGGCATTCTACCTCTGAGCTACACTTCCAGCCCTATTTTTTATTCTTTATTTTGAAACAGGGTTTCACTGAGTTGCAAAGGGCCTCACTCAGTAGCTAAGGCTGTCAGCAAACCTCCATCTTCCTGTCTCAGCCTCTCAAGTACTGGAATTACAAGCGTGCGCCAACACGCCCAGTTGATGTTAGTAATTTTTTTAATTTTTATTTATTTATTTATTTATTTTTTTGTGGTACTGGGGATGGAATCCAGGGGCATTCTACTCCTGAACCACACCCCTAGCCCTGTTTTTTATTCTTTATTTTGAAGCAGGGTTTCACTGAGTTGCAAATGGCCTCACTAAGTAGCTGAGGCTGTGGGAACCCTGATCCTCCTGTCTCAGCTTCTCAAATGTTGGGTTTACAAGCGTGCGCCACCATGCCTGACTTAGGTTAGTAATTTATAAATGATAATAAATTTGAAACTTCTAAGCAGTTTACATGGTGTGTTGTTGGTTTACAGGCTTACTTTCCTTACCTTAGAGACAAGTCTTAATTTAGTTCAACAAATATTTATTTGTGCCAACCAGCATCTGAATCTCAAAAACCAAACATAAGCCTGGTGCAGCGGTATATGCTGTAATCCCAGTACTTGGGAGACAGAGACAGGAGGATTGCAGGTTCAAGGCCAGCCTTAGCAATTTAGTGAGACCTTGCTTCAAAATAAAAAATAAGCTGGGCATGTGGCACACTCTTGTAATCTCAGTACTTGGGAAGCTGAAATAGGAGGATTCCAAGTTCACAGCCAGTCTCAGTTACTTAGTGAGGCCCTCTACAACTTAGTGAGACCCTGTTTCAAAGTAAAGAATAAACCAGGCGTGGAGGCGCATGCTTGTAATCCCAGTACTTGGAAGGATGATACAGGAGGATCACAGGTTCATGGCCAGCCTCATCTACTTAGTGAGGCCTTCTGAAACTTAGTGAGACCCTGTTTCAAAATAAAGAATAAAATATAGGGGTGGGGATATAGTTCGGAGGTTGAATGCCCCTGGTTTCAATCCCAAGTACAAGAAAAAAATTAATTAAAAAAATAAGACTGGGGGGTATAGCTCAGAGGTAGAATGCCCTGTGTTCAGTCCCTAATACCAAAATTAATAATAATAAAAATAAACACACACACAATTTGCTTTTCACATATATATTAATAACCTTGTATATATCTATTAATATCACACATAGTAACATATGAGCAGTTTTCCAGTGAGACTTGTTTATTTTAGCATTGAGATGTATTTGTATTAAATAATAATTTGAAAAATAAAAGTTGTGTAACTAATGTTATAGGTGGAAATTCTAGACCCCTCAAGCAAAACTTTCCAAATCTGACCCCTTATCATTTAATTGCAAAATGAATAGCTTACTCTTTGATGGTATTTATGCTTGGGAAGAGAGTAAAAGGAAATTGTTTAGGACTTTCCCCATATAAATTAGGGCCTCCTTAGTAATTAGTAGTTAAGTGAATGCTTCCCACAAGTTTAAAAGCTATAGCTAAAATGGGTATATGATTATGTATGTGATTATAGGTGTAGGATTTATGTAGCCCCAAATCTTTGGATATAGTCTGGAGATATTCTTATTTGGATGGAGAGAACTTTAAGTAAGTGGGTATTTATTGAGCATACTATGTGTCAAGCACTATGCCAAGATTATTGTATAGATTATTTAATCCTTGCTATAGTCTTTGGTGGTAGGTACTGTGATTGCCCAAATTTTGCAGAAAGGTCAGAGAGATTAGGTAACTTGCATATAGTCACACACTAAGTGTCAGAGCTAGATCTCAAATATTGGTGGTTCTGAGTTAAGAGCCCATGTTCTTAACCATTGTAGTAAATTGCTATGCTGTCTTAATCTGTAGAGTCAGTATAACAACATAATCATTACTATGTTACCTTTTGTATATATAAAATGTTTTCTAAAGTACTAATTTATTATCAAACATATTATTATGATCATACCTGTTTTTTTGTTGTTGTTGTTTTGCTTTTGTACTGGAAATTGAACCCAGGAGCATCCTATTTGTGAACTAGACCCCCAGACTTATTTTATTTTGAAACAGGATTTCCCTAAATTGCTGAGCTCTCGCTCAGTTTAGATCCTGTGATCCTCCTGTCTCAGCCCCCCAAGTTTTAGGATTACAAGTTTGCACCACTACGCCCGGCTTTGTACCTTTTTTAAAGCAGGTTTGACACAGTGATCAGTGGTGGTGGGGGACAGTACTTAGAAATTTCTGATTCATAATTACCTTCATTTCCTCTGTTCATATAAGGATCATGCAGTATTTATTGACATTTATTTTTAGATTTTTCCGTGTAATATCATGAACTTCTTAATGCTTATCTTAGACAGTGGTGCTATCTGAGCAAGATGTGTAACTGGGCTTTAGTGTGGATTTTGAGACAATAGAGTCTTAGTGGCGCATGTTAAAAGACCTAACCTGCTCTTGTTGGGGAGTCACAGCAAAGCAGGAGAGGAAAAGTCAGTCTTAAATGCTTTTCCTTCCCAAGAGGCAGCAAGGGTGCCCAGATATCTCTGCCCTCCAGGGGTGCAGGTGTGCTGTCTTAATTCTTTAATCATTCACATAAATTAAAGCCCATTCCTTAGCATTTAAAAAATAATATAAAATGACACTCTCCATGTTTTATCGCCAGGAAAAAGCTTTGAACTTCTGTCTTATTGAAGTTTGATAAACTGTAAGGATTTTCCAGGGTTGGGTGGTTCACTTAACCACAGAGGGAACATTTGACTGATAAGAACTGCAGGTGAAGGAAACCACCAAGGAGCAGCAATTAGAGAGAGCTTCAAGTTTGGCTGTTGGCTGGTGTGAAATTCTCAAAGAAAGAGGCTCTTCCTACCTCTGCTGCTCTTCGTAGGTCCTTTCTTCACCCACAGATTAAAAAGGGAAGCAGGGCTTTCTATTTCCACTTTGTGAATTGGGAATGGGTGGGGTGAATACTTTGTGGTAGGGTGGTTCTTTGTAAGAAACTTTGAAATTTAGGGACAAGTTCTAACTTCACACAAATGCTATTTGGTATACAGGTGGGGACAGGATAGAAAGGTGCGCACACACGTGCCTGCACATCCCCCCACAAACTCACACAGACACACAGAGATCACATTTCTCAGGTGATTTTAATATTTATACACACCTTCCTTTGTATTCTGTATAAAATAAAGATAATTTTTACTTCTATAACATTATAAAGTATTCTTGGTATCATATAAACCTTGGTTTGAATCTTGGCTTCTGTGACTATTGGCTTTGTAATCTTCAGCAAAGTACTTTAACTCTAAAAATCTCTCAGTTCTATCATCTGTAAATGAAAGTATAAAAATGCCTATCATCGCCAGGCACGGTGGCATACGCTTATAATCCCATTACTAGGGAGACTGAGACAGGAGGATGGCAGGTCCACTGCCAGCCTCAGCTCCTTAGGCCCTCTGCAACTTAGTGAGTCACATGCACACACAAAGTGGGTAGGAAAGGAATGGGGAGCAGAGGTAGAGACATAGCTGATTTTAATGTTAGTTTAACCACTTTCTTCCTAATTTAATATGTGCTTAATGATTTGTATTTTGGAAATAACTAATACCAGAACTTGACATCTATCATTTCCTATTTTCACTGTTTTCACTTTCTTTTTCTTTCTTTTTGGTGCACGGTCTGTACATGCTACTACATGCTCTACCACCGAGCTACGTGCCCAGCGTCCAGTGTGGGCCTTTTGCTTTTTGTTTTAGCAGTCCTGGGAATGGAACCCAAATGCTAGGTATGCACTCTACCATCCCCAGCCCGTTAAAGGGATACTTTTCCAGTTGGATGAACTGCCGAGTTGATGAAGGGCTGGTTTGTTTTCATGTCTTCACATCTTTTTTGGGGGGGGGGGTGAGGGAATGTTTTCAGTGGTTGATGCTTTGCATAGAGAGGCCATGGAATGTGCGTGTGCCATTCTTCCGTACTTTACTGGTGCAAGCATGATGGAATCCTAGGTCAATAGAGTCACTTGTCAGATGCCAACTCACTGGAATTCAGCTTGGTAGATATGCTTATTTGTTATAAAAATTCCACTAGACTATCAGGATTTTAGAAATAGTTTTTTTGAAGCTTTTTTTTTTTGCCAATTCTAGGTAATTCCTCCATATTTTCTCAAGGAATGAAAGTGTAAAAGAGGAGATGTCCTTGGTAGCCAACTTTATGGAATTGCTGTTTGGAAGGATATTCATTACTGTTGGGTATTTTGTTCTCATTGCTACAGAAAAATATATTTTTCTGAATTTTGGGTGATAAGTGGGAACATTAATTGGAAGCTTCTATGTAAAGGGTGCCAGGATATGGCCTATGTTGTTTACAGAAGTAACCCCCAAATAACCCTTTCTGATAGGCATATATTATATATATATAATCATATACTATGCACCAGACACTGGTGTTGTACATGCATTATTTTATTTAATTCTTCTAAACCTATCTGATAGGTAAAGTAGGATTATCACTTTCAAAGAGGAAACAGCCCAACATGGTGGCACACACTTGGAATCCCAGTACTCGGGAGGCTGAGACAGGAGGGTCCAGGTTATTGGCCAGCCACAGTTACTTAGTGAGGCCCTCTGCAACTTAATGAGACCCTGTTTTAAAATAAAGAATAAAAATAGGGCTGAGGGTATAGCTTGAAGGTAGAAAGCCTCTGGGTTCAATTCCCTGTACCAAAGGGAAAAAAATAAACAAGAAACAGATTAGGAGAAAATTTGCTCAAGGTCACAGAGCTGGGAAATGATAGGGCTGAAAATAGAAGTTGGTAATAAAATAAGGCTAGGGGTGTAGCTCAGAAGTAGAATGCCCCTGGGTTCAATTTCTGAATTTCGAAGCCCAAGTTTTTTCTCTTTTGTGGTACTGAAAATTGAACCCAGAGGTGCTCTTCCACTGAGATACATTCTCAGCCTTTGAGTTTTGTATTTTGAGTCAGAGTCTCGCTAAGTTGCCTGGACTGGCTTCGAGCTTGTGGTCTTCTTGCAGCAGCTCCCCAAGTCCTGGGGGTGCACCACTGTGCTCAGCCAAAGCGAGTTCTTAACCAGTGATTTTTAAGCTTCAGGGTACATAAGAGGGAACAAAGTATTTAGCAAAAATTATTGGACTCCCAGTCAGATATCTCACTAAATCTGGGGTGGTGCCATACTACAAATCTGCATTTTAAAAATGATGTCATTAATATATTTTTATTAGCATAGAATATTTTATTTACTAGCATTTTAACAGGGAATCCTAGGTGCTTCCAATTAAGGAGTTTATTAACCTTATTTTGAGAAGGAAATTTAAATTATATTGCTTTCCAGTTAGGCGTGATGATGCACATATATAATCCCATATTGGGAGGGCTAAGAGGAAGATCACAGGTTTGAGACTAGTCTTAACAACTTTAGCAAGACCCTGTTTCAAAATAAAAAAATAAGCCAGGTGTGGTGGTGCACTCTTGTAATTGAGTACTTGGGAGGCTGAGACAGGAATATGGCAGGTTTGTGGCCACCCTCAGCTACTTAGTGAGGCTCTCTGCAACTTAGTGAGACCCTATTTCAAAATAATAAAATAAAAAGATAGGACTAGGGGTGTAGCCTAGAGGTAGAATGCCCCTGCATTCTATCCCCAGTGGAGGGAAAGGGAAGAGGAAGAATAAAATAAGTAGGGCTGTGTGTATAGCTCACGGAGGTACAATGCCCTCAGGTTCTATCTCCAGTACTGCAAACAAAGAAAAATAAAAAAATAAAGAATAAATAAAAATAGTAAAACGGCAAGCCAGGTGTGGTAGTATATACCTGTAACCCCAAGACTTGGAAGGCTGAGACATGAGGATTACAGGTTTGAAGCCAGCCTCAGCAACTCAGTGAGTCTCACATCAACTTAGTGAGACCCTGTTTCCAAATAAAAACTAAAACAGGACTGGGATGGAGGCAGAATGCCCCTGGCTTCAATCCCTAGCCCCACAAAAAAGAATGAAATAAAATGAGCTGGGAGTGGGGCACAGTGGAACAGGTTTTTAATCCTAGTACTTGGAAAGCTGAGACAGGAGGATTGTAAGTTCAAGGCCAGCCTTGGCAACTTAGTGAGACTGTTTCAAAAATAAAAAGTAAAATAGGGCTGGGATGTAGCTTAGAGGTAGAATATCCCTGGGCTTAATCCCCAGCGCCTGTAAAATAAATAAATAAAACGGGCTGGAGGTATAGTTCAGTGATAAGTTGCCCCTGGGTTCAGTTCCCAGTAGCACACACACAAAAACATATTGCTTTCCACACTCACTAAAGAAGAAAACAGGTATAGATAAAATAACTATCCCAGAGTAAGCTATGGAACAGCCATGAGTCAAAGCCAAGTTTGTCTAGCTCTAATACGCACACTCTAGAATACAAACTCGTGATTAATTCACACATTTCCCAATCACCATGAATATAGAAAACATGATATCTAGTAAACGGAGCTACCCAGATCTCGTGCTCTTGTTATTTACCAATGTAATACCTTACATATACAAGGGTACTGTAATTTTCATGTTCCTTAAACTTTTTAAGTTACTTTAAAATGAAACAAAGAGCTGAGATTTCTTTACAATCAGATCATTTATACTTTAGGTGTGAAGTCATTAACTCCATAGAGTAAGCTCATCTGAAGAAGCAGGAAAAGATGGCAGGAAGTGTAGAGGGGAACTTCCTTGTGTAATAGCTAAGAGGTGTGAAAGCTCTTCGGCCTCCTAGTCCCCACTGAACTGAGGAATGAAGAGTTGACGCTGAAGGAGACAACCAGTCAGATGGCAGTAGGCCACACTCTACAGCATCTCCCGTTCTGCCCTGGGGTCATTGCTCAGTTAGAGCCAGCAACTCTGCTCTGCCCATTCCAGTCCACTTCCTCGGGCAGACTAACACCGATTGACTTGTATGGCCTCCTACTGGGCTGGGGAGAACTTTATTTAAGAACACTTTTAGATCACTCATTTTCTGTTGCTTTTTGTTTGCAGCTCAGCGCCATGTACTCACATACATGGAGGATGCAGTGTGCCAGCTGCTGGAAAACAGGGAGGATATTAGCCAATATGGCGTTGCCAGGTTCTTCACTGAATAGTAAGTACATGGACGCTTTGCTAATAGGGCAAACCCAGAGGGGGTACTTGGAAGCAGGTGGGGTACATAAAGAGTAGAGCTGGACAATGATGATTATGCTTAACTTTGGTAGGTTGGTTGAAGGCTGCCCAACATTTTGAAGCATACCTGTGGTGCAAGTAATTTTGTCCAGTGACATGTCTCATGAATGGTCATGGCTATAGTAGCTTTGATTTACTAAATTTGTTTAGGTCCATCTCTTTTTTTTTCTTTGTATTGCTAGGGATTGAACCCAGGGGCCTCATGCATACTAGCCAAGTGATCTACCACTGGCCTCTCTTTCAGTTTTTGCATTTTCTCCTTTATTCTAACCTGTATTTTTCATGGCTGGCTTTTCTCATGGGGTTTTTTAGGATGATGTTCTTGTGCAGTTTTCTTTCGATGGGATGTTGTGTTAATCACTTAATGATTTAAAAGTATTTCTGGAGGGAGGACATCTTTCATAGACTATACTTTTGAAGAGTCATGTTCATGATAATGTATGACTGAACTATGTAAAAGTAAAAATGATTACCACTTTTAGAATATCATAGAGCTGTTTTTAGGCTCAATGAGATACTTTAAAACACCACTGAGCATTGTGGAACATGCATGTAATCCTAGCCACTTGAGAGGCTGTGGCAGGAGGATCACAAATTTGAGTCCAGCCTGGGCAACTTAGCAAGACCTTGTTTCGAAATAAAAATTTAAAAAAGGGCTGGGGATATAGCTTAGTGCTGGGGCTAGTGCTTAGTGGGAAAGCACTTGCCTAGTATGAGCAAGGCCCTGAGTTCAATTCTTAGCACCACAAAAGGAATAAAAATAAAACAAAATTAGAATCACCTTCATGAAAAAATGCTAAAGAAATACAAAGCATTATTTTTTATTAATGGTATGCTATCACATATTTATATAATCATTTATAGCAGATATTAGATGCTTAGCATATAATAGATATTAGGATTCTTTTTCCTTTTTAAGTTTGGAGATAAGACAGCTATTTTAATGTCCTAAACTTGAGTTGCTGTTAGAGGAATGCTTTACTATCACTGGTTCTTCTGTTGAACTAGAGTTCTACTGGGGTATTAGAGCTTGAAACCAGGAGTTTTCTACCACTGAGCTATATCTCTCACCTTTTTATTTTTATTATTTACTTACTTACTTACTTTTTTTTTTGCAGTACTGGGGATCGAACCCAGTAGCATTCTACCTCTGAGCTACACCCCAGCCCTATTTTTTTTCTTTTATTCTGAAACGGTCTCACTGAGTTGTAAAGGACTTCACTAAGTAGCTGAGGCTGGCCATGAACTGCGATCCTCCTCCCTCAGCCTCCCAAATGCTGGGATTACAAGCATGTGCCACCATGCCTGGCTTTTATTTTTTATTTTAAGACAGTATCTAACTAAATTGCTCATGCTAGCCTCAAACTTGATATCCTTTTGTTTCAGCCTTTCCAGTCGTGAAATAGAGCTCTTCTAAATAAAATCTAGACTTTTTTTTTGTGGCATTCTACCTCTGAGGTATACCTCCAAGCCCTATTTTATTTTTTATTTTGGAACAGAGTTTAACTAACTTGCCAGGGGCCTTTCAAAGTTGCTGAGGCTGGCTGCAAACCTGCAATCCTCTTGTCTCAGCCTCCCTGGTACTGGGATTACAGGTGGCACACACCTGTAATCCCAGCTTAAATTTATCATGGATTGGAATTTTAAGTTCTTGGGAAAGACAAGCTTTCTGGGAGGAAAACTAGTTCCTTCCCTCAGTCTTTTAAAGGAGGATGAAGTAAGGAAAGAGTTTTGTTCTCATGGTGTGGGCTGAAGCAAACAAGGTGGTGAGGGCATAAATACTGAGATTGAATAGCCTTGCTTGCTTTTATAGACAAGCTTCAGGGTCACATTTCTAGGCCATTTAATCTGTACCAGCACTGAGGCAGCTCCTTGCCAAGTGAAACGGGACTCTTCTGGGCAGCGCTTCTTCCTGGCAGTTTTTCGTGTAGCCCCTCCTTTATAAGTCTTCACTATTATGCGGGTTCCTTGGACAGGCATCATCTTTTCTTCATCCTTGTTTTCCCAGAAATTGGCAAGATGCTTAGCATAAAATAGATGTTAGGTAAAGACTTCTCCACTCTATCACTATATATCAAGTATTGCACAGTATCGACTCCTTTTCTTGTTTGTGATATAAAGACTGCTTTGTTATTTTCCTCTCTCTCTTGTATTTTGGGGTAATACTCTATATTCTGCCTTTTAAGAAGCTGTATGCCATGTGCCTAGCATTCCAGCCGCAAAACCCACTGGTCTGTGTAACTGATGCTGAACTCTTGAGAACTAGCAGAAAGACTTGCAACTGTTTCAGAATGCTTTTGACTGTAGGTAGCTTTTTATCCATAGTACACTTGAAAAATATCTTAAGGTTTTTTTTCTTTCACAGTTCTGATAGAGATCTAGTTGCTAAGTGAGCTGTTTTTGGTTCCCAGGAAACTAAAAATTACATAATATGAGTGGCACATACCTGACACTAATACATCTCTAAGACATCAAATTGGCCTAACATAAGTTATTTGGTGAAGTGAAAAGTGAATCAGTATCAAGGCTCCAAAAATGTATTATTTTTAAAGACTTGAAGCTGGGTGTGGTGGTGTATGCCTGTAATCCAGTACTTGGGAGGTTGAGACAGGAGAATCACAGGTTCAAGACCAGCCTCAGCAACTTAGCAAGATTCTCAGCAGCCTAGTGAGAGACCCTGTTTTAAAACAAAGCAAAAAGCCGGGCGTGGTGGCGCACGCTTGTAATCCCCGCACTTGGGAGGCAGAGACAGGAGGATCGCGCAGGTTCGTAGCCAGCCGCGCTGGTTTAAGAGACTCTGTTTCAAAAAATATAAAATAGGTCTGGGAGTGTGGCCCGGAGGTAGAAGGGCTTCCAGGAACCCCAGTACCACCAAAACAACAACAACAACAACAACAACAACAACAACAACAACAAAAAACAATATAAAATGAGGCTAGGGCTGTAGCTTGGAAGTCGAATGCCCTAGGGTTCCATCTGCTGTACTGCAAAACAAAACAAAACAAGTGTCTTCCTAAATTACTATGTGCTGGCCTTGAACCTGTGATCTTCAGTTTCCCAAGTACTGGGATTATAGGTGTGCGCCACCACGTCCAGCAGTTCATTACCATTGAAATGTTTAGTGTTGGCCTTTAAGAGGATACTATTGAAACTGTCTTAAATAGCTGGAAGCATGATTTTTAAAGCTGCATTTACTGTGTGCTTATATCTCCCAGTTTCAAGTTCTGGCATTTTCATATATTTGATGATGGATGATTTAACCTTTAAAGTGTGTAAAAGTGCTCCTAGAAATTGTCTGTGGGTGGCTTTCCCTTTGATTTTCTTCTCTGAGTCTGCTTGCCCTCTCACCTTTGCTGTCACCTTGGTGGTTCATGTTTTCAAAGTCCACGATTATTCCAGCAAATCTGGATAAACTGTAAAATTCAAATGTCCTAGCAGTACCGTGTGGGTCATATTCCTGTGGACACTCTTGAGAGAAGGCACTAAATCCCAGAGGATTTTATGTTGTATGTAATCTCTACCTCTGGGTGTTTGTCCTTCAACCAGGAAGAGAAGGTAAGAGTAATTAATATTTAGAGGTGCTCCTCTAAGAATGGCCCGCATCCTCGCCGCCGGCTCAGGCCCTCTGAAGAAGGGCATCCAAGAAACTGAGGCTGGAGTAGCTGTGACTTAGAGACCACAGCAGAGTGGGACCAGGGTCTTGTGGTAAGGATAAAATGAAAAAATGTGGCTTTTTAAGACTTTGAAGAGAAAAACAGGCTGAAATCTGAGAATTCCTATTAGGATCGGGAACCATTCTTCACAGGCTAAATTGATAGTTGCAACCCTGTGGCATCAGGGAGCTTGACCTCCACATACTAATATAGAAAAGAGTGACGTTCTGTGGTCTTGGTCAGTGGGCCCAGGAGAGCTCTTTTTTATGATCAAGTGTCTTGTTTTTGTTTAAAAAAGTAGGTGTTTTTTTTTGGTGAAGTTTTGATTATGACTGTTTTGGTTGCAGGAAAAGAAGTATACAGATTACCTTCATTGAGGTTTATTTTAAGTATGAAAACAGGACAGAACTCACTCAAAATTATTATTATTATTATTATTATTATTATTATTATTATTATTGGTACGGGGGATTGAACTCGGTGGCATTTTACCTCCAAGCTATACCCCCAGCCCTACTTTTTTTTTTTTTTTGGTGGTACTGGGGTTCCTAGAAACCTTTCTACCTCCAGGCTACACTCCCAGACCTATTTTTTATATTTTTATTTGGAAACAGGGTCTCTTAAGCCAGCAAGGCTGGCCTCACACCTGCATGATCCTCTTGTCTCTGCCTCCCAAGTGCGGGGATTACACCTATTTTTTATTCTTTATTTTGTTTGTTTATTTATTTATTTATTTATTGTGGGTCTGGGGATGGAACCCATGGGCATTTGACCTCTGAGCCACACCCCCTGCCCTATTTTTTATTCTTTATTTTGAAACCGGGCCTCACTGAGTTGCAGAGGGCCTCACTAAGTAGTTGAGGCTATCCTTGAACCTCGATTCTCCAGTCTTAGCCTCCTGAATTTCTGGGATTACAAGTGTGCATCACCACGCCTGGCTCTTACTCTTTATTTTGAAACAGGTCTTACTAAGTTGTGGAGGGCTTCACTAAGTAGCCGAGGCTGGCCTCAAACCTGCTATCCTCCTGTCTCAGCCTCTCAAGTACTGAGATTTCAAGCATTCGACACCATGCCTGGTTACACTCAGAATTATTTTTGAGCACCTTATTATGTGTTTATGTATACTAGGCAATGAAATATATCAGGGAACAAGACAAATAAGGTAGCTACTCACATGGACCTAGATTTTTTTTGTGTGTATATGGTGCTGGGAATTGAACCCAGTGGCATTCTACCTCTGAGCTAGGATTTTACTAGGCTTACAGGTGTGGACCACCATGCCCAGCTAGGACCTAGAACTTTAATGAAAAAGATAGTTAAGTCAGGCATGATGATGCATGCCTGTAATCCCAGTATTTGGGAAGCTGAGATAGGAGGATTGCAGGCTTGAGGACAGCTCAGGAACTTAGCAAGACTTTCAGCAACCTAATGAGACCATTTCAAAACAAAAAATATAAAAGGGCTGGTGATATAGCTTAGAGGTAGCATGCCCTTGGGTTCAATCCCCCGGACCAAACAACAACAACAAGAAGAAGAAATAGTTAATAAACTGATGATGATGATGATGATGATGATGATGATAACTATTGTTAGTAAACACTATGTGTGAGACACTGATCTAAGTATATTGATATATATTATCACATTTAATCTTCAAGAAACCAAGAGGTAGGATATTAGTATACACATCTTACACATATAAAAATTCAGGCACATAAAAGTAACATCCTCAAGGTTATACATCCGACAACTGTTATAAAGTATCTAACAAGAAAATAACCGTGGCAATGTGTTTTGTAGGCTGGCCAGAGACCTCTTGGAGAAGTTGAAATTTGCCAGCTCATCTCATTAGAGACTCAATAACTTAGTTCACAGGGTGACTTACTTTCCCATGTCCATCTTGATTACCTGAGCTGACTGTGTCCAAAAAAGATAATTTATTTTATTTGCTGCTACTCAGAATGGAGAACCGTAAATGCTTCCCTAGAAAGCCACTTTATAGATAACTGGCCTTTCTCACATTTGATGAGTGAAAGTAATTCAATACTTATACAAGTAATACTTATAAAAGTAATTCAATACTTATAAAAATACTTATAAAAGCTATTTGTGTTAGCTACCATGTAATGTAAATACAAAGATGAAAGCTTTATTTAAATAAGTCAGTTTTCATGTATATCTCTACAAGTATTTTATCCCATTGAGATGTATGACTGCAATGCACCAATAAAAATTTATTGAAAAAATAGCCGGGAGTGGTGGCTCATGCTTGTAATCCCTGTGCCTGGGAGGCAGAGAAAGGAGGATCGCGCAGGTTCGAAGCCAGCCTCACTGGCTTAAGAGACTGTGTTTCCAAATTAAAAAAAAAAATTGATATATATATATGTGTGTGTGTGTGTGTGTGTGTGTGTGTGTGTGTGTGTCTGGGAGTGTACCCTGAAGGTAGAAGGGTTTCTAGGACCCCCAGTACCACAAATAAATAAATAAATAAATAAATAAATAAATAAATACGTCAGTTTTTATAAATGGAATATTGGTTTCATTCTGAGACCTAGTGACCATCAGAATTCAATTGGGAAATTATCTCCTTTTTTTGTTTTACTCTTATAGTAAAAAGTTTTGCATTAAATCACCTTTTTGTTCTGATTAGAATAAATCTATGAAATGTGAACTTCATTAATTCACTCTTGGAGAAAAAAGGAGATTCCAGTAGTGCATTTCCAGTAGTGCATACCCCCCATATAGCATTTAAGTAATGTTGTTTTGGGGTTCTTCTTGTGTCCCATATCATTTAAAATATAACTCAAATGAAAATAATACAGGATTATACAATTTGGATTGTTTCTCCTTTTTTAAACAGGTCCTCTAGCCCTATGAAAGATGACCCGCTTCTTCTGTACATAATCTAGAACAATTAGGGCATAAACTTTTAGTTCTAAAGTTGGTAGATTTGTTTTAGGATTACCCCCCATATAGCATTTAAGTAATGTTGTTTTGGGGTTCTTCTTGTGTCCATGGTAATGAGCAGGTAATTGGGGCAATAAGAAACACACCAGGACAAAGCAGGACCTCACTGATTTTTTCAGGCTCACGACTGTGAGAGATGAACTTGAGACTTCTTTGGGCCATTTCTGCTCCATGTTTTCCCTAGTTATTGTTGTTAAATTGAGCCAAGATGTGGTATGGTGAAATAATGGTGACTAATCCTATTATAGGCTTCTTCAAAAGGGTAGTGCTTCTCCCTGCAGCCAGCTCCCCCCTGCCTTTTTTCCATACTTCAATTCTTAGCTAGAGTTGACACATTGTGACAAAAAATTACCCATTTCTCATTGTCAGCATCTGGGTTCTCACAGACTCAGAACTGCCAGGAAAAGATTTCGCCTTCAATTGAAGCAATCCTGTCTTCGTTATTATTGGCCCACACACTTTTTTTTTTTTTTTTTTTTTGGTTTGGGGATGGAACATTTGACCTCCGACCTACACCCCCTGCCCTATTTTTTATTCTTTAGTTTTGAAACCGGGTCTCACTGAGTTGCGGAGGGCCTCACTAAGTGGCTGAGGCTGTCCGCGAACCATGCTCCTCCGGTCTCAGCCTCCCGAATGCTGGGATTACAAGCGTGTGCCACCACGCCCGGCTGCCCACACACTTCTGTTCAGCCATTATTTGTGAAATCTATAGAGGATTCTGGTTCTTTTCTATATCAGCAGAGGTATGCTCTAGTGAAAGGACTCCAGTGAGCCATAGCAATGAATTAAGAGTCACCAAAATCTATTTTGAAACTGAAAAATCCAGGGTCATCCAGGATACAAGGAACTGCCTACCTGTATGGAATCCATCTCTTTTCTTCAGCCCCTTCATGTTATGGTTACGAGAAACCTCCAGTAGCACTTGACCTGGCAACTGAGGAAGCGATTTCGCAGCCCACTGGTCCCCTGGTTCATTTGCAGTCAGGGTCAAAGGTTACAGAACTAATCATTGGGCCTAGATTCTCCCTCGCAGGAGAGACCTCCTCACCCCCGCCCTTCTCCAAGTTACAAGAACTTCTTATTCTTAGTCAATAAGAGGAAATGAGGAACTTCATCCTTGGCTGAAGTAGTCTCAAGATCTAGTCACAATATTTCTGTTTTCAGGGGAGCTGCTTTTGCAACTAGCTAATATAAAACTTAGGTATAACTATTCACACTAAAGTATATCTCCCCTTAGAGAAATAACTTGATTTATTTCAATCTATAAACAATATAAATGATCTTTACTTGGTCCAAGCCCTGATACTCCTCCTCTATCACTACTCTGTTAATTCCCTGAGTTCTACTCTGGGGATCAAGGAGAAACACCCTCATCTGAACCAACAAATCTGTCCTGCTATCAGTAACGTAAAATAATCATCAGAAGTTAAGAAACTGACTTCATCAGTAACAGAGCAATTTAAAATTTTCTGGGCTTTTAATTTCTTCCATAATTTGTTCAGGACTCTAGAAGATCTATGGTGCTGGCGGCACAGGCCTGGCACAAAGACAGGAAAGAATGACACAATCTGGCACCTTAGCCAGAAAGCCCTTAATGAACTGGAAGGGGGATAAATGGGAAGCAAGCAGGAAGGACAGACTTTGTCAGCCATGCAGAGTTCTTCCCTGAGAAGAGTGAAATGTTAATCAAATGAGACTCCCTTCCTGTGTGACTTGCTGAGATGTTTGTCTCTTAGCTTCCAGCCCTTCAGCAGGTACGTTTTTGCATTCAGTTGCAACCCACAAAACATTTTCTCAGCATCTTTCAAGGAGTATCATATCCAACCAACTTCTTGTTTGAGGCCAGAATTGCGATCTTTTCTTCAGCTATCAGATGCTTTGGTGACTAGCAGAGTGGAAACCATCTTATCAGAAAATGACATGAGCATGTGCGTTTATTTTAGGACAGGTGGGCTCCAGGATTGCTGAGTTCTGGGGCTACCACAGTAGAGCAGTTTGGTTAAAGCATTGTTTCCTGGGTGACCATAGAAATAGCCCTAAATTCATCCTTTGCAATCAGATAACATCAGCAACAGATGTCTTTATGAATGTTCTTATGTTTCAATTTCCAGGTCTGATCCTTGTGAGGATAGTAGTAGCTATCCCACAGGACTGTCATGCAAATCAAGTGAGATGACCTACAGCGCCTGGCTGTTTGCAATTCATTTTCATCACGTGTCATCCCTTGTAGCTCCAGCTTTCTGGGAATTTCTCTTTGTGGATCTCTTAGAAAGTGGCAGTCTTCTTTCTTTTTATTTATTTTATTTAATTAATTTGCAGGACTGGGGATGGAACCTGGGGCATTCAACTTCCAAGCTATATCCTCTGCCCTATTTTTTTATGTTTTACTTTGAAACAGGGTCTTATTAAGTTGCAGAGGGCTTCACTGAGTAGCTGAGGCTGTCCACGAACCACGATCCTCCTGTCTCAGCCTCTCGAATGCTGGAATTACAAGCATGTGCCACCACGCCCAGCTACAACATTTTCAACTTATGGTGGGTTTGTTGGGATGTAACCCTATGATAAATTGAGTACACCTGTATACTAGAACAAAATTCAGCCAGGCCTATTTTGAAACAGGGTCTCACTGAGTTGCAAAGAAAGGGCCTCACTCAGTAGCTTGAGGTTGTCTATGAGCTTCGATCCTCCTGTCTCAGCTTCCCAACTACCTGGATTACAAGTGTGTGCTACCACACCTGGCTTCCTCTTTCTTTTCTTTCTTTCTTTTTTTTTCTTTTTTTTTTTTTTTTGGTGGTACTGGGGTTCCTGGAAGCCCTTCTACCTCCGGGCTACACTCCCAGACCTATTTTTACATTTTTTTAAATATTTGGAAACAGGGTCTCCTAAGCCAGCGCGCGCGGCTGGCTTCGAACCTGCGCGATCCTCCTGTCTCTGCCTCCCGAGCGCGGGGATTACAAGCGTGCGCCACCATGCCCGCCTTCCTCTTTCTTTTTAAATAGCAACAGAGAGTGCCGGGCGTGGTGGCGCACCTTGTAATCCCCGCGCTTGGGAGGCAGAGACAGGAGGATCGCGCTGGTTCGGAGCCAGCCTCGCTGGTTTAAGAGACCCTGTTTCCACATAAAGTTAAAAACTAGGTCTGGGAGTGTAGCCCGTGGGAGTGTAGCCCGGAGGTAGAAGGGCTTCCAGGAACCCCAGTACCACCAAAATAAATAAATAAATAAATGGCAACAGAGTCAAAGATTTTGAAAACTTTTTATTCTCTTGTTTTTTACACTTTTTTTTTTTTTTTTTTTTTTTGGCAGTACTGGGAAGGGAACCCAGGGGTATTCTACCTCCCAGCTACCCTCAGCCCTATTTTTATTCTTTATTTTGAAACAGGGTTTCACTGAGTTGCAAAGTAAATGAGTCTGTTTGTGAACCTCGATCCTCCTGTCTCAGCCTCCCAAATGCTGGGATTACAAGCATACGCCACCAGGCCCAGCCCGGCTTGTACTTCTTGTTTACTCTGAATTTTGTGCACTTTTTGGAGATTAAAAAGTTGATGATGAATGCTGGGCATGGTGGTGCACGCTTGTAATCCCCGTGCTTGGGAGGCAGAGACAGGAGGATCGCGCAGGTTCGAAGCCAGCCATGCTGGCTTAAGAGACCCTGTTTCCACATAAAAAAAAAGTATAAAATAGGTCTCGGAGTGTAGCCCGGAGGTAGAAGGGCTTCCAGGAACCCCAGTACCACCCCCCCCAAAAAAAAGTTGATGATTGTGTGCATGTCTGTTAGCTATTTAGTTTTAGCCACTTCACTCATTACTTGATTGATTCAGAGAATAGCTTATCAAGCCTTTCTCTTTCCCCCTTCTTCACCTATAAGCCATTTCCTCACCTCCTTTCCCTGCCTCCTAAGGTAAGAAGAGTCAAGGTGTCACGGGAGACCTGGGTCAGCCGAGTTGACCCTCCTCTTCACTCGAGCGTGTGCTGGGTAATGAAAAGCAGACCTTCTCTGCGCAGGTCATTGCTCCTCGCACTGGCAGCCTTCTCCAGGAAGCTGTTTATCTGTGCTTCCGGGCCAGACTCCAGCTCTGAACAGTTGGAATGTCCTGAGAAACCACAGAGCCCAAAGAGAGAACATTGCCCAGGCGGTTCCACGTAGGGAGAGTCTATTTACACCACGCAAGCTGCAGTTTACACGCGTGGGTCACTGTTTAGCTGCAGCCTCTCACACTTCACCTTCTGTGCAAAACGTGTGCCCTCAGGAGCACTGAGCCCAGAGAACCGCATTGCTAGGTCCAAAGTGCCCCAGACATCAAACTCGCCTTAGGAAAAACACATATTATGGTCATAAATTTGATGTAACCCACTTTTTTAAGTCTGAGTCAAATTTGATGCTTAGAATTTTAAATGATATAGGCTTGATTGCTAAAGCATCTCAGAACACCATTTTTTTCATGTTTTTTCTAACTAAATTTTTTTTTTTTGGTGGTGGTACTGGGGTTCCTGGAAGCCCACCTACCTCCATGCTACACTCCCAGACTATATATATATATATATATATATATATATATATATATTTATTTTTGGTGGTACTGGGGTTCCTGGAAGCCCTTCCACTTCCGGGCTACACTCCCAGACCTATTTTACATTTTTATTTGGAAACTGGGTCTCCTAAGCCAGCGCGCGTGGCTGGCTTTGAACCTGCGCGATCCTCCTGTCTCTGTCTCCCAAGCTTGGGGATTACAAGCGTGCGCCACCACGTCCGGCTTATATATATATATATATATATATATATATATTTTTAATTTGGAAACAGGGTCTCTTAAGCCAGCGAGGCCGGCTCCGAACCAACACGATCCTCCTGTCTCTGCCTCCCAAGCACGGGGATTACAAGCGTGCGCCACCACGCCTGGCTTAAATATTTTTCTTCATCTTTTGCCAGATATTAAGTTTTGTTGTAGATTTTCAAATGTCCTCTACATCAATGGAACTAACAAACAATGAGTGAGCTATATGTGATCTTGTAAAATGGCATTAAGTTATGTGGCCCAGTAGGCTGGGAATTGACAATAAGGAGAAATAATGATTGGTAGTTAAATAAGGCATCTTAGAGGAATTCATCTCAGTTGACCTGGAAAGGTATGTACAGTTTATATAGGCAAAAAAGAAAGAAGACGTATTAACATAGTTGTTAAGAATACAGGCTTTGGTATTAGATCTATGTCTGAGGGCCTGCCACTTACTAGTAGGTAATCATGGGCAGGTTCCCCACCTCCATCTATAAAATAGGATGCCCCACATATAAAATTGATTGCTGGGGGTTTACGTGAGATAGTGATGGAAAGTGTATGGTATTCTGCCTAAGATATATCAAGTGTTGAATAAATGGTAACTCTTGCTATTGTTTGTGCTCATCCATTCATTTATTCAACACATATTTACTGGATGCCTCTACCTCACCCATGGATACGTTAGTGAACGTGACAGATGGAAATCCCAACCCTCGATTCTGAAATTTTCTCTATATCATCTTTTTAATGTGTGTGTAATTATTTTAGACTTACAAAAAAGTTGTAAAAATGATATAGAGCTTCTCTATCCCTTTCATTCAACTTTCACTAATGTCACCTCTATAGCCATAGTAAAATTGTCAAAGGAACATAAACATTGGTTCAAAACTACTAGGTTGAGAGCCGGGCCTGGTGGCGCACGCTTGTAATCACAGCATGGGAAGCTGAGACCGGAGGATCGTGGTTCACAGACAGCCTCAGCTACCTAGTGAGGCTCTCCGTAACTTAGTGAGACCCTGTTTCAAAATAAAGAATAAAAAACAGGGCAGGGGGTGTAGCTTGGAGGTCAAATGCCCCTGGGTTCCATCCCCAGACCTGCAAAAAACAAACAAACAAAAAAAAAAAACCCCACAAAACAAACAAAAAAACTACTAGGTTGAAGCTATAGCTCTGTGATAGAACATATGCTTAGCATGTGCAAGGCCCTGAATTTTAATTGCCAGCACTGCAAAACAAAACAACTACTAACTAGTCTGTAGATCTTATTTGAATTTTCACCTTTACTTTGCAAGGGAAATCTTTTTTTTTTTTCTGGTGTAAATTCTAGGTTGACAGTTCTTTCACTATTCAATTATATTCTGGTTTCTATTGTTTCTCTTGAGAAGTCAGCTCTCAGTCTTATTTTTGCTCCATAGAAATAATCTGTTTTTTATTTTTTTATTTTAATTTTTATTTTTTATAAGTGGAACATACTGAGAGTGGTGTACATTTACATTGTGCTTCATGCCTTCCCCTCCATCCTCCCCCCCAAATAATCTGTTTTAGCTGAGTGTGGTGGCATATGCCTGTAATTTTAGTACTTGGGAAACTGAGACAGAGGATTGCAAGTTTAAGACCAGCCTGGGTGATTTAGCAAGATTCTATTTCAAAATAAAAAGGGCTAGGTGTATATCTCAGAAGTGGAGTGCCCTTAGGTTCAACACCCAGGGAGGGAGGGAGGGAGGGAGGGGAGGAAGTTAGAAAGGGAAGGAGAGAGAAAGAGGAAGAATCATGTTCGTTTCCTTTCCTGTGTGACTGGTAGATGTTGGTGCCATTGACTGAAATAATTTAATTTAATTCAGGAAACTTTTTTTTTTTTTTTTTTTTGGTTGTACTGGGGTTCCTGGAAGCCCTTCTACCTCCGGGCTACACTCCCAGACCTATTTTTACATTTTTATTTGGAAACAGGGTCTCTTAAGCCTGCGCGCGGCTGGCTTTGAACCTGCGCGATCCTCCAGTCTCTGCCTCCCAAGCGCAGGGATTACAAGCGTGCGCCACCACGCCCGGCCTAGGAAACATTTTCTATACACCCTGCATAGGCTTAGACTTATTACAGGTGTTGGGAAACAATGGTTAATAAGGTACAACCCCTATGTAATGGGTGTTCATGGTCAAATAAGCCAATAATAAAATTCTTTGTGATTTGGGCTAAATAGAAATTCAAGGTGCTAAGAATATGTTAACTAAGATTGAAATGTCAGAGAAGTTGTCACAGAGCAAGTAGCCCTTTAAGCTAAGTATTCTTTTCCTAATTTCTTTCTCCTCCTCCCCTCTTCCTCCTCCTCCTCCTCCTCCTCCTCCTCCTCCTCCTCCTCCTCCTCCTCCTCCTTCTTTTTGCAGTACTGGGGATGGAAGCCAGGGGCATTTTACCTCCAAACTATACTCCCAACCCTTTTTTTTTATACTTTGTTTTGAAAAAGGGTCTCACTAAGTTGCGGAGGGTCTCACTAAGTAGCTGAGGCTGGCCGCGAACCCGCAATCCTTCTGTGTCAGCCTCCCAAGTACTGGGATTACAAGCATGCACCATCATGCCCATCTTATTTATTTATTTTTCTTTAAATCAAAGTTATACATGCATCCAGTTTAAAGGGGGAAATAGTTCTACAAGAATTGTTAGGAAAAAATATCATCCCCGCCATCTCTGTGATCATCTATTGTAGAGGTTAGCATGTATGACTTCTTTGCCCTTTGGCATTTATTTTTAAATTTCAAAATGACTTGTATGTTTCTACTTCTTGATTTTTCAATTTCAGGCATTATCTATTGCCTCCTCACTGTGTAAGATGTGAATCTCTTTCCCTTTACATCCCTCACTATCCACATCTACTTACCTCCTAACTTCCCAATATACTTACATCATGATTTTGGCTGAATCCATAATATGTATTTACATTTTATAACTATATAAACACTGTTGATATTCAAGCCATATGGCACAAACTTCTGATTCAAAACTTCTTCCCCCCCCCTTTTTTTTGTGGTATTGGGGATGGAGTCCAGGGGCATTCTACTTCTAAGCTACACCCCTAGCCCTGTATTTTTTTTTTTTTTTTTTGAGACAGGGTCTCACTGAGTTGCAAAGGGCTTCACTGTCCACAAACTGTGATCCTCCTGTCTCAGCCTCCCAAATGCTGGGATTACAAGCGTGTGCTAATTTTCTATGAACTTATCATCAGTATATCTCCAAATTCTACCCAATCAAATAAATTTCTCTTTAGTAGCACACTGTTTATTTTATTGGTCTCTGAAGACCCAATCTCCTCACTCCTCTGGAGGGCTAATATATCCAGACTTAATCCATAGGTTTCCTTGACCTCCACTTCCATGTGGGTTAGAGGCACTGGGAGGACCGGCAGGAGACTGAAGAGCAGAAGAGCGAATCTAAAGTGTGTATTCGCTTGTCTCTCTTCTTGACAGTTTTTGTGGCTCTGCTGAAGGTTGCATCTCAGGTTCAATGGCTGTACTCCTTCCAGAGTCAAGAAACCATTCCTGCCTGGCGTTGTTACACACGCCTGTAATCCCAGTACTCGGGAGGCATCAGAGGATCAAGGCCAGCCTCAGCAACCTTGTGAGGCCCTTTACAATTTAGTGAGACCCTATTTCAAAATAAAAAATAAAATAGGGTTGGTGGTGTAATTCAGAGATAGAATTCCCCTGAGTTCAATCTCCAACACAAAAAATGAAAAGAAAGGAAGGAAGGAAGGAAGGAAGGAAGGAAGGAAGGAAGGAAGGAAGGAGAAAGAAATTTAAAAAGAATAAACACCTCAAGTTAGGCATGGTGGTGTATGCTTATAATCCCAATATTTGGGAGTCTGAGACAGTAGGATTGTGGTTCGTGGCCAGCCTCAACTATTTAACAAGGCCCTCTGCAACTTAGTGAGACCCTGTTTCAAAATAAAAAGAATAAAAAAAAAATAGGGCTGGGGGTGTAGCTCAGAGGTAGAATATCCCTGAGTTCAAGCCCCAGAATGAATGAATGAATGAATGAATGAATGAATGAATGAATGAATGCATAAGGACTGGGCATGGCAGTGTGCTCCTGTAGTCCCAGCTACTTGGGAGGCTGAGGCAAAAGGAGTTCAAGCCCAGGAATTCAAATTCAGCCTGGGCAACATAATGAGACCCTTATTAGAATGAAATAAAAACAAACCCCAAAACTGTGAAAATGGTAAAGCTTATGTCATGGGTACTTTACCATAATAAACATTTTCTTTTTTTTTTTTTTTTTTTTTTTTTTGGTGGTACTGGGGTTCCTGGAAGCCCTTCTACCTCCGGGTTACACTCCCAGACCTATTTTTACATTTTTATTTGGAAACAGGGTCTCCTAAGCCAGCGCGCGCGGCTGGCTTCGAACCTGCGCGATCCTCCTGTCTCTGCCTCCCAAGCGCGGGGATTACAAGCGTGCGCCACCACGCCCGGCATAAACATTTTCTTAAAAAAAACTATTGATATTTTGGTCTGAATGTAGAAGGGTGTGTGCGTTATTCCACACATATGCAGTCTCTCTCCCACTCACAATGGTACAAATCACTCATCTGAAATATCTGTCTTCGATGACCACGCTTACCATTTCAGCGATCCTCCCTTCACAAACCTTAGCAACTTTCACATACGCCCATAGCTGTACAGTTTATAAATGGTGTACACATGCAGCTCTGTATAGTGAACTTATATTGTGTGAGGTTACATAAGATGTTTATATTTTAAGAGTTATCAAATTATTTTACCTTGGGACATACTCAGTTATTGAACTTTTTTTTATTGGTGCATTGTAATCATATATCACATTGGAATACAAGACTTGAGAGGATATACAAGCACACACCATCCAATTAGCCCTCATCCAGCCCCCATCCCATTCCCTCCCCCTCCCTCGATCCCATGCTTATTGTACGTGTGTGTGTGTGTGTTGGCTGCTTCTCAACCCTGTAAGTATCCTGCATACCAAATAAAACTATTAAGACCATGTGTGAAATTGGACTTCTGCTTGAAGTCTTCTAAATTCCTGTCATTGGTACATGATATGGTATTTGATACCTTCCTTCTCTGTTGCTTATCTCCCATTCTACATTATGACTCCATTCGAAATGAAATAGTGCCTATTACAGAATAGAAATATACTATTTTATGGAAATAATTATCTAATATTATTTTTTAAAATATGTTTATTTTAGAGACTTAATTGAATGATGTACATAAATGCCAATTTTCCCCCTTAGAAATCCAGCGCCTCTTTTTTTGATGTGCGCGGTGCTGGGGATTAAACCCAGCGGCATTCTACCTCTGAGCCACGCCCCCAGCCCAGTTTTTAGTCTTTATTTTGAAACAGCGCCTTACTAAGTTGTGGAGGGCCTAAGTAGCTAAAGCTGGCTGCAAACCCGGATCCTCCTGTCTCAGCCTCCCAAGTACTGGGATTATAAGTGTGCGCCATCATGCCTGGCTTCAGTTCCTTTTTTAGCCAGAAAAACCCTTTAATTTGCTAACAATGAACTTTGTAACACCTTGACCACTCAATGGAACAAGCAAGTATTGGAGCCCCTATGTTTTTTCTTTAGTTGCAAGCTCTGTCGAGCAAGCCCTTTAATTGCAGTGGACGGGAACGGGAGAGCTGCTCATTTGGTAACTGGCAAAGGAAAGTGGAGGAAAGAAAAACATCTTTTTGGTATCTTTGCTTAAGAATTTTGGAACTCAGAGTTTAGTTCTAAACAACCAAATCATTACGTTGAAATACCGTGCATCACTCTGAAATCATTCCTTGTTTCATAAGGTACTAACAAGATCTTAGAGGCAGCTAAAACAGTGGTTGGGAAATTCTGTTGTGGATTAAGATCCTCCAAAAACATCAGCACTAGTGGGCAGAGCATTTGGGATGACGGGCAAACATGAGTTAGCGAAAAGAGTGAGAAATCCTGTGACCTGTGGCTTACCTTGTGTGTCTTGTGGAGGGGTGTAATTTGCAGACAGAAATTTTTGGGGGTACACTGTCTCTGTTTTACAGACTATGTATAAAAAATTCCATCCGAAGCCGGGCGTGGTGGCGCACGCTTGTAATCCCCGCACTTGGGAGGCGGAGACAGGAGGATTGCGCAGGCTTGAAGCCAGGCTCGCTGGCTTAAGAGACCCTGTTTCCAAATGAAAATATAGAATAGGTCTGGGAATGTAGCCTGAAGGTAGAAGGGTTTCATCCTCAGTACCACCAAAAAAAAAAAAAAATTCCATCTGAGTGATAACAGGAACACTTAGTGGTGCTAGGCGGTAATCAGGAGTTTAGGATGTTGGAAGGTTATTTAAAATAAGCCAGAAAGGTTAGGCGTGGTAACACATGCCTGCAATCCTAGTACTTGGGAGGCTGAGACTGGAGGATCACAGGTTCGAGGTTAGCCTCAGAAACTTAGTGAGACCCTGTTTCAAAATAATAAAATTTTAAAAGAGGCTGGGGGTGTAGCTCAGGGTTCAGTCTCACCCTTGGTTAATCTCCAGTACCACTTACACACACACACACAAAAGGTAGAAAGGATTGCTTTTTGTTAGATGTGTCCTTTCTCATAAGAGGTTATTGCTTTGCTTACTGGGTTTTTATTACTGTTGTTCTTGTTAGTCCAGTAGAGAAATTATTATATTGGTTCTAGCCAAATCTTTGTTATCTTTGGTCCTTTGGGGGCCTTTGGTCTCTTGGAGACCAAAGAGCACCTGGTCGTTCTGAAAGCCTCCATCCTCTGTGATTGATGCCCGTCCCTGTAGATGAGAAGAGGCTCCCCAAAGCGCTCTTCCACTTTTTGAAGCACCTTCAAGCATTTCTGCATGGCTCCTCACCGTCTTCTATTATACTTCCTCCTCCTGCCTTACTGAATCCCGGTTTCCCAGCTCACAACTCTAAGAAGGAGCTTTATTTCAGAGTAGAAAGGGGCCCCCATATGTGGCCTATTATATCCATATCAACTTGCTTACCCTTTTCAAACAGCTATTGTCTTTTAATAGGGTCCTGCCTGGCAGGGGGAGTCCTTAATTCCTGCCGTATAAGAATGGGCAGCTTGAGTTACAGCGAGCTACAGTTCGGTGCTCTGATCAAAAGGCCTCTGTTGTTTTTAAGGGTTTCTTCCCCTCCCTCTCTCTCTCTTTCTATATCCTGGGCTAATAATTCAGCACAGCAAGGTCATTACAGGCTTTGAATTGAGAGCTGAGAGTGTTAAATTACTGACCTAGAATAAAAGAGATCTGGGGGGCTCTCAAGAAAGATAAAGGGATTCCGGCTAGTAAAGTGCAAGCCCAGCAACCTCACTTCTTAACAATATTTTTTTTTAATCCTCTCTGTCTCCACAAGTCTTTTCTGGGACAAGGAAAGATCTCCTGTCAGAGAAATTAGGTTAGGAACTCAGTGACATCAGAGAGTGGTGGTCCAGGTGCCTGTGTAGCTGTCCTCTTTTGTCTCCCCACTTTGTCAGTACCTTGCTCCCTGTCTTAGGCCTTTTCTGCAGCCATTACAGAATACTACTGAGTAGATGAGTGATACACAATACAAGTTTATTTGGTTCATGAATCTTGAGGCTGGGAATACCAAGACTGAGGGGCCACATCTGGTGAGGGCCATCTTTTTGCATCATAACAATGGCAGGAGAGCATGGGGAGCAGGGAACCCCTCCTTTTATGACTAACCCACTGCCATGGTAACAGCCTGACACATGCACGAGGGCGGAGCCTGATGACCCATCACCTCTTAAAGGTCCCACCTCTCAACACTGTTACAATGGAAATGAAATGGCAACCTGAGTTTTGAAGGGGGTATCCAAATCATAGCATCCCTTGCTTAGATATCTGGTTTTTTATTACATCAGTCATATACATTCATGATATTTCAGCTAAAAGATAGTATCCCATTTAAGATACATAAAATATACCACTTAGTTCCCCAAATATTTTATTTATTTATTTATTTATTTATTTATTTATTTACTGTAATACTTGGGGATTAAACCCAGAGGCTCTTTATAATTGAGCCATACCCAGTCCTTTTTTTGTTCTAAAATAGGGTCTTACTAAGCACTAAGTTGCCAATTCTCGCCTTAAATTTGAGATCCTCTGTCCCAGCCTCCCAAGTACTGGATTATAGGTGTGTACCATGGGGCCCAGGTATAGCCCTCCCCCCCATTTTGTTTGTGTGTGAGGGTACTGGGGATTTTATTCTTATTTTGATACAGGGTTTCACTAAGTTGTGGAGGGCCTTGCTAAATTACTGAGGCTGGCCTCAAACTTGAGCTGTTTCTGGGTCAGCCTCCTTACTCCTGGGTTTACTTAACAGTCACATGCCACCATAGCTGCCTGCCTCCAAATAGTTTAAAAAATCACTGTCTCATAAAAAGCTATTCCCAGCTAGATGTGGTGGCACACGCTTGTAACCCCACATTTGGGAGACTGAGACCAGAGGATGGTGTTTTATGGGCAGCCTCAGCTACTTAGTGAGGCCCTCTACAACTTAGTGAGATCCTGTTTCAAAATAAAGAATAAAAAATAGGACAGGGGGCATAGTTCGGGGGTCAAATCCCTAGACCCACATAAAAAAGCTATTTCCATTCTGTTTATGTTTTTAAATGAATAAATATGTATACATATATTATTTTATAAAATATAAATAGTTCTTTTTTTTGCGGCTCTGGGGATGGATTCCAGGGGCATTTGACCTCCGAGCTACACCCCCTGCCCTATTTTTTATTCTTTATTTTGAAACAAGGTCTCACTAAGTTGTAGAGGGCCTCATTAAATAGCTGAGGCCGTCCGCGAACCAAAATCCTCTGGTCTCAGCCTCCCGAATGCTGGGATTACAATCGTGCGCCGCCACGCCCAGCTTAGTTATTTCATAGTTTAACAAGAAAAAAATTGCCCAATTGGGAATGGATTTGACACCTTCATTTTTCAATACTGGGTCTTCTGAAGAAAATTATTTCCATTTCTTCACATTTTGGCAAAACTATTATCTCTTATATATCTCTTTTTACAGTTATCTCTTAAAGCCAGACACCATTCATATCCTCTGGAAAATAATAAATTTCTAAGACTAATATTTTTTTAGAAAAGTCCCTGAAATCAACTTTCATAGACTTTGCATAGCAAAGTCCCTGAATGTGCCAGACATCATACGGCATGTATTATTAGCACATTTAAGCTTGGGCAAATTTATGTAGTAAGCAGTCCGATTATCACCATTCTGTGGATAAAAAAAATAATTGAGCCACAAAGTGGTCACATACCTGACGCAGGGTCATCCAGCCAGGAAGCAGTGAGGTCTGCTGCAGAGGCGTGCTTCTCTAATGTGCACGGGAATCGCCTAGGGGTCTTGTTAAGACGCAGGCCCACGCTGAGAGCTGGGACGAGGCCCTGGATGGAGCCCGACGTCCACCAGGCCTCTCAGTGCTGCTGCTGCTCTTGTCCTTGGTCCATACTTTCAGTCGCAAAGCCATAGTCATTTTTATTTCTGGATGCCTCTAAGATGTTTTTGGTTATAACTTCCAGTTTCTATCATGTGAACTATGTGAAAATACATGTTGAGTATTTAAAATCAATATCTTACCCTTTTTGGCAAAAAAGAACATTTAACATGAAATTTACCACTTTAACCTTTTATTTTCTTTTGGTACTGAGTTTGAACACATGGGCATTCTATCTGCAGGCTACATACCAGCTTTTTTTTTTTGGGTCTGGGAATGGAACCCAGAGGCTTTCAACCTCCAAGCTATACCCCCTGCCCTATCTTTTTATTTGTTATTTTGAAACAGGGTCTCACTAAGTTGTGGAGGGCCTCACTAAGTAGCTGAGGCTGTCCGCGAAATGCAATCATCTGGTCTCAGCCTCCGGAATGCTGGGATTACAAGCGTGTGCCACCATACCCAGCTTTTTTATTTTTATTTTTTAAACAGGGTTTTGAGCCAGGCAGGTGGTGCACGCTTGTAATCCCAGCATTTGGGAGGCTGAGACAGAATTGCACAGGTTTGAATCCAGCCTCAGCTACTTAGTAAGGCCCTTTGCAACTCAGTGAGATGCTGTTTCAAAATAAAGAATAGAAAATGGTGCTGGGGGTGTTGTTCAGAAGTAGAATGCCCCTAAGTTCCATTCCTAGTACCACACACACACACACAAAAAAAAAAACAACGAAAAAAACAGGTTCTTGAGCAGGGCATGGTGGCACACGCTTGTAATCCCAGTTCTTGGGAAGTTGAGACAGGAGGATTGTGCAAGTTTGAAGCCAGCCTCAGGTACTTAGTGAGGCTCTCAGCAACTTAGTGAGACCTTGTTTCCAAATAAAATATAAAATAGGTCTGGGAGTATAGCCTGGAGGTAGAAAACCCCTAGGTTTTATTCCCAATACCACAAAAAATGAATAAATAAATACATTAATTAATTTTTAAAAATGGGTTCTTGCTAAGTTGCTGAGGCTGGCCTCAGCCCCCCAAGTATTGGAATTACAGGCATGTGCCACCACACCAAACCACCTTAACCTTTTTTAAGTGTACACTTTTGTGGCATTGAATGCATTCGCTTATTCTGCAACTGTCATCATCAGAACCTTTTTTCTTCTCAAATTGAAACTCTATACCCATTAATCACTAATTCTCCATTCCTTCCTACCCTCCTGCACTTGGGCACGGCAGCTACCATGTTACTACTTTTTTTCTCTACAAATTTAAGTATTCTAGGAACCTTGTATAAGTGGAGTTATATAACTCTTGTCTTTTTGTGACTGGCATATTTCATTTGTAATATTATCTCCAAGGTTTATCTATGTACATATAAGTCAGCTCTTCATTACATCAACAAATACCTGAGATAATAAGTTATAAAGAGAAAATGCTTTTTTTTTTTGAAACAGGGTCTCACTGAGTCACTGAGACCTCAAACCTGTAATCCTCCTATCTCTCCTAGGTATTGAGATTACAGTTGTGTACCACCATGCCCAGCTGAAAATGTGCATTGTGACTCCCGGTTTTGAAGGTTTCAAACAGTCCCTGTTTGGTTGACCCTGCTGCTTTTTGAGCCTGTGGCGGGGCAGTATGTCATGAAAGAGCAGGTGGTGGAGGAACTGCTCGCTTTAGGTCTTGGATGTGAAAAAGAGATTGAAGGAGGAAGAGAGCAGGATTCCATAGCTCCTTCAAGGGCATGCCCCCAGTGACCTCAGTGACCTAAAATCTCCCCGTGCACCTCGCTTCTAATGTTCTGCCACCTCTCAAAAGCACCAGAGGAAGAAGACTTTGTCTTTAACACATGGGCCTTTGGGGGACAGTCCACACCAAAACTACAGCATTGTGGCCTGTGTCAAGTAGTCCTTTCTTGAAAGGCTGAATTAATATTCCATTATATGTATATTTCACATTGTCATCTGTTGTTCTGTAGATGGACACTAGAGTGGTTTTCCCCTTCTAGCATAATACTGCTGTGAGCATGGGTGAACATATATGTCTGTGTCCAAGCTTTTATTTCTTCTGATTACCCAGAAATGGAATTACTGAGCTGGGCATGGTAATACACACCTGTAATCCCAGTACGTGGGAGGCTGAGATGGGAGGATTGCAGGTTCAAGAACAGCCTCAGAAAATAGTAGGATTCTTATCAACCTAGCAAGACCCTTTTTCAAAATAAAAACTAAACAGGGCCGGGGTATATCTCAGAGGTAGAATGTCCATCAGTTCAATTCCCAGTACCACAGACACACATACACACACAAACATATACACACACTAAAAAAAAGAGAGAGAGGACTTCCGGGAAGATGGCGACCGAGAAAAGCGGGGCTTAAGAGCCCCACTAACAACTAATCTCCATTACCACAAAATCAGCGCCTTTCATAGCCAGAAAACACCATCACCAGAGAAACAAAAAAATCACCAGGCTCCAGAGAGAAAGCGGACTGAAAACAGAGCTCAGAGCCACAGAGGAGATACACCGGCCTCACGCCCGAGGATGCGGCAGCAGCGCCATACTGCCGGCGGCAGCGGCGACTTCACCGGACAGCTACAGCAAGCCGAGGTGAGCCGCTGCGGAGCAGCCAGGCAGGATTTCTCGCTGCAGGTAAAATCAAAAGCTCCCAGTGGCTGAGCTCAGCACACGCTGCAGGGATTCAGAGTGGAAATCAAAACCAAGAAGAAATACGCCAGCCTCATGGCCGAGGGCGTAGCAACGGCGCCATATTGCCACCGGCGGCAGCAGCAGAGAATTCACCGAATCCAGTACAGCTACATCTGCGTACTCAAGAACAGTGAGTCAAATTGCGGGCCACAGAGGAGAAGTCCCAGTACTGCACTCCCTGGGACTTGACCCAGTGGGGGAGGAGCGGTGGCAGAGATATCACACCATAGGAGAACGTGCAACCTGGCACCCCCCACAGTCTAAAGCAGCCTCTATCGACTCTCTGGGTCGGAGACTCTGTGATAAAACCCAGTAAAGGAGTAGTGGGGTCTGAGATACTACTGACTCGAGATCCAGAACACCTTAAGTGAAGTCATAGTGACCCAAGGGAAGAACCCAGAGAAGGCACAAACTTCCGAAATCATGGGAAAGAGGAATAATACTGGAGCAATGAATGCCCACAACCCCACAACATCAGAACCCGATAAAACAGAAAATCAGAGATTTCTAGAAGATCAAATCAGGAATATAACTGTAGAAATAATAGAGGTGCTTCGAAAAGAACTCAGAGAGAGCCAAAAGGAGATAAAGGATGTAATTAATGAAGTAAAGGCCTCAATTCAAAGCACAAACAACCGATTAGACCACATGGAGAACAGAATCTCGCTCTTAGAAGATGATCATTCCAAAAATGAACGCATAGTTTCTAATCTAGGAAAAAATATCCAACAGCAGGAATCTGATATTGAAGAAATATGGGCCCATTTTAAGAGAGCTAACCTAAGAATAATTGGAATAGAGGAGGGAAAAGAAAGTGAAACCAAAGGGATCAACAATCTCTTCAAGGAAGTAATAGCAGAAAATTTTCCAAACATAGAGCAAGAGGTTGATACACAATTCCAGGAAACTTATAGAACTCCCTTTAGACAGGATCGGAGAAGAGGATCCCCACACCACATAATTGTCAAAATGACCAATGTGGAAGCCAAGCAGAGAATCTTAAAGGCAACAAAAACAAAGGGCCAAGTGACATTCAGAGGCAAACCAATTAGAATCACTCCAGACTTCCCAAACCAAGTTATGAGAGCCAGAAGGGCTTGGAGTAACATATTCCAAACTCTGAAAGAAAACAACTTCCAGCCAAAAATTTCCTACCTGGCAAAACTTTCTATCAAATTAGATGGAGAATAAGAAGCTTCCATGACAAACAGAAACTGAAGGAATTTATGTCTTCAAAACCAGCACTAGAAAAAATACTCAAAGAGATTAACTACAAAGAAGAAATAGGTAACACACACCAGAACCAGAGAAACAAGATTTTCCATCCAACAGACAACTAAGATTGCTTATCTGTGGAGATTCATTATTTATGTTAGTGTTTTACCTATCTCTAAAGGGTATTGTTTGCCTTTATTGTTGTTAATTTTTAGGATTTCTAGTTGGAATATTAATATACCTTCAGATATAGCATTTGGAAATATTTTATCCCATTCTATTAGTAACTGTTAACTCTGTTTACATTGTCTTTGGATATACAATTTTTTTTTATTTTTTAGGGAGTTTGCATACTCTTCTGTTGCCTGTGCCATTGAAATCATATCCAAGAAATCACTACCAATTTCAATGTTGTGAGGTTTTATGACCCAGATTTTCTCCTAAAAGTTTATAGTCTTAAGATTTATATTTAGGTCTTTTATCTATTTTGAGTTAATATTTGTATATGGGATTAGGTAAGGGTCCAACTTTATTCTTTTCCATGTAATTATTATGTTTCAACAATATTTAGTTAAAAGATTATTATTTCCACCACCAAATGTTCGTGTAAACCTTGTCAAAAATAACTTGACAATATAGGGAAGAATTTATCTCTAGGCTTTTATTTAACTCCAATGGTTTAATTATCTGCCTTTAGAATAGTACTACACTGTTTCAATTATTGTAGCTTTATATGGTTTGAAATCAGAAAATATATATCTTCTAGCTTTGTTCTTTTTCAAGATCGTTTTGGGTATCTAGAGTCCATTTTCCATACTAGGATAGATTTTTTTTCCTTAAAAATAAATATATAAATATATGATAGTTTCACCTAAAAAAAAAGAAAAATATATTCTCTGGTAAGAAAGAAAGTAAAAAGAAATATTGAAATGTTATCTTTAAGTCATCAAAAGCTTGGTATCAGACAAATGAAACTGTTCTGTGAGATTATCATTTTTAATTTTGGATAAATTGCTATAATACTAGATGTCAACCACTAAGCCAAGCATGGGAGGGAGGGATGGGGAGAGAATGGGGTGGGGATCGGGTGGGGGCTGACTGGGCGATGTGTGCATGTATGTCTACAAAAGTTTGTATCCCACTATGATGTATGAATACAGTGCACCAATAAAAATAAAAAATAAAAATAAATAAATAAAATTAAATTAAAAAAAAGAGAATGGCTGGGTGTGGTGGCGCACACTTGTAATCCCCGCGCTTGGGAGGCAGAGACTGGAGGATCGCGCAGGTTCCGAAGCCAGCCGCGTGCGCTGGCTTAGGAGACCCTGTTTCCAAATAAAAATGTAAAAAATAGGTCTGGGAGTGTATCCTGAAGGTAGAAGGGCTTCCAGGAACCCCAGTACCACCAAAAAAAAAAAAAAAAAAAGAATGGAATTACTTGAATTATAAGGTAATTAAACCATATCTTACTTTCTACAACTTTATATTCAACTTATTGTTTATGTCTCTGTCCCTTTAAAGTAAATCTTTGCCAGGTGTGGTGGCGCACGCTTGTAATCCCCGCGCTTAGGAGGCAGAGACAGGAAGATCGCGCAGCTTCGAAGCCAGCCTTGCTGGCTTAAGAGACCCTGTTTCCAAATAAAAATATATAAAAATGGGTATGGGAGTGTAGCCCAGAGGTAGAGGGGTTTCCAGGAACCTCAGTACCACCAAAATAAATAAATAATAATAATAATAATAATAATAATAATAAAATTTTTTAAAAGACCAAAAAAATGGGGCTGGGGGTGTAGCTTGGAGGTAGAATGCCCCTGAGTTCCATCCCAGGTACCACAAAATAAATAAATAAATAAAATAAAGTAAATCTTTAAAGGTTTGATAGGAAAAGTGAGTTTTCAGTATAGCTATTAAGATTTATTATCTGTAGTCATTTTATGAGTAATCAAAAAGTGTCCTTTGATTGTTAGAAGATTGGTAATTGGTTAAATGGCACCAAATAAAGAATTGAAAAATGCCTATTATAAAATAGACCAGTACTAAGAAGGTTTATGTCAGAGAACATTTGTAATGTAAAGACTTTGCCTGACTAATGACTCTTCAGAGGAAGCCTCTTGTTAAATTTATGTTTTTCTTCCTTTAAGATTTCCAATAGCCAGTCTTCCGGGATCTTAAGAAATTTTGTGACACTTTTTTCTTCTTCTAGTCTTTAACCAAACACATTAGATTCTCATCTGTGCGAGATCCTGCTTGGAACTTAGAGTTCTTATGTATCTTTAGAAATAAAACTCTCTATTGGAAATAAAAAAAATTAAATTGAAATTTAACGTGTAAATAGGAAAAATTAAGGCAATTTTTATAAAGGTGTCAGGAAGAAACTTTTTTCTAGAGTAGAGAAATGAATCATTAAAATAATAACTTTGATCATGCCCACAGTACTCTTTTTTGTCATTAATGATTTTTTAAACATTTTTTTATTGGTGCATTGTAGTCATACATCTTAATGGGATACAAGATGGTGGAGACATACATGCACACATCACCCAAATAGCCCTTACCCAATTCCCGCCCCATTTCCTCCCCCCCCTCCTTTTCATGTTTGGCTTAGTGATTGAATTTGATATGTTTGTTAAAGTACATCATGTGCATTAGAGAATTTTCCTCTTCTCCCCTCCCATCCCCTCAGTTAGGTTGCCTTATTTGCTCCTCTATAGAATCTCCTTCTTCATGTAGAGTTCCTCCTATGACCTATTATTTCTCCCTAGCTTTCGCATATTAGGGAGAGCATCCGATATCTTATTTTTTATGGCTGACTAATCTCACTTAGAATAATGTCCTCCAGTTACATCCATTTCCCTGTAAATGATGTAATTATGTTTTTCTTTATGGCTGAGTAAAATTCCATTGTGTACATGTCCCACAGTTTTGTAATCCATTCATCTGTTGATGGACATCTTGGCTGGTTCCATAGTTTGGCAGTTGTGCAGCTATGAACATAGATATCCAGAAGTGGTATTGCTGGATCCAATGGTAGGTTTATTCCCATTCTTCTGAGGATCCTCCATACTGTTTTCCAAAGTGATTGCACTAATTTGCAGTCCCACCAACAATGTTTTAGAGTTCCTACTTCTCCACATCCTTACCAGCATTTGATGTTATTTGTGTTTTGAATGATTGCCATTCTAGTTGGAGTTAGGAGAAATCTCAAAGTAGTTTTGATTTGCATCTCTCTGATTGCTAATGATTTTGACCATTTTTTCATGCATTTATTGGCCATTTGAATTTCTTCCTTTGTGAAGTGTCTATTTGGTTCCCTTGCCTAATTTTTGATTAAGTTTTTTTTTTTTTTTTAGTGTTGAGTTTCTTGAGTTCTCTGTATATTCTAGATATTAGTCCTCTGTCAGAGGAGTAGTTGGCAAAAATATCCCATTGTTGGCTCTCGATTGAGGTTCTTAATAGTTTCCTTTGTTGTACAGAAGCACTTCAGTTTCATATAATCCCACGTATTGATTTGCCTTTTAGTTTCTTGTGCCTTTTGCGGTCTTGTTGAGAAAGTTTTTATCTGTGCCTATGTGTTGCAGTGTTGGACCTATGCCCTCTTCAAGGAACATCAAGGTCTCTGGTCTAATTTCTAAGTCTTTGATCTATCTTGAATTGACTCTTGTGCAGGGTGAGAAAGTGGGGTTTATTTCCATTTTTCTGCATATGGTTAACCAGTTTTCTCTAACACCATTTGTTGAATAGCTATCTTTTTTCCAGTGTATTGTTTTTGGTCCATTTGTCAAAAATCAATTGGCTGTAAGTGTGTGGATTTGTTTCTGAGTTTTCTATTCTGCTCCATGGTCTATGTGTCTGTTTTTGTGCTAGTACCATGCCATTTTTATTACTATGGCTTTGTAGTATAGTTTAAAGTCAGGTATTGTGATTCCTCCTGCATGGTTTTTGTTGCTGAGAACTACTTTGGGTATTCTGGGTTTTTTGTTGTTCCAAAAGAATTTAAGGACTGATTTTTCTATGTCTGTGAGGAATGATCTTGGTAATTTAATGGGTGTTGTGTTGAATCTGTAGATCACTTTTGGAAGTATGGCCATTTTGATATTTATTCTGCCTATCCATGAAAATGGAAGATTTTTCCATCTTCTAAGGTCTTCTTTGATTTCTTTTTTCAGTGTTTTATAATTTTCTTTGTACAGATCTTTTACCTCCTTGGTTAAGTTTATTCCTAAGTATTTTACTTTTTTGTGTGTGGGAAATCCTGAATGAAAGTGTTTTCTGGATTTCTTTTTCAGTGGATTTATGGTTGGTGTACAGAAAAGCTTCTGATTTTTAAAGATTGGTTTTGTATCCAGACACTTTGCTGACTTTGTTCTCTAAGCCTTTGGTGGAGTTTGCTGGGTCTCCTAAGTATAGTATCATCTCATCTGCAAACAGTGAAAATTTGAATTCTTCTTTTCCTGTTTGTATTCTTTTGATTTCCTTTTCTTGCCGTATTGCTCTGGCTAGAGTGTCAAGTACTGTATTGAAGAGAAGTGGTGATAATGGACATCCTTGTCTTGTTCCTGTTTTTAGGGGAAATTTTCAAAGTTTTTTCCCCAGTTAATATGGTGTTGGCTGTGGGCCTATTATAGATTGCCTTTATGATGTCGAGGTATGTTCCCTCTATTCTGATTCTCTGCAGTGCTTTTAGCATAAATGGATGTTGGATTTTATCAAATGCTTTTTCAGCATCTATTGAAATGATCATATGATTTTTGTCTTTGGTTCTGTTTATATGATAAATTACATGGATTGATTTTCGTATGTTGAACCAGCCTTGCATCTCTGGGATGAACCCTACCTGGTCATGGTGTATGATTTTCTTCATGTGATTTTGAATGTGTGTTGCTAGTATTTTGTTTTGCAGTTTTTCATCCAAATTCATCAAAGATATAGGCCTGTAGTTTTCCTTCCTTGAGCTTTCTTTCTTTGGTTTTGGTATTAATGTGATGTTGACTTTATAGAATGTATTTGGGAGAGTCCCCTTTTTTTTTTTTCTATTTCATGAAATAGATTGAGGAATATCAGGATAAGCTCTTTTATAAAATTCACTTGGTAAACCAACTGGTCCTGGGCTTTTCTTTTTTTCTTTTCTTTTCTTTTCTTTTCTTTTTTCTTTTCTTTTTTTTTTTTTTTTTCAGGTCTGGGGATGAACCCAGGGGCATTCAATCTCCGAGCTATGTCCCCTGCCCTATATTTTATGCTTTATTTTTGAAACAGGGTCTTGCTAAATTTCAGAGGGGCTCAATAAATAGCTGAGGCTGTCCACTAACTGCGGTCCTCCTGTCTCAGCCTCCCAAATGCTGGGATTACAAGCATGCACCACCACGCCTGGCTGGGCTTTTCTTTGATGGCAGGCTCTTTATTGCTCTTTCAATCTTTTTGATTGCTATTGGTTGGTTTAAATTTTTTGTATCTTCTTGACTCAGTTTAGGCATTTATCTAGAAAGTTGTTAATTTCCTCCAGATTTTCCATCTTGTTAGAGTATAGTTATTCAAAGTAGTTTCTGATAATCCTCTGGATTTCTACACTGTCAGTAATGATTTGGATTGATTCTCTTCTTTTTTTGGTTTGATTAGTTAGTGGTTTATTTATCTTGTTAATTTTTTTTGAGAAACCAGCTTTTGGTTTTGTTGCCTTTCTGTATTTTTTTTTTATTCTCTACTTTGTTGATTTCTTCTCTGGTTCTAATAATTTTCTATCTTCTACTGGCTTTGGAGTTAAGAGTGTTCCTGTTTTTCAAGGGCTTTGAGGTATGTCATTAAGTTATTTATATATTATGTGATGGTTTTCTGTTTTTCTTATATGAGCACTCAGTGCTATGAATTTTCCTCTTAATACTGGCTTCAAAGTATCTCAGGTTATAATATGTTGTATGTCTATTTTTGTTTGTTTCTAGAAATTTTTTTATTTCACCCCTTACTTCTTCTATGACTCATTCTTCATTCAGAAGTGTGGTGTTCATTCTCCACATGTTTATGTGGTTTCTCTGGGTCTTCCTATAGTTGATTTCTAGTTTCATTCCATTATGGTCTGAAATGACACTGGGAAGTATGTCACATTTTTTTTAATTTGCTAGTGCTCACTTTGTGGTCCAGGATGTGATCTATTTTTGGAGAAGATTTCATGAGCAACTGAGAAAAATGTGAACTCTGCTGTAGTTGAGTGGAATATTCTATATGTATCTAACAGGTCCATTTGATTAATGGTGTTCTTTAGGTCTGAGGCATCTTTACTGAACTTTTGTCTAGAAGATCGGTCTAATGGTGTGAGAGGGGTATTAAAGTCTCCCAGTATTATTGTATTGGGATTTATGTGTGACTTAATGTCATAAAGGTTTTGTTTTATGAAACTAGCTGCACATATGTTTGGGGCATAAATGTTGACTACCATTATTTCTTCTTGTGGATTGTTCCTTTTACCAGAAAAAAATGACCTACTTTGTTTCTTCTAACAAGCTAGGCTTGAAGTCTAACTTGTCTGATATCATAGTTGCTATTCCTGCTTGTCTTCAAGTTCCATTGGCATGGATTACCTTGCTCCAGCCCTTTACCTTAAGTTTGTTACTATCTTTACTTGTAAAGTGTGTTTGTTGCAGGTAGTAGATAGATGGATTCTGGTTTTGCCACTTTATGTCTTTATGAAACCAATTTTTGCCACTTTATGTCTTTATGAAATCAATTTTGCCACTTTATGTCTTTTTATTGGGGAGTTAACATTTACGTTCAGTGTGATTATTGAGAGATGATTTTTAATTCCTAACATGTTGAGATTTAACTTCTGTTTGAAATAGTTTGTTGCTCTTTGCTTAGTTGTCTGCTGGATGGAGATTCTTGTTTCTCTGGTTCTGGTGTGTATTACTTATTTCTTCTTTGCAGTTAATCTCTTTGAGTATTTTCTCTAGTGCTGGTTTTGAAGACATAATTTTCTTCAGCTTCTGTTTGTTGTGGAAGATTTTATTTCCCTGTCTAATTTGAGTGATAGTTTTGCTGGGTAGGAAATTTTTGGTTGCAAGTTGTTTTCTTTCAGAGTTTGAAATATGCTGTTCCAGGCCCTTCTGGCTTTCATGACTTGGTTTGGGAAGTCTGGAGTGATTCTAATCGGTTTGCCCCTGAATGTCACTTGGCCCCTTGTTTTTGTTGCCTTTAAGATTTTCTCCTTGGCTTCAACATTGGTCAGTTTGACTATTATGTGGTATGGGGAACCTTTTCTCTGATCTTGTCTAAAGGGGGTTCTATAAGTTTCCTATACCTGTGTATCGACCTCTTACTCTGAAAATTTTTTCTGATATTACTTCCTTGAAGAGATTGTTGATCCCTTTGGTTTTACCTTCTTTTCCTTCCTCTATGCCAATTATTCTTAGGCTAGCTCTTTTAAAACGGGCCCATATTTCTTCAATGTCCAATTCATGCTGTCAAATTTTTTTTTCCTAGGTTATATACTATGAATTTGTTTTTGGAGTGATTATCTTCTAGGAGCGAGATTCTATTCTCCATGTGGTCTAATCAATTGTTTATAGTTTGAATTGATGCCTTCACTTAGATAATTGCATCCTTTATTTTTTTCAGACTCTTTCTAAATTCTTTTCAGAAGTCTTGTATAATTTCTACAGTGACATTCCTGATTTGACCTTCTGGAGATCTCTGCAGTTCTGTGTTGTCAGGTTCTGTTATTGTGGTGTTGTCAGAGCTCATTGCTTCCTTGCTATTCCTCCTTTTCATGATTTTAGAAGTTTGTATCTGTTGCTTTTGATAGATTTCTCTCATTCTCTAGGTGTTAGCTGGTATATGCAAGGGCAAGTTGTATTGCATTCAACAATAAAGGTTGAATGAGGAAGAAAGTGAAGTCGTAAATGGAAGAATAGGGTAAAGCCTCAGATAGGATCAAATAGAATGAGAGTATGAGTTTGGTTAGGTAGTATATACTAGAAATTAGAGATAGTGAAAATGTAGTAGTATTCTAGTAACCAATGTAGAGTTTCTGGTATAGTGATATGAAGTGGATTTGATATAAAACAAGGAAGAAAGAAGAAGAGAGAAAATAAAAAAAAAAGAAAAGGGATAGAAGAGAGTAGGTATATACAAGGGAAGAAGCTTGGGAGAGGGTTTGGGAAGAGGGTAAAAAAAGCAGGCATACACACACACACACACACACACACACACACACACGCACGCACACACACACAGAAACCAACCCCAACAACAAATTAATGCAGCTCTACAGATAAATGACTATTCAGCAGACAGTCTCTCTGTGTGCAGATACCGAGTGCTACCGGCACTTTGTAAGCCTGATTCTCTGAGTCTTTTTCAGTCTATGCAGATGCTTGGTATTGATGGGGCTGGATCTAGTGTTAAATGCAGGTCACCCTCCATACTTTCCACAGATTTGGAGTCTCAATCTCTCCCTGCCTCCGTAGGTGGTGTATGCCTCTGAGACCAAACTCAATGTAAGAGTCTCTTGTCTTCCCATTCACCACAATTAGGTGGTCTGTGGTGATCCCAGAGATCATATCTTGGGTCTAGTATTAAGCATAGGTCTTCCTCCAAACTTTGCACTGATCAGAGCCTGAGTCTGTCTGAGCCTCTGCTATGTCTAACAGCAGACTGCACCCCCACCTTCTCCTGGTTGAACCGCAAAGTGTCAGTCCCAGGGAGTTTATCGCAGCTGTGAGAGTCCCTGGGGGCACCACACTGGGCGTTCTCTCATGGGAACCGTGACTTTACTTATGGTGTTATTGAGCGCCGCTCTGGATCTCTGAAGGGCGTGATAAGCTCAGCCATCACTGCTGCAAGTTGTAGACTCCATCCCCACCTTTGCCAGGTTGAACTGCAAAGTCTTGGACCAAGGGAGTTTATCACGTCTGCATGAGTCCCTGGGGGTGTCACACTGGGCGTTCTCTTGCAAAGACCACAACTTCACTTATGGTTTTGGTGGGCTCCAGTCTGTATCTCTGGAGGGTGTGGTGGGCTTGGCCGCCACTGCTGCAAATTGTAGCTGGTGTTTGTATAGGAGGAACTGATGACTTACAATTCTGAGATCTGCAGCGGCTTACTCCAGTTCCTTGGATGTTTTCCTGATGGTCCCTGGAATCAGGTGCAGTGAGGCAAGATGGTGCCGCCACAGAACCCTCGGCCATGAGGCGGGTGGGTTTCTTTTCTGGTTTTGAGCTCCACTCTGGATCCCTGAAGGGCATGGTAAGTTCAGCTGCCACTGCTGGTGGTTGTAGTCCAAATTTGCACAGGAAGAACTGATGGCTTACAGTGCCGATGGTCTGCAGCTGCTCACCTCAGGTCTTTGGTTTTCCTTTTTGTCTCTGGAGTCGGGAGCTGTGAGGCAAGATGAGGCTACTGTGGCACCCCCTGCCACAAGGCAGGTGGGTTTCTTTTCTGCTGTCTCATCAGTGCTCTAATCTTCCCTTTCCCTGTCCCTTGTATCTGTCGCTTTTATTCCTCTACTGAGAGTACTTTCTGGCTTTGTAGAATGCTGTTCTGGAAACAATGGAGATCGGGTGTCAGCAGGACTGGCATGTGCTGCTTCCCTCGGTTGCCATCTTTCCAGAAGTCCCCCTACAGTACTCTTATTTTAGGAGTTCCAAGTTAGTACAACGAACTTGAACTTGGAAAGTAAAATAACACACAAAAAAAGATTTAATCAAAGTCAGGGAAGGAGTATTTGATCAATGCACATGGATTTGCCAGTAGCTTTAGAAGTATGCATGGCTACGGAAAGAAACCACTTTTTCCCCCTCTGGTACTGAGCATGAAATCCAGAGGTATTCTACCTCCAAGCTATACCTCCTACCCTATTTTTTATTCTTTTTTTTGAAACAGGGTTTCACTGAGTTGCAAAGGGCCTCACTAAGTAGCTGAGGCCATCCACGCACCATGATCTCCTCCTGTCTCAGCCTCCCAAATACTAAGAATACAAGCCTGCATCACCATGCCTGGCTCACTTTTATTTTCTAAAAAGTTAGAACAACTTTGGAGATAACACAAAAAGAAAAAAGAAAGAAAAGAAACAGATGACAGTTTTGGAAATTTCAGTAGCAAAGCAACACAGGATATGTTGAGACGTACCCAGGGAGTAGAGAAAGGAACCAGCACCCCAAACTCTGATTAAGCAGCTCTCAGGAACAAGCCCGCATCCCAGATCCCCCTCAGCTTTATCCTCATTTTCAGTTATGATGACGTTCAAGAAGACTTGGCCTATTCCTAAGGTATCTTTGTTCAAACTCATACCCCCTTGAATAAGAAAAAAAGGAGACGATGTGAGAATTACTTGCTAGACTTTAAACCAAGAGACCTGATAAATTTAATATCTTCAGCTCTTAGATGAGGTGGTACTGAGGAAAGGTTTGTAACGTGTAAGGGCCTATTAAATAGTGTTGGTTTTCAGTGAAATCTTCAGGTGATATACTCTATGGTAATCTTTTTAGGATTCCAAGTGAGAACAAAGGATGACATAAAAGGACCTAAAATAGTCGGGCATGGTGGCACACATCTGTAATCTCAGTATTTTGGGGACTGAGACAGGAGGATTGCAGGGTCAAGGACAAATTCAACAAGTAGTGAGACTCTCAGCAACCTAGTGAGACCCTGTTTCAAAAACAAAAAAATAAAATGGCTGGTGGTGTAGGTCAGAGGTAGAATGTCCCTGGGTTCTATCCTCAGTACCACTAGACCTAAAAGGTATAGCTACAGACAAAACATAGAATAAAATTACCTTTAAATGTTTAGGGCAGGAGGTATAGCTGAGGGGTAGCACGCTTGCCTAACATGCTTGAGCTCCTGGGTTTAAATAACTAGCACTGAAAAAAAAATTGTTTGATGCAGCACAAAGTACAGATATATCAAGAAAACAATAAATAAATTAGGAAAAACAATAAATAAATTAGGAAAATAAATTAGGAAAAACAATAAATAAATTAGTATTGAGTCAAAAGGTCTAAAAAAACGACAAGAAACTAGATGAAAATATGTTTTGTGATATGGCAGGAAAGCTGTTGTGAGGTCTGGCAGGAAAGAGGAATCAAGCACCTTGTGGGCTGGCAGTGGCAGGTTTACAGAGGGGAGTCTGGCCTGCAACACTAAAGAACTGGGCCTGGGTGAGTCCAGTGACAAAACAGATGGAGAGCCTGGAAGGGCTGAGAGACACAGGAAGCAAATGGCAGGTCAGACCAGCAAGAATGAAGTGAAAGGTAACATGTAGCAGGAGGTGAGGTGTAACAGAAATGCTGTAGCCTTTGTCAGGAACTTCCTAGAGAGCCAAAAGAGGATTCCCCGGAGGAACCAGGAAAATACAAATTACTCTGGATTTTACGTGAAATTAGGCAAGTTCCTGGAAGTTTTGTTATTGAGAGCTTTGCTTAGAGATGTTGGGGAAAGGGCTCAAGAATCTTGTAAGAATGAAACAGAGGGTCGGGCGTGGTGGCTCACGCTTGTAATCCCCGCACTTGGGAGGCGTAGACAGGAGGATCGCGCAGGTTCGAAGCCAGCCGCACGTGGAGACCCTGTTTCCAGATAAAAAATGTAAAAATAGGTCTGGGAGTGTAGCCCGGAGGTAGAAGGGCTTCCAGGAACCCCAGTACCACCACCAAAAAAAAAAAAAAAAAAAAAAAAGAAAGAAAGAAAAGAATGAAACAGAGATTTGTAGCAACTTTTTTTTTTTTAAATAGCATATGGTGGCACACACCTGTAATCCCAGTACTTGGGAGGCTGAGACAGGAGGATCACATGTTCTCAGCCAGCCTCAGCAACTTAGTGAGGCCCTCTGCAACATAATGAGACCATATTTCAAAATTAAAAACTAAAATAGAGCTGGGCGTGGTGGCATACGCTTGTAATCCTAGTATTTGGGAGGCTGAGACAGGAGGATCCAGATTCGTGCCAACCTCAGCTACTTAGGCCCTCCCTCTACAACTTAGTGAGACTAAGTTTCAAAATAAAGAATAAAAAATCGGACTGTGGGTGTAGCTCAGAGGTAGAATGCTCCTGAGTTCAATCCTCAGCATTATAAAAAAAAAAAAAAAATTGGGCTGGGGGTCTAGCTCAGAGGTAGAATGCCCCTGAGTGTTCAGTGTATAGTACCACAAAAAAGGAAGGAAGAGAGGGAAGGAAGAAAGAAGGGTTTCTAAATGTTTATATTTTTATTATCTAAATTTCTGCCATGCTCTAAATAACAAGAATAGGGTAACCTTTTTCCAGTGTTTAATTTTTTATTATTGTTTGCTTGGTGACAGCTCTCAATAAATTGTCCATCCTGGCTCAAACTTGGACCCTCTTGCCTCAGTCTCCCAGGTAGTGGATTACAGGCGCACACCCACACTTAGCTCTCCCGGTGCTCTGTGCACTGATTCCCATCCTGAGGTGCATATTTCCCCTGTTCCTTACGGGCCTGGAGTAACCAGCCTTATAGGAGAGATGTTCTTTCCCACTGAAGTTGCAAGGGGAAGCAGTTGACAATAAGTCAGCCTGTTTCTCCACTGTTAGATACTCACTGGAAGGAATGAAGTGGTAGCTAAGCAAAATTAGTTTACCATAGCACCCAGGCCTTCAGCAAAAGGTTTGAAGTTCCAGGGCTTCAAAAGGAGTTTGAAGTTTTAAACTCCGGCAGGGTTTTCACTGAATTATAAATCAGGATCCAACAGGAGGCAGTTTACTTCAGACAGGCAGAATGTGAGAACTAGGTCCCTTGCCACTTCTTGGGGAGAATCTGCCTGGTGATCAACCTGTCTGGAAAGTCTCCTCTCCCCTTTGCAACAGCCCAGTTTGGGACAAGTGTCTGTTCTGCCTCTATTTTAGGGGCCTCTGTTTCACTTTCTGTGAAGCGATGCAGGCGTGCTTCCCCTGCAGCAGCTCTTCAAAGCTCTCGGGCCCGGGAGCCTGTCTCCTGAGCATTTCTCCCCAGAATGCAGTAAAATATGATCTCACTGAACACGTTCTGAACACTAGCTCTGCTGAGGAGTACTTAGGCAGAACAAACCTTGGTTTGAAATGTCAGTGCTCAAGGCATCAGAGTGAACTAATGGAGCTGGTGCGTTTCTTTTGCTGTTGCAGATACTGTGATTCCTTCTGCCACAGTGACGGCTCAGTCCTCACAGACTGGCTCACCCTTCTCTGGACAGTGAGTGAAGACGACTAATCCCGATTGGCCTAAAGATTATGGGATGGGGCAGTGATGCACATCTGTAATCCCAGCTACCTGGGAGGCTAAGGCTGGAGGATTGCAAATTTGAGGCCAGCTTGGGCAATTTAGCAACATCCTGTCTCAAAATAAAGAATAAAAGGAAGCGGGGCGTGGTGACACATGCTTGTAATCCCAGCACTTGGGAGACTGAGACAGGAGGATCACGGTTCAAGGATAGCCTCAGCTACTTAGTGAGGCCCTTTGAAACTTAGTGAGACCCTGTTTCAAAATAAAGAATAAAATAAAATAGGGCTGGGAGTGGAGGTTGGAGGTAGAATGCCACTGGGCTCCATCCCCAGTATATATATTAAAAAAAAAAAAAAAGGATAAAAGGAGGACTGAGGATGTGGCTTAGAGGTAGAACATCGCTAGGTTCAATCCCCAGTACCACAAAAAGAAAATAAATCTTGGATATTCTACTTGTAATGTCAGTGTTTGGCATTGAGAAGATTTAACAAGGGTCTCAACTGTACCGTGACAGGTCTCTGTTTTCTTTTGTGTGTGTGGTACTGGGGTTCCTGGAAGCCCTTCTACCTCCGGGCTACACTCCCAGACCTAGTTTTACATTTTTATTTGGAAACAGGGTCTCCTAAGCCAGCGCGCGCGGCTGGCTTCGAACCTGCGCGATCCTCTTGTCTCTGCCTCCCAAGCGCGGGGATTACAAGCGTGCGCCACCACGCCCAGCTGGGTCTCTGTTTTCTATATCATATACTTTTTTCTTTATGGTCAACTGGAACCTAAAATCAATAAACCTAACAATTCACCTGATACATATCTGTGAACAGAAGCTCATTCTGAATATGCCATATATTAAGAAGCACTGATGACATAGTGGTGTATGACTGCCTTTAAAATATACCTTGATCACAGGGTCATATTGTTCACTTACTTTTTCCTGTAGCAGGTGTATTGTATGTTTGAACACTAGAATGATAAATAACAATAACACAGGAGAAAAGTAGAAGTTCAGCTGGCCATGATGGCACATGCCTATAAGCCAGTACTTGGGAGGTTGGGACAGAAGGATCACGGGTTTGAGGACAGCCTTAGCAACAAAATGAGGCGCTCAGCAACCTAGTAAGACCCTGTTTCCAAACAAAAATAAATAAATAAATAAGGCCTGGGTGTATCTCATAGGTAGAATGCCCTTGAGTTCAGTGAGGAGGCGGGAGGAGTAAGTTCTTTAAAATGTTGTATTAAACTTCTGTGTAAAAACTTCTTATAGTACTATTCAAGAAGTTGGTGTGGGCCAGGCGTGATGGCGCACGCTTGTAATCCCCGCGCTTGGGAGGCAGAGACAGGAGGATCGCGCAGGTTCGAAGCCAGCCGCGTGCGCTGGCTTAAGAGACCCTGTTTCCAAATAAAAAAGTATAAAAATAGGTCTGGGAGTGTAGCCCAGAGGTAGAAGGGCTTCCAGGAACCCCAGTATTACCACAAAAAGAAAAAAAAAAAAAAAGAAGTTGGTGTGAAGCGACTTCTGTTCCAGAAGCTTTTAAGCTACTTCAGGGTTCTGTAACATAGATCAAGCTGTCATGTCCCACTGATTTCTTTCACCAAGTTAGCATTGCCAAATTCTATAGCAGATAAGCTGTGAAAAGAAAACATTTAAGAACTTTAGGCTCCATCTGAATTTCACAAGGAAGGAAAGAACAAATCTAGGAATTGTTAGTTCAGGGGATCAAATTGTGCCATAGGAATATATATATTATATATATTAATATGTATATTTTATATAGATATATAATCATTAGGGCCTGCTAACTTTTGGCAGAAGAGAGTTCCAATCTGACAAACAACTAGTGAAAAATATGCCATAAAAGTACACCTCACCCCTCATGAGATCTTTTTTCTTCTGCTTACAGAAGCAGCATAATTCTTCCCAAGATGTTTTGAGTCTTTGATCCTAAATGTTCTTCGGGGTCTGACCCATATTTTCTGTTTGTGTCACCTTGGTATAGACAGTTTGTGTTATGTAGTTGGATGTGATCTGCTCTCATTTTTTGCTTCTTGTTAAATCTGTTTAGGATTCTGTACAAAAAAAGCTTATCTCCAAATAGCAGATGACAATCCTGATTCTGGCAGAAAATAGTTCACTCTAATGAGCTTGTCCAGTTTTAGAAAAAAGGAGTTAAGAGAATGGCCTACCAGACTCTGAACTCTACACCCTAGAGCGTGTAGGCGAAGGCTCCTTAACCATTTCCAGTTTGAGTGAGAGCAGGGAGTACCAGGAAGACCTGGAGTGCTGTAGGAGTTTTGAACTTTTGCCTCTTGGTACATCGAAAATGAGCTAATATATTTTGATTTTGTTCTTTTGCCCTTTATCACATCTATATGTGGAGTGTGGATAGCTATTTGTGTATTTACTGTGGTTACATTCATATTTGTTTCATTGATAGTTCTTGAGCTACTGACTACTTTTTCAAAGTGATTTAAATCGGTTTTGGGTTTTGGTTGTTAATATCCAACTTAAGTTATATGGAATTAATATCATAAGCAAATTTATAAATTTACATCCTTATTTTTTTGGAAGAGAATATATCATTTAAGTAATTCTCTGTGAGCCAGGCACACTTGGGAGGTTGAGACAGGAGGATCATAGTTTCAGCGCCAACCTCAGCAACTTAATGATACCCTCAGCAAATTAGTGAGAACTTGTTTCAAAATAAAAGAATTTAAAAACGGGGCTGGGGGTGTAACTCAGGAGTAGAATGTCCCTGGTTCAATCCTCAATGCCTCGTACCCCCCAAATTCTATATGACTCTTCTGTAAATACTTATTAAATGAACATATTTATAAATATCTGATGATGAAAGCATATTTTCTGAGTGTTGGAGGTTAAACTCAAGGGCATTCTGCCTCTCAACTGTACCCTTAGATCTCCCTGCCCTTTGGGTTCTCTGCCTTGGAGCTACACTTCCAGATCTTTTTAGTGTTGATTTTGAAGCAAGTTCTTGCTAGTTTGCTGAGAGTCTTACCACGTTGCTAAGGCTGGCTTTGAACCTGTGATTCTCCTGTCTCAGCCTCCTAAGTACTAGGATTATAGGCATGGACCACCATGCCTGGCTTATTAATATTTTTCAACACAGCTCCTACTGTGTTTTCTTGATATATTGCAGGTTAAGTACCCCTTATCCAAAATGCTTGGGGATCAAAAGTATTTCATATTTTAGAGGGGTTTTTTGGTTGTTGTTTTAATTTTGGAACATTTCTTTTCTTTTTTGTACTGGGGTTTCTGGAAGCCCTTCTACCTCCGGGCTACACTCCCAGACCTATTTTTTATATTTTTATTTGGAAACAGGGTCTCTTAAGCCAGCATGTCTGGCTTCGAACCTGCGCGATCCTCCTGTCTCCGCCTCCCAAGCGCGGGGATTACAAGCGTGCGCCACCACGCCGGCTATTTTGGAGCATTTCTGTAGACTTTACTAGTTGAATATTCCTACTCAAAAAGTCCAAAATTTGAAATGCTCTAGAAGGTTCAGATTTTAAAGCATTTTATATTTCAGATTTTCAGATTACGGATTCTTAATATATCTGGAGAAAGTTTATTCAAAATTCAATTTCCTCAATTTGAGAAACTTGCCCTAGAGTTAATCAAATATTATAGTCAGGGGCTTGGGAGTACAGTTCAGTGGTAGATTCCTTGCCCAGCATGTACAAGGCCCTGAGTTTGATCTCTAACACTGCAAAAATAATTATAAAATAAATATTATACTAAGAGAAATTATGGAATTAAATTATTTTATTTTATCGTTACAATGAATTTAAGAGACATTTGTATTCAGAACTTTGTTTTTTTTTTTCCAGATGGTACTGGATATTGAACCCAGGGGCACACTACCACTGAGCTATAGAATCAGCCCTTTTTAAAATGTTTAGTTTTGAGACAGGGTCTTACTAAGTTGCCCGGGATGGCCTCAAACTTATGATTCTCCTGCCTCAGCCTCTCAAGTTGCTGGCATTATAGGCTTATGCCACTGTGCCCATCCTAGAACATTGTATTCTATTAAGTAGAAAGGAAGGAATCAGTCTTATGTAGATATGTCAAAAGGGCATAGAAGTCAGCTTGAAGGGGCATCCATGGCCAAATTTTGGATCAGTTGAGCATCAAAATAAATAATGAATTACTGGGCATGGTGGCTCATGCTTGTAATCTCAGCATTTGGGAGGCGGAGACCAGAGGATTGTGGTTCACAGACAGCCTCAGATACTTAGCGAGGCCCTTTGCAACTCAGTGAGACCTGTTTCAGAAAATAAAATAGTAAAAAATAGGGCTAGGGTATAGCTTCAGAGGAACAACGCCCCTGGATTCCATCTCCATTACTGCAAAATAAATAAATAAATAAATAAATAAATAAATAAATAAATAAATATGGTAAGGGAGTATAACCTATTGAATAAAATAAGAATCCATAAATCCATACTTATGTAAATAAATAAATAAGAAGTAAAAGGTATTTGGGAATTATTGTCTTTCTTTTTTTAGTACTGGAGAGTGAATCCAGGGGCATTCTTCATCTGAACTATATTCCCAGCTGTTTTTCATTTTGAATCAGGTTTGAGGTTGACCTCAAACCTGCAATCCTTCTGTCTCAGCTTCTAAAGTACTGAGATGACAGGCTTATGCCACCACACCTGGCTGGGAATCTTTGTCATTGTAACTTTTGGGGAAATATAAAATCATGTCAAATTTTCTTAAAAAATTAAAATTTCAAGGGAAAAAATCCTAGCAACTAAAAAAAATGAAAGAATTTGTTCAGTGACATTTGGATACTGTTTTGTTTTGTTTTGAGGTACTAGAGATTGAACCCAAGACCTTGCACATGCTGGATAAGTGTTCTACCACTAAGCTAACCTCCTCTTTTTAAATTTCATTTTATTTTGGTCTTACTCAGTTGCCCAAGCTGGCTTCAAACTTGCAGTTCTGCCTCAGTGTCCCAACTATATCTGGGATTGCAGATGTGTGCCACCATGCCTGGCTTGAATATTGGTTTTGGAGAAAGCTGCTTAAGGCAGGCATATGGTATACTTCTGTATGGCCATTAAGATATTTTAGGAACTTTTTGCTTTATTTTAGAAGGTAGATTGAGTCTACTAAAGAATTTGTTAGTTTAACTAAATATAAAAATAGCATAAATATGCATTTTTAGGGTTTGGAAGGTAGAAAATTTGTTTTAGATTTCTGATCACAATGACTTGCAATTGTGGGCCTCCCATTCATTCCAAGCACATTGCAGTGATACATAAAGTTTTCTAAAGAGAAAATGTAAGGAACATAGCTGTGTGTAAAACAAATATAAATTCATCTATAGAGCAGAAACTAAACAAAAGCACAGTGTAGTAAATAGGGCTAAAACCATGGGCCTCCTGTGCTCTGGATTCAGAAACAGGCATAGGTAACTGAGTGCTCATTTTTGGTGGAATGGTGAACATTAGAAAGACCACACACAGAGCAGGAGACTGGAGCCAACCTCTTTTCTCCACCTTTTGAAGTAGTCAAAGTTGAGACAACTTCCTGGAAAATGGCTTTTACAAAACCTGGGGCTATGTGAAGAAGCAGAGAGCCTTGTGGCCAGGAGTGAGTGGTCCTCAGAGGTTCAGTGACAGGTTCTATGCTGTTGTTGATGCCATTAAGAGTGGAGCTTGGCATCATCCAGAAGACATTCTAGATGACTTTGTCCCAGGAGAGAAAGCCTGTCACGTGAGGTGAGCCAGCATGCTGAAATTCCAGCTCCCTGAGGAGAACTGATGCTGGGAAGACAGCCAGTGAACCTGATAAACATATTTAGGATCCTTAACGAGATAAGGAAAGAGTTGATAGTGCTTCTAAAATAAAGAAAATTGGGAAACAAAACATGCAAAATGAAGCAGTAACCATGTCTTTTCTTTCAAGGATAAATGAAAAGTATTAGAAAAAAGTTTGTGAAATTTTAAAAAATGAAGTAGAATAAACCCTAGATCAGATGTAATAGAATAGAGAATTTGGAAGATAATAACTACGTAAAATACAAAGATAAAAACAAAAAAGACACGTAAGAGACACTGAGAGACTGCAATGTATTCTAATAAGAGGTAAAAGAAAATGATAGGATGGCAAAGAATGGCTGAGGATTTTCCAGAATTCACACGCATATACACTACTGATGAGATAAATAAAAATAAATCTACACGGTAGAATCTGCAGGACATTAATGATAAAAAACAGCTTATATGAATAATAATGATCAATTCCAAGGGAATGGCAGGAATGTCTTGATAACAATGACAGAAGCTAGGTAACAGTGATGTCGTTTCTTGAAAGTGCTGAGGAAATATAGGAGACTGAGTAAACCCATCTCTCCAGAAGTGAGAATGAAGATATTTTCAGACAGAGAAAATAGAGTATTTATCACTCAGAGACTTTTGCAGAAAGAACTCTAGGCTTATGACTATTAAGAAATCACAATCCAGCTGGGCGTGGTGGTGCACACTTGTAATCCCAACACTTGGGAGGCTGAGACTGGAGGATCACACAGGTATGAAGCCAGCCTCAGCTACTTAGTGGGGCTCTCAGCAACTTAGTGAGACCCTGTTTCCAAATAAAGTATAAAATAGGTCTGAGAGTATAGCCTGGAGGTAGAAAAGCCACTGGGTTCTACCTTTAGTACCACAAAAAAAAAAAATAGAAGAAAGAAAGAAAGAAAGAAAGAAAGAAAGAAAGAAAGAAAGAAAGAAAGAAAGATCACAGTACAAGCATGGTGTAGTGGTGTACACCTGTAATCCCAGCTACTGGGGAAGCTGAGGCAGGAGGATTCCAAACTGGGAGTCAGCCTCAGCAACTCAGCAAGACTCTATATAAAATTTTTTTAAATAATAAAAAGATTTGAGATTTGAGAATGTATCTCGGTGGTAGAGCAACCCTAGTTTTAATACTAGGTATTAGAAAGAGAAAGAAGCTGGGAATGGTGGCATATGCTTATAATCCTAGTACTTGGGAGACTGAGACAGGAGGATTGCAGGTTCGCAGCTAGCCTCAGCTATTTAGTGAGGCCCTCTGAAACTTAGTAAGACCCTGCTTCAAAATAAATAATTTTAAAAAATAGGGTTGGAGGTATAGCTCGGAGGGCGTCCCTGGGTTCAATCCCCAGTTCTGGGGGGTGGGGAGTGGGGAGAATGAATGAATCCCAAAGAATCAGAAAGAAGGAATCAGCAAGAAAGAAAAACAATCACAGTCCAAAAATTTAAAAAGCTGATGGGCATGGTAGTGCATGTCTACTCAGGAGTCTAAAGTGGGAGGATTACTTGGGCCCACCATAGAAAACATAGGAGACTATCTTTTTATTCTTTTCTCTCTTTTTTTCTTTCTTTCTCTCTCTTTCTTTCTTTCTTTCTTTCTTTCTTTCTTTCTTTCTCTCTCTCTCTTTCTTTCTTTCTTTCTTTCTTTCTTTCTTTCTTTCTTTCTTTCGGTACTGGGGATGGAACCCAGGGGCATTCTACCTCCGAGCTACACCCACAGCCCTATTTTTTATTCTTTATTTTGAAGCAGGGTCTCACTGAGTTGCAGAGGGCCTCACTAAATAGCTGAGACTGTCTGCAAACCACGCTTTTCCTTTCTCAGCCTGAGACTATCTTTTAAAAAAACAAAACAAAAACCGGCAAGGGATATAACTTGGTGGTAGAGTATGTGTTTAGCATGCTTGAGGCCCTAGGTTCAATCCCAATACCAAAACAAACAAACAAACAAACAAACAAAAACTGGCATAATAGTGCACTCTTCTAATCCCAGTACATGAGAGGCTGAGACAGGAGGATTACAGTTTTGAGGGCAGCCTCCGCAATTTAGTGAGACCTGTTTCAAAATAAAAAATAAAAAATAGGCCGGGCGTGGTGGTGCACGCTTGTAATCCCTGTGCTTGGGAGCCAGAGACAGGAGGATCGCACAGGTTCGAAAACAGCTGCACTGGCTTAAGAGACCCTGTTTTCAAATAAAATATATAAAATAGGTCTGAGAGTGTAGCCTGGAGCTAGAAGGTCTTCCAGGAACCCCAGTACCACTCAATAAATAAGAAATAAATAAATAAATAATAAAAAATAGGGCTTGGGGTATAGCTCAAGAGTTCAATATATAAATCTGCTCCTGAATTAAATCCCCAGTACCACAAAAACAAAAAACCTCTGAAAACCTGCACTGTTTTTTGGTAAAGTTTGTTTAGCACTCATTTAGGGGCATCTTGACCTGGATTCATTTGTGAAACTATTTTGGGCCTTTATTTATTGCACTTAGTGTGAATCGTTATATGTTTTACTGCAGAAATTTTAATATACTTAACTCTCCCCAGTCCTGCTGGAAGTGTTATAGCATACTTCATTTGTGTAAGATATTGCCTTTATAAAATACAAAATTTTCAATTTCAAGACAAAGAGGCCTCAGTTTTCAGATGAGTAATTGTGGGGCATCCTATCTCTCTCTCTCTCTCTCTCTCTCTCTCTCTCTCTCTCTCTCTCTCTCCCCCCCCTCCCCCCCCCCGCCCCCTTTTTTTTTGTTTGCGGTACTGGGAATGGAACTCAGGGGCATTCTACCTCTGAGCTACACCCCCAGCCCTATTTTTTTAATTCTTTATTTTGAAATAGGATCTCACTGAGTTGCAGAGGGCCTCACTAAGTAGCTGAGGCTGTCCTCAAACCGCGATCCTCCTGTCTCAGCCTCCCGAATGCTGGGATTATAAACGTGGTCCATCACACCCGGCTGGATCTTTTTTAAAGTGCATACTTTATTTTTAAAAAATTAATTTAACCAAGAGGGAGGAAAAAGAATGCAAGAAACAGTGAGCATGATTAGTTTGATATGTTGGTAAATTTAATTAACTGTTGACCTTAAAAAGGTATATTAGGTGGGCATGGCGACACATACTTCTTATCCCAGCATTTGGGAGGCTGAGACAGGAGGATCATTGTTCATGGACAGCCTCAGCTACTTTAGTGAGGCCCTTTGCAACTCAGTGAGACCCTGTTTCAAAATAAAGAATAAAAAATAGGGCTGCGGTTATAGCTCAGGGGTAGAATGCCTATGGATTCCATTCCAGTACCACAAAAATAAATTAATAAAGGTGTGTGTGTGTGTGTGTGTGTGTGTGTGTGTGTGTGTGTGTGTGTGTGTGTGTTACTGGGAATTGGACCAAGAGGCATTCTACCTCTGAGCTATACCCCTAGCCTATTTTAATTTTTGTTTTGAAACAGGATCTCACTAGATTTCCGAGAGTCTCCCTATGTTGCTGAGGCCAGTTTTGAGTCTGCAGTTCTCCTCTCTTAGCCTCTCAACTACTGGGATTATAGGTGTGTGTCACCACATCTGGCAAGAAGGAGTATTTTTTATACTTAAAAATAGAAAGTATAAAATATTAGAAGTCAGGCCAGGCATAGTGATGCATGACTGTAATCCCTGTACTTGGGAGGCTGACACAGGAGGATTGTAGGTTTGAGGACAACCTCAGCAAGTAGTGAAACCCTCATCAACCTAGTGAGACCCTGTGTCAAAATAAAAATAAAAAAGGGGTAGGAGTAGAGCTCAGTAGAATGCTCCTGGGTTCCATCCCCAGTAACACACACACACACACACACACACACACACACGCACGCATGCACGCACCCATATATGCACACGTACACACACAATTCACATAGAAATCAAAAGAAAGAAAAGACATTCATATTAGAAAATAAAAGATAAAACTGTACTCACAGGTGACATGATACTATATATAGAAAATCCCAGAAAACCTACAAAAATGCTTGTAGAGCTAATGAGTAAATTCAGCAAAATTGCAGGGCACAAGTTCAGTACTCATAAATCAGTTATGACTCTATATATCAGCAGTCAGGAATTTGAAAAGGAAATTGTGAATTAAACAATTATGTCAGCCAAGCATGGTGGCACACACCTCTAATCCCAGTACTGGGAAGGCCGACACAGGAGGATCACAAGTTTGAGGACAGCCTCAGCAAAGCAGCCGTCTTCTCTCAAGTAGTCTTCTCTCAAGACACCTTTTCCAAGTGGAATAAGCCCCAGAAGTTGTGAAGAAAAGACCCGCTGTGGTCATAATTCAGGGAACCAATATATGTGGTTGGAGTAAGGGGGAACACAACCTGTTGCCAAACTTCAAGGTGAAAGAACCATGAGGAGAATCTGTGCCCTCTGTGGCCACGTCTGTGTGGCTTCTGCTGGGCTGATGGCTCTAGAATAGTAATAAACAGGGCTGCCAGCTTACAGCTGAGGACCCAGACATGTGATTCATAGCAACATTAAAGCAAAAATATGCCCAGAGCAATGGTCAGAGACCTGTTGGTATTTTTCTGCCTGAATTGTAGGTTTTGCTGATGGTGTCCCAAGACTATATTAGATGATCCATCTGGTACTTATCTTGGCTGAAGTGCCCAAACTGAACATTTCATTTGCTCTAGCAAATCACAGTGAAGCTGTCAAATTAGCGGTAAGATCTTTGCTAGAGGTTTGTCCTGGTGGAAA